>NC_062974.1:9508835-10135653 GCF_023078275.1 Leguminivora glycinivorella | reverse complement strand
GCGGTTAAATAGTACATTACGATACAAGTGCGTAAAAAAGGAAGTTCGAAACGAGTGGCGATAAATTAAAACACGACCGAAGGGAGTGTTTTAAATCGACACGAGTTACGAATTTCCTTTTCGCACGTGTATCGTACGACGTTTTTCAATACAGATGGCACTCCGAAGTTTCGACCTAGCATTTAATGAACCACTTCTCGCACTAGTTCGTAAAAAAAACACCATCTGTACTGAAAATTATTTTTCAGTACAGATGGTGTTTTTTTTTACTATTGTGATCGTTTTGATATACTTACACCGGATTCAAATATGTGAAAAAAAAAACTTACAAGGCAGGATCCAGTCATTTAAATGTGAAATGTACACCAAGGACACCTACAACCCCTTTCCTAATATTCGCAAATGAAATATATCAGGAATGCTGTACATTAAAACCACTGTGTTTTTCTAAAAACTACATATAGATTCAAGGAATGATAAAATAGGAACCGAAAAGAAAGATTTTCATCTATTTTTAATGTACATACATCGTCGCCGTAAATAGAATTTGTGAACAATGTAAACAAACCTTGTAGTCAAAATGTCTTTTATTTCCATTATCATAACTCATCAGATACTGGCTAAATCCATGTGTTATTTAATCAATTTATCTCACATTATGATCCTCAACCTTTAAAATAATAAAATTGTGCTAAAATATTCATATTTTATATAATGGTTTGTTTACATTGTTGACAATTTCTATTGACAGCGATTTTAGATAAATTACTAGTAGTTTTATGAACATTGTTAACTTCTACAAATTAAAAATATTATTTTGTATAAAATAGCAAAAAAGGGTGGCAAACTATAAATGTCAAGTTACTAGGTCAAATGTAGTATCGTTAGGAGGAGCTCAAATTGTACGTATCAAAACTGTTTTTCATTTTTTTTGTGGAAAAAAAATAATTTTGAAAGAAAATGTACAAAAAAAATACCGTCCCTTCCCCCTTATCTCCGAAGTTTACCAACGAAAAAATAATGAAAATTTTACGGAATATTAGTTTTATGGTAAATTTTACAGGAAAAAATAAAATCGTGTCTGGAATCTTGAAAACTTTTTTGTTATTGACAAAAACTTCTCTTATTTTATCCCTGAAAAACCAGTCGCTGGCGCTAATGCTCATTAGTACCTACAATTTATAATTTCCACACGTCTTTAGAGTTATATAATGGAAACATTCAATTATTTTACCTTTTGAAAGTTTGGATGGATACGGAACCCTCCATGGGCGAGTCCGACTCGCACATGGCCGTTTTTTTTTTAATTACGACAAACAACATTGTGCAGAAATCTACTAAAATTGAAAATTAAACAAGCTTTAATTTGGTTTGTTTGCTCTGCCACCATCAAAGGACAACATTAATAACAATGATGGTAATATAAATAATGTTGTGAGTTTATTTAATTACTTAATAATGATTTTTGTGTAACGCCTACTTCTGCTCTTTGAGTCGGCTTGAAGAAAAATAATTTGGTTTCATTGTATAGGTACCTACTACCTACGTATTTTTTAAGACAGATGTCTAATTGGAATATCAACATTTAAACATTTTATTTACATACGTTAATAATGTTAATATGTCTGTAAATTGTTATATTTAATATAAATATTTTTTTTATTATAAATGGGCTTACTCTTAGCCACAGACAAGCCAAGGCAAAGACGTGGCCTACGATGGAGTGAGCTCGCCCAGAAGATGCCTGTTCAGTGTTCACTCTTGATTTGATGGTTGCTGGGTTATATCAGGGATATATGGGCATGGAAAAAATACTCGTATTCACTTACCATACTGAAGTTAGAATAGAATGAACTAACTTAAATCATACTCATCATCATCCTCCTTGCGTTATCCCAGCATTTGTCACTGCTCATGGGAGCCTGGGGTCCGCTTTGACAACTAATCCCAAGAATTGGCGTAGGCACAAGTATTTATGAAAGCGACTGCCATCTGGGTACGTAGCCGAATGGCACAAACGCTCACGAAACGAAACGCTCGTAGATATGTATCTATCTCTTTAGCTCTTGCGTATTGGCGCGACAGAGCCAGACTACCTTTCGTGGCGTTTCGTTTTCGTTTTGCGTCGCAGAAATGCCATTCGGCTAGCCACCCTGACCTGCCAATCCGAAAGGTAAACTAGACCATATTAGTCCGGTTTCCTAACGATGTTTTCCTTCACCGAAAAGCGACTGGCAAATATCAAATGACATTTCGCACATAAATTCCGGAAAACTCTTTGATGCGAGCCGGGGTTCGAACCCGCGACCTCCGGAACGAAAGTCGCACTTACCTGCCGCTAGGCTACCAGCGCTTCGTATTTAGTAATTACATACTATAAATATTAATTCCTGTGTTAATTTTTCAGCGCCGACCCAAACTACCGTTCCGCGGTAATCAACACGAACGTGATAGTTCGTCACACGGGCGAAGTGACGTGGCTGAGTCACGGCATCTATGTCTCCGTGTGTGACATCAACGTCGAACAGTTCCCGTTTGACGTGCAGCTGTGTACCATGAAGTGGGCGTCGTGGACTTACGACGGTTTCCAGGTACATATTTCACATTTAAGCATAGGTGAAGTAAGGCCTAGGTGAAGAGTATAAGGGACAAGAATATGGCCGGTACGAATAAGAACGTTCGTCACACGGGTGAAGTGACTACTTATTTCACTTTTAAATATAAGTCATAGATAAATAATAAAATAAATAAATAAATATTATAGGACATTCTTACACAGATTGACTGAGGCCCACGGTAAGCTCAAGAAGGCTTGTGTTACTGTGTATGGGTTCTCAGACAACGATATATATAATATATAAATACTTATATACATAGAAAACATCCATGACTCAGAAACAAATATCTGTGCTCATCACACAAATAAATGCCCTTACCGGGATTCGAACCCGGGACCGCGGCGCAGCAGGCAGGGTCACTACCGACTGCGCCAGACCGGTCGTCAAAATAGATGAACATAATGTGGTCAACACGAACGTGATAGTCCGTCACACGGGTGAAGTAACGTGGCTGAGTCACGTAATCTATGTGTCCGTATGTGACATCAACGTCGAACACTTCCTGTTTGACGTACAGTTGTGTACCATGAAGTGGGCGTCGTGGACCTACGATAGTTTTCAGGTATTTTTTTCACTTTTAAATATAAGTCATAGATGAACATAATGTGGTCAACACGAACGTGATAGTCCGTCACACGGGTGAAGTGACGTGGCTGAGTCACGTAATCTACATATGTGTCCGTGTGTGACATCAACGTCGAACACTTCCTGTTTGACGTACAGCTGTGTACCATGAAGTGGGCGTCGTGGACCTACGATGGTTTTCAGGTATTTTTATTTTGAGTAAGAGAGAACCTACCCATACATTTATAATCAGCAAGAAAGTGATCGTTCGTCACTCTGCTGATGTGACAGGCCTGGGTCATAGCAAGCCATCTATACACGTGTCAGTGAGCGTACAGTATCCGAGAAACTTTACATTATATCGGATTGTTAGTTAGAAAGTAATCGATTTTTAACTATTCTTAGGTAGGTATTTACTACCAGTAAAAAATACTTACATACAATTAATTCGAAGCAAAAATCTTTGCTGTCGTATATGGAAAAACGAACATTATACTCCAATATTACGATTTCGCATCAATGCGGATCATTTACCGTTACTTTAGTCGAGGCTCTTCATAAAATTGACATAATACTTGTAATACATTTTCACCAGGAGAAATAAATAATCGTTAAAGATATCGTTTAACAGCTCTGATTTCATCATCTAATAGGCTGTGTCCGGTACTTTTAATCACGAGATGGCACTTAATACCGAGGATGGTGTTACCTTACATTTTTAATTACGAAAGAAAGGATATTTTTAACAGAGTTTTGTGAAGTAAAACAACAAAACGGAGGCTTAGCGGGATACCTGAAGAGGTAAATTTTACATTCAAAATATTTTCCTCATTTGTTTCAAATATGCATGAACAAAAGCTGTCCTCATTTAGACGGGGTAAAAGGTTTTGCAATGACATTTATTTTTGCCGGGTGAAGTGGTGCAGTAAATTTGTACAAACTACTCTAACTGATTTCTGGTGTTATGATGAATGATAGCAGGCATTCATATTGCACGTCATATCTCCGTTAATTTTACATGCAATAATCAAACAGTGGCTAAAGAACTACTCATTAGATGTCCTAGCGACCGGTTACTTGATCATAAGTTACTGCAGGTAGGTACCTTATGTAAATGTGCATTTAAATAGGTACTTAGGAATTCGCAAAAAAATATGATACCATATGTTATTAAATTAAAAAAAAATTTTAAACATAAATAGCTTGTCCGATTTTGGTATTACTTTATTAATGTACATTGTCTAAAATATGCGTAATCATAATAACCTGTACACGTAGACAGGCTTTTGAAACAATATTACTATATATTGAATCAGTCTACATTATATATTTACTTATAACTGTTCTAAGTTCGGTAATCATACTTTGGAAAAAGTGGGTTGTAAAAATTCTAAAATGTTATGTTTAGAAGATAGATTTAAAAAACGAACTTACACTAAGTGACGCAATTTACCTCGTGACTTTTCGTTATTACGCCTGAGAAGAAATATTGTTGAAACTCTAATTTCTAAGAAGCTGTAAGTAAATTAGAAATACCGCGATACGAGGACATTAATGCTGGCAGTAAATCTCTGCCTTCCTCTGCGGTGAATCGCGTGGCCGAGCGCTATGATTTTCTTGGAAAATATTATTTTAATCCTGCATAATACTACAGTTGCGCAAAACTAAATGATAACGCTTTAACTACTACATATTATACTAGAATTGTTCAGTGAAATGAGTATGAAATTGAAATAAAACTGAGTTATAAAAAGTAGCGGTAAAGTCAAAACTGTTAGGTTAGACATACCAATAGATTCAATTTCTCCGTATTTGGGCACAAGTACGAGTACCAGTTCTATACATTAGATTACACTTTCAAATTTTTAGTCATTGTCAATAAATTTGTCAGAAGGGGTGCCATTGGGCATTACGGTACTTTACTACGAACATTAAAAGTATTTATGCACAATATTTGTTTTAGCTTAATTTGTTATTAAGTCAACGTCGGGTGAACACTTGAACAGACCTATCATAAGATATTGACAAAAAATAAAAACATGACTTTTCATATTTAATTTGTCTAGTAAGTAATCTGTATGCTATTGATATTTATGTTTAAAATCGTGCACAGTGCTAATTGCTCCCTGATATTGATACTTCGTATGAAATTTTAACCTCAAAATGAAAAGGGCGTCGAAAACAATGCCTATTATTAATTTTCATATTAAAGCGCCGTCTGAAAATATTCGTGGATAATATTTTTAAGCGCAGCTTTCATTTATCACTTTATCGTTAATTCATCTTTCAGGGTTTTAAACCTATTTGTTTTATTTTACTTGTGTTGTAACACGTTTTTTATGTGCATTCCAACCCAATTGACAATTGTATTTTATAATGTTTGGTCAGATTATATTGAATATGGACTACCTATTACCGAGGAATAGTCGACTAGGTATTGGAGTATGTAAAAAATCAATCTTGTCAAAAAAAAATTGACGTCGTTCGTCGTAGTCATTTTTGAAATTGAACAATTTTGGCGACAGCCAAATGCAAATGTCTACAGATTTTTATGGATAAATTCCTAATTTCACGGAGCACTGCACAAATATGATATGGCGTTGCCAATAGTCATATTTGTTTTGAGAGTAGAAAAAAAAGCAGAGTACTTACGTTTATTTATGTACACATTTTTTGTGGTTACGTTGATATACATGATGCTGTTATTTTTTAGTCTAGAAATATAAAATTCGGCAACATTGACATGTACTTACCTACTTTTATAAAAGAATTGTACAATTTGGGTTTTTACTGTTTATTTCAATACAAATTTGTTATTATTCATTATAATCATTATGCATAGGTATGCAGTGACACAAAATCATCCAATTATTTAACTGTTATTTTGTTCAATATTAAATTTCATATATATTGAATTGATCGCGAATCACGCAAAATAATAACGAATTAAAACTGTAATCATAAATTATTTTTGCCATGTGAGCCTGACAAGCATGCCCATGACGCGTACATACGTCAGTCGAATGATGAATGAAGAAAACTTGAGCCGCTGAGATTCGGTAAAAGTTTACCACGAAAAACCTTCGTCCGGAAGAGTTTGCGGTACATTAGGTACTTACTTACCTACTTCTGATTCGAAAATTCCAAAGCAGACTAATTTGTATATTGATTTAAACTAACACGATCTTCACTCATATTATTAAATTAAAACGGGACTAACGGGACGGGACGGGACGGGGAACGGGACGGGATGTCCGAAACGTCGGGTTAAATATAAAACGTAAGTCAGACTAATTTGGACGAATGATCAGCAAAAAAGTAACTTTCGCCAGTTAATGCAAGCATGCAATCGATGACGCCTATAGCCTTACAGGGCTAAAGTAGGTACCTACCCCAGATACCTTAATTATCGACGATTGTCGGCCACGGTGGTCGTGTGGACTAGTGATAAAGACGTTAGCCGCGTAAGCTGAAGGCCCGGGTTCGATTTCCGACTCGGCCATAGGTGAACTTGGTCACAATTTTTTTAGTTTATGATATTTTATAAAAGCGGATTTTTTTGATCTCCTTAAGAACTGTGAACATCTGTAAACAATATAATCAAAGGTGCATTGCGTAGGTGTCACACGTGTGACGCGTGTGATCGTGATCCGAATCTAAACTTGTGCCCTAAAGAACACCACGTGTATCAGACAAAGCCACCTGGCGGATCGTAACGAAAGTCAAGGCCGCCATTTACATCTAAAGTGCAGGAATAAGGGTGGCTTACGTAGATGTGTGGATGAAATCAAGCAAATAAGTTTCTGAACTACGCAGGCTGCCATTTAACCTTTTGCTTGATTAAGTTTACATCTACCTTTGATTACAGTTTGGGATTATTCAAAAACTAAGTTAACATTAATGATCTAATTATGTAGCAAATATCGGCTAGAGAGACCAATTATTAACATTCGGAGATCCATAATATTTGTTTGCTATCTACAACCAAAGTATGATTGAACAATTTAATTCTATTTTTAGTAAAGGTTTATCTTCTACAATATCTTCGAAAAGTGGGTTAGCAAAATTAATAAAAAAAATTAAAAGCCTATGAAAGGAGAGTTTATCATCAAAAATGTAAGATAGAAAGTTTTTGTTATCCGTCAGCCCTGCAGCGAAAGAGCTCCTTGTGAATATAATAGGCCGCGTGTTTGCCTACATTTTTTTCATTTTTCCGCAGAAAATAAACAGTGACCCTAGTCTGAGGGTTATGTACTGTCCAGCATGTATTAAATAAATGTAATCATGTATGGTAATTGAAATAATTATTACGGGGTTTTAGGGTTTTTTAGTCTTAACCCTTTAACGGGCAAGACTCAAAAAAATCGTGAGTTCAAACCTCATCGCCATCCTGTAGTACTAAAAATTCTCTACAAGAAAAAAATACAAAAAGATAGTCATACAGGGTGGTCTTTTTTGAGACCGGTGCCCTTTGACGACCGGTCTGGCTCAGTCGGTAGTGACCCTGCCTGCTAAGCCGCGGTCCTGGGTTCGAATCCCGGTAAGGGCATTTATTTGTGTGATGAGCACTGATATTTGTTCCTGAGTCATGGATGTTTTCTATGTATATAAGTATGTATTTATCTATTTAAGTATGTATATCGTCGCTTAGCACCCATAGTACAAGCTTTGCTTAGTTTGGGGCTAAGTTGATCTGTGTAAGGTGTCCCCAATATTTATTTATTTATTTATTTATTTATTTATAAAGGGTTTAATAGAAACCCTAATAGGTGCTGCCGTGATAATTTAAAATAACATATATCAGTGTAAAATATTAACAATATCAATAGATTAGATATAAATTCATCATACGTTTATGTTATACTTAGATTTTTTACTTACCTAATTGGCAAAAAGTAAACTCTTTATGTTTTTATAAAATTGAATTTTTTCAAAGGTTAACCTAGTCGAACAATGTACAATAGGCCAATAAAATAATTCTAAAATGGAACCATAACTTACTTAGTAACTCATATGCAAGCTGGAATTTATTCGCACTTAGAAAATCGTGTATTGTTTTGATATATCGCTGTATATTTCTATATTATTTACTGCCGCATATGCCTATGCATGGAGGAATTTTACGGTCAGTAATTTTCATGTGACATGTTTACACGAAAAAAAAATGCTGTCGAGAGTGACAGGCAAAGGGAACACTAGCCTTGACACTTAAAATTCAAATTACAAACTATATGTAGATGGCCAGCGTTACACTCCAATGATTATATTATATATATTTGCCATGTGAGCTCGAGTTTTAGCCATAGGAGTTTTTCGGTCAAGACTGATTTTAATCCAAAAACATCGTGTTGATTAAAATATTTCTTTTTTCATGCTATAGTGTCCCACCGCTGAGCTCCACAACTCCCTCTGTTATGCTTTTTCCAGCCAGTCACCCATAAAGGTGTCTAGGCCACGTCTACAAATTACTATATCAACTAAATAAACTAAATTACTCATATATTACTAAACTATGCATAGTATCAGTACCTATGCTGTGCATAACATATCAAATCAACAGGCATCAAATCAAGATCTTGTGTATAAAGTTAAATACATGCCTCTGGTAATTCTATGTATATAGCGAGTTATCAAATTAATTTCATATGCATAGCAATTTTGTGCGGCACTTTATTCAAATATTTTTTTAAAATTTTTGCTTACTCGGACGGTGTGATGTGTGTTTAACAGATGGAAACTCTGACATTCATATTTATTTACATCAAAGGGTAACCAGTAATCCGCGTGGAATTCGAGTGATGTGGTGATGTGAAGCTCAAAAGGGACGTGTCACGGTGGCACTGAAACTTAATATTTGATGTAACATTTACCTAACTATGTAGTTTAAGCGTAGTAAGTTCTTTAATTGTATTATAACCTGGTATTTTTATTCAATGTTAGTTTTTGTAAAGTAAGTAGTGTTATTATTTAGAATATCGCACCATTACGCTGCTAAAGTATATATTTGGTAGAAAAACTTTTAATCGCCCTCATGTCATGTAGTTACAATGTAGATTTATATACAAATCCCAAGTTGTTTTATATAGCGTAAAATAAGAGCGTAACTTCGACTGTTACCGTGTGGGGGCGCGTAGGTGTATCTTACATTTCTAAAAATAAAATATCTCAGCAACTTTTCTAAAGTTTCTTCATAGGATTAGGATTCCGATATCACTTTGAATGTTACTTCTATTGGCACTAAATGTTAGCTTTCACAACATCGACGCCGCGATAAGCCGATTTGCTGGCACGGCTCACTAGCGTGTCACATTTTCCTTTTCATCCTATCGAAAAAGGATTTATGCTAACTAAAGCTCTTACATTACTGCTACTACAATACAATATCGCGATAAAATACTTTTCGTGTCTCCCTAGTCAAACCTTAACATGCTTTCGCATGTTCTTAAAAATAGTTACTGCCTACTACATTTCTAAAAGGATTTATGTTATGGCACATAAAATATTCACGTGTAAATATTCTTCAGGGTTTAAATTACTTCTCAGCGCTGCCATCTGACTTTTAAATCAGAATTCTCACTTTGGAATTGACTTGACCTGACTTTTAAGGTATGTAAGAATATAGTTGGATACCTAGGCACTGGTCCGTCGCGCCTTTTATCTACTGAACGACAAAATATAAAATTTGATGAAATTTTTAAACGCATGCTTTTGCTGAATAATGAACTGAAAAAATATAAGACAACGAAAATTGGGATTTATTAAAATAAGGTTCACGCATTTGTTTTCATAATATGGAGTCCAGATAACCCAGGAAACGACACTTCCTCTCAGGGATCTTGTTAGGGAGCAGGGATGTTAAATAACATCGAGGAGGTATTTTAACTTGCCGGACATAAGTAATTAATTCATAAATTTTAGACTTTTATTTTGGGTGGCTACTTTACCTTGTTCCTGTAGGTACTAGAGTCTAAGCGAAGAACAAAATATTAGATAATATGATAGTGTTTTCTTACTGCCTATTTCGTATTCTATTAGATATCTCATAAAACTGTCTCCAAAAAACGTGGGTGTAAAACCTGCATTTATCAGACAATAGATAGGTAGGGTCAATGTCTTAAACCTTCGTAATAAATCTACTATTCTTGGATAAATGTCACTTATAAAAATATAAAAAGATTTTGTTACCTTTTGAGTTCTCTTTTTTACACCAAAGGTAAAACCTAAGTGTTTCACAAAATAACACTTACTTGGTGTGCGTACAACCCAAAGTACGGCCTCCCTACTCAGGAGTACGCCATTTATTCATCATAAAAGAACAGCTACCTGAATTATGTCTTTTCAAACTGAATTAATATTTTGTGTCTTTAATGTTGCGCATCATTACGGCATACAAAAATAAGATAATTACTTACAGTACCTTTTTAATAAAAATAAATGACTGAAAGGATTCCGTCGTTAAGAGATAATTTGGCAAAAACCTTTTAGCTAAATTACTATAACAGAGAGAAATGACTTACTGACTACAAATTTTAATTTGTGTTGATACGCGCGTCTTTTAAAATCAGATTTTTCAAGGTTCTTATCTGACCTTTAACTTCTTAAACATAAGAAATCTTGTTGATGATGAACAAGTTGATGATCATGAATAATTACGTTTTAATGGTATCGATATAAGCGCTGGTAGCTTAGCGTGAAGTACGTGCGACTTTCGTTCCGGAGGTCGCGGGTTCGAACCCCGGCTCGCACCAATGAGTTTTTCGGAATTTATGTGCGAAATGTCCTTTGATATTTGCCAGTCGCTTTAGGTGAAGGAAAAATCGTGAGGAAACCGGACTAATTCCAATAAGGTCTAGTTTACCCTTCGGGTTGGGAGGTTAGATGGCAGTAGCTTTCGTAAAAACTAGTGCCTACGCCAAATCTTGGGATTAGTTGTCAAAGCGGACCCCAGGCTCCCATGAGCCGTGGAAAATGCCGGGATAACGCAAGGAGGATGATGGTATCGATAATATATCGTTTATAAACACACTAACTCAAATCTATAGAAGATCATTAAACTCAATAATTTATTTCGGGACTAAGTAACTAAGTAAGTAGGTAACAGCTGACATTTAGTATGCATTTAGTACACAAATCCGTTTCGATTTGTACTAAATCTCATATAAGCAGGTAGATTAAGTTGTCGTTTAGGCATATTCAAATCCGTACAAATCTATGTGATATAAATAGTCTGATATAATTATACTTTACAAAACATATAGGTCTTTTGCGTAAATTTGGTATTTCAAAATTAAATTAAATACCTACATAGAATAATCTTTAAAAACTTTAATAATTAATGCTACATATGGTTAAAATAAAATCAAGTCACAGAAAGACTTGAACTGAATCAGAAACTTAGTTGCAAGTGCAACTTACTTATTATAAAGAAGAAGAGTAATAAAGTATACGTATGTACCTAATTTATCTAACTTAGTGTCTTTGATGTTATGAAATGATATATTCTATCCGGATGTTCTAGATTGCTTTCTTACGTTTCGAGTGTATCACTGGTTCAATACCTTTAACGCAATTAGGACATAAATAATGACTGCGGTCGATTCTAAATAAAGTCTTCTTTTGAGATTCTCTCGTAAAAAGAATCTTTGTCATGTTCCTGAAATTAACAACAACCTTTCTTCACAGTTGGACTTAATAAAACAATTCGACGAAGGCGACACAACGAACTATCAGACAAACGGGGAGTTCGATCTGGTGAGCTTCGATGCCAACAAGCACATGAAATACTACTCCTGTTGCGTGGAACCGTACCCTGACATCACGTACATCATCAAACTGAGGAGACGACCCATGTTCTACGTGTTTAACCTCATTCTTCCGTGCTTGCTTATCAATGGGATTGGTAAGTTATCAGCTTATCATTCATCTTTCCTACTTATAATTATGGTAGATGTCTTAAGATCAGAGATTGGACGGATTTGCGACATTCTTAGTGACTTACGTCATTTGGATCACTTTTAATATGAGATGTCGCACAAAAATCCGATTTCTGCTTAAGATACATATACTTTGATATGTAGGCTTAAGCGACCCACTGACGATCAGTTCGCCTGTCAATAAAATGTCAGGGCCGTAGTAACTGATAGGCCCTAGCTAAAAACATACTTCTCTTTTTTAAGTTTTGGCGTAGGTACACTTAAGTGAAATTGAATCGGAATCCATACTACTTATTGTAGTCCACCTGTGGGTCAGAGTTCAATTTCACTGACCATACATAACATTCGGTCGAGTGGCGGACGTAGTTTAAGATCTGGGTGGGTAGTGTAAAGAAACTTCAAGACTCCTCAGGATAATTATTATATTTGATCAACACTATTAATTGTTAACCTAGTTTACAAAACTGGGGACTCAATTGCACAGTTTTCGATAACTACCTTACACTAGCACGAGTAACAAAGAACTGCCGCCAACGGCCGGCGCCCCGTCAACGGAACTTCCCCGCCATCAATGCCTTTTTATAACTACCCTCTTTGTTTCTTTTAATAAAGTTATGATGGCGGCCAAGTACCGAATACTATTAAAGTTTAATATATCTTATATTAACTACCCACAAACATCTAATTACAATTTTGGATGGCAAAAATCACAACACTCGGTCATCCGACTGCGTGCTATCTCCGGAGCACGCGAAATCACAACACTCTTTAGGTAAGAGTATCTATATTATCTATTAATCTATATTATCTATTATCTATATTATCTATTAATCTATATTATCTATTAATCTATATTATCTATTATCTATAGTATCTATATTATCTCTTGACTCTAGTATAATTATTAATACAGGATGCGAGGACACAAAAATACAATTAATCTCTAAACAAGATATAGATTTCAACATATATGGCTACTGAATACATCATTTATTAATATAATTATACAGTAGTAGGTATTTATAATCTAATTGTGATTATGACATAACATAGGTTTGGGACATAGTATAGGTTTCTAATCTGAGTTAGACTCGTCCGAGTCCGGTGACTCAGAACCAGATGACTCGTTTATTTGCAGCGCCTGAACACTGATCCAAGGACGCATTCTATCAGCAGCTACAACGCTGTCATATTTTTTAGCATCAAACCCAGGAACGTTGGTGATTCTGTAACGATCATTACCTAGGCAACATGTAACTTTATATGGGCCAATAAACTTGGGCAAAAGTTTTTTACTTTTCCCATTGTTATAAAAACTGGTCTTCGTAATTTTTACTAAGTCACCGACAGAATACGTAACCGCTGGTGCTTTCTTTAAGTCATACAACTCTTTTTGTTTTTGTTGACTATGTCGAATATTCAGAGAAGCCCTTTCTCTGATTTCATCCATCCTCCCATCAGTCTCTGTTGATGGGAGGCCAGACTCGTCTATATTATCAGAAACACTAACACAAGGAGGCGCACTGATTCCCTGACTCTCATTCAAGACTTCATTTCTTAAAGGGGAGCAAAAGGAAGGCGCCTCATCGTTGCCAGTATCTCCGTCAGTTACAGTCGACGTCATGCCGTCAGGACTCACTACCACGTCATTGTCCGTTGATAACTTGTTATCAATAGGGCAGTTCGATTTAACCCCGAAGAGTAATTCCGATGCACTCCTTTTGTCGTAGCATTAACGGTATTATTAATACCCCACTGTACTTGACCCAGTTGCTTGTCCCAATCACGTTCATTATTTTCGAAGTTCTGTGTCGCCAGGGCCGTAATAATAGTTTGGTTGTACCTCTCGGCCTGCCCATTTGCCCTAGGACAAGCAACTGCGTTAAGTACATGTTTGATACCTTTGTTAACACAGAAGTCTTTGAATTGGCCCGAAGTAAACGCGGTCCCACGATCCGATATAATTCTTCTCGGAATCATAAAATCGTTAAACAGACTATCTAGTACTTTGATTACGTTTTTTGTTTTCGTGTCTTTGACTGGTCTGGCAAAGACATATTTTGTAAAACCGTCTACTATCGTTAGAATGTAGCTGTTGCCTGCTTTGCTCTTAACAAATGGTCCCAAATGGTCCAGATGCAAGGTGTGAAATGGTTGTGCTACTTTTTCTATCGGGTGCAAATAGCCAGTACTAGTACGAGCTGCGTTATCTTTATTGTACGCACAGTCGATACAAGCCGCTACATATTTTTTTGACAAAGCGTCTTAGTTTAGGGAACCAGTAGTGGCTCTGTACGCGTTCCAACGTTTTAGCATAACCGAAGTGACCTACATCATCGTGGTTTGCCCTACAGATCTGCCACCTAGCGTCTTTCGGGACTACTAATCTCAAGCCATCTTCAGTTTTCCTATGCAACGCGTGGTTCTTAACAACGAAGTGGTTTTTAACGTCAGAGACCTCCCTATCTAAGCCCGGTTTTAAAATCTTAAAAATCCTCTCTAACTTAGTGTCGGCCATTTGTAGTGTCAAAATCCAATTGTCAGTATTTATATGTAAGACATTCATTGCTGGCATTGGACCACAATCCTTCGGAGGATTGCGGCTCAGTGCGTCCACATGAGCCATCCGACATCCCGGTCGGTATTCAATATTAAAATTATATTCACTTATAGTCAACCACCAGCGTGCAATCCTCGGAATTAAGTCACGCTTTGTGAGGGTGGTCCGGAGTGCATTACAGTCCGTGTATACAGTGAAGTTAAGCCCCAGAAGATACGGTCGAAACTTTTTCAACGTACAGACCACAGCCAAAGTCTCCAACTCATAAGAGTGAAAATGACGTTCCTCTGGCGTGGTCCGTCGGCTGAAGTACGCGACAGGCTTCAACACTCTGGGACTCAACTGCCATTGCATTAGTATGCCGCCTAATCCTAGTGAGCTAGCATCAGTGTGTACCTCAGTGTCAAGTTCCGGATTATACAGTGCCAGCAGGGGGCGTTTAACCAAGCACTCCTTTAACGTCTCAAATGACTTAACTTCATCGCCACCCCACTGCCACTGTATATCCTTTTTAAGCAGTATGGTCAGAGGCCTAGCAATTTCACCGAACCCTTTCACAAAGCGGCGAAAATAGCTCGCTAAGCCTAGGAATTGCCGGACCTCATGAACATTACGAGGTACCGGAAAATTCTGCACCGCCATAATCTTCCTTTCACTTGGTCTTATACCCTCGGCAGAGATTTCGTATCCTAAATATTCTATGCTCGTATCAAAAAAACTGCATTTTGACAGTTTGAGGGTTAGACCAGCATCCCTTATCAATTTTAGTACTTCCTCCAATCTTTCAAATCCTTCATCAATTGATGACGAAGGAATGAGAAGGTCATCCATATATGCCAGGGCACTTTTAAATCTACGCGCACCTAACAATCCGTTCATCATTTTTTGAAATACAGCAGGCGCGTTTGCCAATCCGAAGGGCATCCTTTTAAATTCATAATGCCCGTCCGGGGTGACAAACGCTGTCAAATGCCGGCTTTCTTCTCCTACTGGGATTTGGTAGTAGCCGGATGCTAAATCCAGCGTGATAAAATATTTGTTCCCACTTAAATTTGACAGCTGGTCGTCAATTAGAGGTAAGGGATATTTGTCTTTGATGGTTTTATTGTTAAGGGCTCTGTAATCAACACAGAGCCGAGACTCCCCGTTCTTTTTCTGAACCAACAATATAGGACTCGCGTAATTAGAGTTGGATTCCTGTGCTATATCATTTGTCACCAATTCATCGACAATATCCCTCACCTTTTTACGTTCAACATGCGACAGTCGGTATGGTCTATACACCACAGGCGTCTTATCATGTAACTCTATGTTCATAACAGCGTCCTTAGTACACCCTAATTCGTTAAGGTTTTTAGCAAAACAACTTCTGTATTTTTGGAGAAGCTGATGCAATCTATCGCGGGTTTCCTCATCGATCCTTTCGCCTATTTTAATTTCGGACCTGTCTATCGGGTTATCCTCTCTTTCGTATTGTTCGGCTTGTACGGCCAGAGTCTTGACTTCTGCTATTGGATTGACTCTCGCTATTAACGTCCCTGCCTTGAAGCTAAGCGGGGCCTTCGTTAATGAAGTTATAAACACTACCGCCCTACCCTCATTGACCTCGTAACAACCCTGATGTAGATGATATTCTTGATTAGGGCATAACCTAGTGCCTCCGTTCGAGTAAACATTGCCAGTATAAGTTTCCTTCGTATATACCTCCACTAAACCTCCTTTCACTACTGTAACATCTTTAGAGACGTACAGGCTAATGGTCTCATTTGTTTGCACGGAAATGTCGGTGGGAGTATGATAAAGGAACAACTGTTCACCTCTCTTCAGTGCCGTTACAAATGGTTTCTCCGTAAAATTCCGTCCTATCATAAGAGGGCTATCTAAATACGTGTCATCAACAACCAAAACATCCAGCTCTGTTTCAACCTCATCGATTCGGACATTTATGGTAGCATTGTATTTCGGGGAGACTGCACCATGTCCGAAACCTCTCAAAGTCAGCAACGGCGTACTATTATTGCTAGTCAATCCCAGAGTAGTCGCATCTGTACTCCGAATTAGACTACGCGCGCACCCGAAGTCAATATACGCGTCTATCATTTGACCATTAACGCAAATATTTTTGAAATACTTTTCATTTACAGAATCATCATAATCTATAATATCGCAAAGAGGACTTGTTTGGTCTGTATGATCTAAAGGCGTTTTCGTTTCGTAATTCGGTCTTGTTTCAATCCCTTCCAATAGAGAATTGTCTACATCTAAAACTACCTTTAGCACCTTTTTCTCAGTAGGCTGGTTGTTTGGGTTGTTGACTTCGCGCATTTGGGTTTGTAGTGGTCTTTTGGTGCAATTGTCACTATTGTGCCCTACCCTATAGCATTTGCTACACTTAACAATGGGCTCCGTACAATTTTGGTAGATATGACCGCGTTCGTTGCAATTAAAGCAAGTAGAGTCTACTCCCTACTGAATGTAGTGCTCTTACCAGAAAGGTTACTACGAAAGTCACGTCTCTTTAGTGAGTTTGATGCTAATGGACCTCGTGATGCGTCTCTGGACTGTGAAGGCTGTTGTGACGCTAAATAATTTAAGAGATCCTCTGGTTCCTCACATTTGAGAGCTTGGGCTCCGTTCCTAACTGAGCTATCCGTAATCCCATAAATTATACAATCAACTGCCTTTCGACCGACAATCTCGCACCGACTCAGTAATGCCAATTTCTCATAAAAATAGTCTCTTAGAGTTTCATCTGTGCGAGATTTTCGGTTTAACATTTCATCTAATAGTTTACCATAATTCACGTCATTCGGGAAAGCTTTAATTAATTTACTTTGCCAGATATCCCACGAGTAATTGAGCGATGGCAAAGATTCATACCAACTTTTGGCTAACCCACGTAACTTTTGCAGCGCGTAGTGAATTTTTTGCTTCTCATCCCATGAATAAATTTCGGCGCACTCGTTCACCTTCTTTAGCCATCGTTCAACATCTTGAGCTTTGTTGTTAGGGTCGAACTCCGGGACAACGTTATTATTAGAAGCGTTCTTACTTGGCAGACCTTGAAGCGTAGATACTATCTTCAACAACTCATCTGCAGTTAATCCCTTTCGGCTCCTCTTCTTGAAAGTCACATTAGCGTCCTCTGATGACGAGGACCTATTTCTTCTCCTTCGCTTCTTCTTTGGCCGCTTCGGCGTGTAACTTTTCTCATCATCTGAAAAATTTCAAGCGCATTTTATGTTCTTATCTCAAACCATGCCTCCCACCAATGGGACGTTTTACGCCTTAATTCATATTTCTGACCTTAAAACTTGCCTTTTCTCTTTTTTATAAACTTCGACAGACTTTAGCGTAATTTTGAACTGACTAGACAGGATTGCGCAATCCTTAACTTTTCTCTGACTTGTCTTGGGTAATTTAGCAGACTTTGACAAGCTTTGATATTACCTTGATAAGATCTGACACTACTTTGGTGAACTTTGACATCAGTTTATAAAGTTTAAATTAATTTGACATATGATTGTCAAAGTCTGGCTTCATTTCATGGTGTTTGACATTCGTTTGACTGCATTCGACATGGTTTGACGTAAGTTTGACACTGTTTGCCATTAGTTTGGCACTACTTGACATAGATTGACAGTGTTTGACTATGTTTGACATAAGTTATACAATATTTGACATCCGTTTAACGATGTCTGACTATGTTTGACAGTGTTTAATTACATTTGACATTGTTTGACGTAAGTTTGACAATGTTTGACATTGTTTAACATCAGTTGGACTCTATCTGACAATGTTTGACAGTGTTTGACTACGTTTAACATTGTTTGACGTAAGTTTGACAATGTTTGACATTGTTCAACATCAGTTTGACACTATTAGACATTAGTTTGACAGTGTTTGACTATGTTTGACGTTGTTTGACGTAAGTTTGACAATGTTTGACATTGTTCAACATCAATTTGACACTATTTGACGTTAGTTTTACAGTGTTTGACTATGTTTGACGTTGTTTGACGTAAGTTTGACAATGTTTGACATTGTTTTACATCAGTTTGACTCTATTTGACAATGCCTGACAGTGTTTGACTACGTTTGACATTGTTTGACGTAAGTTTGACAATGTTTGACATTGTTCAACATCAGTTTGACACTATTTGACATTAGTTTGACAGTGTTTGACTATGTTTGACGTAAGTTTAACAATGTTTTACATTGATCAACATCAGTTTGACACAATTTGACGTTAGTTGTACAGTGTTTGACTATGTTTGACTATGTTTGACGTAAGTTTGACAATGTTTGACATTGTTTTACATCAGTTTGACTCTATTTGACAATATTTGACAGTATTTGACTACGTTCGACATAACTTTGACAACTCTATCTACTTGGCGTCAAACTAAACAGCACATCTACATGGCGGTTAAGTTATATGTAGCACTTACATAATCACAGTCAAAATAAACAGCGCACCTACAAGGCTGTTAAGTTATGTGCAAGCACACCTACATGGCCGCAGTCATACTAAACAGCGCACCTACATGGCTGTTAGGTTATATGCAGCACACCTACATGGCCGCTACCTAACTAAACAGCACACCTACATGTCTGTCAGGTTATATGCAGCACACCTACATGGCCGCAGTCATATTATACAGCGCACCTACATGGCTGTTACATAATAATGCAGCACACCTACATGGCCGCTATCAAACTAGACAGCACACCTACATGGCTGTTACGTAATATGCAGCACACCTACATGGCCGCTATCAAACTAAACAGCACACCTACATGGCTGTCAGGTTATATTATGTAGCACACCTACATGGCCACAATCAAACTAAACAGCACACCTACATGGCTGTCAGGTTATATGCAGCACACCTACATGGCCACAATCAAACTAAACAGCACACCTACATGGCTGTCAGGTTATATGCAGCACACCTACATGGCCACAATCAAACTAAACAGCACACCTACATGGCTGTCAGGTTATATGCAGCACACCTACATGGCCAAAATCAAACTAAACAGCACACCTACATGGCTGTCAGGTTATATGCAGCACACCTACATGGCCACAATCAAACTAAACAGCGCACCTACATGGCTGTTAGCTCACTCAACACACTACAATTTATCGCATATAGGTATAAGCACACTTCTACGAGGATTCTATGAACTTTACTGCCTCAACAAACAATTGCTTCAACCGAATGTAACTCAAATCCAACCTCGTGCGTATACCTACCCTTGCGATTAATTGTTTAGTCGTCATATTGCTTTAAAATAAGATAAGATCCTGAATTACTTACGGTTTTTGTCAGCCATGGCTCGCAGCGCAGGCTCACGCTCACTTCTGATATGTAAAGAAACTTCAAGACTCCTCAGGATAATTATTATATTTGATCAACACTATTAATTGTTAACCTAGTTTACAAAACTGGGGACTCAATTGCACAGTTTTCGATAACTACCTTACACTAGCACGAGTAACAAAGAACTGCCGCCAACGGCCGGCGCCCCGTCAACGGAACTTCCCCGCCATCAATGCCTTTTTATAACTACCCTCTTTGTTTCTTTTAATAAAGTTATGATGGCGGCCAAGTACCGAATACTATTAAAGTTTAATATATCTTATATTAACTACCCACAAACATCTAATTACAATTTTGGATGGCAAAAATCACAACAGTAGTAAAAGAAATACGCAATTGTTGGGGGTTCCGTTAACAACAGACAGTCGAAATTTTAGGGCCAGCAGTTTTATACCTACATAAAATCTACGTTATTCTTCTTAGACTTTATTGTACTCTTGAATAAACTCCATACCTATACGTGTTTGGCGTAAAATGTGGAGTGTTAGGGCCACGTTTGGGCCCACAAATGAATATTTCCAAGTTGCTTTAATGATCTTCATGCAGTTTTCTGTGAAACATTGGTGACATATTGGTAAATGTGTCGCAGAAAAATTGTATAATCCACCGTATGACATTACGGCTAGCCGTATTACAATACAGGATCGTAAATACGGGTCTAGACAAGGTGACTAGCGCTTACGCTATCGAAACGCAACGCAACTACCACAATCGCACTCATATGGAAGAGTGATAGAGAAGAGACAAAGCGTTTCGCTTGTGATCTTGGCTAGACCAGTTGAATCGTTAGTCGTAAGGTCTTTAAATATGAAATTTGATCATTCATACATATATGGAAATTCAGTCCAGGTTTATTATAGTAAAATCATTCTTCGCTTTTTGGCTTCAAATTGAGTCAGTTTCAAACTCGATCCATAATTCAAACGTATTCATACTTGGATTGATACAATTTACTTTTGCGTGGAATTTATTGGAAAGGTTTACGAGTGGCATTGAAACAAATCGTTCGGTAAACAAAGTTTTCGTATATTGGTTGGGATGAGGTAAAGCGAGCAAAAGTACCTACCTATCTGCCAATCTGTGAAACTTCTCCAAGATATATGATATAATATAATATATCTTGAATAAAATCTCCTATGAATAAATAATAAACACGTGTACATAGGCATATATTTTATTTTGTTTGTGTGTGATACAAAACTTAAATATCTGATTTGCTATTACTTTTCCGAAATATTATGAATATAGGTTTAACAAATACAGCATTTTCGGTAAATCGAGATACGTCCATGACACCTGTCAGTCAAGAAGAAAGAAAGAAATATCGACAACCGTCAACCGCAAAAATGTTATGGACGTCGACGGATCGACTATAACTATAACTCACGTAGTCATTTCTTTACATGTTTTAATTGTGTAGATACTGTAGATTGACAGTCTCAACAGACAATTTTCATGAAGTCAAAACCACACAAGCAGGGTAGCGATGCTTATTACAATTTTATCACTTCTTAACGTGGATAAGACATCCTTCATTCTCACACTGACAGAATGTGCCGTATGCTTTACCCAAATAGATAAGTGATTAAACTCTAACCATTATAGGCCTACGGGGATAGATTGGGCCAATTTACACTATTATCACTACATTTTTTAACGGATTCGAGTCAATCCGCGGCAAGAGTAACATGAGTCACGATTTTATGGCATGCTCCATTTATTCACGATGCAAGTTCAAGTGATAATCTAACTCTAAATAAGTGTTACTCTCCGATATATGCCTAGGTCCTTTCATTAGTAGCTGTAGTTCAAATAAGTCGTGACTCACGTTAATTTTAAGTGGATTCCCCCATGAGATAACGGATAAGGCAGTGTCCCCACTTAGGCGTTGCGTGTCGCGTGGCGCGCGCCGCGCCGCCTGGGGGCGCGTCTTACGTCCTTCCTATACAAAATGTACTGAGGAGACGTTTTTTGAATTACATTCAGGCGGCGTGGCGGAGGCGTCCGTTGCGCGACGCAAGACATGCGTCTTATGAGTGTGGATGGTCCCTAAGAGTGACATAAAGTTTAAGTGCAAGTTTTCTTTGCAGAACCCTTATATCACAATTTTAATTTGTTTAGTTGGCTTTGATGGGCCTGTTTGTTGTCTAGGGACAACTTACGAGACCCTTTATGTCCTTCAAAGTGCTTTATAGAGTCGAGGAGGGGATACATTTTTACTCTTAATGGACTTGCACATCAAGTGCTAATAGCCAAACCCTGGCGATCATAAAAGTAAGCCCTAATTAAACTAAAAGTTTTTTACTGGCAGCTCTCCTCGTGTTCTACGTGCCGTCGGAGTCAGGCGAGAAGGTGACCTTGGGGATCAGTGCACTGCTCTCCATGACCGTGTTTCTGATGACCATCAGGGACACGCTACCACCAACAGAGAAGACTCCACTCATTAGTAAGTACTGCTGGCCACAGCCAAGTTCACGATCTCTATAGCTTATACAGAGTTGCATGTTTTCTATTCAATCTTCTACATATATTAGTGACAGTTGCGTTACGGTTGCTATGGACCGTGTTTGTAACTTTATCTTATATCGGTTAAACGCCTTTCCAAGGCACCAATCGTTAATAGAAAATGCCAATCGAAACTTAAATTAGGAATGGAAATTACTTTTCGGATCTCTCGTCCCAATACATTTTTACTTTCCGTGGCGAATTACGATTGAAATTTTAGGACACCCGAAGATTGCTTGAAAGAAAATGTAGTCGGCATAAACTTTTTATACAAATATATTTGCGTCATAAAATCAATGCAAACTTACTTATAAGTCTGAAGTAGTTAGTTAAAACTTTTAATAAGCTCGAAGTAGCTTGGTTACTAAAGTAATATGTAACTAAGTACACTTTTGTACTGAAATGAACTTGTAACTTATTGGTCTAACGCACGGGTTCCCAAACATTTTTAAGCACGCCCTGTTCTCAAAAATGAAATGGTCTCGGTCCCCCTCCTTTTCTTTATTTATGAGATAGGAGACAAATGAGTAGACAGGTCGCCTGATGATAAGCGATGACTGCCACCCATGGGCACCAGAGACACCAGAAGTGTTCGGAGGTTACTTTTACTATTAGTTAGGTAATGTGTGATGAGTCACTTGTTTTACGGTCCTGTGCCCTCCATTATAATGTTGTTTCGCCCCCCACGGGGGCGCGCCCCACAGTTTGAAAACCCCTGGTTAACGGAATCCACAAACACTTGATGTCAATAAAATTAAGAGTCGCAAGTTCTAATGTACTTTATTTGTTCCCAGGTCTGTATTATGGAGTTAGTACGTGTCTAGTATCGTTCTCGGCGTCACTCTCCGTGGTCACTCTAAATATATCCTACAGGCGAGTACTATTTTGTCTAAGGTACAGCGGGGCAAATCTCGACTGGGGGGCAAATGTAACTGGTCCATTTTTTCCATGTTTTACAATGTTTGCATTATTATATAGATTGCCTACCGGTTATATATGGGTAGGCGTGTTCAGTGAATACATGTAGAACTTAACATCATTAGTGTAATAATGGAAAAAATGGATTAGTTACAATTGTCCCCCAGTCGAGATTTGACCCGCTGTACCTTATACTATAGTTAGTGTTTCAATTTTAAACAGTAAGAGTTAGCTTTATATTTTATGGTATATCTTGTGAGATGTACTATCAGCTGCAAAACTGCATGGCGAATTTATCAATGAATTCATTCATAATTTCTCCATGCACTTTTGCAGCTGACAGTACCTAATAAAAAAATTGGCGAGCTTTGGCTGCGTAACACACCGTAATATTAATATAGCCGAACCAACTTTTCAATCGTCTCTAATCTGGAGATAATTAAAATTTTATGTAATTTCGCCCGTATGTAGTAGTTAGTAGAAAGTTAAGAATCCAGAATCATCGGTTTAATGGGCGGGATCAAAATGCACTTTCTCTGATTTTGTACATAATTAGAATTAGCTACAGTGTTTCATGATTTTGTGATTTCTTTGTATAGAGTCTGTGCGGAAAGAGAGTCGTCATAAAATGAATAGGACTCTTCTTTAATACGAACCGACTCTACTTATAGAAGTCGGTTACGAATTTAGAATATTTTTACTCATCAAGTTTCAAATAAGTGTTCAGCATATTTAGCACATTATTAGCGAGAGCCGCGAGAATATGTCGCCGCGAGATAGATAACACGTCTTCTTCTAATTGTATTAATGACATAAGGACCCGTAGTTTATCTCGCGGCGACATAATCTCGAATCATGTGCGAACCCTGCAGTTGCGAAAAAAGTATATCTACCTACTTAACTATTATTTAAAATTGCAAACGGGACTTTTTGCAATTTTAAATATGTGTAAAAATTGTGAAAGTTTAAATCAGTGTTACTTAACTATTGTCTCAATAAAGGAACTCCATTGATTATTTTTTCTACTCCAGCACTTAAATTTGTCAATTAGATTATTGTCAGCGGTATCCAAATTAAGTTCATTTGAGTAACGATAAGAAAGTCTATATGTCTATAGGTTCATATGATTACTGCTTCATATGATTACTGCTAGCAGTAATCATATGAATATAGGAGTTCTGTTAATTTTTTTTAAAAGCACAACTTCCATTTATCAGGTATGTTTTCATTTGCAGTAATAAGTAACTTTTAATAAATAATATAATATTTAGGTTCATAATTTAAATCAAGATGAAAAAATAAACTGAAATGCGTTTTACATATTAGATATTGCAAAACAAAGGTAAAAATCATAAGTTTATCCAATAATTTTACATTCGACATTTAAATATTCTTGAACGCAACCACATTTTTCGTAATTGAAAATCGGCTTATTTTCTATTTCTCTTGTCTATGATATGTTTGACATTTGTAAACTTTTGACGAAACTATTTGAACTATTTTCAGTGTTGTGTAGTTTGTTTTAATTCGACGTTATTGTGCAAAAACTTAAGTAATTGTGAGTGATTATGGTGAACAATGTACTTCCGAACAAATCAAGGCTATGGCGCTCAAAGTGACTGACAATTTGTTACCTGAAAAGTCAGATAAAGCGTTCCAAAAATGTTATGATTATTTTGACACGAAAATTGCAAAACAATGTTTCAACTTTCTCTGAAACCGCGTTGTTGGCACATTTTGAAGAATTTTGCAACAAGTTCTCGCCACCAACATTGTGGACAGAATACTCAATGCTAAGATCCACACAAATTTCATTATATGAAGTTGGTTAGTAACAATAGTAACCCATTTAATTATTCTCGAATAGGTATGTATTTGGCTGTCGTAGAAAAAGTATAGTATACAATCGTAACATTATGAAGGCTATAAATTTGTCCAAGCCTCGAAAACCGCGGTACTCAACTTTTAGCCTTCAGTACATATAATATACTATATTTGTCCTGAAAACACATACATTTTAGTACATACCTCCTAATTTTGTTCTGCCCCGTACTGCGCTAATAATAGCCAACTAATTAAAATTAATTCTTTAAACTTTCAATATGAATACTATGAATTATATACGGTGTTTGACTTGGCGTAATCGCAAACGTTTAGGCGCCATGAACTAATTCAACTCGATTAAACTCGAGAGGGTTAAACGCGTTCAGTAATTAGTTGTTACCAAGGACCATTTAATACTAGACTGATATAGCCCATACAAAAAAGCGTACCCCTGAAAAAAGCTTAGTTTTTGCTTTAAAACTAGATGGCGTTGTTTCGTAACCCGGGAGTGGAAAAAAACATATTTTCACACATATGTTTACTTGTTTTTATATTATACTATGAATAACTATCAAAAAACTTTATTTTAATATCAAAATATTGGCTCAAAACATAATTTTTACAAATTATATTTTTTGGTCGGCCTCGACGTAGTTGTGATCGCTTCGCTGGCTAAGTTTGTTCGCATGTTGTCTAACTATTGCCAAATAAAATGACTAGATGACGTTGGTGGACTAGGAAAATGTCACATCCGTTTCGTTGTTCATTAATATAATATACTTAGTGATAATAAACCTATATGTTGAGCTCAAATACGTTCAACAAAACGCAATCATTGTGCCAACAGATGTGACATCCAGTGACATCTGACATCCATGTCACATCACAAATGTCATTGTATGATTTATTGAATATTCATAATATATGGGTATTAAATATTTTAGAATCGCAGCAGCAATGCGAGTAGAGATACAGAATTAATAACTGTATAAATTAATAATTGTATGACCAATGACCTCATACATAAAATTACCAGTTTAGGTGACAGAAGGCGAATCCAATTTGTAAACATTAAATTTAATGTGCTAATGAAAAGAATCTTTCCGATTTTCAACGGGACACGGCTGAAGGGGCGAACTGGTTTCGACTGCGCCCATGCATCTCAATTGTCCAGAAAGTTCATTCGAAGATCATTTTGCTTATAATAATCTGAGTAATCACAGTGAATGGTTTGACAGTATTTCAGCTAACATGTAGAGCAAAGATGTAGAGAGACTTGCTAGCTTCGTCGGTCAGGCTTCGTCTTGGACACAACGCCGATAGTTAGGCCGCCAGGTGTGGCACTTTGGATTACGTTTTTATAATAAATTAATGATAGTTTGTATTGTTTTGGTAATATATTTTCTACTCGTATACTATACTCGTTTGGTACTCGTATAAACCTAAACTGAGATAATAAATGAATAAAAGGAAATAATTAGTGAAACTCTGATATAAGTAATAATTAATGAGACTAAATGCGTTTTCACATTATCCGATCCGATATCGGATGTAGGACTGATACCCCATACATTACAGGCGCTATCTTGGATTTTTTCCATTTAAATCCTTCCGACATCCGATATCGGATCGGATAATGTGAAAACGGACTAAGACAATAGATACCTTGTTAGTGTTATATACCTATGCCTATGTATATCCCACCAAAAACATTCTGTAAAAAATAGCCGTCTCGATGGAGCTGCTTGTTTATCTCTAAAAAGTAATGAAATCTACATAAAGTTCCTTACTGCGATTTCTTTATTATTATAGTTAACTAGCCTTTGCCCGCGGCTTCGCTCGCGTTAAATTCGAAAATCTCTCCACAAACTTCCATCCTCCATTCTAAGGAAGTGGGGGATATAAAAAGAGACAAAAAGTAGCCTATGTCACTTTCCATCCCTTCAACTATCTCCACTTAAAAAATCACGTCAATACGTCGCTCCGTTTTGCCTTGAAAGATGGACAAACAAACAGACACACACACTTTCCCATTTATAATATTAGTATGGATGTTGTGTGACTTGGCCGTTGAAGTGTAGCGGTGCTGGCGACAGATTGGTGCAATGGTGTCATGGAGCACCTGGTTATAAACTTCTTTATACCCTTGTGTATAAAGAAGTTTATAAGTTTCATATTCGATGGTCCGAGCTAAGGTTCGTAAAGCCATGAAGCCGAGCTGATAATCATTGACGCTAAACGCCGATCGAAACGCAGTCTGAAGTGGGTGATAAACGTACGATACGAGCAGGTATGCGTACTTATGGCTCGACCACCTTTTTCGATTGTGTGTCACCGTAAGTACGCGTAAAAACCGCTGCGCATAGTAGTCGACCATCCAACGCGTACTTGCTCGTACGCCTATCACCCACTTGACGTCGCGCCAACACTTTATGGAAAAAGCGGGTTTTCGACAACTAAGTACCAATAAGATTTTAGACATTCAAAAATCTTCAATAATACTCAACTGTTTCGGTCGCACTCGTTCAAATATAGGATAGGATTGGTATGAGCGAGACGGTCAGGAGATTGATTGTCAACATGATATCTATCATAAACACCGTTCGAAATGGCCTCATTAAAATCTAAATTTTAAATATATTGAAAGTAATATTACTAATCATTGACGTCACGCTCAAAATGAAAGAGATAAAAAATTTGACAGTATGGTACTCTTTTGCATGATTGTCATAATTCAAAATAAGAACGATGGTTTGCGTTGTAAACAGGGACTGAAACATGACACGGGCCCCTAGCGTCATCTATATACTTTTCACTGTATCACTTGTAATGCCGTTGAACTACCGCGTGCGTATTTAAAAAAAAAACGACATTTTTATTCAAATGACACTCTTAGTGACATCTAGTGACATAGATTTACGGCTGCCAACGGGGTACGGTATTTAGTATGGACTCTGCTGGTCCTTTATAATCGTCCTTGGTTGTTACGAAGCGTATCTATAGTTTTGGAGTTTGTTTCATTGGAATTAATTACTTAATCTCACTAAATGATATCATTTAGACTTTCCGTATAATGGCATTGGTACCTCCGTAGGTGTAGTAAGCATTTTTGTAAAATATTATAAAATAGGATCTGTTGGGACATTTTTTCACAAATTAATCAAATGAGTTTCACAAATTGACTGAAAGCTCATGAAGGCTTGTGTTGTGGGTACTCGGACAATATTATATACAATAATAAATAAAAAAATCTCATGAGTCAGGAATCTGTGTTAAGGTGGCTCGCCTAGGTTACCCGAAGCTCAGGCTGCGTTAGATGGCGTTAATCTCCAAATTACCAGTCTTATTTTTTTTGTGGAGTCGTACAGGCATTTATATACTTTCAATTATGCTTCGCGAACATTTAATATTAAAATTGACGTATTACAACAAACATTCAACTTCTCATTGTAACGTTAATCCCCTTAATGTAAATAAATTTACTATTTTACACTATTTTTAAGTACCACTCACACATACAAACAGTGTTTTTGTATTCCTTCTAGTCGATAATTTCACGCGGCGACAGCTTGTTTAAATAGCCTTGCGGTAAATACGTGCCATCGCATGATTTGCATGGAAGTAGTGGGCTCGAATCCAGGACTTTTTCTCTTCTTTTTTTTTTTTAATACTACGTCGGTGGCAAACAAGCATACGGTCCGCCTGATGGAAAGCGGTCACCGTAACCTATGGACGCCTGCAACTCGAAGTGTCGCTTGCGCGTTGCCGCCCCATTAGAAACTTGTACGTACACTCCCCTTTGCTGCGTATGCACAGCAAAAAGGAGTGTACAAGTTCAAAGGAGGGTTTGGGTTGCCGACGACTCAAAGGACAATAGACGGAACAAATTAGTTCCGTAAGTCCTCCCGTCGTCAGCACCCCGCACCCTCGTTGAGCTCTGGCAGCCTTACTCACCGGCAGGAACACAACACTATGTGACACTATTTTTTGTTCGTCGAACTCAGAATTTCTAACATAATTATCCTAATCTGATATTTAAAAAAAAATCCAAAAAGTATAGATAAATTTTAGTTTCTAAACTACGATCCGAGTGATTTTTTTTTCTAATTGTTTATTTTTGATGGAGCAAGGGTATTCAAATCGCTTTTGAAATCTTAAATTAGTAAATGAAAATGCAATAATGCGAGGGTATTAAAAGTTGTGTTTTATATCTCAACTTAATAAATAGAAAATCAAAATGACAATAAAAAAATCAATATGTTCTCTAAGACAAAATTCATACCTTCGGCTCTCCATTCTTGCTCAGTCAATAAAAAAAACGAAATTTATATCCAAAAAAATACAAAAAGTTTATATAATCCTGGGAATCGAACGCACCTTCACGGCGTGACAGACGATTGTTCCCCAACGACGCCATTACATAACACGCTGTTACCGACGAAATTGGGCTATACATATATAATTATTTAAATATAAATAATAATGTCAAATCCATACTAATATTACAAATGGGAAAGGGTGTGTGTCTGTTTGTTTGTCCGTCTTTCACGGCAAAACCGGAGCGACGAATTGACGTGATTATTTAAGGGGATTTAGTTGAAGGGATGGAGAGTGACATAGGCTACTTTTTGTCTCTTTCTTACGCGAGCGAAGCCGCGGTCAAAAGCTAGTTTATTATAAATGGGAAAAGCTGGTTACTCTATAATCTGAAGTGGAAGAATTCGTTGTTTCACCAAAGATAATTTGTGTTTGTTTGTTTGTCCGTCTTTCACGGCCAAACGGAGCGACGGATTGACATGTTTTTTAAGTGGAGATAGTTGAAGGGATGGAGAGTGACATATGCTACTTTTGTCTCTTTCTAACGCAAGCGAAGCCGCGGGCTAAAGCTAGTACAGCACGGGAAGCATGGTCGCGCGATAGACGATAAAATATCAGGCCGTCCCTGTCGCACTATTAGTAAGTGCGATTATAGGGACGGCCAGATGTTTTATCATTTATCGCGCGACCATAATTGCCTGCCTGGACCAGATTATATTGATGATAATTATTATTTGTAACCATTTAGTTAATATTGTCTTCAGTTACCGCGATAGTTACTCATGAAATAAAAACTATGAAAACGGATTAAATCGTGTATAATGAATTTTCAATTTATCCCGACGTTTCGAACACTACAGCGTTCGTGGTCTCTGAGCTCAGCGGGTGACTGAGGAAAAATTACAATGTGCAAAAGCTACCCACATACCTACATACATATTCATATATATAACTATTTAGTTGTTGAAGAAAAACATTCACATAACAATAACATAGGTCAACTAGCTCAGTAAATGTAAGGAAGTCAGCACATTACTAATACTAATACTATGCCACACTATGACCTATGTACCTGACCTGACGTGTAATATTTTATTTTATCAACAAAGGCATAATAAAGATTGTAATGTATTTTTGTATGAAAATAAAAAATAGGAAAGAAATATAGTAAGAGTCTTTTTTAATAGAATATTTATTCTATTAAAAAATAAAAATAAAACTTAATAAATCCAAAAAAAGTTCAAATTATTAAAAAAGAGCCCGGAATCGAACTCGAGATCTCCTGTTTCATAGTCAATGCATTTGACCGAGACGCCATTTCGATTTACACTAGCAGTGTCGAAATACACGATATGTATCTTTATTGACAAAATGCGTCATTATTTCTGAGTCTGCTTGAGTTAAGTAAACCAATATCTTTAAATAATTACTTGTCAAGAGCCAAGTGTCACTGATGACAATGTCAACTAAAAATGCGCGAAATATGACGGCTCTGTGTCTGTACACAAAATTTGGCACACACATTTTCGTAAAATTAATAAAAAATTCACATGGATTTGTCCATGATTTCTGTATGAAACAATGTATTTCGTTCAATACTGCGACGATGGATAATGTATAGTAGATGTATGCGCATATTTTGATTTAGTTGTAGTGTGCGGTGACTAAATAAATGGTAGATGTTTTTTGTATGGAAAGCGAGCCACCTTAATGGCGGAAATAAATGTCATTAGCAAGTGTACACTAATTCAGGAAATATTTAGATTAAAGACTGTATCGTTAAGTATGAAGACAACTTTGAGTAGCCGTATTTATTTGCTATTATATTTTTTTCTTATAACAAGCCATGGGCTTAATAAGGCACATAATAAGGTACACATTTTGTCCTAGAAACTCGACGTAAAGCATATGGTTTAGACAGTATTGACTTAATCCTCCCGAGTACCAATTACGATTCCGGACAAATGCTACTAGAAAATTCACAAAGTGCGTAAAAGACGATACGATTGCGAAAAAAATTGTATGGTGCGAACCTCAACGACACATGATCCACAAAGCAGAATATCTGGACATAGTCTAGCCACTGTTATTTTAAAAAATATAGTTCAGGATCTGTGTATGGCGGCCATTTAGAGAATGTGGCATGGTGCTTACTCTAACTCCGACTTTGATGTCGAATTTGACTATCATACATTGTTTATATCGATCTGGTTTAAGCACTGTTCAAACACCATGAATGTCAATTAGACTTTGGCCTATGGCTAATTTTTTTATCTGTTTCTCTCATCCTGCTAGCATCAAAAATTTACGGCAATCCGGAACGTTGCTCAAAATTGCGTTTTTTTAAATTATATAAATTCGCCGCATTTATTCTACAAGTACCCAATTGGAAAAACCATGAAGAGGACTCTTAAAGAATATATTTTGGCAGCATATTAACCTTTGTTTGTTGAAATCGTACAAAGAGTCATTGAAATATTCTCAAATTAAGCCAGATAGGGGTTGTCCGAAATTTATTTGCTAGACCTTAATGAAAGTACCATAAAATCCCTAAAATAAAAAAAATATCAGACCTTCTTATATCAAATAGTACTTACCAATACCTTAAGATCATACTCTCGGAACATAATAATACAAAATTATGCACATGTCAACATTTAGACGAGGTTTGTTTTGTCCTTATACTTAACGATACAGTCCTTAGGTAGTAGGTACGAACATCAAGTTAAAGCCATGTAAGCAGATACCACTGAAAGATGACCTCTTTCGTTGTCCTTAAATACAAGGTCCCTAAAAGGTCTATCACTAAAAAGGATTTGCATAGCACTAAGCTCAGCATACGAGTAGATAGGACGCGGCCTAAGGATCATTTATCTCTTTTGCTGTCACGTCATGTCACTTGAGGGATTTTTTGTCATAAATGATTTATTTACATGGAAATGTTAAAAAATGACTAGCCATTTGACGCACCTGCCGGCGTATTATGCTTCCAATTTTATTACGTATCCACGTGAATAAGACATCTATCTGTCACTCCTTGGCAAGTATGTCAGTGTGAGAGTGACAGATGTCTTATCCACGTGGATAAGTGATAAACTTGGAAGCATTATATGCTGGCTGAACAATGTACCGAGATTTGAAACCTATAATGGTTGAACATCGGAGAACGAAATCGAGTTTGCGGAGTTTTATATAGGTAAATCCTGACAAGATTTTATTTGACCCTGATAGAGTGTCGCTACAAACCGCTTTCATATGGCAATAATGTGCCGACGTCATATTTAATGGGACCTTGTTTAGTACTGGTGGCAATTATGGATCGGCCTCGTTATTTCTATAAATATTTTTCACGGCAGAGCTACAGATACCTTCAATAAGAATAAAAAAATATATTAGGCATAACCTTTCGATTAACTAATCAGTACAAGAGAACCGCACTATAAAGTGTCAGTACTGGACATGTCAACAACCGATTTCAGAACATTGTTATCGAAATGCTGTGAAATCCTTCATCCTTTTTTGTTGTAAGTAATTTATCACGTTTAGTATAATTATTTTCACTATTATTAATATTGTTTTGGGCAAAATTGCGATGCAACCGTTAGAAAATTTAAAATATTTACTTCTTGTTTACATCACTAACATTCGACGACGGGTGTCAAATAGTAATCCTTGCCAGTAAAATAAATTAGTTCAGCTGAAAATCCGCAACGTGGCGGGGGTCAAATAAAAACTTGTCAGGCTAATGAAAAACTAATACAGGAACACTTAGTGGTTGGATGAGTTGGATCAGAATAGTTTTTCCATAGCAACAATTACTTTGATATGAGTAGTATACCTAAATCTAACCTACAGCAATATTTGATATATTTTTATCCATGCTTTCAGTATGTTTTTTAACATTAATTAAATACACAATATGAGAAAACCACGAAAATGTGGGGCTTACTCGTATGTATACCTACTTTGCTCAAAACCTTTTATTCTTATACCCCAAGAGCTATCCGGTCTTGCTACTACTGGGAAAATAACTTAATTCTATAACAGTACTTTTTATCTCACCAAAAATTAAGTTTGGTAATTTGGTACAGTTTTTTTAGTTAAGCCACCAAAATTTGTGACAAGAAACGTATAATATAATAAAAAAAAGATTATTTTAATTCACTAAAAATCAGGCGAAAATGGTATCAGGACTTTTGTTTTAAATTCGACTACTTTAATTTATGATCTTTATAACACATTAAGAAACCACCTATTTTTGTGAATGATACTTCGTAGTAGCAAAAAGCGGAGTAATTAAATTAGTTATGACGCAAGCAATAAAATGACAAGTGAAGTTATGGTTGTTTTGTATCTACATTATGTGTTGAAACACTATTTCTACTGAAACCACCCCAAAAACAAAACGGAAGTTCAGTATTTTACTAGCTCAGAATAACATTCAGGGCAAAAATTATATCAGCAAAAAATTGGAACAGACTTTTCGTTAAGATCAAAATAAAGAAGTATAAAAAATAATCCACCTTTAAATGCACGCCAAGAAGCGCTAAAATCTGTACTGAAAGAAGTATTTTCATATTTTTCATTTACCTACAAACTCTACTATTGACGATGTCATTTTCTGCATTATTTCAAAAGTTAGTTATTCATTCGTATTTTCATTACATCGCGGTATAATAATATATTTCGCCACCTTCACTATCGCTTAAATAGCTCAGTTATAGTAGCGTAAGACGATGGGCGCGCTCCTGACCTGACGTCGTGGGTTCGATCCTCGGCAGTGGAAATCTTTTTTTCTTGTTATTATTTTTTTATCTTTTACACCCTTTTCAACCCTCTCTTTTTAAATATTGATTTTTTAGTATTAGATTTACAACCCATTTCATTGAAATTTTGTTAGACACATGTAATGCAATAAGTTTAAAAGCGGCCAAGAGCGTGTCGGGCCACGCTCAGTGTAGGGTTCCGTAGTTTTCCGTATTTTTCTCAAAAACTACTGAACCTATCAAGTTCAAAACAATTTTCCTAGAAAGTCTTTAGAAAGTTCTACTTTTTTAATTTTTTTCATATTTTTTAAACATATGGTTCAAAAGTTAGAGGGGGGGGGACGCACTTTTTTTTCCTTTAGGAACGATTATTTCCGAAAATATTAATATTATCAAAAAACGATCTTAGTAAACTCTTATTCATTTTTAAATACCTATCCAACAATATATCACACGTTGGGGTTGGATAAAAAAAAATATCAGCCCCCACTTTACATGTAGGGGGGGTACCTTAATAAAACATTTTTTTCCATTTTTTAGTTTTGCACTTTGTTGGCGTGATTGATATACATATTGGTACCAAATTTCAGCTTTCTAGTGCTAACGGTTACAGAGATTATCCGCGGACGGACGGACGGACGGACGGACGGACGGACGGACGGACGGACGGACGGACGGACAGACAGACATGGCGAAACTATAAGGGTTCCTAGTTGACTACGGAACCCTAAAAATTGTCTTTCAGTATTAGTATTGATTGAAGGTAACCTAAGGTTCAACATCGTGCGTCGTTCCTACTAACCGCAATACTCTGTCTTAGCTAACCATCGCTAGACGTTATGCCCTTGTAATAAGGATTACAAGTGTACAGTGACAGTTGTCCGGTATGACTCATAGATTTATATATCATTAAGCTAGATTGAGTTGTTAGGCCAAAAAGTGTGTCCACATGAGAGGGTAAAGTTGGGGCTGGTGTCCCTCTCGCACTTATTGCCACTGTCAAAATTATTTGAATGACGTCATCACTGTCATTATTTGGGGATATCAGTCAATATTCAAAGTTACTACCAAATCTACTAATGCCGAATTAAAGGTTTTTTTTATTGCGCAAATCTTTGGTTTTATGGCTTCATAATAATGACTTACCAATTCATTACAAGGTATTAATATCCTTGCCTCGATATAATACAAAAATAATTTAAGAAGTTTATAAACTTAGTTATCATACAGGTAAAAATACTACTACTGTAGTAATCTCTTTAACACTGGTCACAGGTGCGAGAGGGACACCAGCCCCAACTTTGACCCTCTCATGTGGACACACTTTTACTAGTCTGATAAGAACGCCTTTCTGCACCGGTGATAAAGTTCAATTTAGTATGGCAAAAAAAGTGTGAGCTCAGTCCCTATTGAAAGTCCATGGTATGAGTCAATGAAAAATTGGCTAAATAGTAATCAGAAAACAAGCAAAAAGGGTAGAATATATTTCTTATAAGTTATTTCTTTGGATTACATTACAAAATGAATGTATTATACATTATAATACTCGTTGTAATTGTATATATTTCAATGAATAATTTTATTTGTTCAAATTAATGACTTTCAAGGTACAAAAACTATTGAGTCGCTATTAGACCGTTTTCACATTATCCGATCCGATAACGGATGTCGGAAGAATATCAATAGAAGAATCCAAGATTCCGCCTGTAATGTATGGAATATCGGTCCGACATCCGATATCGGATCGGATAATGTGAAAACGTACTACATTTTACTCTTTTTAATACCAAGATTAATTAGAGTCAGTTGTATGGTCGGTACGTAGTGTAAATAAAAAGTCGAAAAGTAGGTCCTTTCTATACTTTTTGCTATGTATTTTATATTTCAATAGGCAGGCTTTTGTACCCATATTACAGTACTTTCAATATGTGCTATCCTATAATTAAATTCGAACACTCGCGTATTAGACACTTCTAATATTATTTGAATGGCATTACCAACATTAAATCTCCTTTTGAAAATAAATTTTAAAGAATATCCCGCACTATCAGATCAGAACCACTGGTATTTAATTTAAAACAAATGGCTATAATAAATAAATCCGATAAACCTTTGGGTTGTCTGCTGTCGAATTTAATTATTTTCATAGAAAATATTTTAATTTGTATCCTTCCAGCTCGAGATTCTTGGAAGCCTTGTAAATTTTTCTTTGTGACAACAAGATATGACATTTATTTCAGGAAATTTACACATACATACATTACATACATTTATTGTAATAAACGGAGTACAAGTGACCAAGATAAAGATGATACAGTAGGGTATTTTTAAAGTTTATGTAATGAAGAAGTAAAATTGCGGCCTTTTTTAGGTATTTATATTTATGGAATAAATTGGAAATATCTAATACCTACATACTTATTATATATTGGTAGCGGCTCCATTCGTTCAATATTCGTTCGCAATTCATTTTGACATATAAGTCATTTGAGCATATTATGACAAAAGGTATTTTGATAAAGAGTTTTTAGTGTGTGGCAGTTCCATTTGCAATTTTGATACTTAGGTCTTTATACACTATGTTGGTTATGGCATGAACGATTTTTTTCCTAAGCAGATAAGAAGTTAACGTTATTAGCATCAACAAGAATGCAATTTAGACCCAGATTTTTAAAACATTTTTGTTATGAATTGTGCGTCCTTGTATTTAATGTCATTGCAGTAGCTTGTACTCATCAACTTATAATATAAATAAAACCTTAAAAAATGAATTAAAAAAGCTGTAAAAACGTATGCGACAACTGAGATTTGAACTTGTGACCTGTGGCTTGTAAGTCTAACGATAATCGCCGGGGCTATACCTGGCCGTGACATATGGGTCGAAATTAGACTTTGCATAGCTTTCGCGTGTTTGTAACAAGCGTTGCTTCAACGATTCTGAAGAATGGAAGAATACATTTCACAAGATGACGGAGATCTGTCAAATGGTAGAAGAGAAAAACGTGAGATAGATGTATGTACTGACAAGTATATACTCTTTTCGACGACTGTCAAATCGCATGCCTAAAATAAATGTGTAATTTTTTTAATTACTTTGGACTTTATTATCGGTGGGAAACGTCTGTTTTTAATCTACTTAAAATATTACTTATGTAGAAACAGGCATGTAATGAGGAGGAACACTCAAAGGATATGACAGATGGCCCACCCTATTAGTCCGTGAGACGTGAGAGCGAGAAGCTGATAATTATGTTTTTTCTCTCTCACATATGAATGACAGTGACATGCATAGGCGCCGCCTGGCGGGGTAAAATGTCAGTGTGCCTCCTCATTTACGTTAATGTGTAATAGAAGAACAAAATAAAAAGCATGCGACACGGCTCATCACCTACCCTCGGCCCAGCTCCACCGGCGTGGTGGTTTGCCATATGGATTCCTAAATGTAAGACACTAAGGTCCAAACCAAACCACGCAAAAAATGTAAATATATTAAATAAATTAAAGTATTAAATAAAGGTCAAACTTATTGGGTGGATTATCATGCTGTTAATATTGTTAAATAGGGACAATAAAAGTCAACCTCGTACTATTATCTGTTTCGAATTTGCCCGGTCAAATATTTAGATTTTTTTATTTCCATATAAATATATTGGTGGTTTTTATATGTTAAATATCTGAAAAATTATGTGCTATTGATTTCTGCTTAAAAATATCTGTTATTATTTCAGCTCTAGAGCACGTTAGACAAAATTCAAAAATTCTATATCAATAAAAATAGTCTTATTTCCCGTCATATATTTAGGTGGCTTCGGGTTGTAAACCTTAAAACTGATTTTTTTCTACATGTTTCCACCATTAAATTACTGTGAGGTATTTTGCTGAAAGAAAACGCTTATTTTCTAGGCGTAGTTTTTTTTAATATCTTCCATTCCAAACTATTGGTGGATTCGAAAATATAGGTTTTTTAAATTGCGATTAAGCGCTGTATATGAAATAAAACTACTGTTATAGAATTATTTTCAAAAATATCGTACCGGTCTTAGGCTATTAGTATTGTTGACACACACGTGTCTTGTAAGCATAAATATTTCAAATAAATGTAGTCATTTACACAGTCCAAAGGCAAAAATAACTAATAAAAACAAGCCTAAATATTTATCTTAGCCCACATAATGTCGGTCCCCAAACGTCGGCATTAAGTAAATTATATTATCCTTCAGAGCGTTGATGCGTATGTATATCATTATTAGTTCCGGGCCTCTGCCTTTAGTGAGAGTGCCGTTTAAGCGCTCACTGCCCTTTGAAGCATAAATGTAGTGTGAACAACAGCGGAGATAATCCTGGAGTAACTTGGGCTGTTAATTTTAACACTAGGTGGAATGAAGATGTGCCGTAGATAATCTAAGGGTCACGCGTTTACACACCTGTTAAACATGTACTTACGTAATCTTTGTCAAGGATGATTTATATAGGATTTACAATCTTCACACTACGAATCGTACCTCGTACCTCCATTTTTAGCGCCATCTATTAAATACTTATATTATAATACAATAAAAGAAAAGGTTCAGGTCGTGTCGTACCAGAAGGTGAAGGAGTTGGCAGAGGACCGGACGAGTTGGACCGACAAGAGCACAACTCTTAAGTTAGAAGAAGAAGATTAAATACTGCACTGATGATGCCTACAAAGTATTTTTTTTTCTTCAAAATGTGTGTTGACGTGATATCATGATATAAAAATAAAGAAGCATGTCATTTGTTCTTATAAAAAATAAAAACACGCAAACATATATGGGGAAAATATAATTTTGGCCACTTCCAAGCTGCGAAACAGCGCCATCTAGTTTTAAGCCTAAAAGGCCCCCTACATTTCAGGGGTACGCTTTTTTGTAAGGGCCTTGTCTGTCCTGGCCCCGTAGCCGAATGGCATTTCTCCGACGCCAAACGAAAGCGATACGCCGCTGGCTCTGTCGCGCCAATACGCAAGCGCGATAGAGATAGATATCTAGTAGCGCTTCGTTTCGTGAGCGTTTCGTGAGCGATTGTGCCATTCGGCTAGCCACCCTGGTATTATATGGTCCTTGATCTTTGTCGAATGAATTCTGCTGGGTGCGTAGTCAAGAGGCCAATTGTTCATTGTGATGTTTCGTAGTTATCCTTTTCTACCGCGGTAATAACTACGGCATAGTGAAAGAAAAAAATAAGTACAATTATATCTCATAACTAGGCTTAGGACTTTTATCGCATACCGTGGTTCTAAAATCCGTAGAGCCGCCATATTATTATTACTAAAATTTTCGACGTGCCTATTGTAAGGCCTCTCCTGCTATGATAACTCACTTATGTACACAGACAGCTGACAAAAATGTTGAGCTCTTATATGACATACATTGCCTAATATTAAGTTAGCATAATACATCCTTCTTGCTAACATATGTGTGACAGGCTTATGCCACTCATCCTTACATAAGGAGAGTAGGGTAATTTATATTAAAAAAATAAAGGGAAGTTATAGGATCGTTTATACGTTTAGGATCTCGTTTAGAATCTCATTTTAAGCTCAATTAAGGCGGGTTAAATTTTATAGACGATGATAATTACATAAAAACATTTCAAGTTGGTGATACACAAATAACAAGGATTCGAAACCAAACATACTGCTTCGTAGATAGTTCCATCTAACCTCTTATTCAATCCAGTTGTGTGTCCAACTACTGGAACATCCTCCTCCTCCTCTTTCCTATTTAAATTCTCCCTCTGCTAATAAAAATCACGCCAATACCTTTGAAACACATCCAAGTCATCCCGTCATCTCGTTCTCAATCTGCCTCAACCATGACCAGAACTACACCTGGAGTGCCAGCTAGTGGCTATTTTAGCCCATATGTTATAATCACATGAAGTAGGTATTTATAAATAGTAGTATAAATTCCTCTAATATATTACAACAGTTTCTGTAATTTTGCACGCATGTACTTTTCCCAGTTTCTATCTGTGGAAACTTGTTATTGGCTCGTTTTATTTCTACGTTTTAAGCCTTATTGTAACTTTAGCTGTAAGTTTACCTGATAAATAAAATTAAAATATATGTAGTGTGACAGGTCACATGGCGACCCTGCCAGACCTGTCACACTACATATAAGTACTAGCTACAGTTAGAGTAAGACCAAGATAAGTTGGCAGCGATATTGATATGATATAGCAACGCATGTGCAAGGGCTAAATATGTAAATTTCATAATTAGCACCGGCAAGGCTGACAAAATCGCTACCAACTCAGCTCGATACTGCTATAGGTACGTATAGTTGGGTTATCCTTGGCACACTGGCGTGGCAATCAAATATATGAAAGAAGCGCGTTCCTAGCACACAGTCTAAGCTCGTGTAGGTGAACGCGTACCATGCTTGTATGAGTGAGATATGACTAAAGATCGTTATCAAGGTGCACTTTTCGTGGCAAATGGTACGGTTGGCAAAAAAAAACAAATACTGGGATGGAGAGTGACATAGGCTACTTTTTGTTTCTTTCTAACCCCCCACTTCCCTAAAATGGGAGGGGGGAGTGGTAGAAGTTTGCATGGAGCATTCCGCAATTTTCGAATTTAACGCGTGCTAAGCTGCGGGAAAAAGCTAGTTATGTCATAAAAATACATTACGCGAAGTGTATATTTTAATCAAAATCAAATTTGACTTGAACTACTTGAATAACAATTCTAGATACGACTATCTAGAATTGTTATTCAAGTAGTTCAAGTCAAAAGTAGTGCACGAATAATGTTATTTAAAATGGATTTTTTCTAATCGACGTGAACGACTGACAGCCAAATCTGTTAAACAAATTTTAGTTATTTATTCAAGTTAAGTATATAATGTTTTAAATACTTGTGTATCTGTTTTTTTGCCAACCATACTCTGCCACCAATACAGCACGCTGATAACGATATTTAGATATGACAGGTCGACTGTTCGCGTTTTTGACAGGCGGTAACTGTGAGGTAACCGAGAGGGGGTGAGCGGCACTTTCAGCGGGGAGCGGGAGTGGCCATACTGTACGATAGTACTCTTTATTATACTGTGTCCTTGGTGTGTACTTAAATAGTTGTGTTTCTCGTAGAGGAGTGAGAGGGCAGCCGGTGCCGGCCGCGCTGCGCGAGCTCGTGCTGCAGCGGCTCGCGCGGCTGCTCTGCATCAACTTCGAGGTGGACGCCAAGGTATGTTACCTACCTTGCAAGACGAGACATTTTAAGACGAGAGGACTGATTACCTATCTATTGTAATAGTATTAGATCTGTTCGACTGCACAAAGTATACACTAAAGAACCGTATGCGACTTTTATTAATGCAATACAGACCGACAGCTAATTAACTAATATAATGTATCAGTGGCGGAGCGTCGATACAACTCGATTCCCAACGGGTTCCCTAAAATTCTCTAGTATCTGTAGAAGTCCATACAAAACAGATTCCAAAAACCCCTCCGGCTTTACCAACGTAAATTTTCACGCCCCGCCACTATGTATATGTCGCAGTAAGATAGATAAAGCCGTTATATAGTTATAACCCTAGGAATATAATTATACGTCGTCACATAGTTAAACGAAAGCGATTAACTGCTATCTTACTAGGAATATAACTATAATACTTTACTAGTTTAGTCATATAGTTATATGACTGGATTCAGTTTAGTGAAATGATTGTAGGCAGGAGTGCGGCGGTGCGGCGGAGGTATAGTTATAACCCTAGGGATATAATTATATGCCGTAACATAGCTAAACAAAAGCGATTCATAACCATCTTACTAGGAATATAATTATAATACGTTACTAGTTTAGTTGTATAATTATATCACTGGATTAAACTTAGTCTAGGGATATAATTATAATACGTCTCTAGTTAAGTAATATAATTATATTACTGGATTAAGTTCAGTAGTATAATTGTAGCAGTGTAGTGCGGGATTCGTTTGTTAGGTAACCAAACCTTGTGTACTATGTTCGATACAAAATAAACTTTATTCTAACGTCAGTGACGGTGTTGTTATTCCAAATCGTCCCGCTATACGTATTATAAAACACTGATTTAAACTTTCACGATTTTTACACATATTTAAAATTGCAAACGGGACTTAAGACATAGTAAATTAAGTCCCACGCGATTAAGTCCCGTTTGCAATTTTAAATACTGTATTATAATTATATTCCTAGTAAGATGGTTATGAATCTCTCTTGTTTAGCTATGTTACGGCATATTATATCCCTAGGGTTATAACTATACCTCCGCCGCACCGCCGCACTCCTGCCTACAATCATTTCACTAAACTCAATCCAGTCATATAACTATATGACTAAACTAGTAACGTATTATAGTTATATTCCTAGTAAGATAGCAATTAATCGCTTTCGTTTAACTATGTTACGACGTATAATTATATTCCTAGGGTTATAACTATGTAACGGCTTTATCTATCTTACTGCGACATATATACATCATTAAATAATTATACATTTTATTTCCTTGATGATTATGGTTAAGTATATTATTTTATTTACTTTTCCTTCCACCTCCTTAATTGTATTTTTGTGGACATCTTTTATTGGCTTTCTGTGTTGTATTTTAACATAAGTATTTGTTTTTCCTTGTATTGCTGTTGATGCCCCAAATAAATAAAAATAAAATAAAACAAGCGGGGAGAACATCAAATGTAGGGCCTGATCAAAATATTGTCTCGATCAAAAATATTTCGTTTTGCGCCTAAAGACAAACTTAGGAAATGGTAGGTTTGGCTCATCTCTGATGCCTGATGTGTGAAAGAATAAAACGCACTAGGTCTTGATTAATACATTTATTAAGTTAAATAAATGCACAACGCTCGACTGTCCTGACTCCCATAAAACGCGCGCGGGATAACTTCTTTTAATTGACAGCTCGACCACAGAGAACAGCGCTGTCAGTTAGGGTTACGTTCAGAATCTAGCTTAAATACATCATCATCATCATCGTGCCGCTTACATGATATGAGGAATTATCAATATAACGAGACAAAAGGTATATGATTAATCCATGTTTTGTATTAAACTAGGCGGCATTTCTAACAATCGGCCATCCTGCTGTTTGCCTGACTCTAGGCAAATAAGAAACAAAAACATATTTCTTAAGAAACTAACAGATTATCATAATCATCAATTGCATTTTGCTAGTTAAGGTCATTCGTTTACAATTTATATAAAAAAAAAAGATAACGCAAAGAGGATGATGATGATAAGAGAGTCCTAATACATTTATAGGTTACAGCTATTATAAGAATTGCCAAGTATTAGTTATTAATATTTGTGCACCTTTAGCAAAACACTGACAAAAAAAAAAAAAAAAAAAAAGGTTGACTTAGCAATCTGTAGGTATAACATACACAATTTTGGCATTATGCAGTGGAAATTTTGGACACAAGAAAATATAATTTTCCAGTGGGTAATTTTGTGTTAACGATGACTTCGTCTTATGAAGGTATATAGATAGTATTAGCCTTTATTGGCACACCTCCGCAAAAGATACTTACAGAAAAAAAATAGTGGCGACAAAACAAATTATTTTAAACAGAGGCAGACAACAGGTGGTATTATCGCTCAAGAGCGACCTCTACCAGACAACCTTCGGGTAGCGAAAATAAATCATAATCAAATCAAAAACTAGGTGTCACGAAATCAAAAGTCAAGGTTCGAGTACCTAAGTAAAGTTCCACTGCATAAAAAAAATATTTTTACATTTTGACAAAGATTCTAATAAAACAAAGACAGAACAATTTTACTTATACATAATGTCTCCGGCCATCCGTAATAGACTGGATGTCCTCATCCAACTACCGATGTATAAGTACATAATCATATAGCTAACACTTGTTAACAAATTTAGAAAATAAAATATTTTTTTATTTTTATTTTAACAAAAGTACAGTAACAAGTTAAGCAACATGCAACCCTAGAAAGACGTATCCAAAAAGGTGTATAACAGCATCAGTCTGTCACGGTCTACATCCCAAGGTCAACCCATATTGTTCGAATAGGCTAGTTTCCTACTAGTCAAATCAGCTTCTTTTTTAAAAACTGTCAAAACGATTTGCTAATGTGGAATTACTATGAAATACTGAGGAGTGACGTCACGGTCAATTCATTTACTTTTTATATCTTTTCTTTGACTTATTAAATAGAAATAATGTTTAAACATAATTACTGTCCATATATTTCTTCTAATTATTTGGTGCACTGCATAAAATATTTTATAGCCTAGCCTATTGCACGTTATTAAATTTTCAAATCACATTTTATTAATAATATCTGTTTCAGTTAAAGCAGTAACACCCTTACACAATAATATGTAAACGTTTAACAGTTTAGATGAAATTTATTAAATTTGTAATATCGAAAATAAGTAAAGAAGCAGAAAACTACGTTGAGTTAGTTATTCATATTTTATTTAAATGTTTTGTGTTATGTGGAAGCATTCGCTGGTTTATTTTGGAAATCAATTACACCTCTAACAACGTATTAGTTTTCCGAAGGCTGTGCCAACTTCCTTGTAGATCTAATGTTATACCAAAGAATGATATGAATGCCATAAATAATATGAATGAATATGAATGAAGAAGATCGAATATTATAGAGTTCTGTCAACATAATATATTATGTAAGCACAGTGCATAGACTGCCATCTCTCTACACAAGCTTGAAACTTCTAAACCTCAGTTTAGACAATTTAGCCCATATTCTTAGCTTGATATGTGTTAAAATGTCAAATATTAGTATTAGCGCCATCTAGGCTACCGTACCTATTTCTAAATGGTTCTGAGGTACGTTTTTAGGGTTCCGTATTTTCTTAGACTGTAGCTGTCTATACGGAGTTACATATGTCTTTGGTTATACTTACTTATTCTAGGTAAATTACAATCACTGTTGAACGAATTTTGTTGTAGTACATATAAACATTACGGCCTTACAATAGGTACACACAAAAATTGTTGCAATTTGAGGAAAATGAATATCATAATTCACATTGTTTTCTAGTATCACTACTGAAAGTACTGAATGAATATTGTTTATATCTACGTAACACATATTTATATATTGATTTTAAAAATAAGTTTTGTAATTGCTAAATCTACATCTTTGGACAGCGAGTGCATAGTCAGGTAAACATACACTTCAATATAGGTACCTACTACCTATAACAAGAGTAAGACTGTTGCATCACAAGCTAATGTGAAGCTTAAGGTTATAATTATAACCAATAACACCTACTACACTTAGGGCCACTTGCACCAACAAAATGAAGGGTTAACCCGAGGGTTAACGCACCATTTTATATGGAATTTGACAGATGACAGCCCACTAACCCCGAGTTAAGTGGTTGGTGCAAGAGGGCCTTAGTCGCTGCTCGCAATGCCGCCGCTGAACCGTGGGTATGCCACACTACAATATATATGCTCTCGTGGTCACCCAAAACTACCGTCAGTAAATGTAATGAGTTGGACTTGGAAACAGAAAGTAAGTGTCTGGTAACTTGTGTCATCACATAACGTGTCCCACGTCCACACCCACACACGCACGGGGTGTATGTATAGTATGGTACCGTAGCGTGGATGATTTCCTGCAACTCAACGACTAGCGTGAATTTAAGGCAGAAAGTTTACAACAGTGTTGGATAATTAAATACACACAAACGGTGCAAAATAATATACAACGTGTTTCCGGTACCACTCAAAACCTCAGACACCCCAACAGATTTTTTTATTTTTTTAAACTCATCTAGAGTATTCATTTTTTTTAATCTGATGGTTATTTTTTTCTTAAATTGAATTTTTAATTTTCTACTCTACTTGACTTTTAGCTCTACACTCAATAAAATAATTGCTAACTACCATCATAAACCATTAAACTATTTATTTGTGTACGTTACTGCAACGACATAAGGTTTACCAATAGACAGCTACGATGTCACTGTAAAAGACTTTAAAGCTTTGTCACAGCTTCAAATTGGACAGGTAATCTCAGTAAGCAAATTTAAACCCAATGTTCAAAATGACAAGGTTGTAATTAGGTACGAGTTTATTTTGTTATAACTTATGATAAACATACCTCCAAATACTGAAAAAGGTAAACAACCTCTAGCAATGCGATATAGGTACACAATGTTGTATTATGAATACAATAGAATAGGCACATAAAAAATAACTAATAATACTAATTTAAATAAAAATATTACCCCCATCAAGATATAGCTCAATCGATTCTACTCTCGATTCTGAACAAACGGTTTTCAGGTTTTTAGTGTTAAGTGAAACACGGTGTATATGCACAGTTATCATTATATCACGACGCACACAATACAAGGCGTCAAAACATTTGGACCGCTAAACTTATATTATATCCTGAGACATGCATAGGGAGTAACAATATAAATATCTACTGTTATTTTTATAATATCAATACACACACTAGATGTGAAATTCACTTTAGTAAATTGAGATGTACAGACACAGGCTGTATGGTGAGCTTGTTACGGCGTACCCGCACAGAGAGTATCCGTCTCATGCAAGCATTAGTTGTCCTATATTATATCCTGATACACGCACAGGGTGTAAAAATATATGTACTATTATATTTATAATGCCACCACGTACCTATTTTCGCTCAGTGATCCCAAATGAGTCAGCCTACGAAATGAGAGATCACCACCTGTCCCGATCCTGCGCAGCCTCCTGACAGTCACCGTTTTAAAACTGTCGCAGCTCCGCCGCCACGCTGTCCACTGGCGCTGTCGATGAAGTACACAGACACAGGCTGTGTGGTGAGCTTGTTACGGCGTACTCGCACAGGGAGCATCCGTCTCACGCAAGCGTAGGGGTGCCTCTTGTTACCGCGTTCTCACACAGGGAGCTATCGGCCTCAAGCAGACTATTTGGTGATCTCTGTTACCGCGTTCTCACACAGGGAGCTATCGGCCTCAGAGACCCTTACTTGTACCCGCGTACCCGCGCAGGGGGTATCGGCCTCAAGCGAAAATAAGATTCAACACCGCGTGCGCACACTGGACGCAGCGGCCTCCAGCGAATCATCTTCAACACCGCGTGCGCACACTGGACGCAGCGGCCTCACTCCAACCGCCGTGGAGTGGTGGCAAGTTGTCTTCCATCTACCGCGTACGTACACACAGGACGCAGCGGCCTCCAACCATGTCACCGCAACTCTCCAACCATGCCACCAAAGCTCTCCAACCATGTCACCGCAGCTCTCGGACATAATATACATTCAGCATCCAACATGTAAACCAATAAATATTTTACACGTTATTTATCAAACATAATTATGATTGTGAACACATATAAGTACAAAAATATACATTTATCTATCTTTTAAAATTGGTGGGAAATGCATCACCATTTGCTGGAATTAAAATTAAGCATTTGCGTTGCGTCACGAACAGTATGTGACATGTACTGTAGTTTAGAAAGTGAAAATTATTTTATAATTAGTCTTCCGGACACAAGTACTAAATTCCAAAGTCAGGATCATTAGTACTCCAATATATTTACTTTCCACTAAACTTTGTATATTGACCCAAAAATATCTATAAGTAACAGTTAAAAGCTATAGAAATATAAAATAATTAAAGAGCATTTCACAATTGAATACATTAGCGTCTGGCAGACAGTTACTACATGGCCAGGGTTAGCAGGTTATGACCAGTTTAATTTTACCCTAAGAACAGACATTGACATCGTGAACTTTATTTTCTAATGAAAGAGAGGTAATCTCATGCACATTGTTTTGTTGTCTCAAACGGCTTCAGTAGTGCTTCCAATTAAAACTCCCAATTTACATAAAAGCTTGACAAGTCATACATCGAAACATCTCAAAAATCAATCTATCAGAGGTAAACACCGCATTTTAAACATTCGTGTAACAGTTTCTGAGTTTATCGGGAACGTACAAATAGACAGACACAAATACAGATGCTGCAAGGGACCTTGGTTTGTCAGGTGCAGTGATAGTAATATTCATTGCTGTCGTTTTAGACAAAAACTTCTTACATAGGTACTTCAAGTTCCAATGTTAAAAAGTCAACATGCTGTAATATTATCACTAAATTGAGTGTATTTTCCAAATTTTTGGTATTTGGTAATATTATACAATAAAAGTAAATTTTAATGTAGAACTTGACTCTTCAACCACAGAATAAATAATAGTATTTACATACAGAAATTCCCATAGAACCGAAGTTCCGCGTCGCATTGTATTTTCCTTTTGTAGTGCATGGTACTATCCGTACCATATACCTAAGACTATTAGACCATTCAGATTTTATTCACCTAATTGTCTTATGTGTGGCATTGCAAGCACACGAGGGAACTTCAAGTTGTGTCAACCCTAACAATTGCTATGCAGCAATGCCAGCCGAACTCGCCCTACCAGAACAGTGTCCGACCCCTGATTCTATCTAAAACAAATGCCTGTGCATTTTGTCTAGACGCCAGCACTATATAGCGTCCATTTTTGGCAAATTTTCGTAAAAGAAATGGTGTAAATTACTTAAAATTTTAATTTCGAACAAACATTGAAAATTATCAAAGACAGATAGATTACCAACCAGCTCAAGTAGGTATAACTGTATGCATTTGTAATGGTTTTTCTTATTACGATACTATCTAGTAGGTATATAAACTCATATAATAGTAGTTACATTATATATTGATGATTTGATCCTGTTACCCCTCATTAAATAAAGTACAAGAGACTAAATATTCAATTAGTACTTATGTCATGAGACACTAACCTTGGGATCGTTTCCAAATTTTAGTTGACAAAGTAAAAACATTATAAAAATGAAATTAGAACATACCACTGGGTCCGCACAGTGAGATTGCAATTGAGAAGTCCTTTATAGAATGTGAATACTCTATAGAATTTAAATCGACGCAGTTCCGCAACTACAAGACACCATATAACTTACATTTGACCCACTTTATAGGCACTATATTTCATAACTAGGTACTTTTTTTTTTTTGCGAGAAACACTTGCAGCAAAACGAGGCATAAAATGTTTTATCATATCAATAAGAACGACCAGTAATGCCTCCCGTTTCCTGATGTCTTACCAACGTTAAGAACAGTTTTACTGAATAAATGAAATAGTACCTATCTCTAATCGTAATCAGTAATCACATCTAGTACTGGCAGTAGTAAATTCTTTCATTATTCTTCTTATGCAATCAAAGTGAGCAGTTCCTTAGCGCTGTACTTGTTGCACAGGTTAATATTCCATCATAATGAATGTCTATAATACCTACACATAAGATAGGCAAACACATACAAAACAATAATAATACTTGGATAACATAAATCTCCTACGTTATGGAAGTATTTAATTTCCATTATGTATTAATAAATTTATTTGCGATGAGCTTTTCAACAGCTGAACATAGTTGTAAATTTTGCCATGTTTCCTCTTGTGGAACTAACCAATAGTCATTAGATTTCAAATCAATCTAAACTATCATCTCAAAATATTCAAAATCACACACCTACTGTACTTCCAGCGAGATACAATCTTCCCTTCACATCACACTAGTAAATACAAGTACTGAGTGATGGATCAATTAAACTCAAATGGGAACCTGACAAAATGATCATAACTTCAATTTAGTTCTATTTTAAAAAATAAATAACTTCAATGTAGTCTAACATCACTATTAGGTATATAAGTCATATCACTGCGGCACAACACAACAGTGCAGTCACGAATTTCTTATTATTAATAGAATTGACCAGATATCTTTTGAAATCAACTCAATCAACATATCAGCAATACAACGAGGAAAGGTCGCCAGCATCCTTTGTACAATGCCTCACGGACCTATTTTTTTGATACAAGCTAGCATAGTTATTATGTAAATTTGCTCATATAAATAAATATTTTTCATATTTAACCGTTATACAATTACTTCCCCGTTGATAGGCAAGTGGCAGTTTAAACTTATTATAACCCGGTTCACTTCAGCAACATACAACTACACTAATATTCCTTACCTCAATACTTTCTAAAAATTCTGTAAATACATCTTAATTATGATTTATTATGGAATTCAGCATCTCCTCAAGGTGCCAAGCACATTTATTTCACACTTAAATTAAGAATAAGTCTCGGAGACTTTACCACAACTATGAACACTTCTATCATTCCAGCTCTACGGCACAACTAAATGCACCCTCTTCAAATTATTCAGTACACATTTATAATTTAAAATATATAAATAATTATTATTTCTCAATTAAAAACATAATAATTATCTCACAGTATTACCTGTTTTGGCATCAATATATTATATACATACCGCTATGTTACTTTGCAGACCCATATCACATTAGAAAGGGATGGCTATAATGTCCATATTTATGTTGTTTGTTTCATCCAAAATTTTGTTCCACAATACATGAACATTTCTCTGATACATGATCTCCATTCCTAGGAGTCAAAGCAATCATTTCTGATCTGGAAAATAAACACAAGAAACCACGGCCAAACCATAAGTCCAGTGTGGTATTATAATACTGATAATGCATGTTGTGCATGCACTTGATGTAATAAAAGTGCAAGTTTGACAGAAATCACACCCCATGGCAATCAACACACCACAAACTGATATAAACCAGCTTCAAAATGAGCATTTTTATTAGGCATTTCTTTACTGGACTTAATGTACAATACATAGATAAATGATCAGATTGTATTATCATCTTATTTGTGAACTTGTCAGTGCGTAAAACATTTCATTATTAGTTTCACATTTCAACACACCTGCACTCAGGCATGTAACTTACTTCAGACACAGTATTGTACTTACTGGTTGGACAATAGATATCACACCTTCATTGAATATTGATCAATCTATTTAAGTACTTCGTGACTTTAGTGCATTTAACCAAAACTTAGTGCATTTTACAGTGCGTAAATGCGTTTATTTGGAACGTCGCGTCGTCATGACGCTAATGATAACTTCGTATGATAATCAACTTATTTGACCGAAATACTGCGTGAGCATGAAAGTTTGAATTCGCACTTCTGAATTGAAAGAATAAAACGCACTAGGTCTTGATTAATACATTTATTAAGTTAAATAAATGCACAACGCTCGACTGTCCTGACTCCCATAAAACGCGCGCGGGATAACTTCTTTTAATTGACAGCTCGACCACAGAGAACAGCGCTGTCAGTTAGGGTTACGTTCAGAATCTAGCTTAAATACATCATCATCATCATCGTGCCGCTTACATGATATGAGGAATTATCAATATAACGAGACAAAAGGTATATGATTAATCCATGTTTTGTATTAAACTAGGCGGCATTTCTAACATGTGTCTGCTATGTCTGACGTTTCTGCAATTTGCCACCAAACGGAGCATGCGATACTATACACCGTGTTTCACTTAACACTAAAAACCTGAAAACCGTTTGTTCAGAATCGAGAGTATAATCGATTGAGCTATATCTTGATGGGGGTAATATTTTTGTTTAGATTAGTATTATTAGTTATTTTTTATGTGCCTATTCTATTGTATTCGTAATACAACATTGTGTATATCGCATTGATAGAGGTTGTTTACCTTTTTCAGAATTTGGGGGTTAAATACTGGCTGGTTACTCGGACGAATATTTTTTCCTCTACGAGTTTGACGTTGTTTGTCAGTTTAATCTTACTGTTTATCATAAATCATAACAAATTGAAGTCGTACCTAATTACAACCTTGTCATTTTGAATATTGGGTTTAAATTTGCTTAAATACTGCGATTACCTGTCCAATTTGAAGTTTACTGTGACAAAGCTTTAAAGTGTTTTACAGTGACATCTTAGCTGTCTATTGGTAAACCTTATGTCGTTGCAGTAACGTACACAAATAAATAGTTTTATAGTTTATGATGGTAGTTAGCAATTATTTTATTTAGTGTAGAGCTAAAAGTCAAGTAGATCTTTACAGAAAATTAAAAATTCAATTAAAAAAAGTAACCATCAAACTAAAAGATGAATACTCTAGATGAGTTTAAAAAAATAAAAATCAGTTGGGGTGTCTGAGGTTTTGAGTGATACCGGAAACACGTTGTATCACATAGCTGAAAAGTTGAGTTGAGCGATGGACATTCTCGTGACAGGCGTGACACCCCCTTATAGTGCCTGTGACTAACGTAGCGGAACGATTCGAATATTATACCTACCTATTTACTCATCTTTGATATATTTTTCAACTGTTTTATATCTTAAAATCTCACCCCGCCGTAATCCAAGTAGCTATTTAATAACAATTAATAATTATTTGTTAAGCGATAATATTTCAACAGAAATCGGATATGATCTGACGATGACATGTAGATTTATCAAATCTAAGACGCGCGTCTTCATGAATGTCACGATCTATGTATAAACAAGAATGTAATAATTAATAACCACCAGTAAAATAAAATCACCAGTGGTCGATAGTGACCTAGGACTCAGTAGATGCCACGATAGACAATACATAAGCTCTTTAGCGATAAGACCGCCTGTTGTCTGCCTCTATTTATAATCATTTAAATAAATAATAAATAAATAAATAAATAAATATTATAGGACATTTTATTACACAGATTGACTGCGTCCCACGGTAAGCTCAAGAAGGCTTGTGTTGTGGGTACTCAGACAACGATATATATAATATACAAATACTTATATACATAGAAAACATCCATGACTCAGGAACAAATCAATCAATCATCAATCAATCATTTGTTTTGTCTCCACTGTATGTTTTGCCGAGGTGTGCCAATAAAGAGTATTCTATCTATCTATATATCTACATATACGATTTGATCAATAAAGATAAAACGGTGTCATCTATTGGGTATTCTTAATCGACTTTGCTAAATTTATTTAAAGGGTTTACTAAATACGCTCAATTAAGCCTTTAGGGGGATTGATTTTGTCTGAGTATCACACGCGTGAGGAGTGACTAATTAAATTTCGGATTGTGCCTTCCTAAATACATACAACACTATAATATTGTTAGTGGTAGGCTTCTACATATACAGGTAGGTTGTTTATTTACTCACCTTTACTGGGACATTATACATATGTGAGAATAAGTCGTTCTAAGCAATATTTATGAGACTTTAATCGCAGCCTTAAAATCGCAGAAAAAAATTCGGCCGCTTCAGACATTTATTTTATGCTGCTTAACCTGCTGCTTGGGATTGGTCTCACTTCTATAGTAAAAGATGCTAGTATGAAAAATATAAACTATAAATTCAGTTCGTGAATTGAAAATTATGAAAACACTTTATATGAATATCCCATCCGGATACACTCTGTTATTACAGAGAGATATGACGCGACATACTTCCCACAAAAGGTACAAAAGAGAACACTCCTATTTAGTGGAGACATGCTTTATGACAATTTTCAGACAGCTCCCTTGCGGCCCAGACCCTTACAGTTCGCCCTACATTTTATATGAAATTGGTGCCTTATGAAAATAGTCACTTTGGGTATGTTAGTACAGTCCGAAAAGTGTTTCTTGCATTTTTTTACGTTTACGGGTAAGTGCGGCCTAGAAGTGTAGCTTGCGTTCACATTTGGTGGTTTAGAAATTTATCGATCACACCTTTTACACAATATAATATATAGGTACCTAAGTATCATACATGTGTAATATTCTAATATAAAGTAAAATAATTGATATAGTTAACAGATACTTACGTCATCCGCTCTACTCTCATTTAAACCGGAAATAGTTTAAGGAAATGGAGCCAATCCATAAAAATGAAAAGATAGATTGATTATTCTAGCACAAAATCATTAACACACTTGTGAAGAACCATCTGAAAAGTGATTCATTTCAATAGCGTTTTTTTTTAGGTCCATTTCGCTAAATTACGTCCAACTGTACCTACTTACTTGATGTGGTCCTGGGCGAATACAATTACGTTTGCTTATCTTTCATACATATTCTATCTCGAGGTGGTAGTCCGTAAGTACGCAATATCAACCACTAGAGTAAATTTCTTTTGTGAGTTATTATAACCCATTTACTGGGATAATGCCTGAGGCCACGTGGTGGAAATATTGTTCATCGTTTCATAACACAAAAAGATTAAAACGATGAAAGTGATGAAATTAAATCCATTTTTCTTCAAGTTAACACTTTCGCTACCAAGAACCCGACTGTCGGGCACACCGCTCGTAGAAGCGTAGCCGATTACATGGGTTTCCCCGTATGTAGCGAAAATGTCGTAGCGCCGCGTAGAGCCCGGTTTCGAAAGTGTTAATATATATATAGGTATATATATATATATATATACTTAACTATATATATATGTGTGTGCAATTTGTGCCTTAATTGTGCAAAAATATAAAAACATTTAGGACATTAAAATGGGGACACTTAATTCGAAGACGGTTTGCCTAATGCGTTGAGGTTGGGCCAAGCAGTAAGTAAAGTGCTTTCCTTTTTTACCAAACCTTTTCTCAGTAGATATACCCTTTCCCTTAAGTTTTTAGTTTGTTCAATCCTTCGGGATCGGGATAAATTTAGATAGGGTATAAAAGTCTTTAACTCGATTTAAAAACTTTTTGTATTGTCACCTAATATTTCTTGTTGAAATTTTAATATACAATAGGTAGGTATGTTTTCGTTTCTGAATGGAAAAAGAAATTCAAAGTCTTATTGGAAATGGAAATATTCCGCCCAACTTTCCAGAAATTCGTAATTGAATAAAAATGGAGGCCGTAGGACGGGTAATTACACTGGACCTCCATTTGAATTTGCTCTAGACTTACAAGAAATTTACTGGTGTTGATATCTTATCCAATAGATTACTAGCCTTTGCCCGCGGCTTTGCTCGCGTCAGAAAGAGACAAAAAGTAGCCTATGTCATTCTCCATCCCTTCTAATATCTCCACTTAAAAAATCACGTCAATACGTCGCTCCGTTTTGCCGTGAAAGACGGACAAACAAACAGACACACACACTTTCCCATTTATAATATTAGTATGGATTTTCAATAATAAATTCATATATATGGATTTTATATCGCATTATCTACCCTTAACAATTAAAAAATATATATATAAATATATATTTATTATTGGGTTAAATTATGGCATAGGCGAGAGGCTGGCAACCTGTCCCTGCAATGTCACAATTTGGATTTCTTTCAATTCAATTCAATTCAAAATATCTTTATTCATGTAGGCCTAGTTACAAGCTCTTATGAATAGTTCATTACATATATATTATGATCTTAATCTAACCTAATTATCAGAGCAATTTATTGTTGTAAATTATTGTTCATAATAATATTGAGTCTATAATATACAATTTCATATAAAAATAATCGTTAAACAAAAAATATATAATTAGGTATATGTATATATAAAAATACATGTCTAGAATATTTCTAGGAAAAATCCAATGTCCAAAAAAATATAATATTAATTTCATCAACAATAATAATAATAATAAACGTAAAAATAAGAAACCATTTCGAATAACAATTAATCCCACGTTGTTTTATCACTCATGTAGTCTTGTGTTGTATAATAAGCTTTGGAAATGAGTACACGCTTTACATGATTTTTAAATTTATTAATTGACAAGTCAGTAATATGATTCGGAAGTTTATTATAAAATCGAACACAATTACCCATGAATGATTTTTTAATTTTACAGAGCCGTGTGAAGGGCACCGCGAGTTTATGTTTATTTCTAGTATTTATATTATGTACATCACAGTTTTTCTTAAAATTACAAATGTTTTTATGTACATACATAATATTCTCATAAATATATTGACAATGCACTGTCATTATATTAATGTCCTTAAATTTATCTCTAAGTGAGTCTCTATGGTTCATTTTATATATTGCTCGAATAGCCCTCTTCTGCAGAATAAATATGGTATTTATCTCTGAAGCACTGCCCCAAAGTAAAATACCATATGACATAATGCTGTGAAAGTAACTAAAATAAACTAATCGAGCTGTTTTCACGTCTGTTAACTGACGGATCTTGCTCACTGCAAAAGCTGCAGAACTAAGTCTATTCGAGAGGTTAACAATATGGGGACCCCACTGAAGTTTAGAATCTAAAGTTATACCAAGAAAAACTGTACTATCTACCAGTTCTAATTCCTCATCCTTCACAACGACACTTGTTTGCTCATTCCTTACGTTACTATTAGTGACAAACTTAATACATTTAGTCTTTTTTTCATTTAATAATAAATTATTAGCATTGAACCAGTTCACTACTTTAGAGATAGCATTGTTTACATCACTGTGAGCTTGTTGCTGTCGTTTGAGTTTGAAAATAAGTGAGGTGTCGTCTGCAAACAATACTATATCATGGTGGGTCTTTACAAGGAATGGCAAGTCATTTATGTAGATAAGGAACAGGAAAGGCCCCAATATTGATCCCTGTGGTACACCCATAGAGACCAATGACCCAGTTGATCTCTGTCCATTGACATCTACCCTTTGTATTCTACTATTTAAGTAGGACTTGAGTAAATCTAGTGCTGATCCTCTGACTCCATAATAATGTAGTTTCCTGATCAATGTTTCATGACAAACACAGTCGAAGGCCTTAGATAAATCACAAAAGATACCTAAAGCATCTTGTGACTCCTCCCAGGCATCGAAAATATGCTTAATTAGCTCAACACCAGCATCGGTTGTCGAGCGACCCCGTGTGAAGCCAAATTGCTTATTATGCATTAAATTATTAACGTTAAAATGTCGTACTAATTGAGAAAGAACTAATTTTTCAAATATTTTACTGAAAGTTGGCAGCACAGATATTGGTCTAAAGTTAGTGGGGTCAGAGTGGCTGCCGGATTTAAATAAAGGAGTTATTTTGCTATGTTTCATTAGATCAGGAAACTCGCCGCAGTCAACACTGTTGTTGAATATAACTGCTAAGTCAGGCGCTACAACCTCAACTAAGGATTTTACGGCATGGACGGAGACCCCCCAGAGGTCACTAGTTTTTTTGACATTAATTGATTTAAATGCCTTTACTATATCTGAGGTACAAACATGTTCAAAATAAAGGTCTCTACAACACTCAGGAACGTTTTCCTCTAATAATGTGACGGCAGATAAGGGTGATGAATTGAAATTTCAACCCCTTTTTGCCAAGAGTGGCACTAAAACTTAGTATTCATGTGCTCTGCCTACCCCTTTATAGGATACAGGTGTGATTATGTATGGATGTATACCTATTTAAATATTAAATCTCACGATATAGATCCCTCAATGATATGTATTTAAATACTTTCGGACGGGTCACACATAACATCATAACCTAATCAAATTATCTGTCTTCAAGAACTTTTATTGACAGGTCAGGTTTAGTTTTTGACTTTAGCGCGAACATATAGACAGATATTTCGGTTTTTTTTATAATAAATTATAAATATTGTAGATTAGGGCATTTCGACAGAATTAAAGTGGTTTTTTGTACTCAATTGTATACCAGTATGTAATCTTCTTTCTATCTTTTCATACTTATGTAAGTACCTATGTGGTGCTTGCAACTGGTTTTTGTAATAAACCTTATTCAATTGGTTGATTGTACCAGGGTGACAGCACGCCGGTAGCGGTGGGAGTGCAAGTGAACCCTCGCACCGGGTCACGGCTGAAGTCGGAGCTGAGCTGCGACGGCGCACCCTTGCCACCGCCCTCGCCACGCTTCGCCCGCCACAACCACAATCACTTGGGTAAGTTACGAGGACAATCATCTTCTCCAACCTAGCGTGTTTCTGGCCTACCGACTTTCCTGATCAGTCTTCTCAACTTCGCCCGGTATTAGGCATCCTCAGGTGTGAGATTGTTCTCTTTCATGTCCGCTGTCACGACATCCAGCCAGCGCTTCTTAGGCCTAGCGTGGCCGCGTGACCTAGGGTCTTGGACAGTGAGATTGAGGCATCTGTTTTCGACAGTGTACCGGTCTGCAGCGTATATGGCCATACCACCGACTTGTCAGGTCAATACAAAAACAAATTTACGGGTCCATAAGGCGTGTAGACGTGCTTCGGCCGAGGCATGTCGCCGGAATTGAGGAAAACGCGCGCTTTCTCGGACTAGGCACGTCTGCATTACACGTTTGCCGCACTAGGACATTCTCTCGCGACGTGCCTCTGTCTCTGTGGACCCACCGAATGAAGCAGATTGGGTGACAGTTGTTAAAATGGTAACAAAAGTGTTGTGCTGTGCTGATTATCGTGCGGCATTTTAGAGCGCCTTGCAACCCCATACGTGGTACGTGGATGTGTTTAAGTTTTGCAATTACTTATATATTCTATATTAGTCCAAATAGCATTGGTGGAAACGGTTTCAACCTGGTTTCAACTAAACTTATTAGGCCCACCTTGCGCCAATCACTTAACTCAGGGTTAGTGGGCTGTCATCTGTCAAATTCCATATAAAATGGTGGGGCTGTCATCTGTCAAATTCCATATAAAATGGTGGGTTAAATTAAACCTCGGGTTAACCCTCCATTTTCGTTGGTGCAAGTGGCCCTTAGTGGATTTTCTGTGGTAGAAAGTCCGATTGTACGATTGAATTGTACCTCTATGTACCATTAAAAACCATATTTGGAATTCTTGAGCTTTCTAAAAATGGTGATTTTTACAGCATTTAAGATAATAAGTAATAATGTATACTTATGTGTATTTGTTACGATTAGGACTTAATATACGAGTAGCATGTTCCGGAATGCTATTATTAGGTCCCTGGTCCCTTCTAAAACCTAAAGTTAAACCACTAGGTTTGTTCCGCAACTTTTGTAAGCACCAAATCTAAACACCTGCTTGTGATTTTTTAAGCTTCCACGTGTTTTATGCCTTGCCTTGACACAAATAATGGAAGTTCCCACGTGATTTACCCTGTAAACACAAAACAGGCCCCATGACGGCCGATACATCAAATATAAAACGTTTAATCACTTACGGTTGAGGAGAACACGTCCGTTATGTAGGCATGAGCCAAAACGAGTTTTAGTTTTTGGCGTTTTTGAATACTTGACTTGATGTTCTATGTATGGTTCTCATGATTAAATAAATATTATTTTAAATGGCATTAATTATTATGGCATCTTCTTTCAGTCTTTAAGTCTACATTTAATGGGAGTTCGTGGACCATCTAAATGGGCCCTAAACCCTACTGGTACTATAAGCTGTTAAAATATTGCAACATAGGAATATCCATCCTATTTATACTTTTAATACTTTTATAAAAGAGTCAAAATAAATCTATCGTTTGAACGGATACCGGGCGAAGATTATCATATAACTCTGAAAGGCTAAAAGTTTCAAAGTTTTATGCATCCAGATAAATGAAAGTTACTACAACGAATACGTGGTTTTCCACTCAGAAGGGCCCTTTTTTTTGCTATCAGTGCAATAATTATTTGCTGGAATTTATACAATCAATTTGAGGAGAACGTTTTCTATGTCAACTACAATTAATGTTCCTAAGAAACTAGTGTCTTAACTCTTACTATTATAGAGTTATTCACAAAATAAAGTTCAACGAGTGTACCCAAACTTTATCACTTATTCCTAATAATATACCTATATTTTTTTAGACATGTCTCGTCAGACATTTGACACAAACTATTACGTTATTCTTCTCTTACACTTAGTAAGTACTTTTTTTTTATCATGTATGAAAACAAATTTAACGAAAAGCGATATACCGGGTGGTTCCTGTTAATGAGCCTAGCGACGTGTTGAATTTAAAGGAAAACTAAAAAAAACACTGTGTATGAATTGTTCTTTTTACATTGTAATCATAAAGACTCTTATTTAGCGGAAAGTCACATGTAGATAAGCTTGAACTAGAAGACAACCCGCTATCTTTCAAGTTAATATCAGTTGTTTGTCAGTTCAAGTGAATAGTATGATCCCTGCGTGCGTAGCCGAATGGCACAAACGCTCACGAAACGAAACGCTCGTAGATATCTATCTCTATCGCTCATGCGTATTGGCGTGACAGAGCCAGACCTATCGCGGCGTTTCGTTTTCCTTTCGCGTCGTAGAAGTGCCATTCGGCTACGGGGCCTGATCAAGGCATTTAGCCAGACGTGTGTTGATGCTCCGCCGCTCTGTCGCGCCAATACGGAAGAGCGAGAGAAGGAAAATTACGGAATGATACAGTGCGCCAACGATTGCATGCTTGGCTAATGGCTACTAGGCCAAGCGTGCCTAGCCAAGATGAGTATCGATAACAAAAAACGCCAATTCAAAATTAAACGATGAAAGTAAGTCACATGACATGACTTTTCATAGCATCTCTCATTTTCGTTTGCTGATGTTATAGTTATCATACCAATAATTTTACTTGTCGCTTGTCCTTCATTCGTCTACGGCTCTTAAAAGATATCTCCGAACTTGTGAAATAGAAACACGATTTTTGCACTCGCTAATAATTTTCTGAAAATCCTAACTATAAACTAAATAGTAAAAATACCTACTTTTTAACCCCGACGCAAAGACGACGGGGTGTTATAAGTTTGACGTTTCTGTTTTTCTGTTTGTTTAACTGCCTGTCTCTATATGTGTGTGTGTCTGTCTGTGGCATCGTAGCTCCCGAACGGGTTATCCGATTTTGATTTAGTTCTTTTTGTTTGAAAGCTGAATTATTCGGGGGTGTTCTTAGCCATGTTTCATGTAAATCGGTCCACTATGATTAGATTAGATTAGATTCATTTATTTCATAATACAAATTACAGTATAAATTGCATGTCAATCTACAAGAATTCATATTACGATCGTCAAATACAATAATATAGGTAAATAATTTCATAATAATTCTAAAAATATGTCAGGGTTTTTTTTTATTTTTTCTCGTTTAATTTTAATTTCGTTGTTAGGTTATTTAACTAATATAATTTATTATTCTGGTCATGAATCACAATTCTAATAACATTGGATTCTTTGAAACCAGAAAGTTTCTCTTATTTGTAATAGTTAGCAGAATTATTCCTTTATCCAATTAATATCGTACCCACCTCACAGAGGCTCTTAGATAATTTTAATTTACCAGTGAAAGTTTGCTCCATCCACAGCTGTGCCGTTCGCAAGCAAAAGGTATCAAATTATCGCTTAAGCATATATTTTTATACCATACGGTCCTATGTATCCACCGTAACCTATGAACGTCTGCAACTCAAACTTTCGAACAGGTAATTTGACTAATTTGTATAAAGATACTAGCCAATGTTCTATTGCGCTATAGAAAAAGGGTATGCTCGCATTGTACCCGTAATTCCTTAAAATAGAGTGAAGGATCTACGAAATAAAACAACCAGTTACAAATAAGGCTTATATACCATAAAGAAATCCGCAAGTCTTACATAACTTCCCAATAAACCCCCCTTAGCGTGATGTAGAAATTCTCACTCTTGATACAGCGCCATCTCTCGTCACATTTGGTGAACATCATTGCATGTAAGTTATTCTACGTTAACTACAGTCGCGTGCATATAGAATAGAACAATAAAAGTTTAGGCTCATGGTAGTCATGGTAGGCGGCAATGTAGTACCTTTTAATGGAAAACGTCACATTAATGAAGAATGTATGCATTAACTTAGTTAACATTCATTGGGTTTGATCCGGGCTCAACTAACCCTAAACTTTGTTAGTAGTTTTATTGTTTACTATTGCCAAAGAATTCGTCTCGGTTTAACTATTTGTTCAGTTTCGATTCTGACCGGAAGCCAGACGCACGGAGGAGAAATTTAAAGGATCAGGCGATTTAGACGACACGTGTATATGCCTAAAATAGCGAGTTTTCAATCGATGAGCATTTTTTTATCCATTTTTTTTTAAATTTAGTTTTTTGTGAATTAATTCTACTCGGAACTCAGAATTATGAGATCTTTCTATAAAAAGGAGAGAAAAGTGTCCCAGAATTTCCATAAATTTTTGTTACTTTCCTCTTTTGTTACTTACCTCATACAAAATACATGGAAAATTGTAACAAAATATGAAAAAATTGTATGGGTCATTTTGTTACCTATTTAAAAAGCTAGTGATGTTGGCTAGTATCATAAAAAATATTACATTAAAAAAAAGTGGCCAAAAAAACGACACGCTCCGATCGTCTCATATCCTATAAACAAAATGTGACCCAATTTAACTTGAGAAAAAACACGTGGTGTAACTCTAGGGAATATGAGGGCTTTTTGGAGCAAAAAAAATCGATTTAGGAGGAGTAGGTACTCTAGGGTAATCCGCAATTTGAATTTTAATATGTTAAATAAATTTTAATTTGTTATAAGTTTTTTTTGTAAGATTTTAATTTAAGTGTTTTTATTATGAAAATGAAATATTTATTTTTCAAGTAGGCATATTACAATGCGCATATAAACGTCAAATAAAGCTACGCCGGCTCTAATTTATATGTCTATGTTTTCATGAATAAGTCTACGATTAATATCTGATTTAAAAAAAAAAACAAAGAATTTCCACATTTCGTCCCAGCAAAGCTCGGTCTCCCAAAATTTTTATAATTATAATCCATACTAATATTATAAATGGGAAAGTGTGTGTGTCTGTTTGTTTGTCCGTCTTTCACGGCAAAATGGAGCGACAAATTGACGTGATTTTTTAAGTGGAGATAGTTGAAGGGATGGAGAGTGACATAGGCTACTTTTTCTCTCATTCTAACCCCCCACTTCCCTAAAATGGAGGGTGGAAATTTGTATGGAGAGTTCCGCTATTTTGGAACTTAACGAGTTTAACAATTTTACATCATTAACTTACCAGATTATCAGCCGTTACCGCCAATATATATTAGCCGGTCGTTGTGGATCTAAAGAAAAATTAAGAATAAAGAAGAATATAGTGATATTTAAAATTTAAAATAGCCTTTCTTACTGAGTTTTAAATTAAGTTTGAATTATCATTGTTGGCATTAAAGTTAAGTTTCGTATTTTGTTTTTGGTTTTATATCTGTTCTTTAGTTTTTAAATTAAGTCTCGTAGCTCAATAGTGATATTACAAATATTTTTCAATCATAAGCCAAAAAACTATTATTCGTATGTACAGTATTAATTTCCCTTTCTTTTATATTCGTAGGTGATAGTGATAGGACTAATGGGTGAGCACTCTTTGATATCTGATACGTGTATCTTGATTGATTACAACCTTGCTCGTGGAAAGACTTTTCTTTTTAGGGTTCTATATCTTATAATTAGAGGGGAAAACGGAACCTTTATAGGCTCACTTGGCTGTCCGCCCGTCCTTCCATCTGTCTGTCAAGGCCCATGATCATGGGAACTGTAGGTATAGATCCCAGGTCTATAGTAAGTCCCTTGAAAATAAACTTCTAAGTCATTTTTGCATAATAACGTCCATATAATTAGTTGTCAAAGCGGACCCCAGGCTTCCATGAGCCGTGCCAAATGCCGATGCCGGGATAACGCACAGAGGATGATGTTCGTCTATATATGGGTAAAAATCCAAACATATAAAACTAATACAAATAAAACTATTACTAAACTAATTCTACCTATAAAATAAAACCCTATTTAATAAAAAATAGGCAATAATATTTGGCTAATTATTATTGTCACTGAAATTATGAATTGTGTTTTTAATAGTAAAAATAATGTTATACCTATGGCGTTGCCGTTGTCCATAAACGATTTTAAAGTTTAACGAAATCTTGGTAATCGTTTTTAACAAGAGATTGCTAACAGATACAATAGGTTTTCTTCATAGGAGTAAAATTGGGAGACCAAACGTTCAGCCCGTTACCGGCAAAGTTAGTGTTTACGGTCATTCTATGTATATTTTTTAATATGTTCCTTTAAATACATTATTTGCCCACGTTTACTAACAATGTATTTACCAGCAGGAGCACAGAATGACACAAACACCGAAGTATGCCCAACAGCGTGCGTGCGATGCTCATGCTGTGGCTGCACGCTGCGCGAGGCCGCTGCGCGCCACGAACAGCGGGTCGCCGCCAACGAACGCCTAGAACGTGCCAATCTTGAGTGGAAACAGGTATGATACATTAACAGCGGAGCAATGTCTGCACAGAGTGACAAGCATCGATGTCTGTCCAACAGCGTGCGTGCGATACGCGTGCTGTAGCTGCACGCTGTGCGAGGCCGCTGCGCGCCACGAACAGCGGGTCGCCGCTAACGAACGTCTAGAACGTGCCAATCTTGAGTGGAAACAGGTATGATACATTAACAGCGGGAGCAATGTCTGCACAGAGTGACAAGCATCGATGTCTGTCCAACAGCGTGCGTGCGATACGCGTGCTGTAGCTGCACGCTGTGCGAGGCCGCTGCGCGCCACGAACAGCGGGTCGCCGCTAACGAACGTCTAGAACGTGCCAATCTTGAGTGGAAACAGGTATATGATACATTAACAGCGGGAGCAATGGCTGCACAGAGTGACAAGCATCGATGCCTGTTCGACAGCGTCTTACTCGTATACTTACTTTAGAAGTATGGGCCATGCCTGCACATAGTGTGCTGCGCCGCCAATGAGCGCCAGCAATCTTGAATGGTAACAGGTTAGCTACTTTAACAGCAGGGGCCATGGCTGCACAGAGTTATGAGCGCTGAGTTGTGTTCGACAGCGTGTATCTGGCGGTTTAGCACAACTTGCGTTGTCGCGCGCGAGTAAATCAAGCGCGATTTCAAGTATGGACTCGGGCGAGAGTGCCAGTTGAGCTAGACCGCCTGGTACGCTTGTTGTTGCTACACCAACATCACCTCGAGCGTGCTAATCTTGAGTGGAATTAGGTCAGCAACTTGCACAGGACTAGCTAAGACTAGCTGCATAGTGTTTGACAGGGTGTATTCTCTATTCATGCTGAGGCCGCACGCTGCTTGAGTCTTGCGCGCTATCAGATGCGGTGCGGCACACTCCTCGTTTTTTTATACATTCCGGCAGCCGCAAGTTCGCGGCCCATAGAGATTGACGACCTTCTCGCTGCACAATAGAACTTAATGTAGCATGCCGTTGACAGGTCGTTGACAGTGAGCCTTTTGTACAGTCTGACCAAAAAGAGTAGAAATTAAAAAGTGGCAACATCGTAGTGTCGTCCCGTTTTCTCACACATATTGATTTGAAAGGGATGATACTACAATGTTGCCACTTTTTAATTTCTACTCTTTTGGTCAGACTGTACTTGTAGGTACTATAATTATATATTCTGTGATTTCTGTGGCGCCATCAGCATCAAGTCGATTCCAATGAGCGCCATAACCGCGCCAATCTCGACTAGAGAGAAACAGATTAGGAACTTATTTTATAGGTAATTACACGCTAATACTGATAAACCGTAAATGATACCACTAACATGGAAAAGTTTACTCGTCGGTGGCGTTCAAGTTAAACTTCTGCAGGCTTCATTTGATCGTTGTCTAGGTATCACTTGTCTATAATATACATACGTATGAAACTACATATTCGCATATTCGGTAAAGAATAAACGTGGGTGTAGAAACTTTGGAAAGGTAGGTCAGAAAGAATAAAAGCACCTTGTTTAAGTTCCCGCCAAACGTCTGCGAAACCCATGTTTAGCATTTTCTTTACTTATACACAGCTTATCGTCATATATTCTTGCATACCTTCCGACAACGTGGGTAGATAGAAAAATAATACGAAAAGTTTTGCTACGTAGATTAGTATTTACAAACTATAAGTGCGTTGACTTCCGGTTCGAACGCCATCTTAGCGGTTTCGTGTCGTGAATAATTTATCCCATCAAAAACATAAAGGTTAAATGACAGCCAAGTTCAATAATATGCAACCTATATGCCTTGGTTGTTGACTTCAACGAAAAAAGAAGTGATATCTAAATGGGTGCCAAGTTCAATGGTCCGTCCATAAATTTATTTATAACAATATAAAATATCATTTCTTCTTATTTACTCAGTAGGATAATATATTGTAGCCTGAGGTCTGACTTGGCGAGTTCTCATATACGAATTATGTTCGATGGCTAGTTTCTACCAGCAAGCCAAATTTCGGAATAATAAAATAAGAAGTAACAAGTTTAGAACTTGCGAGGGCTATGATATAGTTTGAACTTGGCACCCATTTAGATTTCACTTCTTTTTAGGGTTCCGTAGTCAACTAGGAACCCTTATAGTTTCGCCATGTCTGTCTGTCCGTCCGTCTGTCCGTCCGTCCGCGGATAATCTCAGTAACCGTTAGCAATAGAAAGCTGAAATTTGGTACCAATATGTATATCAATCACGCCGACAAAGTGGTAAAATAAAAAGTGGAAAAAAATGTTTTGTTAGGGCCCCCCCCGCCCCTACATGTAAAGTGGGGACTGATTTTTTTTTCATTCCAACCCCAACGTGTGATATATCGTTGGATAGGTATTTAAAAATGAATAAGGGTTTACTAAAACTGTTTTTTGATAATATTAATATTTTCGGAAATAATCGCTCCTAAAGGAAAAAAAAGTCTGTCCCCCCCCCTCTAACTTTTGAACCATATGTTTAAAAAATATGAAAAAAATCACAAAAGTAGAACTTTATAAATACTTTCTAGGAAAATTGATTTGAACTTGATCGGTTCAGTAGTTTTTGAGAAAAATACGGAAAACTACGGAACCCTACACTGAGCGTGGCCCGACACGGTCTTGGCCGGTTTTTTCGTTGAAGTCAACAACCAAGGCATATAGGTTGCATATTATTTAATTTGGCTGTCATTTCACATTTATGTTTTTGATGGGATATCATTACTTTTTGTAGATAAATTATATGCGCTAAATATTGATACAATAATTAATTCTATATCCCAGTTAATAACGTAATAAATACGAAAGTTGTAAGCACTAACGCGGGAATATTAGGATTAAAAAAATATCCGAAATTTACCATTTTCTGATTTTTTCCTGTGTTTTTACCTAATTACCTGTCTGCATGCCAAATTTGAACTTTCTAGGTCATCTGAAACTGGGTTAGAATTTAAGTCTATAGGTATATATATGATAAAAATGACGGTTTTTTGACGTTATTATCTAAATAACCGTTTGAGATGTGTGTATGAAATTTGGCGCACATGTCTATCTCGCATGTCTCAATATATGAGCCAAATTTGACACGTTTATGTAAAATAGTTTTTGAGTTATGAGGGGGTCAAAAGTGGCTCCAAATGGTTCGTGTAATATAACACACGGTGCTGCTCGCCAGTTCTGTTACTTGAACTTGGCTTGACACGCTACCGCGTGTCTAGATTTTTCTTTTATTCATTAATATTGTTTAAAGTGTAATATCGATAGCCTATTATGCAGTAAACTAATGTTGTAGTGAGAAGCTAGAATTATCCGATCCGATATCGGATGTAGGAAGGATTTCAAAGGCAAAAATCAAAGATGGCGGCTTGAATGTATGGGGATATCGGTCCTACATCCGATATCGGATCGGATAATGTGAAAACGCACTAAAGTTACTACGCTTTGTCAATGTAATAAAGTTTAATAAAATCGCAATCTCGATCAAACAATTAATTTTATGTATAATATAAACAAACTTTTGTGAGCGTGAAAGCAAACTTGATTGAGATAGAATCTATGCAGAGTCACGGTAGTTTTTAGAAAAGACTTTGTACAAAGGGGTCCTTTATTTCATAAGTAATTAAGTGAGTTTTGTTGGTTTATTATATGAATGTAAATAAAAAAGCTGCAATATTTAGAATAATTTTATTATGCTTCCTTACACAATACTTTAAACCTATGTGCATACGCTTTTACGAAACAAAGAGTGTTTTTATAATCCACTACTTCTAGCGTGGCGAAGGAAATAATAACAAAGTGGTTACAAAAGAAATAAAGATTTGTGCTAAGAATGTCAAACAATTTTTTCAGCATAAATTGTATTCGTGGAGTAATTTAAGTCCTGGCCAGAAATAACTAGAATTTTTAATTGAGAGAATAAATAAAAAACTTGGTTTCTGGCTTTGAATCATTTGTACTTTTATTTAATATAATTTTCTACATTCGCGTAAGTATTTTTTACGCAATTCTGCATAGAAACTGGTATGAATTGAATGGGTAATGTCTCTGTAATTTACTGTTACATAACACAATTATTCAAATGTCGCTATGTAGTAATAAAGCAGACTAAATGACATTTGAATACATCTACGATTCCACCCTTATTTTATTCAATAACATAAATATTATTAAGTCAATCAGTCAGTATTTGGAAGCCCTGAATCTGCTTCATCATTTCTGCTGGGCCTGTAGCCAAAAGTACAATCGTTGATACTCCGTGGTAGACGATACGCAACTGGCTTTGTTGCACAAATGCGGAAGATCGATAGAGAGAGATGGCTACAGTACAAAACGGAGTCAATCAAACGTCAATCGTCAACGATTGTCGGTCTACTTTTTGTCTGTCTTACAGTTATCGCGATCGCGATTTCCGTAAAATAACGTATGCGTGCTAGGGTCCCATGTACTATCAGCTGCAAAAGCGCATGAAGAAATTATGAATGAATTCATTGATAAATTCGCCATGCACTTTTGCAGCTGATAGTACCTAGAGGTTCAAAAACTTAGGATTCAAGTCAATCAGTCAGTATTTTGCAGCCCTGGATCTTCATCAATTACGACATTTCAGTAGGAATTGACGGTTATGCATGTCGCACGTAATTAATGTACAGCATCGGATATTGCCGGCGCCGCCACGCCACTACGACAGCTGCACATTTACTCATTATCCCCTCGGAATCGCATCTAACACTACGATATGTTCAAAGCAAGCCATGTTCTTTAGCTAAAAGCGTTGACTTGGCAAACAAAAATGTAGCAGTAAGTCGAAAATGTAAACATGAATTTCTAAATCTCATTGCCATTATATTTAGTGATCTTAAAGATTAGGGAAAATCACGTTACTTATTAGAAGAAATATTAAAGTAATCTTTTAAACGTACAATGTACAAAGTTTATATCATACACGAGTAAATTAAGAGGCCAGGCACTTTTACAATCTGCTGCTTGCTTAGCGTAGGCCGTACAGTAATGAATTAAAGAAAATTTAAAATGTGTTGAAATTCCATATCAAAACTATGTCGTACCGTCGAATCAACGCGTTCAACAGGATAGTGTAAGCAATACGTGTGATTCAGGATTTTATAAGTACAAGTACTAGGCGCGTACCCCTCCGTGACTCAGTAGTAATTGACGTTTGACTCCCTCGCCTGAAAATCTATCCTTGACATTTTGATTAATCGGAACACCCACGCAGTTCGCGTACTGCAAAATGTTTGAAACTCGAACAACTTCGCGAAAAAAGTTTACTAAATCGAAACCAGTAGCCTTACCATGACTTTTTTAAGGGAAAAAATACGTTACGTTTTCAGTGAGAGTTACGGAAAATGTATGGAAAAACTGAACAGCGCTCCAAGCGGAAACGCTCAGGTACTAAAATTTTCATCGGTACCATAAGTTATTAACGTGTTTACTCCGAGTTTTCAATACGTTCCTAACTTTACAGCTAAGGCGCTCTCTTTCTAACTGTATGAAGTCAATAGAACCAGAACTATTTGACAGTCTCTAGTAAAAACTCAATACTTTACGTGAGTAATCATGACAGTCACTTGCGTAAAAGTAAACCACCAATTCACCCTGATGTGTCATTACTGTCAAATTATATAACAATCCCACAACATTTTCTCGATTATATTTGCAATTTTAAATACAATTATGACTAATATGTATTAATTTATAATATTACGTGAAATTCAAGAACAGCTTAAATGTAGCAGTTAGTCAGTAGTTCGATAAAAAGATAAACCAGTGATGAAACCAGTGTTTGATACTTTTACAAAGGTAATGAGTTATATTTATTCATCATTTTGTACTGTTTGGCTACAGTTGAGATGATTATATTGCTTGCTTTCAGAAAAAGAAGTTATTATTGAAAACAATATTTCCATGCAAGCCGTATGGTATTCAGCAAACCCAACGTAGAAGATTGTTCAAATTGATAAGGAATGAGGCAGTTACGAGTTACGAATCAACTGATTACCTACAGCAGCAGGCAGTACCAATTCATCTTAGGCATTTTTGTTCCTCAATGCACAATACGTGTACCCATAGTCACCATAACACCATATCTCGTGGGTATATATTAGAAGTGTACCAAAGGAAAAAACTTCAAAAAAATTATCCTATTACTGAAATAAAGTATCTCATTCTGTGACATTGTTTATTTTGTGATATTCTTGAGTAACAGGCTAAGTATTTAATAAATTAACTGTTTAATAACTTAAAACCTACAATTCAGCGTTTACGTACATATCAAACATCAATTACAACGACATCGACATAACGACAAAGTTTAAGGTAAGGTATGGAACTTTTGAAGGCGATTAGGCCATTACGTGGTGTATATGAAGATTATAATTTGATACAAAAGTGAAAGCATAGTGAAAAGCATTTTAAAACAAGTAAAAATTATATCCCATTTTTTGGCAGGGCACGTAGCCAAATGCACAAACGATTATGATAACATCGTTATCGTAGCTTAGCTATCTCTATCACTTTTCCGTATTGACGTGACAGAGCTAGACTGAATTTCGATCGGCGTCTAGCGTCAACGATTAACATTTCAGCTAAGTCCTTGTGTCAAAATTGTCAAAACAATTTTTTTTTAATTTATTGGGAGCATTTGCCAATGGCTGCTGGCCAAGTTGCCACTTGGCCATCAGCTCAAACATACAATATTTAATACAACATACAAGGAATAACAAATTACCATGTTAAACATAAAAGTAATCATTGCACATATTCAAATGCTAAACTTATGTCTATTTAGTAACTACACAATACAATGTTTTATGAATGAAAGGAAGTATTTTTGAACAATTACTAAATTATTTACAAAGCGCCAATAGTGTGCATAATAAATTCATAAATTACAGGGTATAATTTTGGATATTTTAAAAGAGCCTTCAAGTTGATTTCCCGGTTCTTTGCTTGGCTGAAAATCCCAGGAATTCGCGGTATTTTCGGTACTGGTATTTCCCGGGAGCAAACTCTAATAGGGATAGGGATAGGGTTAGGGATAGGGATAGGGGTAATCGGTCGGCAATCGGTAATTGTAAGCGATAATGCGAGAAAGTACTTTTTACCCACCGACAATAGTGCCGAGATACGGAGCTATGTGAGTTCTGTTGTACAATATGTAGTTTCCTCAGTGTATATAGAATACATACCTACTCGTACTACTACCTACGCTGTGGTCGCTGTGTAACATTTGTACAACCACTGCAAGCATTTCTTTTTTAAAAACAATAGTAATATAAGTAATCGAAAAAAACGCAGACAAACGTCTGCATAGAAACCTACGGATCCAAATGAAAATTTTATTATTTGTATATGTTTGAATAAGAATTCTTTTCGTACGCGAGCGAAACCGCGGGCAAAAGCTAATTCTATATAAGATGCTATGTACCCTTTTTCTGTAAAAAAATATTTCTATTTCTTTACTACTCGAGAACATCACAAATAAAGTCAATTAATGAAATACTTTATTTGAGTAACAGGATTTTTTGGAGTTGAGGTTTTTTCCTTTATTGGAGCACTTCTATACATATACCTGTGATGATCATGGCCAATAATACCATTAAGTGCATTTCGGAACAAAAACACCTATAAATTGGTACTGCTCCCCTCTGCTGCCCTAAGGTTTTGAGTAGCGTAACTGCCAGAGTGCCACAGTATTAATATCAATTGAACCATCTTCCATGTTGACTGCATACGGGTTTGTTCGGAAATATTGATTTCAATCATAGCTTCCGTCATCTTTCTGAAACCAAAAACTGCTTTGAGCAATATAATCATCTCAATTGTAAATAGTACAAAATGATGGCCAAAAATAACTCATTAGGTACCTTATTTGATTTGTTCACTGGTTTATCTTTTTATTCAATTTTAGCTAATCTTGAATTTCACGTAATATTATAAATTAATGCAATATGTTAGTCATAATTTTATTTAAAACTGCAAATATAATCGTGAAAATTCCGTGTGATTTTTGTATAACTTGACAGAAATGTCACGTCAGAATGACTTGGCCTATGGTTTGAGGCCTACTACCGAATACCGAAGTTATCGAAATGTGGACATGCGTCTCTTTTACTCTTATCAGTATAAAGTGAAAGAGGAAGAATCCCTCAATGCGTATTATGCATATGTTTCGAAATTTGCAGTAGACCCTATATTGACAGATTTCGATAGGTAAATTACTCGTACATTTACTAATGATTTTAGTTCCATCGCGTAAACACCAGAGGCGTAGCATTCGCCTATAGTTCTTTCTCCGTTTATTGATAAACTTAGAAAGGGATAGAAGCAGCTTCTTTGGCGTGAAGTTAGGCACAACATATTGTAAACAAACGTAAACTCACTTACTTTCTGAGTAAAGTAATACGGCTCTCACTTGGGCAGCCCATGGTAACGGTACAAGCATTTTACACGTATTTTATTTCAGGCCGTGAAGTAAATCTGCTAAATTGGATTGGAACACGAAGTTAAATGAAAATTAAGACAGTATTTGAATCCGGGGACGCTTCAATAATTGATGGGCCTAGCAAATAACACCCACTGTCCTTGTTGTCTTTAAGGAGCTATTTGGCATTAGGAAGGAAATCCCGATTCTATAATTGTCAATTTATTCGCGTTACGACCAAAGCTGCACAAATTATCGTGATTTCAAAAGCCTCTTTAATAAATTTGTGTTTGTTAAGAACTACTTTATAGCGCTAATTAGGTACTTACCTTTTAAATGTTTAATAGGCGTTAGTAGGTACGTATAATTTCAATATACATCGCTGAATATACCAGGGTTGTTAGTTCAGAACGCGCATCATTCTTTAGTCTAGGGAAAAACTACGTGCTACAGCATTTTTTACGGCCCTGTTCATAAAAAATCTTTAATAGAGCTTTGAACGACATTTTATGGCCCCGCTCAGAAAATATCCCTTGCGTCTAGTTACCACCATCTCATTTTTACATGTTTTTTAAGATCGCATCATGAACAGACTTATTTTAAAATAAAAATATGTTACATGTTACATCATATATTATGTAGAAGGGCAGCAGGTACGAAAAACGCATTTTCAAACACAATTCGTTGGCCACACTCTTATTTTGAAAAGCTGCGTATTTCGTAAAAACAATACATAGATCATTAATTTAGGGGTACTCGGCAAATGCATTGCGTTTGACGCGGGGTTTAACGCATTAAACACCTCATTATAAGTATATTATCTACAGCGCCCTTGATTAGGTATTCCCTTTACCATTTGATAGAATCGGACAACAAGTCGAAGCTAATTTTAAACGGTTCGATCGACAATATTTTGACAGTGTTATATGAATGTAGGTACTTTTGCTTTATACTCCCAATGCCAATGAAATTAAACCAAAATACATTTATATTGATAGCTCACAGAACCATTTTGTTAAATTGTTTTAATACAGTCTCTGAATGTCATTAAGGTTATAGAACAGTTTTTAAGGTTATAGAAACAGACCGACGTCTTAAGCCGGCAACGATTTCGATAGCCTTACCGGCGAAAGGGTTAAGTAAACGTCATCATTTCATACAAGATGAACGATTAAAATAACATTTGTAGCATCGGCGCGGCCGTAAAAATAGCTGCAAACTAGCTTGTTATGATTTGGTTTCACAGCATCACAGCATTGTCAAGGTTACTTTTATAGAAAATATAATTCGTAAAATTGTCGACAGGTGGCGGTAGTGGCGGACCGGGCACTGCTGGCGGTGTTCGTGCTGGTCACCGCCATCTCCACGGCGGCCATCCTCCTGCCGCAACTCACCAATCTGCACGTCGGGAACACGCCCCTCAAACCACCCACTTAGAACTCATGTGCCAATGTCTTGGATATGAACTTGTGTGCCAACGAATAGTATACTGTGGTCGAAATTGTGCCAATTCAGTATCACGTTATTGGAGTATATGAATACTCATTCAATTTAAAGTTTAGAACTTTTAGTTTCGAAAATGATGATACAGTCAGACCAAGTTAATTTTGCAGCGATGTTGCTAAGTAAATGGTAAAATTTGACGTTTTAATTAACTCATAGATCAATTTTAGCTTTCTCTGACGCTATTGATAATATTTTAATTTATTATTACAGAATAAGATGAAATTAAACTATTTATTTGAGCTACCATACGAGTATACTAACATTTTAATAATTATAAAATAATTGATGTACAAATTACACACGAATTGATATAAAATTATATGTAACAATCTTAAATATTTATTTTTAGGATTTTCTTGAAATAAGTTGGGTCAATAATTATTATAAAATGTCAATTATTTAACTTAATGTTCCGAAATACTATTCATTGTGTTGAATAGTGTACCTAAAGTTTTTAGTAATTATATAGGCGATGTCATTATGGCTAGCTACTTTTTATACGTTTATGTTCGTTTGATTGATCTTATATTGAATCTTCGCCGGTTTATCAACTTGTAAATACACTCAATAGATGTCATATCACATACTTAAACAAAAAATAGTATTTAAACAAACAATACAATCACTGGTATTATTCATAATTGTTCCAATTATTTTTCATTCAAATATTATATTAATCATCCATGAAAACGGTTAGAAATTGATGTTAGTTGTTGAAACAAAATATATAAAAAAAAATAGTGTATGCTCAAGGTTGTTGCCAAATAATATAATTAATAACGAAGGTGTAAATATTATTAAAACGTTACAATAATAAATGTTATTGTACTGTAAGTGTAAAAAGCGAAAATAAAATTGATTGATATTAACTGTTATTAATTTTGATTTCAAACTACTTGTCACGTTCCAAATCAGTTTTAAATATACCTAAGATTCGATTAGTATTTTTTTATCCAGGTGAATGGCCTTCTTTATTTAAATATAACCTGATTACCGAAAAAAGAAGAGTCCTCTGTGCGTAGCCGAATGCACAAACGCTCACGAAACGCTCACGATAATATCTCTATCGTAGCTAACTATCTCTATCGCTATTGCTTGTTAGCGCAACAGAGCCAGACTACATTTCTGCGGCATTTCGGTGGCGTTTCGCATCGCAGAAATGCCATTCGGCTAAGGGGCCTGAAAAATATAAAATCCGAGTAAAATCTTTCTAGCTACTTATTACTACTTCAAACCATTACTGATCTAATCACGACTTTGTAGAGGAGAAAACTCTTTGTTGCAATAAAACTTCGCGAATTCAAACAATCTTCCAGAACGTAAATTTATATCGACCGAATTAATTTTTATTAAACTGACGTGAAGCATCTTGAATAAATGCAATATAAAAATGCAAGAGGTAAAGTTATTTTTGAAACTTTGTGCAGATGATGTGTGGTGTTACGTGCTTTGGCTGGTGAGTAGTATAGTGGAGATTCTTGCCAAATGCGTGCCGTACTTGACGTGGTTGAGATTAAGAGCTGGAGATAAATTACATCATGGATGTATATTATTGCTACTTTAAAACTGCAGATTATTGCGGCAACTGAATTACACGGTTAATGTTATGATAAGTGTTGTTTACATACATACATACATATAATCACGCCTGTATCCCATAAAGGGGTAGGCAGAGCACATAAATTACTAAGTTTCAGTGCCACTTTTGGCAAAAAGGGGTTGAAAGAAATCCAAATTGTGACATTGCAGTGATAGGTTGCCAGCTTCTCGCCTACGCCACAATTTAACCCATATCCCACAGTCGACTTCTGCGATACCCACGGGAAATGAAATTCTTAACCCGTCATCACATGGGCACGGGGGGCGGGGTTTTTTTCAAATAGGTAGTTTTCGAGAATTAGAAACAAAATAGGTATAATAATATTTGAACTGAAAGTAAGATGCCTGTTGGCATCGATATTTGTATCGAGATCGACATAGGTATTTGATGCAACGATTTGATTTATTCGGGTAAATTGCGTAACATACTTAACCCGTCGTCTGTGTCTGTCAAAAAATTTTCATAAAATAATTAACTTTGATATACATTTTTAAAGTCCAACGCCTTATGTTAGGATCCTTATCAAACACAGACGAAGGGTTAACAATACACCGTGTCCAATAAGTTTGAATACAGCACAAATAGCCAATAAAACAAAATGAACAAATAGTTACTACATTATTATTATATTTTATGAATGGCACTCTTATTTACTACATTCACAACAAATGTTTTGGAATAACTCCAGCATTAACTTGTTTACCAGCCTCAAACGCTTCTCAAACGGATCACACGCGGCACGCACCGTTTTCTTCACATTTCATCCCAAATACTCTCGATAACCTTTTTGAAATGATCTAGGTTTATGATTTTATAAAAATTTAGTCTTTAAAGCATGTATGACCATACAAAATAGTCTAATACGCCTAAACCTGGAGGCCTGGGTGGCCACTCATGTTTCGGATAAAAAACTGCCAAATTAGTCTGAAACTACGCTAGAATACCATTTGCCGAATGTGCTGGAGGTGCGTCTTGTTGGGACACATGATACTCATTCCCAAGCATCCTTTTTAACTTTAAGGCATTTTTTTCTCCAAAACCTTGGTTTTAAAGAAAAAAACGTTGATTTTAACGCTTTTATCTGTAAGCACTGAAGGTAGTTTACCTCGCTTACATACTGCATCCCACACCTGGGCCGATGGTGAGCTCTGGAACCTAGGCACATTTTTCTAGTTGCCCGGAACGTTATCTATCCTCGGTACCCATAATAGTTTATTTTGGACACGTGGCGTCTGTTTTAACACGTACAGATTCTCCTTATAAAAAATAACTCGTCACCTGCGTGCCGAGCAAGTATTTTGTTGGCACTTTACCTCTTTGTTTTTCTTAGACACAACGGAAATTTCATGTACTTTGTGCTTGTATTTTATTAAGAGGAATATACTCTTTAGTTTAAAAAAGAATTTGATGGCCTGTGATCCCTATATCTTTAGAACTGAGGTAAAATGTGAGTATTCGGACTTATTGGACACGGTGTAATAGACAATTTAAGAATTCACATAGCAACTCCTAGACTAGATATATAATTTAATATCCTCGTTTATTATTTTATTAATAATAGGTACGATACATATTATTAAAAATATTATGAATTCGGATACATAGTTTTATTTAAAATATGATATGATATGAATTGTCCAAGTGACGTCACTGTCGTCAGCTAGTCGTGCCGGAGCAACTGCCGTGAGTCATGTATCGAAACTTATTCAATTATTCGCGAGGACTGTGACAACTTGTCCGGGCTGCTCTTGAACGCTAGGATTTACTTTAGCAGATTCGCTTTACATGTACATTTCAATAGTAAGTTGGTGGATATAAGTTATTTTTTTCGTTGGCCTATTGTTGAGGATTGTTGAGCGGTTTTTACAACAATTTTGTTGAAGTGCTGCACTTCAAATAATCGTGAACGTCGATAAAATAGCTTGGTCAATCCCTCTGACAGTTTGATTTTCGCTATGAAGAATTCCGGTCTTTGCTAATTAGTAGTCGTAAGTCTTAAAACATGCTCAGGGGCACCCCTATCGAAGGAAGCCGTGTCAATAGGTTTACTTTCTGGGATTGTCTGCTTGTAGTAAGCTACATCAAATTATCCTCCAGGACCACCAAGTTGAATTCCTAAAATGTTGGATTTGCAAAAAGTTGAATTTGCAGGATGTTGAATGTTAAAATGTTGAATTTGCATTCTGTTGAGTTCTTTTTATGTCCAAATTGCATAAAGTTGAATTTGCAGCTTGTTGAATCCTAAAATGTTGAATTTGCAGAAAGTTGATTTTGCGGTATATTGAATCCTAAAATGTTGAATTTCCATAAGATTGAATTTGCGGTAGGTACCTACAGGGTGCATCAAAAGTGATACCTTAACAGCTGATAGGGTTACTAATGACCCTAAGTGCGATACGAGTACAAGTGAAAAAATTTCGTAGTTCGAAAAAAATGAGTTTCGATTTTTTCCGCTTAAATAGAAATCAGGGTATTGACCTTGTCGGCTGTTGAAGTAGGGTGCATTGGGGTAATTTCGAACGTCGTCTAATTTCGAAAGTCACATAAAAATCACCATTATTTCCATCATATCAAGATTCCCCTTTCGAATTTACCCGAGCATATCTGCATGTCGAAATTATCTCAATGCACCCTATTGACTTTTGTTACATTATATATAGTTTCAGGGCATACAGAAGTATAAATGGCAAACTTAATGCTTTGAGACATTCTCTACCAGTCAACCAATGGGCTATACCAGAAAGATTAAGTAGGTCTTTAGTGTTAAACGGTATTTGGTTTATATGGTATTTTTTATGTGATTTCTTCAAAGAATCACGGACTCTTTTAATCCTGATAGCCTGATAGGAGAAAGGAACTGTCCCAAGATTTGTTTTCCATTCTGTTTACCATTTTTTCATAGCTATATCGGTAATGGGATGGACAATCCCAAAAATGTCTGGAAATCTTGGGACAATTTTTTTCTCATATAGGACCAAAAAAATCATATTAAAATATACCCATGTTAAAAAAAGATTCCAGGAATATAAACTTGAGTTCCTAAAATGTTGAAATCCCGAAATGTTGACTGTATACATTTTGAGAATTCAACTTTTTAATATTTCAACGTTATAAGAATTCAACATTTTGCGAAACTGAAAAAAATCAACATTCTGGGAAAGTCAACATTTCGGGATTTCAACATTTTAGGAATTCAACCTGGTGGTCCGGGAGGCAAATTATACTTTAATCTCAGAGCGAGCTTAAAATTCTGCCAACTCTCTTTATAATAAAATCCATCTTTTGTACTATTCATCACTCTTTAAGACAAAAGAGTAGAGTAGCTGTTAGTCTAAGGTATTACAAAATTAAACCTATTGCGGATTAGACCTGAAAATTTTTCGGTCATCATTACTTACCTACTAGGATTACTTTATTGAACCTGCTGTCTTATATGCCCGGAACACAAACAGTAAAGTACATAAAAATAAAACCGGCCAAGAGCGTGTCGGGCCACGCTCAGTGTAGGGTTCCGTAGTTGTCCGCTTTTTTCTCAAAAACTACTGAACCTATAAAGTTCAAAACAATTTTCCTATAAAGTTTTTATAAAGTTCTACTTTTGTAATTTTTTTCATATATTTTAAACATATGGTTCAAAAGTTAGAGGGGGGGGGGACGCACTTTTTTTTCCTTTAGGAGCGATTATTTCCGAAAATATTAATATTATCAAAAAACGATCTTAGTAAACCCTTATTCATTTTTAAATACCTATCCAACAATGTATCACATGTTGGGGTTGAAATGAAAAAAAATATCAGCCTCCACTTTACATGTAGGGGGGGGGGGGGTACCCTAATAAAACATTTGTTTCAATTTTTTATTTTTGCACTTTGTTTGCGTGATTGATATACATATTGGTACCAAATTTCAGCTTTCTAGTGCTAACAGTTACTGAGATTATCCGCGGACGGACGGACGGACAGACAGACATGGCGAAACTATAAGGGTTCCTAGTTGACTACGGAACCCTAAAAATTACCTTGGGTCTTGTAAGCACCGGTAGTACCTACCTTATTTATTTTGTATTCCATGTCACTGTATCGTAGCGAAACCCGTATGCTACGGCGCCGCGTTGGTGCGCGAACAGCCGCTCCAAAATAACTACCCGCATATTAAATTGTTTGTTCCGTATATGTTTGGCCTTATTATAGCCTCGTACCAATTAATTTAAGTAGTTATTTATCACGGTGGATCCTCCGGAAACCTGCGTGGCCCACGGGAAATACCGCGTGGCAGATTTATTTCACTACCGACTTTATAGCCAAACTGTTTTAGTTGTTTAGACGCATTATAATAAAATTGACCGTGTCTTTGACTATTTTCGTGTTTTATTAGTTTTTTTACGCGTTAACTTAGTTCTGCTCCGTATAATGTCATATATCAAATTGTTTATTTAGCAAATAAGCGACATATACAAAGAATTAAAATTACAATTGATAATACTAATTCTAACTATAGTAGAACGCATTAGAGATGTATAAGGTCTCTAAAATATCGAATTATAAATTATAACTAAAAACTACACATAATATAAAAAAGGACAAACAGATACAAAAAAGAAGTCTAAAAATACTTTAGAGGTATATAGGTACCTATTGTTCTTAACCATGCTTCATGAAAATAGGTCCACTATATCGGGGTTTTTTTCAAAATTGAATTTTGTGGTTATGTTATTAACGTATTTTGAAACTCGTGGTAGATGCTCTGTACTCTTAGTTGTTCTGTGCTGCGATTCAAATTCGTATCCATTGTGCGATCGACCTTAGTGTCAAGAGAGCGCGCGTCATTCGCTGTGACAACAAGGGCACAAGACAACGTGTAAGCCTACCTACGAGTAACATAATCACTGCTCTACTAGAATACAGCCATGAAAGACATATAATCAACGACATAGAATAGTATAGTGTGTGCCATTCACGAAAACGCGACCCGTTCTTTTTCCTAATTGCATATAGGTAAATATGTTGTGCAATGTGCAATTGTGAAACTTTTGAGCAGCATAATAAGGTATCAAAATTAACAAAATTAAAATCCTAATTCGGAATTAATTATTATTTTAAGGTAGGTATCCAGGTTCGTATTAAAATAGCATAATAAAATTGGTTGTGAGCAAGGGAAAGTCTATCCGCAAAGAAAAGGATAGTGAAATGTATGCGGCTATAATATACATTGTGAGAATCTTTCCGAACAGACTCTACACCGTGTCCAATAAGTCCGAATACTCACATTTTACCTCAGTTCTAAAGATATAGGGATCACAGGCCATCAAATTCTTATTTAAACTAAAGAGTATATTCCTCTTAATAAAATACAAGCACAAAGTACATGAAATTTCCGAAGTGTCTAAGAAAAACAAAGAGGTAAAGTGCCAACAAAATACTTGCTCGGCACGCAGGTGACGAGTTATTTTTTATAAGGAGAATCTGTATGTGATAAAACAAATGCCACGTGTCCAAAATAAACTATTATGGGTACCGAGGATAGATAACGTTCCGGGCAACTAGAAAAATGTGCCTAGGTTCCAGAGCTCACCATCGGCCCAGGTGTGGGATGCAGTATGTAAGCGAGGTAAACTACCTTCAGTACTTACAGATAAAAGCGTTAAAATCAACGTTTTTTTTTCTTTAAAACCAAGGTTATGGAGAAAAAAATGCCTTAAAGTTAAAAAGGATGCTTGGGAATGAGTATCATGTGTCCCAACAAGACACACCTCCAGCACATTCGGCAAATGGTACTCTAGCGTAGTTTCAGACTAATTTGGCAGTTTTTTATCCGAAACATGAGTGGCCACCCAGGCCTCCAGGTTTAGGCGTATTAGACTATTTTGTATGGTCATACATGCTTTGAAGACTAAATTTTTATAAAATCATAAACCTAGATCATTTCAAAAAGATTATAGAGAGTATTTGGGATGAAATGTGAAGAAAACGGTGCGTGCCGCGTGTGATCCGTTTGAGAAGCGTTTGAGGCTGGTAAACAAGTTAATGCTGGAGTTATTCCAAAACATTTGTTGTGAATGTAGTAAATAAGAGTGCCATTCATAAAATATAATAATAATGTAGTAACTATTTGTTCATTTTGTTTTATTGGCTATTTGTGCTGTATTCAAACTTATTGGACACGGTGTAGTTTAAACATGCAATGAAACACAACTGCGAAAGTAACATCCCTACTTCGGAATAACTGTACTCATAGAAAAACGTATTTCAATAGGCTAGTTTCGTATACTTAAAATAAAATATTTTATGCAGTACACGAAATAAAGCACCACATAATTAGTAGAAAAATATGGACAGTAGTTATTTTTAAACATAATTTTTATTTAATAAGTCAAAGAGAAACATATAAGTAAAGTAAATGAATTGACCGTGACGTCACTCGGTATTTCATAGTAATTCCATATTAGCAAATCGTTATGACAGTTCTTAAAAAGAAGCTGATTTGACTAGTAGGAAACTAATCTATTATTTCCTGTAGATAAAGCGATAAAATTTGAATTGGTGTACCTACGAACGTCTGCTAAGTGTACTGTGGCAGTATAAATGTGTATAGTTACATCGTGTAGGATCTCAAGCTGACGGCGCGTTATTTGGTACGATGCACAACACAAATATTGCCCTAGGAGATGCGACGATGCAATTGTACCGATATCGGATTGGTGTATTTCAATGTTATAAAGATCTTAGATTGATTTTTTTATGAACTATGCACTGAGATATCGTGCAACATTATTTGCTAGATGCATGACTGGTACTGCTCCCTTTTTGTAGGTTTTTTAAGTTAAATCTTGTGGAGTCAAATAAGTAAGTCCCAACAGTTAAAATTGAACAAGATTTCCTTTATTTCTTACAATCAGCGCCACTCTTTCACGTACGTTGCCAATTCTGCACCGGTAAAGCAATAGGCTAGTTTCCTATACTTAAAATAAAATATTTTTGTAGGGCACGAAATAAAGCACCACATTAATATGGACAGTAGTTATGTTTAAACATAATTTCTATGGGTTAAATTGTGGCGTAGGCGAGAGGCTGGCAACCTGTCACTGCAATGTCAGTTTCGTTTTCTTTAAACCCCTTATTTGCCAAGAGTGGCACTCATAGTGGCACTGAAGCTTTAGTAGTGTCATGTGTTCTGCCTACCCCTTTATGGGATACAGGCGTGATTGTATGTATGTATGTATAATTTCTATTTAATAAGTCAAAGAGAAAGATATAAAGTAAATGAATTGGCCGTGACGTCACTCCTCGGTATTTCGTAGTAATTCCATACTAGCAAATCGTTTTGACAGTTCTTAAAAAGAAGCTGATTTGACTATTAGGAAAGTAGCCTATTAGCGGTATCTCAAAATCAAAAAATCAGTCAGTAAGAAAACTTAAGGTTTATGTTTGCATTAAAATTTTGTTTGGGATACCGCCAACTGCCTTACGAGGGCAGAATTAACATGTCAAATGAAAATATATCCACACTAGTCAGGGATAAAGTGAAGAGCGAAGAGTATCGAAGATCGACGGTAGGTAGCTAGGGAGGTAGTTAGCACTCTATTTGTACAGTGACTTCAGATGCATTTCGTAAATTAGCTATGACGCAAGTAGGTACTTAGGCACCCACTCAGTCTAAAAGGTTTCCTACTGTTGTGAGTAAATGTAATTTGGTAAAAATAATGATATAAGGATAATGTACGTGTTCCGTCTCATCCCGTCTCATATTTCAATTATCATAAACGACGTATACAAAATCACGAAGACGAGAGTGGCTTATATTCGTGTAGAAAAATCAAGTAAACCTTTTGTCAAAAAATAAAATGGAACATTCAAGCTTTTGTTGCGGCTAAGCTAAGCGCCTCCCGTCGTCGCTTCATTTGCCTTATTCGAACTCATCATATTTATCATGAATGAGGGCCAGAATATTACAGGATTATCTTGGTAAGTAACAATCTGCTCGTAGGCTTCATTAACTACAACTAGTTTATGAACAACATGAACAGGATAACATAACGTATACAAAAACAATAAGCCCATTATGGAATTATTAAAAACAACTTAACTTACGGTGAAGCCAGCAGCAGGACAGGGCACAAGCTGTCGGTAGTCCAACCGCAGAGAAGAAGTGACAGACTATCCGCGCCGTATCCAAGATCACCGGCTTCTTCTTGTATGTTTGTAGAAGAAAATCCTTGGCCAAAACTTAATCAGACTCACGCGTGAAGGTTTCCTACCATGCAATCCGAAGTTAAGCTTTCTAGTCAGACATAATATTAACTGATACTTAAATACACAAAATGTATTTAAAGTAAGATCTTTATGTAGCAATCAAAATACATTAAGCTACATATTTATTTAGGTCCACTGTAGGTAAGTGGAAAGGGATAAAGTTCTTAGAACTTAAATCCGCCTTTGACCTGTACAGTTTACAAGGGCAAAGTGTAATCGTCATCAATTCTACAGAACTAAGAACTTACGTCTTCCCAAATAAATTGTACACAATCTTATTTGTATTGAGTACTTAGACATTTTTATCAATTCAAGTTCATCCCAAAGCTTCCTAACTTGAAGATAAATACAATAAAACTCTGAACAGATTCATGGAGAAATACGGACAAAGAATTTAAATATAATCAACAATTTAGCACGCTTTAAACACAACGTGACAAGAATATTTAATCAAGGGAGTCTTTTGTCGAAGAAAAAGCACCCAAGATTACAATTACTTATCTATCCAATCCAAATTAGGCTCTTTTCTTAAGTAGAGTAGCTTATATTATTTTAAAATTCCGCTAAAAATGCTTTTCGTTTGACTTTTGAAACTTAAGTAACTGGAATAAGTTAATATAGACAGTGGCGAATATTATGTTTTTTTTTATACGACGTACAAGCAAACATACCTGTAGCACGCCTTATTGTAAGCATTTTCCTTAATCTATGGATGACAGAACTTTCAATATAATACATATTATTAAAAACAAGATAAAAATTAATTTATTCAGGTGCACATTATTGTGTCTATTTCAATAGTGTACACTACTGACTGTACACTATAGGCTACTTGCCTCCTAGTCAAATCAACTTCTTTTTAAGAACTGTCAAAACGAATTTGAACGACATGCTAATATGGAATTTATATGAAACTAGCTTTTTCCCGCGGCTTCGCTCGCGTTAGAAAGAGACAAAAAGTAGCCTATGTCACTCTGCATCCTTTCAACTATCTCCACTTAAAAAATCACGTCAATTCGTCGCTCCGTTTTGCCGTGAAAGACAGACAAACAAACAGACACACACACTTTCCCATTTATAATATTAGTATGGATTTAATTGAGTAACGTCACGGTCAACTCAGTTACTTTATATATTTGGTTTTAAAAATAACTTCTGTCCATGTTTTTCTTATTCTTTCGTGCAAGGTATAATAGTTATTTGTTTTACAAGGGGGCAAAGTTGTTGTTTAACCGCACGTGCCAATATTGATACCCGAGCAAGCGAAAGATTCCAATATTGAACCGCGAGCGTAGTGAGTGGTTCAAAAAGTGGATCTTGAGCGTTGCGAGGCGAGGGTATCAAAGCACGAAGGTTAAACAAAAGTTGCCATCGAGTGAAACACACAATTTTTCACTACGCCAACACTATGAAAATATCAACTGTAAAACATCAAAATAAATAAAATACTTCATTATTAACATTTATGATTCAAAATCATCATTTAAACTTGAATTCAACACCCAGCTTTAGACATTAAGTTAAAAATTGTATGAAATTACTTTGCACTCTTGTGGATAAAATGCAATTTTGCTATCTGTTTTCGAATAGCAAACAACGCCTTTATCAATTGGCGTGGTGAAATAGTTATTTGTTATACAAGGGGGCAAAGTTGTATTTTAACGCCGAGTGTGGAATTGAGAAACGTGCAAGTGAAAGGATTCTATAGTTGAACCACGAGCGAAGCGAGTGGTTCGAGAATAGAATCCTGAACTTGCAAGTTTTTTAACACACGAGAAGTAAAATACATTTGCACCCGAGTGTAACACAAAACTTTTCCCCTCACTATAGCGAGGAAACTACAACGCAAAAAATGCGTTTATCACTGCTTCCAGTAGTTCCACAGGTGGTAAATCATCTTTATTACTAGATTCACCTACTTTTATCAATTTTAAAGCAGTTAATTTGACTTTATTCAAGGTCAAATTACTTTACCCACTAGTGGATAAAATGCGTTTTTACCCGCTGGTATTAAAGGACAAAACACGTGTTTCCGAGCTAGTGAGGGGAAAATGCGTTTATCACTGATTCCAGTAGTTCCACAGGTGGTAAATCATCTTTATTACTAGATTCACCTACTTTTATCAATTTTAAAGCAGTTAATTTGACTTTATTAAAGGTCATATTACTTTACCCACTAGTGGATAAAATGAGCTTTTACCCGCTGATATTAAAGGACAAAACACGTGTTTCCGAGCTAGTGAGGGGAAAAATATTTTATTTTAACTACAGTCCAGTTCCCTATTGAAATAGGCAACATACGAGTACGTGCAACCTATCAACAGGAATCTTATTTTTAATATATACATTTCTTGTCACTAGTAAGTTATAATAATAGATCATCATCATCATCATCATTTCTGCCATTAATCGCCCACTGCTGAGCATAGACCTCCCTTCGTGTACGCCACTCATCCCGGTCCTGGGCTAATCTCATCCATAAGTGCCCCTCAGTTTTTCGAATGTCGTCCACCCAACGAGCCAATGGATCAACATAATAATAGATGTAGGATTCTATGTACAAGTTCGAGGACCACTCGCTACAGTTGGCATCAGCCGTAGGTGTCATCGGTAAAGCATAAGTAATAGCTAAGTAAACGGATTATGTTTGACATTGGCAAACACTTAATGTTCACTACGTTTAGGCCGGCGCCAATTACGTGAGCAAACCAACTGGATTGGCAACTTAAGGGTCAAAGAGGTAATCATGAGGTCATTAGATATCATGAACGAATGAGTGTCGTTAATACTGGATTTTATCTCCAACGCCTAATCCTGGCCGTACTCGGGTCGGGAACCATTTACCTTAATTGCGACATATTTCAATGAGGGCTTAATTTTGTCGCTCGAGGCGCTAGTGTAGACGGTGTCAAATGTATTTTCGGGGATACAAGTTTCTCTTAATAGGTTAGTTTCCTACTATTAGTCAAATCAGCTTCTTTTTAAGAACTGTCAAAACGATTTGCTAATTTGACAATATAGAATTAATATGAAATCGTGACGTGTGACTTCACGGTAAATTCATTTGCTTTATATCTTTCTCTTTGACTTATTAAATCGAAATTATGTTTAACATACCTACTGTTCATATAATTAAAAAGCACCCTAAAAAAATCAAAAGAGAGGACGGGTACAAGCACGGGTACAAGTTATCGTCAACATGGAGACCATCAGTCATTCAGATGTTGAAACCAAGTCGGACCAGGGGGCCGATTTTTGAATCTCGGCCATTCGATTTCGTGAAATTCGTTCAATAATATCTCCACTACTAGCGATATAAATTCTACTAACAGCAGGCCTAGCACATGATGGCCGCGGGAGTATGTCGCCGCGAGATAGACTACCTGTCCTTATGTCATTAATACAATTAGACAAAGACGTGTCATCTATCTCGCGGCGACATACTCCCGCGGCCATCATGTGCTAGGCCTACTGAATCGAAAACATGTGGCCATTACCACTAGTTTTATAATTTTTAAGAAAAAAAAACCGCCTTCCTTTGGGGTTCTGGTGATAAATACTTTCAAATGTTGGATTATGTTATCAATTCGTCTGTATATTTTTTAATGTTTGTTATTCGATATCTCCGTCATTTCTGAACCAATTTTGAAATCTGGATGATTCTGAAGTACTTACAGATGAGAATGATTATCAGAACGGAACTCTAACCAGGGGCGGCTCACTCTTCATCAGCAGTTCCACTGCACCAAATGTCACTGTTCTGGACGTAAGTGCATGCTGTTCTTATAAAAATACCAAAGTCACTATAAGTGTGCCGTTCAGATTTGAGGAGTTCCGTTCTGACCATCATCAGCAATTCCACTGCACCAAATATCACTGTTCTGGACGAAAGTGCATGCTGTTCTTATAAAAATACCAAAGTCACTATAAGTGTGCCGTTCAGATTTGAGGAGTTCCATTCTGACCATCATCAGGAGTTCCACTGCACCAAATGTCACTGTTCCGTACGTAAATGCATGCAGTTCCTTTAAAAACACAAAAATCACCATATGTATGCCTTTCAGATTTGAGGAGTTCCCTCGATTTCTCCAGGATCCCATCATCAGAACTGGGTTCTGAGAAAAATGGGACCAATCTGTATGCATATACATTCAATCAAAAAAAAAAATTTCAAAATCGGTCTAGTAACGACGGAGATATCGAGGAACAAACATTAAAAAAAAAAAAAACAAAAAAAAAACATACAGACGACTTGATAACCCCTTCCTTTGAGATTTGGAAGGCGGTTAAAAATTACTAGACGTCCTTTTTAAAAAATTGCATTCATTACGTCGTTTTCCACAGACTTTCGAACGGCGAAATTCAAAAATCGATCCCCTGTGCGCGGATACTGTGAGTATTGTGTCGTGCGGTGGACAATAAACATTGAACAAATACGGGTAGATAAATTTTATTTATCTACCCCGAACATTTATAATATAAAACGAATATCGGGTAGTATCTGAACATGACTCCAGTTTTAGTTAGCTAATTCATAGAATTTTATAACAAGTGAAGTAACAAGAGCACTCGTTCGAAACGCTGGTTGTCGCTAGTTTTGTCAGTTTCATATAGTTTTTAGAAGGGCTAATGAATGAAACCGTCGAGTGACGCGTAGTTTCCAGCCGTTAGTTCAGGCCCGTGCCTACGTCACAGCCCAATTCGAAACTCTAAGACACGTCAAAATATCTCTTAATACGGATATCGATCGTATATGACAGAGTCAAATAAGACACTTCATTGAACAAAAACGGCAGTGGTATTGAGATATCTGATCTATCTCGTACCTAGAGCGTATTTGGCGTATTATAAGGTTTGTATCGGACCTTTAGGCTTCGTTAAGCTGTAGGATAGATAGGTATAGCTGGCGCCCTCGCACGGCAATGTCTTCCAACATCCTCCAAACACAATGGGTGCTGTAGGGTTGTAACTAAATACTATCGAGTTTTCAAAAAAATTATCATCTTTAATATAAGTAATATACAGAAGATGATCTTGATCAAGCTAGTATATATACAAGGTACTTAACATATTAATTAGGTTTTATTATTCGTATTATTGTAGTTACTATGTGAAACTGAAAGCACTTTTTTGTATTTTTTTTTACAGCTAAGCTCAGACCAATTTAAACGTGCACTGGCATGAGAATATATGTATAAAAAATGTTATTTATCATGAATTTCACTACATGCATGACAATCATAAGTGTCAGAATTGACCTTTTATAATCAGGCAAGAATGAATGCTATTTAAGATTCAAGCAACCTATCTGGCGCAGTCGATAGTGGACCAGTCTATGAAACGATGATCCTATTTCAAATCCAGGTAAGTCTGAAACTAATCACGTTTCAAAATGAAGTATTTACACCTACATGTACGTAAATGTATTGGATATCATTTACTAACTTTTAAAAAAAGTATACCGATTTGCATAGAGAACCTTATAAGTGTTCCGTAAACAAAGTTGTATATTTTTATAAAGGGACACAAAATATTTATATTGAGAAATGGATTTGATCTCTATCGATAAGAAATAAAACTATGGAATCGGATTAAATCGCGTATAATGAATTTAAAATACATCCCGACGTTTCGAACTCTTTACAGCGTTCGTGGTCAACGGGTGTATTTTAAATTCATTATACGCGATTTAATCCGTTTCCATAGTTTTATTTCATGAGTAACTATCGCGGTAACCGAAGACTCTATCGATAAGCTTAAATTTTGTAAATAAAACATCACTAGCTAGTTAAAACACAGGCCTCGAGTCGTATGTAAAAGACTAGGTTTCACGGGCAGCAATGCCTTTGCTTACGCTCCGGTATGCCTATTCAAACGAGCAAGGCCACCGCTGTTCTCTTAGGTAGACATATACAGGGTGATTCATGAGTCGTGAGCAGGAGTGAACAGGGTACTGGGGAGGTCACACTAACCAACTTTCATAATGGGGCAACACTAAATTGTGATATATTTTTTTCTTAACTATGACTTAATTGATAGTTAATCATCAATTAAGTCATAATTAGAACGTAATTGATAATTAGCTATCAATTAAGTACTTATCAATTAAGTCATAGTTAAGAAAAATAATCACAATTCAGTGTTGCCCTATTATGAAAGTTGCTCAGCGTGACCCTCCCTAGTACCCTGTTCACTCCTGCTCACGACTCATGAAATCACCCTGTATGTACTACTACTACTAACGTGCGAGGCGATGGCAGTATAAGAGTACTATCATACAGTATGGCCACTCCTGCTTCCCGCTGGAATTGCCGGCCACCCGATTTCGATTACCTCACAGTTACCTGTCAAAAACGCGACCAGTTTTTCCGTCATATTTCACTCATACAAATATGGTACGCGTTCACCTACACGAGCAGACTGTGTGCGTAGGAACGCGCCTCTTTCCTATATTTGATCGCCATTGTCCGAGGCGTGGCGGTGGTATCTTTGTTTTGCATTTCGGATCTAAAAAAGGTATATAGGCTACTCCCCGAGAGCATGAAGTGGCAACAATTTAGTTTAAGAGAAGATGTATTGATACCGGATAAGATAGTTAAAAATTAAACAAAGATAAATTGTTGATCGACACAGAAATAAAAATAGGCTTATTGAGAACTTTAATGATAATTTGATCATGATAATCACGATTAGTAATGGATGTGATCCATCAGCTGTCATTAGTGACATTTCTGGAATCGGAGGCCAATTTCATGTATTTTGGATGAATGGAAAACGACTAGTCAACGCTGCTAAATTACGAATTTTTAGCGCTCGTGTTCGAAGAATAGTATTTTCCCCTCACTAGCTCGGAAACACGTGTTTTGTCCTTTAATACCAGCGGGTAAAAATAATTTTTCCACTAGTATAAATTGTAATTTGACCTTGAATAAAGTCAAATTAACTGCTTTAAAATTTATAAAAGTAGGTGAATCTAGTAAAACCAGCCAAGAGCGTGTCGGGCCACGCTCAGTGTAGGGTTCCGTAGTTTTCCGTATTTTTCTCAAAACTACTAAACCTATCAAGTTCAAAACAATTTTCCTAGACAGTCTTTATAAAGTTCTACTTTTGTGATATTTTTTCATATTTTTTAAACATATGGTTCAAAAGTTAGAGCGGGGTACGCTTTTTTGGCGTCGGAGAAATGCCTTTAGGAGCGATTATTTCCGAAAATATTAATATTATCAAAAAACAATCTTAGTAAACCCTTATTCATTTTTAAATACCTATCCAACAATATATCACACGTTGGGGTTGGAATGAAAAAAAATATCCGCCTCCACTTTACAATCTCGAACGCATGAATTCGCCGTTCGAAAGTCGTAGCTTTACGTCGTTTTCCACAGACTTTCGAACGGCGAATTCATGCATTCGAAATTCAAAAATCGGTCCCCAGATGCAGAACAAATTGTATTATTATAGTTGTACAAAACGTTACCACAGACAGGCGAATAGATGTCCTGTGACTGAGTTAACAATTAATTAAAATACCGACAACTACTACAAGTTAAACTTACAACGCCAGGTTTTGGGACACTTTACAGAGCTCGACCATCAAAACCACATTAATTAAACCGAAAGGGATTAATTACAATGCCATAACAATTAAGTTTTGGGACACTTTAAGTTGCCATTCCACGAGAGACGGCCGGCGACCAACTTTGATTTGACTACTATTTCTTGTCTACTGTTATATTATATCATAATATTCATTAATTTCACATTATCATATACTTAATCAGAAAAATTAATATAGGACATAAACATTCTGACTCAGATTGGCTGAGACCCATGGTAAGCTAAAGAAAGCTTATGTTGTGAGTTGTGAGACTTGTGAGTGAGAAAAAAACATTTAATCTTCCCTAATCACATAGTTACTATGTGATTAGGGAAGATTTACTTAATCGTTTCTGATTCTGGTTTACTAAATGTTTTTTCTCACTCACAAGTCTCACTGGATGGTGATAAGCAATAATGTGTCAACCCACAAAAACTAAAAAAATTAGATTTTAATGCCATGTTATAGCTGGATTTTTAAACTTCTATCTGCAAAAATGACCTTTTCATTTTGAAAATTTTCACTATCCCAAAAGTAAAAAAATAGGTTAACACAAATCCTTTATCGTGTGTTGCCTGTTTTGCAATAATGTGTCAAGAACCTTAACTTATTATAGTAATTGGCAGAAGACATATTTAAATTACAATAATGTGTTATGAGGGTTGACTCAACGATTTTTTTACACTTGACTCATTCTTGCAAAACGCAAAAAATTACATAGTTACCCACTATGAGACTTGAATGATTATTGCAAAATGATATTTTATTCGTTGTTTTATGCTACGACCCGTGTTATAAAACATAAGTCATTATTGTTAAATTATATTCGGGTCATAAATTGTTCGTTTTTGGTGTAAGTACCATGACACTATATTGTAAAATATAACTGTTCATATTAATTTATGTTTGAATAAGTTATGACTTAGTCCATTAGTATATTTTTGCACATGAATGGTAAATTCAGTACGAAATTGAACATTTTAAGTCATGAATATACATATTCGTTATTATAATTTGCAAACATTTTTTACACGTGTTTATATAAAAATCTAATATAAAGCATAGTTAATTTAGAATTGGTACGCGATGGGAGGAATTTAATTTTTAAATGAAAAGAAAAAAGTAAACAATATTTTTTATTGCAGAATATAAAAGATCGTTTATTAATTTATAGCGTGTCACATATATTTCAATCATTCAGTATGTTTATGCACAAAATTACGGACTTTTCTGAAAATAGTATTCATCATCCTCTGAACAAGATTTTCATCCATCTTTTTTGTCTGTTGATTCCGTGTGGACCGCAAGGAGTGGATATTTTGAATTATTTTGCCACTATTATTTAATTGTCCTTTAATAACAATTTAGCAATCATTGACCCAGACCAAGGGGATTTTTCACGTATTTGTTCACAGTGCATTTTCGCCGGTCAACGTCCATCATCAATAACTTACAAACGCAAAAAGTTAGATCAACCAAATTTCTAATATAGAGTTATCAACGTATTAAAATTAAGATGTGATTATCAGTTTTTTTTAATTTTTAAATATATTTTTTATTCGTCGCTAAACGCGTGCCAATACTATGTTAACTATGCTTTAAGCTACTATTTTTTTATAATTACTAATTACATTAAGACGTGTTAATGTATCCATAAATATATTGTTTGATTTTTGAATACTTACTGAATGGTAGTTTATTATTTTGTTAAAGATATTTTATGTTTTGTTCTTGTACAAGTCATGAGTTATTCATAATTTAAATGACTTAGTCTATTTCTTAGCGTAAAAAAATATTTTGTTGTATATTTTAGATAAGTAGTTTATTTTTTTTTAAAGATGATTCTAGAAATGATCATTACTCTTAGTTAATTTATAGTATTTTATTCAACAGGCGTTTAAAGGAGGTCAAGAAATATGAGTGGCGTACTTTCCACGAGTATTTCGGAGTCAGTTAAACACCATTGCATACAATACTTTTACAACGACCATGCACTTAGTTTTTAATAGTTTTTTTTAAATAATTCTCGCGAAATTCACACTGTTTCCTGTATTGCAAAGGTTTGCACTGTCAGCTCAGCTGCCCAAAGCCTTCCCGCGCACCCACGCAGTATCGTTAATGCAATGCGTTGCCATGATTACAGAACCAAACAATGCGTTTTCAGTTTTTTCGATACGCACAATCCTGTAAATGACGAATAACAGTTCGGGAGTAGAAAAATCATTAAAAGGTCATTAAAAATAATGGTTAATTTTTATTAAGATTAATAAACATTTTTATATTAAAGGAAAAAACGTCACCCCAAGACGTATTTTGATCCGGCGTCCTACATACCTTTAATAACATACCTAATAACATAAGTGACCATGACTGATATGTTACTTAACACTTATAAAGTTAAAAATATGCATAGGTAGAGTATTTTACAACTATAATTTATGTGCTTTAACATGTTTATTTAAGACTCATAGATATTTTTAAACAATTAGCAAAAGTGGGTTAAGTATCATAACACAGTCTTGAAAAAGTTTGACGTCGTCGAACAATTCGCAATAAAAGAAAAGGGCATTATTTCGTCAAATTGAAGTTTGTTTTGAAATTAAGCTACAATAATCACTACTACTGAACGTATTATAGCTGAAAAACACAACAATCTATATAAAAACATTTTTTTTAAGAGAAACACAAAAAAATGAGAAAAAATCTTTAGACGCCATTTTCTCAAAATGGTTGGCGTGTGGGTTGACACATTGTTGCTTATCAGCATCCAGTTATGCTTACCGGTATTCGAACCCAGGACCACCGGTTTAGCAGGCAGGGTCACTGTCTGTCACTAGGCCACCGTCGTCGTCGTCGTCCAAAATAATACTGTAAGTTTAACAATAGGAATAGTTTTAACATTACCCGTAAATGTGTAATACATACCTACGTACTGGAGCATTGTTTGAAAACGATTTATGAAAGTTTTAATGATTCACGGTTAGTTTCATAAGACTTATACAGAGTGGGGCCTGTAATAAAAGCGAAGAATTGAACTGTAGGCTATTCTCCTTATACTGATCAACATTTGTTCAGTGACTTTAAAAATTATGAAGTCTTTAAATTTTTATTTTTCATACAAAATAAATATTAGGTACGCCATTATTGTTGTCATTGACGTTGTCTGACACCTTAGACTTAACAGAATTCGCATACATTACCTCTTAAAAAACTTTCAAGGGTGATAAAAGTCAAAATACAAGTTATTTTTAAATGTCGCCGAACAAATGTTGATCAGTATAAGGAGAATAGCCTAGAAATATCGCCTTTGTTACAGGCCCCACTCTGTATATAAACCGTGATTACCTTTTTGATTTTTATTTCGGTCCTGATATTTCGACGCAGTTGCATTTCCCGTAATCATGATGCATTCAACTGCGTCGAAATATCGGGACCTCAATAAAAATCACAAAGGTATAAATCACGGTTTATATCCCGGTTAATATAAGTCTATTGATTAATGAAACCCATTATATTTAATACAGTATTTTATCGAGCCTTCGATAATGTTTTGTTTATTAAAAGGCGTATCAGCGGCAAAGTTTCTCAATTTTCGTCGAAGTTTATCGTAAGCTGAGAAGCGAAAGTCGCAGTAAGCATCAACTTGCAATCGTAGATTTCCGTCCCATTATAAGAAGCGGAGGCAGGCTAAATTAAATAAACTTAAATAATGTTAAGTTTATTCCTTTGTTTTATAAAATATGACTTAATTAATTTAGTAAGATAGTATTACATTTTATAACTATGAAACTTTGGGAATTTAAACTCATTAAACTAATTCAAAGGCAATTTTAATCAGCTTGAAAATTTCAAAATGTGTAGGTTTTCAATACGGCGCTTGGGTGGCCGATTAGTCGGCCGACTAGTCGGCTAGTCGGCCAAAACTTAATTTTCGACTAAATTCACATTTTGAATGTCATTATTGGTCCTTCGAACGCGCTTTTCATGATTTTTTGCAAGTTCAAAGGTTCATGACAATGTTTATATACATTTTCCATTGTTGACAACCGGCTTGGCTTAGTGGGTAGTGATCCTGCCTATGAAGTCGATAATCCTAGGTGGGATATTTATTTCTTGGATAAATACAGATATTTGTTATTTAGACAAAAGAAATAGGAATTACGAATAGTTACATAATACAACCATAATTTTCAGATGGTAATTTAATTTTGTACTGTTTTTCTATCACTAATGAAGTGCCGACTAATCGGCCCTTTTTGCCGACTAGTCGCCGACTAATCGCCGACTACAAATGTGGCCGGATAGTCGGCTTTCCCGACTAGTCGGCGACTAGTCGGTACATCCCTACTAAATACCCATAAAATAGTTTCTCAGACGTTTTCATAAATAAAAGGTAGGTAATTCATTAATATTACAGATCATGAAATAAAAATATAATTAATATCATGTCAACTAACACAACAAACAAAAAAATAAAGATATAGTTTGCCACGACAAATGTAAAATCCAGCTCAGTACACAAACAGAAAGGGTGCGAGCGTCCGCTCCGCAGCCGGAAATAACTGTGTCTTCACTTCCCAGTGATTCCTTTTTTCTACCACGGGAAAATATTTAACGCTCCAGAAAAGCAACAGATGAGAATGGTACACCGACGCACTGTGCGGTCTAGCCAACGTCACGATCGCTTATGGACAAAGAGCCTGAAGTAGACAGACGTTCCCTGTTTTCACGAAGATTAAACATAATAGGCTAGTTTCCTATACTTAAAATAAATTTATATTTTATGCAGTACACGAAATAAAGCACCACGTAATTAGAAGAAAAATATGGACAGTAGTTATGTTTAAACATAATTTCTATTTAATAAGTCAAAAAAAAGATACAAAGTAGATGAATTGACCGTGACGTCACTCCTCTGTATTTCATAGTAATTCCATATTAATTAGCAAATTGTTTTGACAGTTCTTCAAAAGAAGCTGATTTGACTAGTAGGAAACTAGCCTATTATCGGATAATGTGGAGTTAGTATCGACGTTTAAAGATGCATATTAGTTAGTTCGGCCCGACGGCCATTATTCCGCAACAAAGTAAAAAAAAACACTCACTTACCTACTTAAGTTCTACCACGAGAGGTTCTAACTTTCCTTATTTTTCTCAAGCTACGGCTGGCGGAAATGGTCCGGCGTTGGCAATGATGATTGTCAATTCCTAAGAGTATACAGCCTGTAAACGCAATACGAGTAATAAATGAAACCAGGCATAGATTTCATTAGTTTTATCATAAACTGAGAGGCGTTTTTGGGTTAGGTTTTAGGTTCTCTTAATTTTCACCCCCTATTTTTTTTAATTACCCAGCAGTAAAGTACTGTAAACATGGTTGCGATGGCAGTCACTGACAACTGTCAACGGGCGTTTACCGCGAGCGTATTTGCATTAAATTGCGGGCAGAATTATTTTATATGGATAAAAAAAATTGTTTCAATTTTAAGTAAAAGTTATATATAAGGTCCTAATTTATTAGATGCAGATATTTTTACAGCTGATAGTACTCGGTCTCTGGAGTATATTAAACCGTGAAACATTATAGCTTTTACGATGTTTTTTTGGAGAAAACGGAAAAACAAATTTGCTACGTAAAAACAGCCTGTTTATGTGATTATTAAATGAAAACTCATTGAACAGATTCTAGTACCTCTTTTACGTACCACTTAACTGTAACTGGCCACTTCAATGACATGTGCAGTTTTCCCGCCGAACCTTTACGACATTTACAACAAACAATTGTTGACATGACAGACAGTGTTATTGTGACATGTGATAATGCACATGATGATTTTTTTTAGACGAAATTATAATTAATTTTTTTGTTAGGAAAATGAAATCAAAAAAGTTACATGAAAAGATTTCTTAATTTATATTTAAAGTTAATTATTTTAATGTAAAGTATCATGTGTTAAAATATCTGCAACTAATAAATTAGGACCTTATATAATGACATTCCTTATTGTCCTATACTCACCACCGTTAAGAGATTTACCCGTATTAGCTTCACACCCTTTATTTAAACACGCATATGTATAAAGGAAAGTTAATGTTTTTTTTAACGTCAGGCCGAACTAGCAAATATGCAAATATTAAACGTCAACACTATTTACCTCTACAGTACCTATCCCATTTGTTTAATCCTTGAACGTTAACGACTGTCACTTCGGCTAGGTCGGCGGAGATGAGATGAGTACTGTGCCATGACAGTGCTTTATTCTGATCTGATAGATGGATGGTGATAAGCAATAATGTGTCAACCCACAAAAACTAAAAAAATTAGATTTTGATGCAATGTTATAGCTGGATTTTTAAACTTCTATTTGCAAAAATGACCTTTTCATTTTGAAAATTTTCACTATCCCAAAAGTAAAAAAATAGGTTAACACAAATCCTTTATCGTGTGTTGCCTGTTTTGCAATAATGTGTCAAGAACCTTAACTTATTATAGTAATTGGCAGAAGACATATTTAAATTACAATAATGTGTTATGAGGGTTGACTCAACGATTTTTTTACACTTGACTCATTCTTGCAAAACGCAAAAAATTATATAGTTACCCACTATGAGACTTGAATGATTATTGCAAAATGATATTTTATTCGTTGTTTTATGCTACGACCCGTGTTATAAAACATAAGTCATTATTGTTAAATTATATTCGGGTCATAAATTGTTCGTTTTTGGTGTAAGTACCATGACACTATATTGTAAAATATAACTGTTCATATTAATTTATGTTTGAATAAGTTATGACTTAGTCCATTAGTATATTTTTGCACATGAATGGTAAATTCAGTACGAAATTGAACATTTTAAGTCATGAATATACATATTCGTTATTATAATTTGCAAACATTTTTTACACGTGTTTATATAAAAATCTAATATAAAGCATAGTTAATTTAGAATTGGTACGCGATGGGAGGAATTTAATTTTTAAATGAAAAGAAAAAAGTAAACAATATTTTTTATTGCAGAATATAAAAGATCGTTTATTAATTTATAGCGTGTCACATATATTTCAATCATTCAGTATGTTTATGCACAAAATTACGGACTTTTCTGAAAATAGTATTCATCATCCTCTGAACAAGATTTTCATCCATCTTTTTTGTCTGTTGATTCCGTGTGGAGTCCGCAAGGAGTGGATATTTTGAATTATTTTGCCACTATTATTTAATTGTCCTTTAATGAAATAATTATTTGGGCAATAATTATTGCCTAGTAGTTTTCTGGAAATTCAACAATTTAGCAATCATTGACCCAGACCAAGGGGATTTTTCACGTATTTGTTCACAGTGCATTTTCGCCGGTCAACGTCCATCATCAATAACTTACAAACGCAAAAAGTTAGATCAACCAAATTTCTAATATAGAGTTATCAACGTATTAAAATTAAGATGTGATTATCAGTTTTTTTTAATTTTTAAATATATTTTTTTTATTCGTCGCTAAACGCGTGCCAATACTATGTTAACTATGCTTTAAGCTACTATTTTTTTATAATTACTAATTACATTAAGACGTGTTAATGTATGCATAAAAATATTGTTTGATTTTTGAATACTTACTGAATGGTAGTTTATTATTTTGTTAAAGATATTTTATGTTTTGTTCCTGTACAAGTCATGAGTTATTCATAATTTAAATGACTTAGTCTATTTCTTAGCGTAAAAAAATATTTTGTTGTATATTTTAGATACGTAGTTTATTTTTTTTTAAAGATGATTCTAGAAATGATCATTACTCTTAGTTAATTTATAGTATTTTATTCAACAGGCGTTTAAAGAAATATGAGTGGCGTACTTTCCACGAGTATTTTGGAGTCAGTTAAACACCATTGCATACAATACTTTTACAACGACCATGCACTTAGTTTTTAATAGTTTTTTTTTAATAATTCTCGCGAAATTCACACTGTTTCCTGTATTGCAAAGGTTTGCACTGTCAGCTCAGCTGCCCAAAGCCTTCCCGCGCACGCACGCAGTATCGTTAATGCAATGCGTTGCCATGATTACAGAACCAAACAATGCATTTTCAGTTTTTTCGATACGCACAATCCTGTAAATGACGAATAACAGTTCGGGAGTAGAAAAATCATTAAAAGGTTTGATTAATAAATAATGTATTGATTCCTACATACCTAATAACATAAGTGACCATGACTGATATGTTACTTAACACTTATAAAGTTAAAAATATGCATAGGTAGAGTATTTTACAACAATAATTTATGTGCTTTAACATGTTTATTTAAGACTCATAGATATTTTTAAACAATTAGCAAAAGTGGGTTAAGTATCATAACACAGTCTTGAAAAAGTTTGACGTCGTCGAACAATTCGCAATAAAAGAAAAGGGCATTATTTCGTCAAATTGAAGTTTGTTTTGAAATTAAGCTACAATAATCACTACTACTGAACGTATTATAGCTGAAAAACACAACAATCTATATAAAAACATTTTTTTTTTAAGAGAAACACAAAAAAATGAGAAAAAATCTTTAGACGCCATTTTCTCAAAATGGTTGGCGTGTGGGTTGACACATTGTTGCTTATCAGCATCCAGATGACGTTAATGTTTGATGAGATCACTATTGATAGTATTGATCTATTGTGATTCACCGTCGCCGCACGGGCACCCAACCAAGAAAGCGACCACGTAACGGGCAACGACAACTAACAGTCAAATGACATACAGATGTAGTGCGAAAAGCTTTTCCTTCTTATTTTTAACCGCCTTCCAAATCTCAAAGGAAGGGGTTCTCAATTCGTCTGTATTTTTTTTTGTTTTTATTTTTATTTTTTTTAATGTTTGTTCCTCGATATCTCGTCGTTACTGGACCGATTTTGAAATTTTTTTTTTGATTGAATGTATATGCATACAGATTGGTCCCATTTTTCTCAGAACCCAGTTCTGATGAAGGGATCCTGGAGAAATCGAGGGAACTCCTCAAATCTGAAAGGCACACATATGGTGATTTTTGTGTTTTTAAAGGAACAGCATGCATTTACGTACGGAACAGTGACATTTGGTGCAGTGGAACTCCTGATGATGGTCAGAATGGAACTCCTCAAATCTAAACGGCACACTTATAGTGACTTTGGTATTTTTATAAGAACAGCATGCACTTACATCCAGAACAGTAACATTTGGTGCAGTGGAACTGCTGATGAAGAGTGAGCCACCCCTGGTTAGAGTTCCGTTTTGATAATCATTATCATCTGTAAGTACTTCAGAATCATCCAAATTTCAAAATTGGTTCAGAAATGACGGAGATATCGAATCGATATAATCTTTATTAGTTAAGATTAGTAGTTAAGAAAAAACATGTTATTTGTAATTATTTATAGAAATAAACAGTTTAAATTTTAATTTTTTTTTTTTTAATAACAAACATTAAAAAATATACAGACGAATTGATAACATAATCCAACATTTGAAAGTATTTATCACCAAAACCCCAAAGGAAGGCGGTTTTTTTTTCTTAAAAATTATTACGGAAACGTTCATATTTGTCATGCTAAATAGTTCAGTTCAGACAGTGTCAGTACGTCTTGTACTGACACTGACTGAAATGACATGACTTTTCTGTAGGTTTCCGTAAGAATACGAAGAATTTTATTCTCTGTACTTACTAATTGTGTAATAGTGTGGCTGGAATATTATAACTTTTAATTAATATTGGTATTAAGGATACATTCTGATCATGTACAAATTAAATGTGTTTAATATGTTTGATGTATGCAATAACGTCCTACGTTAGATTAGCATCAGCAATAACTAAATATTCCCCTGAACTTCACCGTTGCTACAAAAGTACAAATCGTAGTCGACATTCTACTCCTGGTTTGTTTCACCCGAGTTAAGTACTTACTTGTAATTGTGGCAGGAGTAATTTACCCCACAGGGTACCTAGCCAACTTCACAATCGCTTACGCTTCGTCTAGCTCTCCTTATCGCACTTCTGCTGTGGCGCGATAGAGCCAGACTGCGTTTTGAACGCCACGTAGCGGCAACGCTTGTCACTGCGGCTAGGCCCGCAGTTCGTAATGTTGTGAGTTGAATTCTCATTTGGGTGCCGGTCTCAATTTACAGCCAGATGTGTCATGTGAATTAACGTCGTCAATCCCTTGCTCAGTACAAAGCTGTTTTCTTACGCATTGTAACATCTATAACGCTTGTATCACATCAGTATAATGTTAATGTGATACAAGCACCTGTGTGTGTGTTTCTGATTAGTTAAAGTTATGAATACCATTTTTCCACTACCCAAAGGTTGACTGGAAGAGATCGCTCTTTAGCGATAAGGCCGCCTGGCCCCGTAGCCGAATGGCATTTCTACAACGCGAAACGAAAACAAAACACCGCGAAAGTTAGTCTGGCTCTGTCGCGCCAATACGCAAGAGCGATAGAAATAGATATCTACGAGCGTTTCGTTTCGTGAGCGTTTGTGCCTTTCGGCTACGCACCCTGTTGTTTACCTCTTTAATACAATTTATTGTAATGTGTGTGTTCCTATGTAAATTTCTGAGGTTGTGCAATAAAGTGGATTTGTATTGTATTGTATTGTATGTTATATGGCCTTATTCCGGCATTTACTATGGCTAATTGAATGTGATTGTAGAATAATATCTACTAGAGGTCGTTTTTCAAGGAAAATCTTTCATTTTTAAAGAATTACAGCAGGATATTTTTAACAACTTGTATTCTTCTGTACCATTTTCAGTGACGTATATCACTTCAATGAGGATGTGGCATACAGGCACCACAAATGGTGTCAGCAGACCATCACAGCGGTGTTACGTACGCGAATGTTCGCCAAGCGCGCAGCCTTTGCGACCATCGCGCGTGATGCGACCTCATCAACCCCTCACCTCGTAGCGTCCCAACAAGTCTCATCAAACGATAATGTTCAGTCAAGATTATGTGACTTGTTTCATCCTTTTTTTACAAATCTTTGACCTTTACAGTGTACAGAGGAAACATACTTAACACAAAGGGAACAACCTGCTTAATTAAGGTCATTGAATGTGGGTGTTTTCTACGAATCAGCCAACGCTCTTGTTCACACGGTCTCACATCCATTGCCCATTGTGTGTTCTCTTTTGACGCTTGAAGGGGCGTAATACGTTTACGTATTATTTGTTTTGTTATTTCTTAGAAATTGCACAATAATGTTTATTTTTATCATGTATTAGTTTGACTGGTGGCACGGTGCCCCATCAGCCTTGTTACTACAAGAATATTCTACTATTAGAATAGAATAGAATAGAATAGAAGAAACTTTATTCAAAAACGCTTAATTTAAACTTAACTAATAACACTAACATAATAAATATTATTGTATTAAAGCGTAACTGAAAAGGTCTCCACTCAGCTTCATGCCAAGGGACCCTGGAGGACCCTGACGCTGGTCTTCCGTGGAGACCCTTCCGAAAGAGCGCAGCTACAAAATATACAAAACAAATCATTTTATAGTTTTTGTATCTATATTTATATAAATTTGAATATAATTATAATTTTAATAATATTTTATGCTATGAACCTGTAATAGTCATACTCAATTTTTACAAAATAATCGCATAGAAATGATATGATTAGATCATTATTTTATTATAACTTATAGCACGAAACCCTACTTATAGTGTTGTGTTCCAGCCGGTGAGTAAGGCTGCCAGAGATCAACGAGGGTGCAGTGTGCTGGTGACGGAAGGTGTGATACTATACAGCACGACCACGGATGGTTTTATTAATTCTGATGCGGTACAAATTCACGAAAAAAAATGTACTTTTTTGTACTGACGTTTAAAAAAAATGTACCCTTATGATTTTGGAGTTTCGACATAGGGCCCGTGGTCGTGCTAGGTAGGTACTCCCTGGCACGACCACACTATATTTAATGAGATTTTAAATTTCTGTTGCAGTACAAATTCACGAAAAAAAATGTACTTTTTTGTACTTACCTTTTATAAAAAATACCCTCATGGTTTCGGAGTTTTGACATGGGGTGTGGTCGTGCTAGATAGGTGGTACTTCCTGGCACGACCACACTATATTTAATGATTTTTTTAATTTCTGTAGTGGTACAAATTCACGAAAAAAAATGTACTTTTCTGTACTTACCTTTTTATAAAAAGTACCCTCATGTTTTCGGAGTTTCGACATGGGTTGTGTTCGTGCTAGATAGGTACTTCCTGGCACGACCGCACTAAGTTTTTGAAGTAATTTACATAGTACAATTTCAAAACACTTGTTTAGTATTCATTTCACCATAAAATTAAACATAAATATAGTGTGGTCGTGCCAGGAAGTACCACCTATCTAGCACGACCACACCCCATGTCAAAACTCCGAAACCATGAGGGTATTTTTTTTTAAAGGTAAGTACAAAAAAGTACATTTTTTTTCGTGAATTTGTACTGCAACAGAAATTTAAAATCTCATTAAATATAGTGTGGTCGTGCCAGGGAGTACCTACCTAGCACGACCCCGGGCCCTATGTCGAAACTCCAAAATCATGAGGGTACATTTTTTTTAAACGTCAGTACAAAAAAGTACATTTTTTTTCGTGAATTTGTACCGCATCAGAATTAATAAAATCATCCGTGGTCGTGCTGTATAGTATCACACGACGGAAGGACCTACGGCCTATGGAACTAATTTGTTTCGTCTATTGTCCTTTGAGTCGTCGGCAACCCGAATCCTCCTTAGAACTTGTACAGTGTACACTCCTTTTTGCTGTGTACTTATCACAGCTAAAGAGAGGTAGAAGTTTCAATTTTTTTTTTTTGATATGAAACAAACGGTCATACAAAAATATTTATACAGGGTTTCTAAAGGGTTGGCAACTCTCACGTGACACTCCTCGAGTAGCAGGCGTCCATAGGTTACGGTGACCGCTTTCCATCAGGCGGACCGTATGATGGTTTGCCACCGACGTAGTATAAAAAAAATACGGCCAAAACATAAAATTTGACAAATGTGTAGATTTTGTGAAGTTAGCGTTTGCAGAGTTAGAATCTTGGCTCTACATGAGATCTGATAACTTTTTGAAATCCTTATGATATCGTCTTGGCATCATTTAATATGAAAATGTTTATGAGGAATACTTAACAAATTCTTAAAATATTAAAAAAAAAATACAACTCGACGACCCGTCATAAATAGAAGAAGGTCGAGCACTTAATTCCACTATTTTTAAACCTAAGAGGCTCAAATCACATCTGATACGTAACACGCTTGACTGGATATTATTTGTGAAACCTAAAACATACTGGCAGCAGTTTTAGAGCCCTAGTGAGTGATAAGGGCTCTGGCACTTTGCCAACACGACTATTCATACGATGTTCTGTTGGTCGAATAAATCATGTTCAACTTTTAAGAGGGAGGCTATAGCAGAATTTTAACTTATTATTTTAACATATTTTAAAACTGATAAACACAAACAAATGACGCGATAAAAACTTTAAGAAATACATAGTACATATCTGAACGATGATCAAACATTTGAACCCGTTTTTGTTGAAATTAAAGCTCCCGTAGAAAAAATCAACTTCACACACCAAAATGTAAGAAACTGCTAAATATTTTTTTTTAGAATTTCGGAGTTGGTCTTATAGTAAAAGCCGCTCAGTATTAGCTAAATGTTAACGGGTTTTTGTGTTTGCTTTCCGTTGAGATAGATACTGCGTACATGGATGGAATATTTCACTGTCAAAAATAAAATTCCACCAAGCAACGATGTAATTTTTAACACCGATATTAAATTTATAACTTATAAAACTAATACTTAACGTAATTAAAACAATATCCTCGCACCGATACTGTATAAAAATACACTCCATAACAAGTAAACATATAAGAGATGTAACAATTTATAGCGCAATCTTGAAAGTTAATTTAAGTAAGAAAACGCCGAACCTATTAACTACGAAATTTATGTTTTTAATGGCTGGGAAGGACTCTTAAATAACTAAGGCTGTATTGTCTCCGAGTATATATTGTTGGATAAATTAAGTATTCCTTGTAGCTTTGTACCTTTTAAATAGATTAAATTAGAGACCTTTTAAAGACTATAAATTAAAATAAAAACAACACCTATTATTAAACATGAATAGAAAATTGCTTAAACGGTTTTCTCTCTCGTTAGTTTACTTAATAAAGAATAAATTGAAAGCCGTTAAAAGTAAATGTCATTCGTAACTAGAGAGCGGATTTCAGGTAGCGATTTAAATATTACCTTAGTACCTTATCGTGGATACCTCAGATGGGCGAGGTCAGCAGGAAGATGTTCGCGGCGGTTGGCTCGCTTAGAAGATTACGAAACTTTCTTCCCATTCCTACCAAAATTGCTCTAGCTCAAACTCTCCTCCTTCCCATTTTGGATTACGCGGACGTTGCATATCTCGATCTCACCGAGGAGCAGCTTAATAAGCTTGAGCGTATCCAAAATGTCTGTATACGGTTCATATTTGGGTTACGCAAATATGACCATGTCTCTCAATTTCGTTCGCAGCTCAAGTGGCTCTCTATTCGTTTTCGTCGTAACTCTCACGTGCTGTCCCTTTTGTATTCCATTCTTTTTAACCCAACGACTCCCCGCTATCTTAAGAACCGTTTCAGCTATCTCCGTTCTGCTCGGTCCTCTCAGAATTTGCTTCTTTCCGTTCCGTCGTCCTCGTCTAAATTCTATAACAACTCCTTTACATTTCAAGCTGTGCGGCTTTGGAATTCCCTAGCCCTAAATATTAGACGCGCTCAATCTCCTACTTCTTTTAAGATACTTCTCAAGCTTCACTTTTTATCTGATCATTGATCAATGATACCTTGATAGACTTATGTCCCCTATAGCTGGCATGTAATTTGTTATATATATATATGTATTTGTATGTTTATGTATTGTATTTTATTTTTATGTGTGTAGTATATTGTTTTGCGTAGTATAGTTTGTGCTAGATTTCCTCTAAGTCTACATTTAGTACACCTACTTACAAGGTTAAATTTATTATTCTCCACTACCTAGGTTGTCTGGAAGAGATCGCTCTTTAGCGATAAGACCGCCTCTTGTTTTACCTCTTAAGTTGTTGTTTATACTTGCTATGTTGTTTCGTGTATTGAGGTGTGCAATAAAGAGTATTTGTATTGTATTGTAAATATGGATATGATTCGCATAATTTATTATTTTTTCTACACACAAAAAAATGTATCGGAACATAAAATGGTTTTGTGAATATTGGGCAAAGATTATGATGATAAATAAATAAAAGATTGTTTGTTAATTCTTTAAATAATTTAATTAATGTAAGTTCCTCTTCCTCTTCTTTAATATTTCGTCTGCGTTTTGCTAAATGAAATGAAATTAAATTTATTTGTTAATAACAATTGTTACAAGGTGGTATAAAACATGAATTCTATTACAACTATTTACGACTCAAGGAATAGAAAAATAAAAATAATTCGCTTTCTGTACACAAACTCGTTTATTTAGAAATAAAAATACTTTTCTTTAGTTTTTCTGTAGTTTGTTGCGAAAATAACATTTATTTAATCTAATTATTCAGTGAAGATTGCGGTGTGCGATGTAATAATAATAGACTGTTAAGACCTTGTTATAAACCATGACAGGTATTTAAAAAATGCACTTGTCATATCTATATTAAAAACCGCTACCGGAGATCCGCTCTCTATTCATAACTCCATGAAAGACCATTAAAATCTTATAAAAAACTACATCTAAATAAATATCGTCACTACTTTTAAAAAAACTTGTATCTTCGTCTGTCAATGAAAAGAAAATTGTATTAAGTATGTATGGAATGCATATAGACTTACTGCGTTTTAACTTTGAGGAGCAGCGTGAGATACGAGATTTTTTCAAAGTAGTGACGATATGCTTCTTTATATGGCACCATGACTTTGTTTGATACTTGGTTTGTTGGGAATATTGATCACACTCGTGTAATTTAACTATTTTACCACAAATCGGTGAATCAAAATGGTTGATACTGTTGATAGTTGTCAACTGAGGTTTAAAAATTTTCCATGATTTGTTTTTAACCAAAACTTGTTATTTTACAATAAGTCTCTATCAATCTATTTCTCTTTGATGTAACACATAACTAAACTTCTAAGTAGTAAAACTAAAAGTTACATTTTTAACACTTAATATTTGAGAAATACTCATGAAAAATGTACATAAAAAACAGGTAACTAGGTATTCAGTTAAAGTAGTACTTAGTAAGTAAGCAACTATGCTCCCTTAGCATGGATTATTTGTTAGAATATTATCCACTACACTCAGAAACACAAAAACCTTCCCCTGGGAAAAGTAGTCGGATAAAAAGGCAAAATGTAGTCCGACTACTAGCTTATCGTCCCTAGATTAAAACTGGCTCACGTGCGTTTTACGTGCGGTGCAAATGACACTGTTACAGTCAAGTAAAAAATATACATAAATACATACATTAACTCACAGCTGTATTTAATTCACAAAAGGGGTAATATAATATACCACATGAAAAGACTCTAGTAAAAGTTTAGGCTACATAAAATACACTTAAAAATTATCGAAAAAAAAAGTAAGAAACGCATCGCTTATAAATGAATGAAAAATACTTCATCATTAAGAAAAAATTACCACGTCCACCGGTGCTCGTGCAGATTTCGTGAAATTCGTTCAATAATATCTCCACTACTAGCGATTTCAATTCTACTAACAGAATCGAAAACGAGTGGTCATTACCACTAGTTTTAAAATCACTAGCCATCCTTTTTCAAAAATAGCATTACGTCGTTTTACAACACGAACATCGAATGCGTGTGTTCGAAAATCAAAAATCGATCCCCTGGTGCCAATTCGGTATTTCAGTTTACATTTTTTATACCCCGGCTGTTTCATATAACGTGAGCAAATAATCAAAACATATATATATTGCACTTTTCAAACAAAGATATGTTCAGTCGCTTTTAAAAGTGATAACATTTTCAGGCCCCGTAGCCAAATGGCATGTCTGTGACACGAAACGCCACCAAAACGTCGCAGAAAGGTAGTCTGGCTCTGTCGCGCCAATAAGCAAGAGCGATAGAGATAGAGAACTACGAAAGAGATATTATCGTGAGCGTGTGTGCGTTCGGCTACGCACGCAGTTCTGTTAATATTATGACTGACTGAAAAGCTTAAAAGCTTAACCTTGGATTGCATGGTATCAAACATTTACGCGCGCGCACACAGATAATAATTTCTGAGCATTAATAACGTAAAATGAACCTGAATTTACAAACTTTATATGTACCAATATAATTTAGAGTTTTACTTGAAAAACAAGCCGAGGCTGTCACAAAGTTGCATTGCTTTTATTGCATCTTGGAAAGTTAAATGTCAACAAATGTTTACTGCATACATTCTTTATCAGATACGGCTCTCACCGTACCGCGCATCAAGTAATAAAAAGGTCTTAAATAGTACATTTTTAACCAGTGTGATCGTACTTACCTATATACTGTAATATAGAAATTGTTATACAATGAATATTAAATCTGACCATTTTTCTTGTAATACGGTCACGGACTTTAATTGTTGATCCACTTCTAGCTCATTTTATAGGACATATCATAGCTTAACTATGACATAACAAAGTTATTGTGACACCTTAATGGCTCAATAATTAAAGTCCTTGAGTGTACCTATTGTATTGCAATATAAATTATGTTTGTAATTATCACCCCACAAAAAGAAATGTAGGTGCTTACATGTGCAACTTTAACTCAAAAGATGAAACCTTTCTACAAAATCAAATGATCGCATCGATTATAAAAGTAAAAAAGAACGGACGGGCCCTTTCATTTCAATGTAAAAATGCACAAACGCCATTTGGACACCAATGGCGTTTCATATTTATGTTAGTTCTCGTGCTATCGAGTCGTCACGAAACAATAAGCCTATGAAGTTCTATTAGAAGAATATGCCTAGCCCGAGACACGTAGCCACCAAATACTAAACATGAAATATGGAAAAATATTGTAATAAATAAGCATATTGTATCGCAATATTTTCCTATTTCTTGGGCCACAACACAGCACAATAGTGGCAGCAAACCACCTCGTAGATGAAACTTCAATACCTCATCGGAGCCGCGTTCCGTCCGCTGCACAATCGTGAGCCGGCCCCGCTGGTTCAAGATTGTATCTCTAGATTAATAACTGAAAACTAACCTGAAACTGTATTGTGTTGGGTAAAATTTAGAAAATATTGCTGTACATATTGAAGTCGTACGTAAAACAAGTATCAAGTATTACAATTTTAATAATAGCTTATAGTTTCACACTGTTTTTTATAGACCTTATAGGGGTCAGTGCTGAATAAGTTTATCTATCCATTACAACAGAAGCACAGTATAATAAAGAGTACTACCTATCGTACAGGCTGGTTTTAATGTGACGCGGACAGACCGCGCGGAGCGATCCGCACTGGACTAATATGTGTTAACTTCAGGGAGCGTTTTGGAGTGGTGCGGACGACAACATCAACTTCATACAAATTGGTCACGCGGATTGCTCCGCGCGGACGGTCCGCGTGACACTAAAACCAGCCATAGTATGGCCACTCCCGCTCCCCGCTGAAAATGATGCCCACCCACCCCCTCTCGTCGACCTGTCATATTTCACTCATACGAGCATAGTACGCGTTCACCTACACGAGCTTAGACTGTGTGCTAGGAACGCGCCTCTTTCATATAAATGACCGCCAGTGTCAGATTTGTGACAGAACTACGAGTAATTTTACGATTATTTCCTTACGTTGCCTGGCAGTAACAACGTTGATATCTCTCTTTTAACCAGATACGAGTTCAGTAGATTTAACAGCTCGGTATTCTCTCTTAAGTCTGTAACAGAGGCGAATGTATTCAACATTATTAAATCTATTTCCAGCAATGCACAGGGAGCTGATGGAATTACATTAAATATGGTTTTGTTGACTCTACCTCATACGCTATCACTTATTACTTATATAATTAACAAGTCTATTGAAACGGGTGTTTTCCCTCAAGCCTGGAAGACTGCAGTAGTCAAACCTATCCCGAAAGTACCTAACATAACGAGTTTCAAGGATCTTCGTCCGATAAGCATCCTACCCTTCTTATCTAAGATCCTAGAAAGAGTAGTGAGCCTACAACTGACAGAGTATTTAGATGCGAATGATATTCTGCCTAAGAAACAATCCGGTTTCAGGAAAGCTCGTAGCACAACAACTGCTTTGCTGGATGTAGTCGATGATATCTTGAGTGCTAGAGACAATAGAGAAATTGTGATGCTGGTACTGTTGGATTTTTCACGTGCCTTCGACACTATTAACACAACGCTGTTGCTTTCTAAGTTATCTTTTGTTACCTTATAGGACGTACTCAGTATGTTGAGGTGCGTGATGGAAACGGTTTGACATCTGCGTCTGATCCCGAGACGGTCTCACGTGGCGTACCGCAAGGCTCTATTTTGGGACCACTTCTGTTTATTTTGTACAGTGCAGACATAGTAAATACTGTATTATTCTGTGATTATCATTTGTACGCAGATGATATGCAATTATATATTTCATTTAAGCCAAGTGAAACTGATTCCGCAGTTAATAAACTAAACTCTGATTTAGAACGCATTGTACAGTGGTGCGAGTCAAATAATCTAGTTCTAAACGCTAGTAAATCAAAGTTAATAATGTTTGCTTCAAAGAAAAGTTTAAATGACATTGAGTCTTTCTTGCCACAAGTAACTGTCATGGGTGATATTTTAGAGCGTGTTTACGTCGCACGGAACTTAGGCCTTGCTATGGATAGTAAGCTGCGTTTTGAAGAGCACATTTCGGAACTCGTACGTAATTGTTTCTACAGGCTAAAAGTGCTATACCGGTTTCGAGAATTTATTAATGTTGACTTGCGAATTAATCTATGTGACGCGCTAATTCTATCCAAATTAAGTTATGGCGATGCTGTCTTCGGTGGCTGCCTGTTGGCACGTACTTCTGTATTGTTACAACGCATACAAAACGCTTGTGCACGATATTGTTTCCATGTTCCTCCTCGTTCCCACATCACGCCGTTTTTAAACAAGAATAAATTGCTCAATATGGCGGCAAGACGCACTTTGCACTTATCTTCTTTGTTATTTGGAATAATTCATACCAAGCAACCAACATATCTTTATGATAAATTGAAATTTTCAACGCGTCACGTCCGGGGCGCCCAACGACTCATTGGTCCGAAGCACAATACGTCTGCTTTTCGTGGCAGCTTTCGTTACGCTGCCACGAAGTGTTGGAACAATCTGCCACCACCTATCAGAAACTGTACATCGGTAGGAACCTTCAAAATTAAGATGAAAAACTACCTTACAGCTCTTCAGATTTCTAATACATAAGCAGACGTATCGTGCTAATTTAAATTTAAATTCAAATTAATTTAATAGATCAATTCATCTTTCATTTCATTTATTTTCTGTTTTTAAATAGTTATGTTGCCTGCTCTACTACTGCATATTTAATCTGCGTAGATACTACTTTTAAATGTATGAGTAAGTGGACTGTTATAATTGTATTTATTGCGACCTCGTCCAACATATGTTAATTTTAAAAATATTGAAATCCCACCCTGTTTTCTTGGTTGCCCTGAAAACCAGCGCCGTGGCTAATACAAATTAGCCATTGGCATATGCTGAGTGGCATCCTTTTTGGTGACTTTAGTTTAAGATGTATATAGATTAAGGCTATTGTTGTTTTACTTGTATATTTTCACCAAATAAACGTTTTCTATTCTATTCTATTCTATGTTATGAAAAGACAATTGTAGTAAGTATGTATGGATGGAATGCATATAGACTTACTGCGTTTTAACTTTGAGCAGAAGCATGAGATACGAGATTTTTAAAAAGTAGTGACGATATACCTACTTAATAGTCTGCAGATGATTTGGGGGACTAACAGTAACCACTACTTTTGATATTTTTAGTAAATATTCATTTCCAAGCGCTCGACTCTCATCATAAAGCCGTATACTATCTAAAGTCACTGAATAAATTAATTTGGGAGGAACATTAATGCCTGAACAAAATGTGAAGTCATAATTTGATTGTCATTACAATCAAATTAAGTGAGAGCACAAACCAACTTTTATTGATACCATACCTATCAAGCGTCCTATTATATAATAATTAAATTGTAAATATAATCATAAATCATGCTATTATGCTAATTTTTGTCCCTACTATAAAATGGAACGTAACTTAACTTTGCTTGTACTTTACAAATATTCTCTAGTAACATGTCCTCGTAAACTTCATATAATGCCTATCTATATCCATACTAATATTATAAATGGGAAAGTGTGTGTGTCTGTTTCTTTGTCCGTCTTTCACGGCAAAACGGAGCGACGAATGGACGTGATTTTTTAAGTGGAGATAGTTGAAGGGATAGAGAGTGACATATGCTACTTTTTGTCTCTCTAACGCGAGCGAAGCCGCGGGCAAAAGCTAGTAGGCTATATATTTGCCACAATGACGCTTATGCGTAGGCGTCCGCCGCTATCATTGCGCTTCGCTAACGCTCCGCTCTCAAAACGCGCATGTGTGGCTGAGCTTTAAGATATTATTACACTGTTAAACCTTTAACGTGAAAAACGTTAACATATCTTTGACGCCGAGCGTCCAAAGTTAACATATTCAAGTAGGCACTTAATAACCGCTAGTTTAATTGCCTACCGCCACAACGTTCAATTACCCTAAAAGTTCAGGCTCTTGTTTCATTTGGCACTGCCCACTTGCCCAGGCGAGACCCTAATTATACTAGAAATTAGTTCTATCGCGACCAAGCTGTTAATGACTGGACGAGTTTCAGCGTATTGATATAATTATGTCGTCGGAAAACCTCATTTTAACTTTCGGAAACTCGATTGGCATGGAACTCGAAGGGAACGATGTTTGGAGGCAATTTTCGAACAGGAAAAAGATGAAAAGCGTTTGCTCGGGATTATATTCGGAAGTGGGACAGTCAGGCGTGATTTGGTTGTCCAAATCGGGAAAAACGTTCGACTTCCGAAACGCATTGGAATGGTAATCCACTCAATACGTGTTTTGTATATGTTTTTTGAATAAAAAGGGATAAGTATTACTTTTTATAACATCAATGTTAAAAACTCGGACACACGGAACAGAGTAAAGATGTGATAGATAGATAATCAATCTGTTATACCACGAAAAACAAGCGTAAAACATTGGCAAATCTACATAAATATTCAATTCAGTTCTCAACAAAATGTATTTGTACGAGATACATAGTAGACAATTTCGTAGAATAAGTTACCTACTCCTTAAAAAGTTTCACTACTATCCCGTACACTGTGCTACCTGTGTAATTTTATTTTACTCTTACTTATACGGCATTGTAATAAAGATGAAGTGCAGCTTTGGTTTGTTTCGCATCATATCAAAATCAAATCAAATTGCAATTTCAGAAATTACCTACAAAAAGCTCTCCCGGTATATTTTAATATTAATCTTTACATTCGATTAGTAACTCATCAAATCTCACCAAATTTCTGTAGCCCCGTCTTACCTACACATTTTCGTTCAGTAACTGAATTAAGTTATTCTCAAGCCGGATTAAAAAAGAACGAAAAACGAAAGCACCTCCAGCCAGCCTATCCGTAGTGACTATCGTTGACGTCACGTGGCGTCCGAATCACAGTCTGGCTCTGTCGTGCCATTACAGAAGAGCGATAGGGGCCCTAGCTACAATTCGGTTACGATGCGTCAGCGAATGGGACGTTGGTTAGGTACCTTATGCGTAGCCGAATGCACAAACGCTCACGAAACGCTCACGATAATATATCTTTCGTAGCTATCTATCTCTACCGCTCTTTGGTGTTGGCGTGACAGAGCCAGACTATATTTCTGCGGAGTTTCGGTGGCGTTTCGCGTCGCAAAAATGCCATTCGGCTACGGGGCGAAAAGATGGCACAACCTATATTGTGGAGTGGAGTATTTGTTTGTATACCTACCTAATGTACCTATTCAAGAATCTGGCGGCCGGAGCTATTTTCATAAAGGCGCGTTTTTGTCTTTAATGCGAATGTTTCTCGTGTTTTCGTTGAATAATTTATTTTTTATTTCACAGACATTTGGACAGCCGCGTGAGAAGTACCTAATGTATATTACTTTTACTAAATTTAATTTTTAACGACTGTTTATTACATTAGACTAGTCTAGAGACCCAAGACGATTTTCTTTTATGTTTAGAAAACCTAATATTAAATATAAGCCTTTTAAATAAAATATCACGGGACTTAAATCATATTATACTGACATTAGGAACATGAAATATTTTGGTTTCTAAACAGTAATATAATATGAAAAAGCTAAGCATTATAAACCAGATTATTATCTATTAAGCAGTCTTTGTATTTTTAGACAGATAAAATAACGAAAATACTATAAATTACAATTAATGCAAAAAAAACACTTCACAAATGCGAAATTATACATACCCCTAATTCGTCTGAATTCCATAATAGGTACCATTAAACATTGCATAAATTCTAAATAATATATTAAACTCAAATACCTACATAGGTATCTCATGATTACGAATAAGTATGCTTACCACACAAATAAATACCGGGACATATGAAATTCCAGTCTCCGGGTGTATTAAACAATTTCAGTCATCTTATTTCGCCGAGCAAAATATGATAAGATCTGCAAGTAAATGTGGGCATTCACCGCGCGATTCGATCGTGGTGCCTATCTTGAAATCGCTGACGTCCCTTATGGAACGTTGCACTCTCGCTCAAGATCGCCAATGCACCACTATTCCTAAGGATTACTTCAACTGCAATTTTAGGCATATCAACGTAGATTGAAAAATTCCGCCACGCTGCCGGGAATATTTGCGGAGACATTTAGTTGAGTTTATATCAAGTCGGTAACGTCTGGCGTTAGCTGGCGGCGGGTTCGGAGGCTTAGTGGGATGAATGCTATGTTTATGAAATCCCTCTCTTGCAAAAAGGTCTCGGATTTGCTTTAAACTTGACAAAGGCGATAGGGCGAGAGATTGTTTACTGGTATTTGTAACTCTGATAATCGTTTATTTATCATAATAAAGCTGGAGTTGAATACGAAATTAGAATTACTAACTACTCATTCAGAAGATTGGTCTTTAACCGAATTGATAATAAAAAATATTTTGACAAAAAAAAATCTATGCAGAATTTTATTTTCCGCTAAAATAATTATGTTGTTTGCACGTTGTTTGCATGTGGTTTTCGTATAATCAGAGCAAATCACTTTAAAAGAAATTGAATTATAATTCAATCTATTTGTCAAAAAGAAAGCAATAAATAAGGAAGGAATTCAATTCAGTTCGTTTTGTCAGCGAAAAATTGATTTCATTGCTTCATTCCCACCAATCGCAGGGGATAATTTGACGAGAAGCGGCCCGATTCGAACAATACTGGTTCATATCATAGTACAATCGGGCTATTAGAAACGGAGTAATCAAAAAGTAGTAAAACTGTAAGTAAATCGTCTCTTACAAAAATAATGTGATCAAGAAAGCACTGCGATTTTTTTTAAACTCCGTTTAACGAAAACCTGATTGATACACGTCAAGAGTCTATTTGCACAGTGCGAGAACTTGTATATGAATTTCAAAACATTGTGGTAGTTGATTAGTGTGCTAAAAGCAAGCTAACAGTATCAACAACCTGAACAGTCCGCAATGTAACTGAAATCGTATGCAAACTTGCGCGCCATGTAAAGGCTAACATAATTCTTTTTAAACACATTAAAAAAAAACCGGAGCTGGGTCTCGAACCTGAGATCTCAAAAATGCAAGTCAGATACTCTAACCCCTAAGCCAAAAAACGAGGTGCCGCCGGCTCAAAATATTGAATCATATTCAGATGTGGTTACTCGGCAATGTAATTAATTATTATCTCACTAGGTGGCACTGTCGCGTCTCATACTTCCATATCGATAAGGTTTGATTTCGTATGCGTCGCATCGCCGTCGCGCGACCATCGCGCGACCGTCGCCCACGCAAGCCACGGCGTAAGGCTAAGATGTCCAAAAGCGTAAACTTTCAACTATTTACACTTATATCTTGTCACATAATGGTCTAAGGTGAACGTCGGTAAGGAAAAGTCGTAAAGACGTTAATTATACGGATAACAAAAGATGTGTGTCCCTAATAACGCAACTAATACATTAATCTGGTGTTAGTGAAAGAGCGGAAGTGATTACTTCTTAGCGATATGTCTGTTGTGTAACTACATGTCTGTTTTGTTTCTTTTTCTTTGAGTTAGCAACTATATAAAGTCTGTTTGGAAAGAGTCGTGAAATGTATGAGGTCTAATACATTCCACGACTCTCCTCTTTCCAAACAGACTCTACTCGTAGTAATGTAATGAATGACAATTATTTCAAACTTTTAGCTTTTATTTTCCCATACAACCATTTCGGTCGCAAAATCTTCAAATTAGTCACTAAATGTCAAATGTGACATAACGTGTGGTAATGTCGTGCACACAATGTGCGGTCCTGATACAATAACAAAATGTAGTCGACGTATGCACGCATTACTGTAATAGAATGTGTACAAATTTTGACTGTTAATGTCACTGTCAGAACGGTTTCTTACTTCACTTTGTTAGTCGTTGTATACGATAACAAAATGTGTACGAATTTGTGGCTGTCAATGTCACTGTCAGGTGTTTTCTAACTGCACTTTGTTAGTCGCCGTACGCACTCATTACGGTAACAAACGCGCGCGCGCGATACAGTCACGTCACGCGTGTACTCCAGGACCATTTTGCTACCAATTTTTGACTGTTTTTTAACTGGAATATTTCCCAGACTTAATCCATATTTTAACAACTTTACTGGTTTTCTAAGCATTATTTTTATTATTTCAGTATAGTATATGCACCGGAGCACTAAAAATTCAACAATCAATATACCTAGTTATGTACATAAACACTGAGTAGTAAATAATATTATTGCTGGTTAAACCCACTAAACTGAGGTGAATTGTTGGCGCGTTGATAAATTTAGACTTATTTCTCGAGCAGTTTAATTGTCCGTGGTAACTAACCCATATTATGAAACAAATGCAAATAATTAATATTTACCTTTTGCAAATTCTTACGCCATTACGTTAATGTCATATAGTTTTATTTATTTTTCATTCTTACGTCTCTGACAGTTCGCCATTTGAAAAGAATGAAATGAACGAATGATTTTGGGAAAATAGTCGCCAAACGGTAACAATTTGTGCACGGGTAGTGCACAGTTCTGTGACCACTTGTGCCTGTTACCAATCGTCCCCATTTGGGTAGCCTCGACTAAACGACGACCATACTGCGACTAAGAATGGAGACACGAACATCTGTGTGCACGCAAAATATCCCGATTTGCGTACGAATGACGACCGAAAATTTGCCTGCGGCTACGCTCGCGTTGCATTCGAAAAATGCTCCATCTATACAAATTTCGATTCCTCATTTTAGGGAAGTGGGGGTTAGAAAGAGACAAAAAGTAGCCTGTCCATCCTTTCAACTACCTCCACTTAAAAAAGATGGACAAACAAACAGACACACACACTTTCCCATTTACTTATAATATTAAAGTAAGTAAGTAAGTAAGGTTTCCCGTGATTGTCGTCGAGGTCGATTTGGGTCATCGGGATTTGGGTTCAATTGTAGTTTGGGCGATGACCTGTAGCAACCTGACACTGTGCACAGCAATATCACAATTTCGATTTATATTAACCCAAATAATTAATGAATCTACGGTTGTACTCACGTTATTATATCGCTATTTCTGTGACATGTTTCGGGCCAATTTGGAGGCCCCTCTTCAGGCATATAGTATTATATTAACCCGTTAATTGCTAAGATTGGCACTGAAAATGGAGTCTTTTGGGAATACAGGTATTACAGATGTGAATTTAAGTATGTAATTATGTAACTTTAATAGGTTCTATATGCAAGCCTGCAAATAAGGACCAGTTCGAAAATTGACAAATTTTTATCAGAAAAAAAAATTGCCATCAAAATATTGTTTTTGTGCTTGATCTTAACAAGTAGATCCCTGTTCCAGACAGACTCCCTAGCTAATAAAATATCAGGTTCAAAATTGTACCGGAAATATATAACAGGCGGTTTGACCGTTTTTATTTTATTTCAGTTCTCATCATCGAAATTGAAATGAGAAATTCGAATGGATTCAAAGTTTTTTTTTTTATGTGATAGGAGGCAAACGAGCAGACAGGTCGCCTGATGGTAAGCGATCACCGCCGCCCATGGACACTCAAAACACCAGAGGTGTTGGAGGTGCGTTGCCGGCCTTTAAGATGGGTGTACGCTCTTTTCTTGAAGATTTGAAGGTCGTATCGGTCCGGAATTACCGCAGGCGACAATTCATTCCACAGTTTAGCTGTGCGGGGCAGGAAATTTCTGGAGAAACGCAAAAGTAAGATAAGTAATACCTTATTATACAGCCCACATTACTTCAAAACAAATAGGTGAAACGTAACTTTGAGGCTCTTGAGTATCTATAATTTTAGGCTATTATGCGGGTGAGTTCGTATCATTCAGAAATTTCTTCTTCTCGGCTGAAAAACCATCCAATATAAGTTGATCCCTAGATTAGATCTACTTACACTTCTCAGAGGACAAACTTCTACTGGATAACTGGTAGTGAGGCGTTGAAAATGTGTTGAATAATAGGCGTGACAGCCACAAAGGAACACTTGAGATGGTCGCCCCTTGGAGAGGACAGAAGCGGTGTCAGCTTACTTTAATAGTCAAATAGCTTCATTTAACCTTGACGTCCACTTCTTATTGGACTAATGGCGTGATTAATCTGCATAGAAGAATATTAGAATAAAATTTACGCGTAATCCATACTAATATTATAAATGGGAAAGTGCGTGTGTCTGTTTGTTTGTCCGTCTTTCACGGCAAAACGGAAACACGAATTGACGTGATTTTTTCAGTGGTGATAGTTGAAGGGATGGAAAGTGACATAGGCCACTGTTTGTCTCTTTCTAACGCGAGCAAAGCCGCGGGCAAAACCTAGTCTAATATACATTAGAAAAACGAAGCATGGTTGATGGGAAAATAAGTGTAATATAGGTATTACTCAAATTAACTTACTAAAATTAGTCCCACTGGTTTTTTTTTAACTACTAGGCGTGGCGAAACTCCTTACAAAAAAACCGCAACAACAAATAATGCAAACATTTGGTTGGTATATCTATACCTATTTGACCTCTATTATAATTTCTAATGAAGTAAATACATTACATTACATCCATAACACAGTTCTATAACTAAAGTTACAGTATAAGGACATAACCAAAAACTATCTAAGAAGAAGTATCACAACACGTGAATATAAAGTTAAGACTTCAAACCATATAGGTGTTTTATGATATTTATCTTACCCTTTTTGAAGTCAGGTTTTCTTTTTTCTAATAACGTAAAAAGTGGCAGTGTAATGGTGAAGTTATTGCAATCCGTCTTTGTCACGACTCTAGAATAAATTAATCTTATTTACATCATAAGATTATTCAAATCATAAAACATCAAAAATCCGTTTCCAAATCATGGCATGAATCCATAATTAATGAAAAATTGAAATTTTGAAATTCATATTAACCTACAAAAGTAGGTACCTCGCCAAAGATTTCAAAGTAAGGATAGAGCATTCATATAATTTAAACAATTAGTGGAACACTACATACCTCTACAACGCGCATTTCGTCGCATAGACTGCAGGCTTGGCTCGCAATTGTGCACATGGATAGGGTATTACGTGCTTTTACTACTACATCTACACCGTGGTGACACCTTTTACATAAGGTGTCCGTTTGATACGTCCTTACTAAGTAATACATAAGTCAATGTACAGTACCCATAAAATGCAAAACAAACAGCTGCTGTAAATCACAAAAAGGAATACAACATATGCGCACACACGTACTTGGTAACGTATGTGGTAACGGCGAGATGTTAGTGCTACGTGGCTCTCTGTCTACCTTGAGCATGCTGACACCACCTCTATATGATGACAGTCATACCATCAAATCCAACAATGGCATTGGCTTACACAGTGAGTGTAAGGTTTGGTACGTATGGTTATATTTGCTATTATTTTAATAACCTGCATAGGTAATAGATATTGTATCTATTCAAAGTAAAATTTTAAACAATTGTGAGTTTTAGAAGACAGTGCATAACTACATACATATGTATTAATTTGTTTTAGTTTTATTTGCTTGACTCAGAACACAAATAATTAATTACAAGTAATGCTTTTTTTGACACAAGGTATCCAATGATGTCGCTTGTTTGACTCTTAAGAATAAAAAAAAAAACATGTTTTTTGTTGAATGGGTACTTTGGAGCGCTCGATACTTGAAAGTATTTTTTTTTGCAATAGATTTGTTTGAAATTTATCATATTATCAAGAACAGATTGAGATGTTTAAGAATTTATAAATCATAAAGAGTCTTTGACTTTACAGTGTGTTTGCTATATATATATATATGGCAGTATGGAAAGTGACATAGGCCACTGTTTGTCTCTTTCTAACGCGAGCAAAGCCGCGGGCAAAACCTAGTCTAATATACATTAGAAAAACGAAGCATGGTTGATGGGAAAATAAGTGTAATATAGGTATTACTCAAATTAACTTACTAAAATTAGTCCCACTGGTTTTTTTTTAACTACTAGGCGTGGCGAAACTCCTTACAAAAAAAACGCAACAACAAATAATGCAAACATTTGGTTGGCCACCTATTTGACCTCTATTATAATTTCTAATGAAGTAAATACATTACATTACATCCATAACACAGTTCTATAACTAAAGTTACAGTATAAGGACATAACCAAAAACTATCTAAGAAGAAGTATCACAACACGTGAATATAAAGTTAAGACTTCAAACCATATAGGTGTTTTATGATATTTATCTTATCCTTTTTGAAGTCAGGTTTTCTTTTTTCTAATAACGTAAAAAGTGGCAGTGTAATGGTGAAGTTATTGCAATCCGTCTTTGTCACGACTCTAGAATAAATTAATCTTATTTACATCATAAGATTATTCAAATCATAAAACATCAAAAATCCGTTTCCAAATCATGGCATGAATCCATAATTAATGAAAAATTGAAATTTTGAAATTCATATTAACCTACAAAAGTAGGTACCTCGCCAAAGATTTCAAAGTAAGGATAGAGCATTCATATAATTTAAACAATTAGTGGAACACTACATACCTCTACAACGCGCATTTCGTCGCATAGACTGCAGGCTTGGCTCGCAATTGTGCACATGGATAGGGTATTACGTGCTTTTACTACATCTACACCGTGGTGACACCTTTTTGGTGTCCGTTTGATACGTCCTTACTAAGTAATACATAAGTCAATGTACAGTACCCATAAAATGCAAAACAAATAAAGGATGAAGGTATTGAAGGTATTCATATTTATTTGCCTCACATATCAAATAAGACTCGGCATCCTACCCACCTAAGTACATACTTGTACTTATCATGAATACTACTTATAAATAGGTAATTATTTATTTTTAATGTTACTGATAATTTAACGATGTTTTATTCAAACATGTTTTTATGTCTTACAATACTAAACTAGATATTTTTCCCCACACTAGCTCGGAAACACGTGTTTTGTCCTTTAATACCAGCGGGTAAAAACGCGTTTTATCCACTAGTGGGTAAAGTAATTTGACCTTGAATAAAGTCAAATTAACTGCTTTAAAATTGATAAAAGTAGGTGAATCTAGTAATAGAGATGATTTACCACCTGTGGAACTACTGGAAGCAGTGATAAACGCATTTTTTGCGTTGTAGTTTCCTCGCTATAGTGAGGGGAAAAGTTTTGTGTTACACTCGGGTGCAAATGTATTTTCTCAAACATGCAATGAAATATTGTCTTTACGTTCCTTAAAATGGGCTGGGAAGTATCGCTTTTTGGGCGCAACAACTCGAGAGGACTGTAAAGGGATTTCATATTATTTTTTAGGCCTAGGCCTGCAAAGTAACTTTTTTTTATAAAATATTGTCGTTTAGAGCATTTTTATTTATTTCATTGTATGTTTGAGAAAAGCACTATACATGCCTCGGCGTGAAAACGGATTCCCGGCCTCGTATCCCTATCCGTATATAGCCACTTGGCCGGAAATCCTCATTTTCCCGGCCTCTGATGTAATGTACTACACTTCTCGTGTGTTAAAAAACTCGCAAGTTCAGGATTCTATTCTCGAGCCACTCGCTTCGCTCGTGGTTCAACTATATGACCCTTTCACTTGCTCGTTTTTAAATTCCACACTCGGCATTAAAATACAACTTTACCACCTTGTATAACAAATAACTAATAAACTTACTGTGACACATGGTCGATTTTCGGAAAATATCCTTATAAAATCTTAAGTGATCAGGGTACGTAGCCGAATGGCACAAACGCTCACGAAACGAAACGCTCGTAGATATCTATCTCTATCGCTCTTGCGTATTGGCGCGACAGAGCCAGACTACCTTTCGCGGCGTTTCGTTTTCGTTTCGCGATACAGAAATGCCATTCGGCTACGGCACCAGGTAAACGTTTGCTCATAAAATTCCAGCAGGCGTTTACTTTGTTATAAGTTACAAGTCATTTTGTTCAATATTTATAGGAGACAGATCCACTGAAATTCATTATTTCTATTTTTTCTAATTTCTCTGAGTTTCTGTTGGAAAACTGACTTATTTAGCATATCTATACCAATTGAGATATAACGAATCAAATGTGTAAATGTAAATGTAAATAAATAAATATTGGGGGGACACCTTACACAAATCAACTAAGCCCCAAACTAAGCAAAGCTTGTACTATGGGAGCTAGGCGACGATATACTTACTGTGTAGGTAAAGTTGTACTTATATCTATATTTGAGCATTTTCAGAATTTGGGACCCCCCAATTAGCGTAAGTTGTTAACGAAAATTAACTCACTTTCAGTTTTGTGACGATAGTTAAGCATGAAGTTAGAGTTATAAATCTCACAAGAAAATATGAGCTCTGTCACAGCTGTCACACCAGTAGGTACAATTTTACTTTGAAGTTATAAATTGTACTGAGATGGCACCTGTCACAGAGCCCTTATGAACTGAAAACGTATCTACCGTCACGGGGCTATTTGTAACAAGGAAATTAAGTTATCAGAATACTGTTTGTAATGGGAGAGGCACAAGGTAAATTACTTTTCCTCTCACTAGCTCGGAAACACGCGTTTTGTCCATTAATACCAGCGGGTAAAAACGCATTTTATCCACTAGTGGGTAAAGTAATTTGACCTTGAATAAAGTCAAATTAACTGCTTCAAAATTGATGAAACTAGGTGAATCTAGTAATAAAGATGATTTACCACCCGTGGAACTACTGGAAGCAGTGATAAACGCATTTTTTTCGTTGTAGTTTCCTCGCTATACTGAGGGGAAAAGTTTTGTGTTACACTCGGGTGCAAATGTATTTTACTTCTCGTGTGTTAAAATACAACTTTGCCCCCTTGTATAATAAATAACTATTGTGTAATAGACATAAGATAAGGTAAGAGTATTGCAAACTAGGAACCTAATCTACGGGTGCGATATTTTACGGATGCTGTTGGAATTAACAAAACTAAATCTATCTTACTCTAACAAGTATATTGTTATACTTTCTCTCTCATACATGTAAACTATTGAATAAAAAACAACAGCCCATAGTTCCTAATCTTAAGGACTTCGTTTGTACTTTAGTCGCTTGGTAGCTATTAATAGGAGCACACCTTGCTTTACTATATTGCGATAATATATTTGAACTCTTATAAATCGCCATGTGTCTTTTAATTAATTGTCCCAAATCTAATAGGTTATGGGCCCAGACACATTTAACAGACTTTTGAAAATAGTGTTGTGAGATTCGGACCATTTAAGTGATGTTAATGTGATTGTGAACAATTTAACCATTCAACGGAACATTAATCCCTTTGTGGTGAAAAGCTAAGTACGCGGAAGTTACTCATTTGAAATTTTGAAGTCGTTCAATCATTTTAATGGCATTTATGAAAGACCCGTTAAAATTGGATCAAGACAAGCGGTAGAATGTCTAACCAAGTTGAAGATGCAGCTGACTTATGTCGACGAAGAAGTTCGCAAACTGATAACAGTGATAACGCTGGAAATTACGAGTAAGTTTGAATAAACTTGAGTGAGAATACTAAATACTTACTCAAAGATGTACATTGTACATGAACACAACATGAAAATCCACGTTGACTTATTTTACCTGACGCCTGCGCTATATTGGGACCAATTTTTAATACGACCATCAAACCGATAACAAAGGAATCTTAAACGCCGACAACGTACTTACAACACGCAGCGCTAAACGATTAATCTGCTACTATGCCTCATATATCATAGAATATCCAAAAATATGTGATCTCATCGCAGTACGAGTTCGATGAGCAATTCTTCAGAGTAACATAGAACATAAATAATTGTTACATACATGAGCAAGAAACATCATTGTGACCAGATAAGACTATCGACTATGGAACCCTCAACGTGCAACATATGCGCACACACGTACTTGGTAACGTATGTGGTAACGGCGAGATGTTAGTGCTACGTGGCTCTCTGTCTACCTTGAGCATGCTGACACCACCTCTATATGATGACAGTCATACCATCAAATCCAACAATGGCATTGGCTTACACAGTGAGTGTAAGGTTTGGTACGTATGGTTATATTTGCTATTATTTTAATAACCTGCATAGGTAATAGATATTGTATCTATTCAAAGTAAAATTTTAAACAATTGTGAGTTTTAGAAGACAGTGCATAACTACATACATATGTATTAATTTGTTTTAGTTTTATTTGCTTGACTCAGAACACAAATAATTAATTACAAGTAATGCTTTTTTTGACACAAGGTATCCAATGATGTCGCTTGTTTGACTCTTAAGAATAAAAAAAAAAACATGTTTTTTGTTGAATGGGTACTTTGGAGCGCTCGATACTTGAAAGTATTTTTTTTTGCAATAGATTTGTTTGAAATTTATCATATTATCAAGAACAGATTGAGATGTTTAAGAATTTATAAATCATAAAGAGTCTTTGACTTTACAGTGTGTTTGCTATATATATATATATGGCAGTATTTTTATTATATACACCGTGTTTCCGGTATCACTCAAAACCTCAGACACCCCAACTGATTTTTATTTTTTTAAACGTATCTAGAATATTCATTTTTTAATTTGATGATTATTATTTTTTTAAATTGAATATTTAATTTTCTGTGCAGCTCTACTCGACTTTTAACTCTACACTCAATAAAATATAATAATCGAAAACCTTAAAACGGATTAATTGTGTATGTTACTGTAACGACATAAGGTTTACCAATAGACAGCTATGTCACTGTAAAGCACGTTAAACTGTGTCACAGTACCTAAACTTCAAATTGGACAGGTGACGCAGTAAGCAAATTTGAACCTAAAATTCAAAATGACAAGGTTGTAATTAGGTAAGAGTTCAATTTGTTATGACTTATGATAAACTTTAAAATTAAAGTGACGCACAACGTCAAACTCGTAGCGGAAAAAATAATCGTCCAAGTAACCAGCCAGTATTAATACCCCTAAATACTGAAAAAGGTATACAACCTCTAGCAATATGATATGCACAATGTTGTATTACGAATTTGTAGAATGGGCACGTAAACAATAACTAATTATACAAGTTAAAACAAAAAATATTACCCCCATCAAGATATAGCTCAATCGATTCTACTCTCGATTCTGAACAAACGGTTTTCAGGTTTTTAGTGTTAAGTGAAACACGGTGTATAAGTGTCCATATCAAATATTCGTAAAAAAGAAACGAAATGACACTGATGTTGATTGTCAATTTACTATTGACTTGTCGTTCTTGAGTGAAGTAAATAACCGGAATTTGTGTCTTGTGTGAATATGAAAAGCTCACTGAAACACTGGTTTAATTGTAATACACCTTTGAGGCCACGTACAAATACTGCAGGTATTTGATTCTGATTGTAACAAATATGTGGTTTGTATTTTGCTGTCTCAACAAATAATTATAATACCAAAGGTGTGAGAAAAGTGATAGTGTAGTTAGTGATAGCACTTTAAAGGACATTCCAATATCACTTTTACGGTGTTTACAAGATATTCTTATATCGGTCATGTTAGACTACGAGCATTCCAGTATTGACTTTCAGAGTTTTTCTGAAAAGACAGACGTTAGACCATGTGAGCCGGTAAAGAATTCCAATATTGACTTTCAGAGTTTTTCTGAAAAGACAGACGTTAGACCATGTGAGCCGGTAAAGAATTCCTACATTGACTTTCAGAGTTTTTCTGAAAAGACAGACGTTAGACCATGTGAGCCGGTAAAGAATTCCAATATTGACTTTCAGAGTTTTCTTGAAAAGACAGACGTTAGACCATGTGAGCCAGCAAAGAATTCCAATATTGACTTTCAGATTTTATCTGAAAAGACAGATGTTAGGCCACGTGTGTCTAGTGACTTTCACATGAGTCTGAAGAAATTGGAAATTCCATTGACATTCGGTTTTCCGAATAGTCTAAGATTACGCCACATGAGACTGAAGAAATTGGAAATTCCATTGACATTCGGTTTTCCGAATAGACTAAGATTAGGCCACATGAGACTGAAGAAATTGGAAATTCCATTGACATTCGGTTTTCCGAATAGTCTAAGATTAGGCCACATGAGACTGAAGAAATTGGAAATTCCATTGACATTCGGTTTTCCGAATAGTCTAAGATTAGGCCACATGAGACTGAAGAAATTGGAAATTCCATTGACATTCGGTTTTCCGAATAGTCTAAGATTAGGCCACATGAGACTGAAGAAATTGGAAATTCCATTGACATTCGGTTTTCCGTATAGTCTAAGATTAGGCCACATGAGACTGAAGAAATTAGAAATTCGATTGACTTGTTTTTCCAAACAGTCTAACGAAAGACCACATTAAGCCATGTGAGACTTTAAATTGACGTTCGGTTTTCGAACAGTCTAACGAAAGACCACATTAAATAAGCCATGTGAGACTTTAAATTGACGTTCAGTTTTCCGAACAGTCTAACGAAAGACCACATTAAATAAGCCATGTGAGACTTTAAATTGACGTTCAGTTTTCTGAACAGTCTAACGAAAGACCACATTAATTAGGCCATGTGAGACTTTAAATTGACATTCGGCTTTCCGAATAGTCTAACGAAAGACCACATTAAGCTATGTGAGACTCTAAATTGACATTCAGATTTCCGAACAGTCTAAAGAGAGACCACATTCGTCTAAAGGTTTGGAGGTTCAACTGCCTTGAGTCTGGAGTATTTGAAAATACGTTTTACGAATAGTCTATGTGGGTGAATTAACTGCCTGCGGTGATACTGACTATCGAATATGTTACGCAAAGTCTAAGTGGACTACATGAACCTAATAATATTGGGAGTTATCCCTCCCTGATTTAAGCAATATGTTTTAGTCTTAAAGTATTAAAGTATTTGTTCTTAGTTTGTAAACTATACATTCCAAATAATTGCATCGTAAAGAAATGACAGATAATGGTAAATTGAATCTTTACAATACCACCACATGGTGTAGGTATTAAACCGCTTTCATACAAAAATTGATACCTAGTAAATTTGTTTTGTTCAGACCACAAGATTTTAGTTTGGACGTGTAAGAGTAAATATGCCATTTAAAACGAATATAAAAACAAGATAAACAGTAATATTAAATATGTGTTATATATTTTTTAGTATTTCTATTAGTTTATACCAGATTATTCAGAGAACAAATTTAGGTTAAATATTTCATAATTTAACTGTACCTAATAGACAAAGGCAAAAGAATCAGTGTAATTAAAAAGTCAATCAGTAAATTACTTTCAATTATTAAAATTATATTTCGTACAGATAAAGTATTTTAGTTTAACTTTTTTAACTACATAAATCTATCATAAAAAGTTAACTATAGATAACAAATGCATTTTATTTCAAATATGAAAATTACTCAATTACACAGACTAAACTAAATTTGCCAGAAGTGACACAAACTTGAGTCGTTTCATGTGCTCTGCCTATCCCTTCATGGGTTACAGGCGTGATTGTATGTACCTATGTATGGATGTATAGACTAAAATGAAATATACAAATATCGATTAAGCAAGTAGTAGGATACCCCGTTACCAGCCCGGGTCTGGGGCCTGCTCCCAGGACCCCACCACCGCCCATCCATGGTCTTGCTAAACCTAAAAAAAAAAAAAAAAAAAAAAAAAAAAAAAAAAATAGCCCCCATTTAGATTCATTGCGCTGGGTCTCGACGCTCTCAGAAGCCTCCTTCTAGTATTTACAGAATACGTTCTTTACACAATACACCTTGTGCACGACGGTCACAAAAGGATTACCGACCCTTTCTATTGTTCGATCTGGACTCGGCGCTAGACCATTGTTACCCTACCCAGCTACCTGGCAGTGTCATGCACACCTTTTCCTTGTGTCTCATACTGATAGGTATTTTATAATTAATTTTTAGTATAACTTTGTGATCATATGGATTGCGATTCTAACCTAACCTAACCTAATTAAAATACCTAACTTTTCCATTCGTAACCTAACCAAATTTAATTAAAACCTACTCTTAGTTAACCTAAGTAGTCTAGACTTACCTTTATGAAACCTAACTGAGTTTCACCTACTTTTATTTTTATTTCTATAAATGTAGGTATTTATGAAATGTATTATAATTACGTTTTAACTTAAGAACTTCTGAGTTACATTTAAGTTTATCCAAATACCTAAACTTAACGATCCTATCTAGCGTATCTTTCTTTTTCTCGAATATTTATGATATCTTATACCTATTTCTATCATACATCTCTTTGTTGTATTACCAAATTTGTACATATGATTAATAAGTCAATTTTTGATTACGTCTTAATAAAAGTTAATTTCCCATCTTATCAAACTTTTTTTTTTTACATATATTTCAATGTTTTGTATCTGAATAAACCTCGGTAATTTTGTGAAGTTGCGTTTTTGCTTAATTGCTTTATTTATTGTACCTTCTTTGAATAATTTACTTACCTATGTCTATTATTATTATTTTTTATGACTTGTGTATTGTTTAAGAGAATGCATACTTTCAATAAACTTGTTAAGACGTGAGAAACTGAGAACCGGTTAAAACATGTTTAAGGCTAATTCTATGTGAATAAAAATGTCTTTTGTGCATTTTTAAAGATAATATATATTTATTGTTTCCGTTTATTTGAATAATTCGGGTTTTAGGTAAAGAGATCCTTCGACGAACATGTCAAGGCATGATACTTTGTATTCATATTTAACAAAGCATTAACTGGTGTAAACATGTTTTAGACTAACGCACCGGTAATTCTTGTGACTTGAATTTTTTATTGTAACAACTTAGTTGCTTTATTATAGATGTTTATTGTATTGTAAAATGACAAAAAGTTTATTGTTTGCGTTCAGGTATAAGATGAACTGGTTGAAACAAGATTTATGGTACGTTCCCCTGCTCTCTACCATATTACGAGTATAAAAGCCAAAGAGAGTCGAGGCTGAATAAGTATTCCTGTAGAGGCAGCCTTCTGTACCAGAGCTCCTTGTATCTAGTGTGGTATATAGAGAAGTGGAGTGTGCGTTTAAAAGTGAAGTGTTTATAGACAGATCCAACAATGGACGTGAGTATGTTTTTCTTTTTAAATTACTGTAACCCATATTGCCTTTTTATAATATTGTTTCGTCTAGTGTTCTTTGTATTTAATTAATAGAATTGTTAATAGTGTTTAAAATATTGTCTTTCATTGTTTCAGTTCTCTGAAAATACTTTCAAGAACTATTACTACCCGGAAAATCAGGGTGATTCAACCGATGAGGAAGGTACAGCTGGTTTCAAAGTTAAGCAAGCCCTCGCAAAGAAACGTCCTGGAAATAATATTGACAGCTTCTTTGAACGACCTAAAAAGCAGTGTAAAACCTTGAAACGGTCTTCGAATGTAAGCAAAAGTTCGCCAGAAGGCGTGGCTAATTTATCATCTGGACAAGATGATGGGGCGTATTCATCTCACTTAATTAAAATAGAGATATATGATATGCAAACAATCAAAAACATCCCACCCACGGAACACTGGAAGCACGCGGACGTCAGACTGAAGTATTTTGCGTTGGAAGACGACTTGGAATTACAAAATACGCGAAATATTGTATATAATATTACAAAACAATTAGCTTCTAAGGACACATGTGTAAAATATTTTATAGATAATAAGAAACAGTGATAAATATAATTTTTAACGATAGCAGTAGGATAGTGTTAAAGTGTTTCACATTTCTTATCTTTCCTTTTTATGATTTAAGTAAATTTCCTTGTAAGATATTCTTTTGCATTGTTTCACATTAAAAATGACGAAAAGTGTTAAGTCGGTCCACTACATTTGTTAATATGTAATAACCCTCTTTGTTTTATAAAATGTATACTCTTTATTGAATTACTTAACGCAGAAACTCAATGTGGGGAGGCGGCCTCGTTTGACAATGGATTCTCTGAACTGTGATGTTTATGATGCGGAACTTATAAGACTCTGTGAAGTAATCGAACTAGATGAAGAGTTATATGAAGCCGCCCGACTTGTGAGCCAATGTCACGGAGAGACGTAAGTTATTTTCACTTAAAATATTCATGTTCCTGCATGTTCAAACCATTTAACGAATACCTGCTTCATGTTGAGTTTTAACTTGTTATGACCGGATCTTGTTTCTACTTGTAGCGATTATTCCATTACCTGCTGAACAATAGGATAGTTTTTTAACGAGGCGATACTTGATCTTATTGTTACGTTGATGGTAAGGTGGGAGAGCCCACATATATAAACGGGGTATCTGAGATTGTTATCATTCAGTGTTTTACCACCGTGCTTCAATAATTGTAATACTTATTTGTGACGTTCATTTCCAAAATGGTTTTTACTTACTATCATATTGGTCCCACTTTACCTCGTGACAAGATTGCACAATTAAGTAAAGAATTTATTTTAAAATGTTTCCATAACAGTATAAGGCTCTGGTACACAGAAAATAAGTTACCTTCTACATTAGTGGAAGATTTTGATATTAAACCATACTTTACACCATGTAGTGGTCATTATATCAACGATTCCAAGAAGAAAACTGTATCTGAAGATGTAATTGACGGTGTTTTAATGATGCAAGCCTATTGTCAGCAGTGTCGAAAAGATTTGAGTTAGTATAAATGAAGTAACATTTAAATATTTTTAATTATATCTCGCATCAGAGTATTTATAAATGTATATGTTTTCGTTGTTTTAGATCTTCTCAAATAGGAGGTGGATTGAAAAGGTCGGCTACAGTTTTAGAGACAGAAGAAGAAGAAGTATCTGTTAAGAAAAGTCGCCTAGCTGTTGAGCCTACATCATCAACGTCATCTAAACCAACCCCTTCTGTCATTGTAAGTACAAATAATAATGCTGAAATTGAATGTTCTGTATGTAAAAAGTTAGTGTCTAAAAGATATTTTAAAAATCATTTAAACAGTAATCTTCATAAAAATAATGTTATAAGATCTGACTTAGAATGGATTGATGTTCAATTAATTGAGAATGCGTTTAAGAATAGGGTGGCCACTTATAGAATACTACTTAATGAAAAAGTTTACCAACCTTTTACACCTGAAACTATTTTACAAAAGAATAGAGATAAAATCTTTGCATTATTGGATCGTTCCCTTGGTAATCATTTTGCATTGAAAGTTAACTTTATTCTAAATGCCGATTTTACACAAGAGAGCAAACAAATCAATAATACTTTTGATTTCCAACTATGTAACAATATTATTGATACTAGTAGCGACAAGGATGAAATTTTCGAGTCCGTGGTTAAGGATATATTAACAAAATTATCTAACTTTGAAAGAAAAGACAGTGGGTGGGGTTTAGTAAAATTTAACTATCTAGATGTTAATGTTAACAAATTTAATCCGTTGCGCGGTTCTTCTTATATTGAGTTACCACGAGATATTCAAAATAAAAAAGCAGTTATTAATGTAAAAAATAGTGATCAAGAATGTTTTAGATGGGCAGTATTGTCAGGATTATACCCCCCAACAAACCATCGTTCAAACTGTACTAAATCGTATATTGTTCATAAAAATAAATTGAATTTTAGAGATTTAACTTTTCCAATAAAATTGGGGGATATTCCAAAATTTGAAAATTATAATAATATGAGCATAAACGTTTTTGGAATTGAATACAATTCTCAAAATAAAAAACATGATATAGTAGGGCCATTGCATTTAACAAAGTGTAGAAAAGATATCCATTTGAACTTATTGTATATATCCAAAAATAGTAACGGACATTATTGCTTTATCAAAAACTTATCTAGATTAGTATCTAAGCAATTATCAAATACACAGCATGCTGTTCATATTTGCGATGGATGCTTATCCAACTTCACAACTCATGAAAATTTAATGAAACATCAAAGAAACGATTGTTTCCATGTTTGCACACATTTACCTTCAGAACAAGATAAAAAGAAAAACTGGTTCAATGAAAACGTCCCCACCAATGAAGTTACCTTCGATAATTACGAACGTAAATTAAGGGTGCCTTTTGTTGTTTATGCTGATTTTGAAGCCTTTTTAAACCCAATAGCAACACAGTCAAATAACCCTACAACATCTTCTACTACAAATATTCAAAAACATGAGGTATATAGTTTTGGATATTATATTAAGTGTTCTTATAATGATAAATTGTCTGTGTATAGAACATACAAAGGTAAAGATTGCACCCAGGTATTTATGAAGTACATAGAAAAAGATTTAAAAAGCATTTGTAAGAGGAATACTTTCGGAAAAACTCCATTGCCTTTATCCACTGAAAATAATAAACATATTGCTCAGAGTAGGACATGTTACATTTGTGATAGAAATTTAAATAGTGATTCTATCATTTCCTACAATTTCCATACTGGTCTTTACGAAGGCGTAGCACATACATTTTGTTCTGAAAAATACAAAGCACCTCAATTTATACCTGTATTTTTTCATAATTTGAGTAACTATGATAGTCATTTCATAGTACATGGACTTGGTTTGGTGGAAGGGGACATTGAATTGATTCCACAGAACAAAGAAAATACATTTCATTTTCTAAGAAGTTACAAATAAATAATCGCACAATCAAATTGAGGTTTGTAGATTCACTTAAATTTATGCCCAGCAGTCTTGATAAACTAGCAAAAAACTTGTTTCCTAAACAATTTCATGAATTAAAATTGAATTTCACTTGTGAGGACGATTTTAAACGCTTATTACGAAAGGGTGTGTATCCGTATGAATACATGACATCATACGATTCTTTAAAGTTAACTGATCTTCCCTCTAAAGACAATTTTTTTAGTTCTTTGACTGATAGTCACATCTCAGAAGATGATTATAATCATGCAAAAGATGTTTGGTCCCACTTTCGTTGCAAAAATATGGGCGATTATTCCGATTTATACCTAAAAACAGATGTTTTGTTACTGGCTGACGTATTTGAAAATTTTAGAAACCTTTGTCTTAAGACCTATGGTTTAGATCCCGCTCATTATTATACTGCTCCAGGATTAAGTTGGGATGCAATGTTATTTACTACAAAAATAAAATTAGAACTCCTAACTGATATAGATAAAATATCATTCATTGCAAAAAATATTCGAGGTGGCATATCGCAATGTAGTAACAGATATGCGAAAGCTAATAATAAATTTATGGATGATTTTGATTCAAACATACCATCGTCCTATCTTATGTATTTTGATGCAAACAACCTTTACGGATGGGCTATGTCTCAATGTCTCCCTACAGGTAAATTTGAATGGGTTCATGTAGATACAGACTTCAATATAGCCGATGACGCTGATCATGGTTTCATATTAGAAGTTGACCTCGAATACCCTAACGAAATTCATGACTCACATTCAGATTTACCATTCTGTCCTGAAAACGTTTGTTTGGGTAATTGTAAAGAAAAAACTGATTCCTAATTTAAATAGAAAAACTAATTATGTAATTCATTATCGAAATCTAAAACAGTGTTTGAAGAATGGTTTGGTATTAAGTAAAATACATCGCATTCTTAAATTTCAGCAGTCTATGTGGTTAAAAAGTTACATAGATTTAAATACCCACATGAGATCGCTGGCATCATCTGATTTTGAAAAAGATTTTTTAAACTAATGAACAATTCAGTGTTCGGTAAGACTATGGAAAATGTTGCAAAACGTGTAAACGTCAAATTATTAAATCACTGGGAAAATCGAGGGAAATCGCAAGGGGTTCAGTCTTTGATAGCTAGACCTGAGTTCCACAGTCTATCCATATTCTCAGAGAATTTAGTAGCTGTTCAATTGAAAAAAACTAAAGTCTTTTATAATAAACCGATTTATTTGGGGTTTTGTGTATTAGATATATCAAAAACTTTAATGTATGACTTTCACTACAACTACATGAAAATCAAATATCCTAACAAACTCAAACTTCTTTATACAGATACAGATAGTTTAATTTATCAAATTTTCACTAAAAATTTTTATGCAGATATAAAACAAGATCTTAATTTCTATTTTGATACATCTGACTATCCTCCTATCAATAAATATAATTTCCCACTTATAAATAAAAAGCGATTAGGATTTTTCAAAGATGAAAATAATGGTAGAATTTTAAAAGAGTTCGTTGGTCTAAAATCTAAAATGTATGCCTTAGATGTTGAAAAGTATGATGAGAATGATGACAAAAAAGGTAAATATGGTGTTTTATCAAAAGCTAAAGGAGTCAATGTATGTGTTACAAAGAAATTTACTCTAAATAATTTCAAAACATGTTTATTTAATAAAAATGTGCAACGTGCTCAAATGCTAAGATTTAAATCTATAAAACATGTAATATTCACTCAAAAAATTAATAAAATATCATTATCTCATGATGATACAAAACGTTACTTATTAGAAAACACTTGTGACACCCTTGCGTGGGGACATTGTAAAATAAAAAAATAATTTAAATTTTGTCATGTAAATGACAGAACATTCAAATTCGAATTATTGTTTGTAATATATATTTTTTATGTAAATTTGAATAGTTAACTTAAATTTAATTGTAAATTATATTTTAATTAATTGTCTAATTTAACATTTATTCGTGTTTTGGCATAAGAATATTGTAAACATAGATTTATTGTTTTTTATGTTTAAATTTAAATTGGTGGTTGGGTATATAAAATGTAACAATAGATTATAAAGAAAAGTGTTAATATCAAAATAAATATACATATTTTTTATCAGGTTTTTTTTTTTTTTTTTTACTCTACTTTAGTTTAAATAGTAATATGTTTATTGAATAGCACCATTTAATGTCTATCCGCATTCATATCAACACTGTTAAACATATTACAGCATTCAAAGATGATTCATTTTTATCATCCTTTCACTACCATTGTCGCAGGTCCCAGTGGGTGTGGCAAAACTCAATTTGTTACAAATTTTTTGAATAATACTAAAGAGATATGTAACATAGAATTTGATGAAATTATTTGGTGTTATGATGAAATGCAACCTCTTTATAATCTAGAAAATGTAAATTATAGTCAAGGAATACCAGATTTTTCAATTTTCGATGGGAAAAAACCTAAACTTCTAATAATAGATGATTTAATGAGAGAATCAGATGGACGAGTTGTTGATATTTTTACTAAAGGAAGTCATCATAGAAATTTAAGTGTTTTTTATATAACACAAAACATATTTCATCAAGGAAGAGGTCAACGTGATATTTCACTGAACACAAGCTACATTGTATTTTTTAAGAACCCTAGAGATAAAACTCAAATACGATACCTGTCACGACAAGTTTGTCCTGAAAACTCAAAATTCGTGGATGAAGCCTACAAAGATGCTACAAAGGATGCTCATGGTTACCTTATGATTGATCTGAAACAAAATACAAATGACATATGTCGTTTTAAAACAAAAATATTTCCATTTGATGGACATTGCACAGTGTATGTACCCAAAAAAGGATTTAAATATGATAAAAATCAACAAATTTTAGTCAGTTCTACATGATGCATGCAAGAGTAAACACATATAAACATTTATTAGAAGCATTGCACTTGCTTAAACCCAAATATCGTACTGCATTACTTAAATCTTGTGATGATGAAGAGATCAACATTATATGCGAGTGCATTTATAATGTTCTGAATGGGAAAATTCCTTTAGAAAAAAGGAAAAAACAAAGTTAAAAAAGTACAAAGACATATTAAGGAAATTAGTTTCAAAAGGTAAACATAAATTAAGAAAAACGGTTATAATTCAAAAAGGAGGTGCCTTTTTACCTATTATTTTAGGAGCAGTTCTAAGTGCCTTAGTTAACTCTTTATCATAAATAAACAAAATGGAAAACACGAAAAAAATGTTATTAGTTGAATCGGACTTTATTGAAAAGTTGAAACGCAATGAGAACCCTCCTGAAAATTCCTCATCTCGGCTAGATGAAGAAATGCAAAAAATTCTCAAAAGTAAAATGAACGATCGTGAAAAATGGATGCTTTATTCTCAAGCATTGCAGCGGTTTCTACATTTTATTGAAACAGATCGAAAACCGTTTAAGATACCTATAGTAATGGAGGGGTTCGATCAATTCAACAAAGAAAGTAATGATATCATAAATTCAAAGATACCCAAAAAGGAGGAGACAGAATATAAGGAATCAGCGAAAGGTGATGTAACTGAGATAGCTGCACCATCTTTGTTTAACACGACACCTGGTGAAATAAATCAAGAATCAATGCCGATCAGTCCATCAAAAATAATAGAGATATTACCTAAATCTTATGAAAAAAAAGCTAGAACGCTATTAGATTACATTGTTTTAAGTAAACCTAAAATTTGGTGGAAGCAGACTGGTGAAGTTGTTATAAACAACCAGACTATTCAAAATAGCAATATTACCGATTTGGTGAGCGACACGGTTAGATGTCTTAAACGTCCTAAACCAATTGGGTGGGAAGTGTTTGCTTTACTTTTAAAAGATATCAAAGTTCCTAAGTCATGCATTGGTAATCCTACAAATTTAGCATTTATTAATGACACTCCTTTGATTGAGCCCTTTACCCCCTCTACTTCTATAAGAACACGAGCCTCGTTAGATAAAGAAAACAACACATCTACTCCTCTTACTACACGAGTACAAAAATCATCTGCAAAAACTATAAATTGGGAAAGATGGACTCCTTATTAGATATTAACAGAATCTACTATGATATCTCTCATCCCGCTGGTTATAGCAGTTTAAATAATTTAACAAAGGAAATGAAAGGTCAAATGAATAAAGAAGATGTAAAAAAATGGTTACAATCTCAAGACACGTATACACTACATAAACCTGTTCACAGGCGGTTTACTAGAAATAGATACATTCTATCTAACTTTAATGAACTTTGGCAAGCTGATTTGAGTGACATGAGTACATATAGTCAATTTAATGATGGTTACAAATATATTCTTTGTGTTATCGATGTATTCAGTAAATATGCTTTTGCAAGAGCCATGAAGAAGAAGGATTCAGCAACAGTTAAACATTGTTTTGAAAGCATATTTACTGAAGCCAACTCAGTTCCTCGTCATATCCAATCTGATAAAGGTACGGAATTCGTTTCAAAGGTGGTAAGAGATTATTTCAAAAGTAAAAATATTAATTATTATACCACTAATAACCCTGATATTAAAGCAAGTATAGTAGAAAGGTTCCAGAGAACTCTTAAAACGAAAATGTGGCGTTACTTCACTCATAAGAATACATATAATTACATAAATGTTCTACAAGATCTTCTTTATTCTTACAACCACAGCTATCATTCAAGCATAAAAATGTGTCCAGTTGATGTTAACTCTAATAATATTATGACTGTTTGGTGTAATTTATATGATCGCAATACAGATAGACAAATCTCACTAGAAACTGCAAAACTAAACGTAGGAGATCATGTTAGAATCACTAAATACAAACATATATTTCAAAAAGGTTACGAAAGTAATTGGAGTGATGAAATATTTATAATTAATTCAATTATTAAAAGATCTCCTCGGATTGTTTATACACTAAGGGATTTGGAAGGCGAACGCATAATTGGGACGTTCTATTCAAAAGAATTACAAAAAGTAACTTACCTCCCCTCCAACGAGTATAAAATTGATAAAATATTACGTTCACGTCGAGTTGCTGGCAGAAAGGAAATACTAGTGAAGTGGCAAGGTTATCCTAATAAATTTAATTCTTGGATACCTGAATCAAGCTTAAAGAAAATATGAGTGATAATAGCTTTTATTTAACTTTGTTAAGTAATAGTTCATCCGATTATTACACAGATAATACGACTGCACATTTTTTAACAAAATTACCAAAGACCATTAAATTGGATGGAGAATGGGTAGTTGGTTTGGTGGAATTTCAATACCCTTGTTCTATGTATAATGTACAAGAGCATGAAAACATAATTTATATAAAGAAAAAGTGTTTTCGCCTGCTGACAAGACTTCAAAAATTGTGGATATAAAAACTCATATACCAGCCACTACTTACGATAATATAGATCACTTTCTTCAAGCGTTTAATGAAAACCCTCAGTTAAAAAATAATGTAAAATTTCGTTATGATGAACTAACAAAAATGATAGGAGTAACAACATCAAATAAAGATATCACTTCTATCATAACAACCCCAATACTAAGTCTTCAAATGGGTTTTAAACCAAGAACAAATTTGAAACAAATCACATTGGGAAAAAACCCAGCAAATTTATATTTAGGTTTACCATCTCAAATATTTGTTTATACAGATATCATTCATCCACAAGTAGTTGGAGATGTTATAACATCGTTACTTAGAATAATACCTTTAGATCCAACTAAGTTCATTTATGGAGCTTATAAAACACATATTTTCTCACCTGCTCACTATGTACCAGTTTTACGAAGAGAGTTTGATACAATTGAAATAGATATAAGAACAACAACCGGTGTTAGAGTACCATTTCAATTTGGGTCTTCTTGCGTGAAACTACACTTTCAACGTGTAAAATGATGTATAACAGATCATCAACCTCTTGTCCTTACGAACATTATTATTCACACCAAGCCGGCTCTGGTGTAGGAATTGTCTATAAGGGAGTTCCATATCAAAGAGGACATGGTATAGGCAGTTTTTTGGGAGGCCTATTTAGATCCGTACTCCCTTTATTATCTAGTGGTTTAAGAACCATTGGAAAAGAAACTTTAGGAGCAGGAGTTGGACTCTTATCTGATATGGTAAATGCTCGCCCTATAGACAGTTCCATACGATCACGATTCAAGGAAGCAAGTGCAAACCTGAAAAGAAAGGCCGATGAAAAAATTGATTCCCTTATGTCAGGATCTGGGTATAAAATATCCAATAAAAGAAGGGAACCGCTCATTGCTCTAAAAGCATCGCGACGAAGAGGAAGTAAAAAAAATAAAAAAGATATAAATAACGATATATTTTCAAACTAAATAATGTCATTTTTACATAATCATTCATGTGAGTGTGCGAAATCTGAATTAGATATATTTGCCCTTCCATCAACTCAAACAAGCATTGAAAGCGGACAGTGGATTCATTATAAACCAATTTCATCTTTAAGCGATGACGGTCCAATCGAATTTCAAGTACCTGGATCAGGTGATGACTACATAGATCTATCACACACAATGATACACATTACTGCTAAAGTGTTGAACCAAGATGGTACTAAATTAAAAGCAGATGCTGCAGTTGGACCCACCAATAACTGGTTACATTCTCTTTTTAATCAACTTGATGTATATTTAAATCAAAAACTCATATCACCACCAAACAATACATATGCCTACCGTGCTTATATGGAAAATCTTCTCAACTACGGACCAGCAGCCAAAACAACTCATCTTACTTGTGGATTGTGGTATGAAGATACGCCGGGCTATATGGATACTGTTGACGTTAACAACAAAGGGTTTAACAAAAGGCTGGAATTTATCAAGGAGAGTAAGGAAGTAGAAATGATTGGTCATTTACATGGTGATATATTTAATCAAGAGAAATTCTTAATAAATGGTGTAGAACTACGTATTAAGTTAGTTCGCTCAAAAGAATCATTCAATCTTATTTGCCACCAAGATAAAAAATTCAAAGTACAAATAATGGATGCCAGCCTCATTGTAAGGAGAACGAGAATCAATCCTAGTGTTTTGTTAGCCCATCAAAAAGTATTAGCCACAACAACTGCGAAGTACCCCATTACGAGGGCAGAAGTTAAGGTTCTCACAATACCGACGGGGGTTCAGGGTAAAACATTAGATAATATATTTCTCGGACAAATTCCTAAAAGATGTATTATTGGATTTGTATCAAATTCAGGTTTTAATGGTAATTTAGCATTAAATCCGTTTAATTTTCAACATTATAATATGAATTCATTTAGTTTGTTCGTAGATGGTCATGAAGTTCCTTCTAAAACATTACAACCTTCATTTAGTTCTGGTACAATAGCAGCAGCATATCACACTCTATTTTCTGGAACTGGTATTCATTTCCATAACGAGGGTAATGGAATAAGCAGAACAGATTTTGGTCAAGGTTATTGTTTATTGTGTTTTGATTTAACTCCTGATTTATCTGCTAATTCAACTTCACACTGGAATCTTGTTAGACATGGTAGCGTTCGGATAGAAGTACGTTTTGATTCCGCTCTAACTAGTACCATTAACTGTATTGTGTATGCAGAATTTGATAATATAATTGAAATAAATAAAAATCGTGATGTATCTGTAGATTACAATAGTTAAGAAACATATAAATACCCCGTTCTCTTTAATTTATTTTATTTGGAATTCATCATTGTTTGCATGATCATCAATAATTTGTATATGTTACTTAACTATGGATACTAAAGAAATTCAATTTTGTATGAGGAAACTAAACCCATTGTTTAATTCAAATGTTTTTGCTGCCAACAAAATACCTATTCGGGTTAATCTACCTACCTTTATTGTCAGTAATTTGGACCCTGATTCAAAACCGGGTTCCCATTGGGTTGCTATACACATTGATGTAAATGGTGTAGGTGAATATTTTGACTCCTTTGGCAGGAAACCTTCCGGTTATCATAAGTCATTTCTAGATAGAAATACGAGACGGTGGTTTTACAATAATAAATCACTTCAAAACCATTTCACTTCTGTTTGTGGTGAATATTGTTTAGTTTATTTGTATTTTAAGTTTCATGGAAAATCTATGAAACATATGCTTAACTTGTTTTCTGATAATTCTTTATGTAATGATCTAGTATTACGAAATATGTTTAAGACCTTTTTTGTGAAATAAATAAAAATACGTGTACTGGTAATAATGATTTTTATTTTTAATTCTCACATAGTTACCTTTATAAAACTACAGACATTTGACACCATTTTATTTCTTATTTATTTTGTTTGGAATGTGAAACAATGCAAAAGAATATCTTACAAGGAAATTTACTTAAATCATAAAAAGGAAAGATAAGAAATGTGAAACACTTTAACACTATCCTACTGCTATCGTTAAAAATTATATTTATCACTGTTTCTTATTATCTATAAAATATTTTACACATGTGTCCTTAGAAGCTAATTGTTTTGTAATATTATATACAATATTTCGCGTATTTTGTAATTCCAAGTCGTCTTCCAACGCAAAATACTTCAGTCTGACGTCCGCGTGCTTCCAGTGTTCCGTGGGTGGGATGTTTTTGATTGTTTGCATATCATATATCTCTATTTTAATTAAGTGAGATGAATACGCCCCATCATCTTGTCCAGATGATAAATTAGCCACGCCTTCTGGCGAACTTTTGCTTACATTCGAAGACCGTTTCAAGGTTTTACACTGCTTTTTAGGTCGTTCAAAGAAGCTGTCAATATTATTTCCAGGACGTTTCTTTGCGAGGGCTTGCTTAACTTTGAAACCAGCTGTACCTTCCTCATCGGTTGAATCACCCTGATTTTCCGGGTAGTAATAGTTCTTGAAAGTATTTTCAGAGAACTGAAACAATGAAAGACAATATTTTAAACACTATTAACAATTCTATTAATTAAATACAAAGAACACTAGACGAAACAATATTATAAAAAGGCAATATGGGTTACAGTAATTTAAAAAGAAAAACATACTCACGTCCATTGTTGGATCTGTCTATAAACACTTCACTTTTAAACGCACACTCCACTTCTCTATATACCACACTAGATACAAGGAGCTCTGGTACAGAAGGCTGCCTCTACAGGAATACTTATTCAGCCTCGACTCTCTTTGGCTTTTATACTCGTAATATGGTAGAGAGCAGGGGAACGTACCATAAATCTTGTTTCAACCAGTTCATCTTATACCTGAACGCAAACAATAAACTTTTTGTCATTTTACAATACAATAAACATCTATAATAAAGCAACTAAGTTGTTACAATAAAAAATTCAAGTCACAAGAATTACCGGTGCGTTAGTCTAAAACATGTTTACACCAGTTAATGCTTTGTTAAATATGAATACAAAGTATCATGCCTTGACATGTTCGTCGAAGGATCTCTTTACCTAAAACCCGAATTATTCAAATAAACGGAAACAATAAATATATATTATCTTTAAAAATGCACAAAAGACATTTTTATTCACATAGAATTAGCCTTAAACATGTTTTAACCGGTTCTCAGTTTCTCACGTCTTAACAAGTTTATTGAAAGTATGCATTCTCTTAAACAATACACAAGTCATAAAAAATAATAATAGACATAGGTAAGTAAATTATTCAAAGAAGGTACAATAAATAAAGCAATTAAGCAAAAACGCAACTTCACAAAATTACCGAGGTTTATTCAGATACAAAACATTGAAATATATGTAAAAAAAAAAGTTTGATAAGATGGGAAATTAACTTTTATTAAGACGTAATCAAAAATTGACTTATTAATCATATGTACAAATTTGGTAATACAACAAAGAGATGTATGATAGAAATAGGTATAAGATATCATAAATATTCGAGAAAAAGAAAGATACGCTAGATAGGATCGTTAAGTTTAGGTATTTGGATAAACTTAAATGTAACTCAGAAGTTCTTAAGTTAAAACGTAATTATAATACATTTCATAAATACCTACATTTATAGAAATAAAAATAAAAGTAGGTGAAACTCAGTTAGGTTTCATAAAGGTAAGTCTAGACTACTTAGGTTAACTAAGAGTAGGTTTTAATTAAATTTGGTTAGGTTACGAATGGAAAAGTTAGGTATTTTAATTAGGTTAGGTTAGGTTAGAATCGCAATCCATATGATCACAAAGTTATACTAAAAATTAATTATAAAATACCTATCAGTATGAGACACAAGGAAAAGGTGTGCATGACACTGCCAGGTAGCTGGGTAGGGTAACAATGGTCTAGCGCCGAGTCCAGATCGAACAATAGAAAGGGTCGGTAATCCTTTTGTGACCGTCGTGCACAAGGTGTATTGTGTAAAGAACGTATTCTGTAAATACTAGAAGGAGGCTTCTGAGAGCGTCGAGACCCAGCGCAATGAATCTAAATGGGGGGCTATTAGTTTTTTTTTTTTTTTTTTTTTTTTTTTTTTTTTTTTTTTTTTTAGCAAGACCATGGATGGGCGGTGGTGGGGTCCTGGGAGCAGGCCCCAGACCCGGGCTGGTAACGGGGGTATCCTACTACTGCAAAGAGTTTCAAATTGAAAAACAATGAACTTCATGCATTTTCAGTACAATCCTACTGAAACTACTGAAAGAATTGTTGATTATGAAAGTAACATACAATTTGTGGTTTTTGTATATTAAGTAAAAAAACGTAAGCTGAAACTACATATTATTATTGATACATATTAATGAAAATTATATTACGATTGATTTACTGTGAAATTATAAATGTTTTGTTTAGATGCAAGAAACAACTGTAATGTATTTTCAATTGTTCATGATGTTTAATTTTGTATAAATGCTATATGAAATATTGCAATATGAATACGTACACACTTGTGGGTATTTAAAATGTCAGTGTTAATATTAAGACTTAAACGTTATAAGTGTATGTGTGATTATACTTAAATTTAACTAATTGTGTCTGTTAAGGACGTAAATTAAACACCAAGTTCGAGCTCAGACTGACTGAAGGTTTATTCGCTTACCCACATGCATAATACACAAATCTCATATCTACCCACAACCTCCTTTTTAATACAATTTAATTATATACTACACATCCTCTTATAAACATTTTTTTAGGCCGAATTGATGGTACATTGAATAAAATCATGAAAGTAGTTACAAGACTACACGTTAGGTACTTATGCAAAACAAGGACTCCTATAAGTTAAAGAATTATTTCAACATCTATTCTTTAGTAACAATAAAGAAAGATATGATAATAAACCTTAAAATGTATACATTTTAAATCATACCTACGTAGTACGTAGGTATGCAATCAAATAACCTAGGATTCATTAAATTATTACACACATTAAACTAATTATTATTCTACATTAGTTGTGTTTTAAACAATAGGTAGGTACATTATTTCAAATAAAATACAATATAAATCAGGTGATAAAGATTGATCCCTTTTGTAATTACATAATTTCTATACTTACATATAATTACCTACTTGAATAGTACTTTCACTTTATCTGAAAGTTGAAAAGAAAAAAAAAGAAAGTAAGTAAGTAATACAGACCGTAAAAATACTTTTTTTTTTTTATTTTATTTGACACATTTTAAATTTCATAGATGTATATAATATTTTATTTTATTTTTTTATATTCGCTTTTATACCTACAATATAGGTATTATTTACAAAAATAAACATGCATTACAGACATATAATATCAAATACAACTAATAAAAAAAAGGCATTCAGAGCAATGGGCATTTCAATAATATCGCATGCGAATGACATTTTATTATAATAATTGATTACATAGTTTTTATTTTATAAGGTAAATAAGTCTCGTATAAAGACTATTAATACAAGCCATTGCACTGAACTGAACTGAGAATCACCTACGTAAGGAAACCTAAATTTATATATAACTAGGTATACATGTAATTACATTTTAATATTTTCTTTTATTTCCAATAGTTGACGAGTCGTCACTCTGCATGTTTAGCTAGTAGCTCCATCGATCAGGTGGTATGACCGTCCTGCCAGAACGAGTAATATAATGATTATTTTGTGCATTATTACAATTATTATCATTGGACACTGGGACCGGCCGCTGCGCAAGTGATGCACTCGCGGATGACGTCATCGCGGCGTTATCAGTTGGAATGTCTAAGTCGTCATAAGGCAGGAGGCACACAGGGCTTTCCGGTTCTGAATCAGGACGATTATCTGAATCGCATATCAGATGCCGTCGGTTTCTGATTAGAATGCCTCCACCTATTATTTGTATTGCATACGACCGTATTCCACGAATCGATTGCACTATACCGTTGACCCACTTTTTATTTATCCTAACTTTTACCTTCTGACCTGGTACAAGAGGAGTTAAGTCGCGAGCACCCCTATCATAATAGTCCTTTTGTTTATTTTGTCGTAATTGAAGCTGAGATGTGACATTCTTCGGAACTTTTGGTTTAAGAAGCTTCGGTATGCATGGCACTATACTTCTCAACTTGCGGCTATTAAGTAATTCAGAAGGAGATGCGAGAGTACTGCTTATTGGGGTATTCAAATATTCCAATAAGGCTAATCTAAAGTCTGCGCCTTCGACTTGCGTTTTATTTAAAATCTTTTTAATTGTCTGTATCGTTCGCTCCACTTGCCCGTTCGACTGGGAATAGTGGGGCGAAGAAGTAACATGCTGAAATTTCCACAACTGTGCAAATAACCTAAAGCTGTGGGAACTGAATTCAGGGCCATTATCAGACATAACAATATCTGGAATGCCTTGACGGCTAAAAATTATCTTCATTTGTTGAATCACACTATCAGATGTTAATGAATATAGTTCTACAACTTCTACATATTTGCTGTAATAGTCTACCACTATTAAATACTTTTTATTCTTCCAGTGAAAAATATCGGCACCAATTTTTGACCACGCCCTGCCAGGAACGTCGTGCGATATAAGTGTTTCCTTTCTATTCTCATTTCTAAATAACAAACAAGGTTGGCAATTGTTAATTAGGTCTTCTAACTGTGAATTTATATTCGGCCAAAACATTATTTCGCGAATTCTTAGTTTACATTTTTCAAGACCAAGGTGACCAATGTGCACCCGCCTTAACATCTCACTACGGATGTCGGAAGGAATAATTATCCTATCACCCTTCCAAAGCATACCGTAAGCCATAGTTAATTCATCCCGGTATCCCCAGTAGGCCCTAACCTCATCACACACTTCTTGTTTGTTTTGCGGCCATCCATACTTTATGTACTCTGCTAATAATTTTAGTTCCTTATCCTCTTGTGTCAGCTTTTGAATTTGTAAGAAATGTGTGTCTACAAGCGGGTTACTAACTGCCACGGCGCACACCTGCGCCAGTGCATCTAGGTGATCACGCGGTTCTGTTATCGGCGCACTGACCGGTTCTACAGCGCGCGACAACGTATCGGCTATAAACAAATACTTGCCGGGCTTGTAAATCAATTTAAAGTTATAAGGCTGTAGCCGCAATAACATTCTCTGCAAACGTGCCGGAGCTGATGCTATTGGCTTGCTAATGATACTCACAAGTGGCTTATGGTCAGTTTCTATAGTGATGTCACTACGGCCATAAATATACGTATAAAACTTTTCGCACGCGTACACGCAAGCTAAAAGCTCCTTTTCAATTTGAGCATATGACTGCTCAGCTTTAGTCATAGAACGTGACGCGTAGCAAACAGGCAAATTATTTTGCATAAGGCAACATCCAAGTCCGTTTTTACAAGCATCTACTGAAATTACTACAGGAATATCCAAACTGTAATATTGCAAGATTGGAGCACTCAACAAGCATTCTTTAAGTCTAACGAAAGAGTTTTCATGTTCTTCTGTCCAGTGCCATTCGACTTCTTTCTTAAGAAGTTGTCTCAAAGCATGATTTCTATCTGACAAATTGGGTATAAAACTACCAACATAATTAATCATGCCCAGAAAACGCTCTAAGTCCTTCACGTTTAATGGGCGGGGCATGTTTCTTATCGCGGACGTATGCGCATCGTCAGGGTAAATGCCGCGAGGAGTGATCTTGTGACCTAAATATTTAATCTCCGATAATCCAATCTTACATTTATTTAAATTTAACTTCAAATTTATTTCCCTGCATCTATCTAGTACCATTTTCAATCTACGATCATGCTCCTCTTTAGTGCTAGCGTAAATAAGTAAGTCGTCAACAAATAAGCACACCCCTGGAATGTCGTCAAAATGTTCATACATTTTTTTGTGAAAAACTTCCGATGCAGATGAAATTCCAAATGGAAGACGCAAGAATTTATATCTACCGAAACTGGTATTAAATGTACAAAGGTCTGTACTGTCAGCATGCAATTTAAGCTGCCAGAAACCCTGTTTCGCATCTAAAGTACTGAAATATTTGGATCCACCTAGGTTTGCTGTAATTTCGTCCAAAGTAGGCAGTTTAAAATGTTCACGCTTGATTGCTAAATTTAAATCACGTGGATCCAAACAAATCCTAATGTCCCCGTTAGCTTTTCTAGCAACCGTCATGCTGTTGACCCAGTCCGTTGGGCCCTCAACCTTCGCAATAATTCCATCTTTAACCATTTCCTCTAATTTACACTTTACTGACTCCTTTAAAGCAACCGGGAGCTTCCTAGGTGCATGTACCACCGGCCTGACATTCTCGTTAAGCTCGATTTTATAATGACCTGGCATGCAACCTACCCCCTCAAAAACGTCACTGTAGTCTGTAAAAATACTATGCTTCGAATTACATTCCGTATCACCTTTCACCTCCAGTACCAACTTTACTAAATTTAACTCACAACATGCGTCGCGACCTAAAACTGGTGATGAATTTACATCTGCAATAATAAAATCCACAATATAACTACGATTTTTGTGCTCCACCTTTAAATTACACTGCCCTACAACTTTTATACCGGTACCACCGTAGGCAATTAATCGGACTGAAGACATTCCTAACTCTCGCTCGGATAAGCCTAACTCTCGCAAGCAAGTAAGTGGTATAATGTTCACGTCAGCCCCAGTGTCCAATTTAAACTTTAATGTACCATTATTAATCGCTAAATCAACAGACCAACTATTTTGAGAATCAGAGAGATAATATATTACTCGTACCTGATCATTTGACTCGTCCGCACAAATCTCGTAAACTGTACACATTCGGGAAAAGTGGTCAAGCCGGTTACAGTTCAAACACCTCTTTCCTGCAGCAGGGCATCTTGAGCTCCCATGTTCATAACCACACATTGAACACCACACACTATTCTCACTAGCACCACCACGACCGTGTTTGTGCGTCAGCTGATTTCGTTGCACCGATGGCTGCCATCGCTGCCCTGGCGCGGACACAAGTGGAGGACGAGCAGACGGCGCGCGAGCCCGCGACAGCTGGCTACGACCGCGGGGCCACCCGCGCGCTGTTCCTCGATGCGCAGACGCTCCTCGCCGAGCTACCCACATCACCCGATTCACATCACTCGTATCGATACCACCCTCACTAGGGGTTCCTTGCACTTCGTGGTTCCAAGAATAATTACGTTGTATGGCATAGGCATGATGCTCCACAGATTCTTTTTTTATAGCTCCGGCTTGCACCTTCGAAATTTGCGCCACATTACAAATATCTAATGATTTCTTCAATGTTAAATCCGGTTCCCGTAACAGTCTTTCCCGAATAGCGTGATCCTTTATTCCACAAATAAGTCTGTCCCGAATTAAAGTTTCCATTAAGTCTTGAAACTCACAAGAACTTGCCAACTTTTTTAATTCGAACGAATATTGTTCGATAGACTCGCCTTCCTTTTGATCGCGCGTAAAAAATCTGTGCCGCTCGATTGTGAGATTTTTTGAGGTAGGAAAAATGCATCAAACTTATCCAGTAATTGCGATGATGTCGTAATAGATGACTTGTCAAACTGCTCGTACACTTCTCGACACTGCTCGCCGATGATATGTAAAAGGATGCTTACTTGTACTTTCTTATCTTTTTTAGATAGTTCACACGCTTCATAGTAAATGAGAAATGAATTCTTCCACTTTTCCCACTCTTTTGATAAATTTCCCGTAGTTACATTTTCTAAACTATTAACGAACACAAATGGCGGCGGCGGTGGTAAAATCGACTCCATGATTAACGCCCGTGTAATTGTTTCCACAAAACGTCTAAAGATTGTGTTTTCTACAGCACGTACACAACAGGTTAACTACGTAAACCGTAAAACACACTCCGAACAGTGATAATAGAAGTAGATTCTTTTATTTCGGCTGCGCCATGTTAAGGACGTAAATTAAACACCAAGTTCGAGCTCAGACTGACTGAAGGTTTATTCGCTTACCCACATGCATAATACACAAATCTCATATCTACCCACAGTGTCTACTTATAATTAACTTGAATCGATCTGATCAATCGATTCTGCTGTGTTAAACTACATATGCATATGTGTTGAATAAAATTGTTAAATATGGTACCATATAGATAGGAAATGTCAAATAAATTGGATTGTATTTTAGAAATAAGTTCATGACATGGCTGGTAAGGTTTTACTGGGATGCAATTATACAAGAATTGTATAAAATATGTAACTACCGAAAAAAATAGCTAGCCCTTTATCAAAATTAACTAGATACATACAGCTTCAAGATTGGGACTAATTTGATCCGATGATTAGCCATCAACATTAATATACTAGTGTTATTAACTAGATTTATCGAAAAAAAAAATCCATTCAGAACAACTCATTTAAAAGATACAGCGAGAAAATCTTTAAAATCGAGGTTCCGCTCTCGGCTGTTTCCTCCTTCAAAACTTATTTAATCGTAACGAAGTTTGAGAATCTAAATAACAATTGAGGAGTGTCTTTTCAAAAGGACTTATTTCTTTAAGTCAACAAGGGTTATTTCTCTAGGAAGACATAGATAAAAATAACCTCTGTGGACTTATAGAAATAAGTCCTTTTGAAAAGACACTCCTCAATTAATTAATCTGTGTCGGACCGTATAGTTTTTTTGGGTAATTGTTACCAGTTTTGAATACCACACCTTTTTTGCGCCATAATGAATAAGGCCGTTTTTGGAAATTTTTGATGGGCTCTAAAGTCTTTAAAAATATGAATATCAAAAAAATCAAAACGGTCCGACACAGATAAAAATAATAAAAAATTGTGTTGAAAAAAATCAATACTCTATATTCAAAAACTAGGGAGGAAATAGTCGAGAGCGTTTGTATGGAGAAATGACCCCTTCTGTATCGTCTTAAATAAGTCACAATTACCACTACAGCTTAAAACGTAGGTATCTAAAACAATATATCAGTTAGGGACTAATTGGGTCATGGTCTCATGATACTCGTATTAGTTATAAACAGAGATCGGACGGATTTGCGATATTCTTAGCGACTCACGTCATTTTAATGACTTTTAGTATGCGATGACGCACAAAAATCCGATCTCGGTTATAAATAAATATTGTCCATAAAGTTAGAACTACTAAATAATATCCAAGTGCCTTCCTCTGGGCACACCGCTGATTTGTTTCACGTCTCAGATATCGGGCTCGAAGGCGCGGAATAAGTTTCCCCCTCGGGATATTTGCTGGGATAAGGGCGAACCCATGTTCATTTTCATGTCTCGAGGCGGTATTCGCGGTACCTGTTTCCATCTAGAAGATGAATTCCAACGGAAAGTTCTGAATAGAATCAGATTTGTTTAGATTATAAATATTAGGCACAAATAGGTACTTTGCTAATCCACAAACTTGACTAGACAGCAATGTTAATCCATACTAATATTATAAATGGAAAAGTGTATGTGTCTGTTTGTTTGTCCATCTTTCACGGCAAAACGTAGCGACGAATTGACGTGATTTTTTATGTGGAGATAGTTGAAGGAATGAGAGTGACATAGGCTACTTTTTGTCTTTTCCTAACCCCCAACTTCCCTAAAATGGGGGCTGGAAGTTTGTATGGAACATTTCGCAATTTTCGAATTTAACGCGAGCGAATCCGCTGGCAAAAGCTAGTTCATTATATACTAAGGGCCACTTGGACCAACGAAAATGGGCCTTAGTTGACTATTTTAATGTGCTATATATTTCCACCCTCCCACCGCAAAAAAAGGAACAAAATTTAAGAAACCACTATCAAAAATACAAAAGTCGACACTTATCTCACCTCTTTACAAGGCATGCTCAGGCCCCGCAGCCGAATGGCATTTCTCCGAAGCGAAACGAAAACGACACGTCGCGAATGGTAGTCTGGCTCTGTCGCGCCAATACGCAAGAGCGATAGAGATAGATATCTTCTAGCGTTTCGTTTCGTAAGCGTTAGCGGATAAGTGATAAAATTGGCAGCATGATACGCCGGCAGGAGATGCTGAAGATTTGTTTATACATATATTCCACCGATTTCGAGTTCCATTAAATTTTCCCAAAGTCGATGAAATGAAACAGGTGCCTAAACAAAGATTCACGGGCTCCGAAGTTAATTTTTTTGCCGGACAGAAAATCATTCAAAGTGCCTGCTTCTAAATATTTTTTTCGGAAAAATCGCAACAAATTTAAAGCAAAATTCTAAACAGTCAGTTAAAACATATCGAATTATGTGAAAATATTTTCCATAATCTCAATATCCAGGAAGGAAAGTGAGAACTAATTTTGTATAGAGAATCAATCTCTTAAGAAAAAAATATTTCTCCAAATAGGTACCTATTCTGTCTATTTGGGCATTGTAAGGCTAATAAGAATCTACAATAATATAATAATCATTACGAAATCAAATGACATCGTGCATTTCACTTTATTTTCACTCGTGCTTGCCCGTAGCTTTATAAGACGCACGATAGCTAAATAATATCCTTCGATATCTGTGTACATTTGAATTGGCCGATATACTGTTGGCGTGGACACTCCCACGGAAGCCGCTGAAAATGTGAAATACTGGCCACTCGTTGGCGCGTCCGCCGCACGCTACCGGCGGAAACGCGCCGTGTGGCTTTATGCTCGCTGAAAACTTTCAAACGACACAAATTTCCAAAACATGGAATTGAAAATATTTCTACAGTTTAAAATATATTGCTGCAGTTTTTTTCATGAGTCTACGTCGTCGCAATGCGTGTTTCAAGTTCTCTTAGATAGGTACCTATTTCTTATAAGTTATTACTGCAGACATAAGAAAACATAAAAGAGAGAAATGCATTGTGTAATATTTTGTAGAGTATTTATAGTTACTTAAATCAAAACAAAATATTAGGCCACTGCATTGTGAACACTAAAATTATAATTCATCAATTAGCAGTTGTTTAGGTCGCTTAATGGTGGCGTCAACATTTCATAACACGGACTTTGAATGAGGCACGTGCTGTCATGTTCTAGAAACATAAGGCTCATTTAGAAAACGCACGCGACCTCGCATGATATTTTAGGTACATTACGGACTATGAAGTTACATTCCATTCAGCCGAGAGAACAAACGCCGCATTGAAATTGAAACACGCATGAGAGATCTCGTGCCTTCTACATCAGCTGATAATCAATTATACGAGTATGTAGTATTTATAGTCACGCGTAAGCAAGATCTTATTTGTATTAGTTACATGAATGTGTATCGTTTGATCAGGTCGGTTCGATGGTCAGTCTCAGGGAATCAAACAGATGTAAGTTACTCACATGACACATTATCAATTGGTTGTTTCTTGAGAAAATATTTATTTTAATTATAGAGAATACATGAATAAAAACCAGGACCGTATTAACAATGTTGGGCGCCGAGGCACAGATTATTAATACTTAACAGATCCTTCACTTGCCCGCAAAACGACAAATACCTACGATTTAATTAACTAATACCAATAAGTTACTAATACGTAAAACTCAGAAGAATAGTAGGTACGTGCCACGCGAATACACAGGCGGGCGCGTGGCGCCTCTCGGCCACTTGTTACCTCGAGGCAACTGCTAGCGGGTAGGTACTTAACGCGCGACCGCGAGCGAGTGACGTAGGCCTGGCCGAAGTGCAAAAAATAATTCGGTTTGAAAAACGTGACGCTACTCGGCCGTTGGAGGACAATCTTCCAAAAGCAAAACTTACTTTTTTGAGCTAGGGCCCGGGCGCGTTAAGCCCTGAAACCGTCAAAGCGACGCCTTCTTACAAATTCTAACTAAGCTTTGACGGCTTGACTTGAGCACTAATGCAGTGAAATCTTCTGGAGCGTAAGGGCTCTCAAATGTTGATCTACTTTCTGTGCCCGACCGGCAGCGAAAAATAAAATACCATAATAAAAGTGATGCATTAATATTTTTTTTAATATCAACTGGTTTATATTACAGACCACTATTAAAAATTAAAAAAATAGCCATACAATCCCTGCTCATTGTTACTTCGCCACCCGTTGCGCATCAGCCATAAGCCTCAATCAAAAAATCAAAACCGTACCATTCACACTTCTGGAACCCGCTCCGGATAACGGCCAGGTATGTAGTCCGGGTTGTTCGGATTGTACTCCCAGATGAGGTACTCTGGCTCTCCAAGGTACAGCGGTGGAATCTCCTCACTAGGTTCTCTTTCTTCGCCCAACATCAGCTTATTCCGGAGTAGTAGCTCGTTCACCCGAGCCTGAGTGGCTTCCGATATATCTGTAAATCACAATTTTATAACAATACTCATTATAAATACTTAGTATATGAAGTTAAAAAAAGAGGTAAAGAACAGGCGGTGTTATCGCTAAACGACAAGGCAGAAGTTATAATAACCAATTCATCACAAATAAAATATTGGTATAAAATACGTGATAAATGTCACAAAAGCTTTATCTCGTCGCGCAGATTTTGCTTCTAAGTGATGGTGTCTTTTACCTCTTATGGTGTCTTTTTCCGCGTTTATTATTTTTATTTTATTGAATTATTATACAGTCGACAAATATTACAATTTATCACAGGCTCTGCAAAACTGTTTAACAGTTTGATTGCAGGATAAGAGTATCTTATTAAAAATAGTTACAGGAAGTAATATCTAAATGAATTTAAAATTAGGACTGAACAAGTTACTATGGCAGGCTATTTAATAAATACATTTTTAATTTTCTCTTAAATTTATGCTTGTTTAGTTCGAGACGGATGTCCACAGGTAGACTATTGAGAGTGTTATGGTAAACGTTTTTTTAGAGTTCTGTCACCGTAATAGTTGTTAACTTAACTCTAGGCACTTCATATTTACCCGTGGACACCGATCTGGTGCCATATGCGTGTGTAGCCCCACACAGGTCGTGCTCCTGACTGTCATGGTTGTTGATGGCTAATAGGTACTTGTGTTTTAAACTAATCGGGAGTATTTTACATATTTTAAATAGTTTTCGGTAGTCGTTTTTACACATGTTTTTAATTTTTTTGGGGACAAGTAGTTTTAAAAACCTAATCTGCAGTGACTCTAATTTATCTATATAGGTTTTAAATGTGAGACAATAACAATCAAGAGCATATCCCAATATAGAGTCTACCAGTGCGAAGTACAAACATTTAAATGTACCGATAGGTACTTTATAACTGAGATGATAAAACTTACATAAGTATATAGAGTCAACGCCAAATATGTATCGTAGGAATGAGTTGCCAGAGATAATCCATGACAAAATTTCGATAACGTTTATCAACTGATACCGTGTAACTCTGTTTGCAAGAATATTATCTAACAACGATTATTATCAAATAATTTGGTATGGTTCTAGAAATATCTTAATTGCGTTCAATTTAATTTAAAACATACTTGTTCTACGCAAATCCACTTTCAGGACAACTTTGTTTCGCTCCAAGGCGCGAATGAGTGTCTCTTCCGCCTCCCCAGACAAATCGTTGGCGGCCATGTCCAACCTTGTTAATCCGCGATTGAGACTAAGGAGACCCGCCATCTAAAAAGGTTTGATGTTTCAAAGGAGGAGTATTACCGTTTTATCAAAACGTATAATTATAGAATCTTTAGAGGAAAATAGGAGTAAGTAGTACAATAATTAACAGCAGATTGATACTTCTATAAAATAAATATTCTTAAGTGTTAAACGTAGGTACAGAAAACGCTTGTACTACAATAACAAATATACCTTTTCAGCAGACACTCCATAAAAACCGCAAGAATTTACTATTAGTGTTTGAGGTTTCACTTTGCACCGCACGAACGCTGCTGCGAACATTGTCGCGCACTCTATGGACATGGGGTTCAAACTGAAATCTAAAAAAATATGTAATTATTACGTAGGAAGGAAACACGTAGTAAGGAAACACGTAGTAAGGAAACACGTAGTAAGGAAAAAAAAATTATTAAGTTACCCAATAGCTCAATAGGCGCCGCAGGATTCATCTGTAGAGCGTAAGCGATGCCTTGCACAGATTTGAACCGATTATTTGCGACTCGCACTCGCTTTACATTTGTGTGAATAGAAATAAAACCCCCCAATGCATTCATCCCGTAATCACCAATCTTACAGTGATTAAAATCTAACTCTTCAATAGTCGGCTTTTCAACAAGATGTTGCAATAATATCTTCACTTTCAAGCAATCTAAGTTGCTACGATTGATACGAAAAATTTTCAAGTGTCGCAACTCTTTCAGTCCTCGACATAAAGATTCACAATCAGCTGGGCTGAATTCAAAATATCTCGTCAAGTATCCATCTTGAACATTGTTTATTCCAAATACAAGGGATATTTCTTCAAGGTTGTAAAGCTTGGCCAACACTGGTTCGAGTGGGATGTGGTTATATAACTTCTCGACGCTAAAAGGACACGTATCTTCAACAACAGATTCTTTTGGGATTGGAGGTGTCGGTTGATACACTATTTGAAGTTGGTTTAAACCCAAAAAGTATATGTATGGGCTTACCTGTGAAAAACAAAAATACAATAAAGAAATAAATTATTTGATAAGTGTGTACATAAACAAACATATATTTGAATTGTCTTTACTAGAGCTGCAAGTTCCGCAGCTTCATCTTCTAAGAAAACATCCGGATTTGCATTTTCAAGGTAATCCTGGAGGCACGCAGATAAAAACTTTCCTTTCCAAAATGTCACTCCTAATTCCACTCGTGAAGGAAATTTATAATAAAAAGACCTTTTCCAGTATTGTTCGTCCTGAAAACATCAAAAGAAATTACGTATAATTTATAGTCTCCTAAAAATGTTTAATAAAGTAGGTTACAACCATGTTACAAACCGTACCCTTATAAGAGGTACACTGCATTTGAGGGGAATATTTGCGGGAAATAAATCCATGAGCATGTTGACATCTTTCTGGAGAATTCTGTGGAGCGGGTTTATCCTGTGGAATATCCTAGAAAGGTGAAGTGCAGCAAAATACGTCAAAGGAGGAGGTGTCACGCCGTCGTCCCATTCGAAGTCTTCGGCCAATACTTTGCGAGTAGCCTCGCCTGGAGAATTCTTCATGGTTTCCGACGTCCTATATGCATCACGTGTGTTCGTCGATATTACGTAAGGTATCTTCATGATTACAAGTAGGATATAATAATGCGAGTTATAAGTTGTTCGGTTGTTGTATGTAAATCGTGCTCAAAAAATATTTGATTAACAATTTTTTATTTTATGACATTTCTGTATTGACAATGTTGACATTGACAAATATATGTAAAGGAGGTACTAAATCTTACCACAGCCATAGACTAAAAGCTGATACATAAATAAAGTATCTATTTAAATGCAAGTATATTTGTATACCACTAAATCAATCCATATGTTCCATCTTTGTTACTGTGTTGAGGATTATGTGGGCTGATATGGGTTCAATCTTTGTAAGTGTAAGTAACACGATACGGATGTAACACAGCCATTAAGATGCTTCTGTTTTCGGCTAAGCTTCATTTCCTTGTACGTCTTACTTAATATATTATTCAGCCCGACCTATGTTAGCGCTTTAGAACCTTCGGATCGCATATTCATCAAATACTTAGTCTGCATTATCTGCTACGAGTAATTTTTAGTTGGGATTTCTCTTGATCCTATTTGGATAGAAAGGCGATGTCCTTATTTTATCAATTCTCGAATTCATAATATTTCGTTCAATACCCATTGTCTTCACTATTAGGCATTTCAATTCTACTAATACATAAAACCGAAATCGTGTAGCCAGTACAATTTACAATCCCAATATTCATCGCTTGCATTCCAAAAATGTTATTTTGCTGTTGCTTAATTTGAAATTTAGTCTTAAGTCCCAGCGACATAATATATTTTCTTTTTGTAATACTTACATAAATATTTGTTGTGACCTAGTTTACGACTGCATTAAAATTATTTATTATTTTATTATTTATTTATTAAAAAGTTTCTACTTTGCAAACATTTAATTATAATAAATACAAAGAAATTTATTCAATAAATAAAAAGTTACTAGTATGTACAATCTTAAACAAATAAAATATAAAAATAAAAACTAAAAATACCTTAAAAAAAACTTAAATAAAACTAAATTAAAAGGCCGGGTACCTAAGGACTGGTGCAAGGCCGTCATCGTTCCTCTTTACAAGGGAAAAGGCTCACGACTGGACTACAAAAACTACAGGGGCATTAGCTTACTCAGCATCGTCGGAAAACTGTATGCGAAAGTGTTGATTGAGAGAGTAGTGAGAGTAACCGACGAGAAAGTGTGGGATGCACAGGCGGGATTTAGAAAGGGTATGGGATGTTCGGATCAAGTCTTTTCCTTACGATGCATAGCCGAAAAGTTTTTGGCCAAAGGTCAAAAGGTCTATTGCGCTTTCGTGGACTTGGAAAAGGCGTATGATAGAGTGATGAGGAATGAATTGTGGTCGGTAGTGTCCATGTATGGAGTAGGCAGTCAACTCGTTCAAGCACTGAAATCTCTTTATGAGGATTCCAGTGCTTGCGTGAGAATAAACGGGTCATACACTGAGTGGTTTAGCATCGAAAAGGGTGTTAGACAGGGATGTGTAGCGTCGCCGTGGCTGTTTAATTTATTCATGGATAGTTGTTTGCAAGATTTGAAAGATTATGATTGTGGGTTGAGAATGGAAGGGTTACTGGTCAAATGTCTCCTATATGCCGATGACCTAGTATTACTTGCGTCGTCGGCCGAGGAGTTACAACTGATGGTAACAAGAGTGCATGCATCCTTCGAGAGGAAAGGAATGAGAATGAATGTCAGTAAGACGAAAGTAATGGTATTTGAAAGAGATGAGATTATGACAGATTGCGAAATTGAGATCGATAATGAAAGTTTGGAACAAGTGAAAGAGTTTGTGTATTTGGGAACGTTGTTTACAAGAGACGGTAAACATGGAAAAGATATTGAAAGGAGAGTGAATGCTGGGAATAGAGTGAATGGAGCACTAAACGCTTTTATGGGCAGCCAGAAAGTGTCGCAGAAGCACGTCTGGCGGTGCATAGAGGAGTTTTGGTGCCTACACTTATGTATGGTAGTGAAAGTTGGGTGTGGGAGAAAAGACTTCAAAGTCAAGTGAATGCCGTAGAAATGAGAGCGTTAAGAAGCATGGCTGGTGTAAAGTTGAGTGATAGGATCAGAAATAGCGTGATAAGAGAGAAGTGTGGAGTGGATGTAGATGTGGTGACAAAGATTGAGATGGGTATGTTAAGGTGGTTTGGGCATGTAGAGAGGATGGATGAGAGGAGATTAACGAAGAAAGTATATGAAAAAGGAGTGGAAGGGTCAGTTGGTAGTGGAAGACCTAGGCGAACTTTTCTTGATCAAATCCGGGAAATATTGCAAAGAGGCCAGGTCAGAAGTACTCGAAACCGACGAGCGTGTATGAGAAATGTTATGAAAGTGTGTGAAGCGAAAGTGGTTTGTCAGGATCGTAGTAAATGGAAATCCGTGATCTCTGCCTACCCCTCTAGGAAACAGGCGTGATTGTATGTATGTATGTATGTATGTATTAAAATAGTAGTTTTGTACAATTAATATCGTACTCTTAAAGTATCGGATACGTTTTATTTAAACCAAATTTAAACTTAAAACTCGTGCCATTTCAATGTGCTAATATACTTTTGTTTAAACATTTGCTTATTTGATAAACAAATTAAAAAACAAGACATATCTACTTATCAGATAGTAAGTGGCATTAGAAACTACCTAATGCCAGTCTATCGTCTGTCTACCTATCGTTATCTTATAACATAAATAGATAATTATTACATGTTTTGAAATTGTGTTAAAGTGAATCTAGTTGACAATTGACTGCCGATTTTAAGCAGTAATTTTTCAACCCATATTTACATAATTATAGATATCAACTAAGAAAAAACGCTTTGAGTTTACATTTCTTGCAAAAGCAATGTGGTTTGACACAGCGAATATTATGCTTGCATTGAACTTCTCTTAAAAACGATAATTAGGCTCCTTCCTTTATTACATTATTGTACTTATAGGTATTTATGAAGAGTTTTAGGTATAAATTACCTTTATGATATCGGATTATAATAATGATAAACGTTTATTGTACCAATATTATATTAAAGATAACTAATAGTGTATAATGAAGATCAACAAAATGGAAAAATTAAAATGCCTACGATTTTTACCACCGAAATGTCCCACTTAAGAACACGTGCATCGTGTCGAAAAGGCGTTATATGCCTTTCAAAATTTCTCAAAGGGTTTTCTTCTGGCTTAACGTCTCAAGCAAGTTTTTGCCTATACAGGGTGTCCAGGGGCAGATTTCTGAATTCGAACGCGTTTCTGTTTCGTTTTGCGTCTGATTGATTGAACTTGACGCGATGAATGGTGTTCATGAATGTGATGATTTCCATTAAGTACCTATGTATTTTTTTAAATAACACATCGAACACTGCATCAATTGCAGGTAACTTGATTTATTTATTTGATAGTTAAGATTAAGTACAAAGTTCTTCTTAGTGTGATCAAGAAGTCTATATGAAAATATTGTAGGTTTTTAATTGTGTGATAATGTGTCACATCATAATAACTACTTCGCAGTTAATTATACCATAAAACGTAATTTACTTAAACATACCAATGACGTTATCTTTTATTGTAATGGCCGAGCAAAGGCACAAAGTCCATCATTATTATTCCAGAAGGAACAAACTTATGTTTGCTGGCGGTAAAACGCTTGACTAACCACCGTGGGAGCGTTTGCTCCAACGCCCGATACAAGGTTTCACACATTATCGAAGTTGTTGAAGATACTGGTGCATGCTTTAAACGGTAATTTGAAATTGTTACGCGGTGTAAATATAGCTTCGGACGTTTCCGTGCCCGTTCGGGCATGTTCGGATCAAAACAACGCTATCAAGACTGTTTGGGCCGGTGGTTTGCGGGAGTGACTTAGTTACTACTTTATTGTCATTACTACACGTTGTATAATAACCGGCGCTTGCGCAAATTAGGCACCTTATCTAGATATATTTGTATTTAAATAGAAAAATATTTTTTCTATACTCAGGATATAATGGATTCTACAAATAAAAACACACCCAAAATTGGTAACGATCGGGCGCCACCTGCGAGCTATAATCCCTGGAATTTGCTTTTTAGACCAAGGAATCGCACGGAAAGTGAGACCAGTACCACCAGCAACCCGCAGAATTACCAACCAGGTTAGTGTGTATGTTAACTATTTCTTGCTGCAATATTATATGCATAATGTAGATACAAATCTAGACGTTTATTCAAGGTTTTTTGTGCAGCAACTATCTACATATTTCACAGTGCAATAGTGTGTTAACCAATTCGATAGGTCGTCTAACAGCTAAACACTAATTTGATATATTTGTCCTCATTTAATATTCGTTAAAAAATAATGTTTAAGCACCTAACTACATACTTAAAAGAAACATACCATCAGTCTATTAATACTTTTCCTGTTTCGTGGCCCTAATGCTCACATCATAACAATAACAGGCCATATCAAATGAAAAATATAAACAAAACGTGACAATTTAGGAGGCAAGGTTTTTAAATGCCGTTCGCCTTGAGGTTAACCGGCCGGCGGTTAAGGTATGACGAGCAGTTAAAAGAGAATGTAAACCTGTTCGTCGTCCAGTCTGGAGGCGTTTCCGAAAAAGACAAAAAGCTCATGATTTTAAGTACTTACCCGAGACCTAGATATCTCGGAGGACCTTGGGTTGAGTTAACGTTGAACTAATTAAGAGGTGCCGACTCCGACTTTTAAATGTAATAACTTGGTAATAGGTACTTAAACTAAAGACGTCGAAAAGTAGTGTGCGCTTGTAACTGTCGCAATAGGTACGCAATTTTGAATACACGGATCATGTGTATTCAAAATTCTGAAAAAAAAACTGTTCCCGACTTACTGATAATTCATATTGCGTTCCACTGTAGGTTTTTTATGATCAAAACTAGACTAGCTTTTCAAATTCAACGATTTTTTGAAATTGCATGGTAGTTCACTGTTGTGTTGTGGACTGTTTGGTACACACCCCTTTTTCTTATGTTACAGTCTGCCCAAAGAGAGTAGAAATTAAAAAGTGGCAACATCGTAGTGTCGTCCCGTTTTCTCACACATATTGATTTGAAAGGGATGATACATTCTACACTTTATGAATTCAGAAACAGACAGGATTTAAAATAAACTAGACAAGTTCTGATAACTGTCATGATGTTTTCTGGATACAGGCTATAAGTTTTCAGAACTGACTGCCTGTTTATTGATTACATACTACCACCTATGTTACATACTGTATGTACGGTTCATATATATAACTCACACATAATTATTCTTACATTTGGAATCTTAAACATAAACGTTGACTGAAACATTATTTTAAAAGCTAAAACATGTTAATCTGTCTCCGTACTCTTTAAATCTCAGCTTATTCCCATTTTGTCGGTATAAATAAGCTTTACATTAAAAACATTAAGAAAACGCGCAGTTGCTAATTAGGTAAGATATCGGAATCTGTTAATGTAAACACTGATATGCCCAAGGCAAGAGGCCAAAAAGTTTTTGGGTCTCTGCGAGATTACCGGGGGGCAAGACTTATCTGTAATTACTTGGAAACTAAGATTAATTTAAAAGTAATATAAGAAAACGTGGCAGATAAAGTGCATTAACGGAAATAACTAATTATTTAGATTTTTTTGACATTTTATTTTGAATTCAGCTGAGTGAGGGATTAAATAAAAAATCTTTGTTTTGAAATATGAATTTTCGCAGGTAATCAATTTGGAGGCTTGCAGAGGCAGACTAGCAAGTCAAACGAGGAATACTTGTGGATGATGTAAGTTCCAGTTTTTTCTTAATATCTATTAAGAATCCTGAGAAAATATGACAAGATTGACAAGGATTCTTTATGACTAGATAATTATATACAATTATACATTATTCAGTAGTATGTGAATACCCAACATTTGAAGATACAAATATGATGAAAATGTAAGTCGACTATTTTTATAATATAAAAATATACTACTAACATTGACAAAGAACGTGTGTTTAATAAGTACATAACATAGATTACAATTATTACAAGTTCCTAATAATCATCTAAAGTTTACATATTGACGAAACTAGGAATTGGCATGTGCTGTCCTACAAACAATAATTTAACACGCGATTATATTTAATTTATTTTTAATCGGTTTGATCATAACAATCTGACGACCTAGCATGCAATACAATACCTATGCAATGATTGCAAAGTTACAGAACTTTTGCAAATCTTTGCAACAGCGTCGTTAATTGTAGATCGCCTAAAACTACTATCTGAACCCCATAAGTGGCACAAAGAGTGAAGTTAAAGCGGGCGATTGAGCAACTCGGGTGTATTAGCAATAATGGTAGATCAGAAGGTCGCCCAGTCGCCACGCTGTTGCAGTAGTTGATGCTATTCCCGTCTCTAGTGCGTTCAAGCTTAGATGGTTGAGTGAAAGGGATGGCTGCGAGCAGTCAGCTGGGCAAGGTGTTGAAACCTTGGTTGCACCGCGAAGCCGGCGCCGCTGCGCGGGCACAGTATGTTTGAACCACACCGCGATAAACCCGTACAACTGAAAGTGACAGTGAAAACACATGTGACGTGATGTAAACAATATCAAATCCTAATTTCCTGGAGGAAAATAAGGAGCAGTGAATGGCTTCGGTTAGTAGTTCTGTGTTTAAAAGTGTTTAAATACCTATGTTACTTTATAAACATGTGCAATTAAAAGAAAACATCACAACCTTAATACCTACCTACTCACAAGATTGTGTGGAAACTGCTCCAGTAACTTTAGTTATAATAACGAATATAAAATAAGAACTTTTGAACCCTAATAATAGTACAATAACTAATAGTCATCACGATTTGGACTACTTAGTTCAGAACATACAAAATAAGTAGGTACTGTAATTACGTCTTAAATACGTCCACTAGTAACTTAAGGCATCGGTAGGCTCATTTTTTGCGAGTAGTGAGTACCCATTGTACCCAATGTTGCACTGTCGTATTAGGTCAATGCCCGCAGTGACACGCCCCCGCCCCTAGTTTGTCTAAAATACCTGTGTTTGTATGTATACTGTAAAAAAAAAAAACTCTTTGTTTACTAAGGTATTTCTGGAAAAATTACTTATACAAACAGAAGTCTCAAAGGTCACTGCACGTCATATTCAATGCCATGAAAACCAGTTCATAAGTTATGGATCCTTCGCTGTTTCATAATAATCGGCATTCTGTATGGAAGTTTCGAAATGAAAAGACGTTTAAATAATGTTTAACGTGTTGACCCGTTCATGAGTCATATGTGCAAACCGATAGTGCATTGTTTTGTAAAATTGTATAAATCTATGTAATTTCAGTGTTATTTTTAATAAGAGGTAAGTTTACCCATAAACATTAAATAGCTAGGTATCAGATACAAGTTCTGTATTAACTGGAATCCTAACCGCTGTAAATTAGTGACCGGAAAGGGGAGAAAAAATAACCCTTTTCTACAATTTTGTTTAAAAAAAATACAGTAACAAAGTTAACAGAAGACGTAACTATAAATCAATTGTAGGTACCCAATACCTGTTCATTGCAAAACATTGTTTGTAAACCTGATTCAAGTGCTAGGTACGAGTACGTAGGTAGCTCAAGTGCTATGATTATGAACGCAATAATAATGGAAACCTGGCGATTACCTAGCTTCTTCTATTTATTTATATGAACAAATTTACATAATAGAAACTAAAACTAAGCATAAAACTTAATAGTTATCTCTTAAATCGAGGCAAAGGTACCTAAATATATATTATATAAATTTCGCATCTATGATAGTTTTCAGTACCATCTGTGTTTAAGAAAATGTTAGACTTTTCGACCTTAATAAAGCAATTCATCAAAATATCGGTTGTAATCTTAAATGGATTAACGCCTTATTACACTTAAATCATAAGATCTCTTTAATAATGGAAAGCTATAAATTGTAGTTTGGGATTAAGTAGTAATAAAACTAATATAAAAGAGCAATGCACTCGCAAATATTTACTTTGTATCAAACTTTGCCGCCATTGCACTTTAATTTCCTTCCAAACTTTGTTTAGCATTGGAGTCTATATATTATTTAGAAGTCAAACTTTCAAAGGCAACTATTTTGTTACAAAATGTATAAATTAAAACTTAAATAAATGTTTATTGAATAATTATAAGTATTATAACGTAACAAATGTAGGTAACTCGCATTACGAAAATACAAAAACTGAGAAAACTTAGTAGGTACGCTCAAATATATGTATATATATATTTATGAAATAACTTTTTAGATTTTGGTTAGGTCTGTCCTGCAAATATGGTCAATTTGTTGTTTTTTTTTCGCCGTTTAGGTGCATTAAATAGGTATGCGTAAAAATTCAATATGACACATTTGCGACCCCCCCCCCCCTCTTAATACTTATTCATAAATTCATCCGTGAACACAAAAATAAAACCCAGTCAATATGTATCCTCAGCCGAGTGACAAGGGTTCAGGAAATTAAAAAAGAATTACCTTATTATGAACATCAATCCACGTGGATAAGACTTCCGCTTTGGTACATGTGAGAGTGACAGATGTCTTATCTACGTGGATAATACCTGTAAATCGACGTCCAGTACATTTATAATACCTGTAGGTATAATGATGCTCCGACACTAACTGTTATAAATGTTATATAACAGCCAGTGTGGGAGCACCATAACACATGCTCTTCTATAATGTCAAATCTGGGCAACCGAGCTTCGCTCGGTTCTGTTTCGTATCCTTGACATGTGTCGCCATCTAGTTCAAAAATGAATAGTACCTACATCGAGCGAAAGAATTCTCAGCCTTAACAACACAACTACTCCACACGAGATGGCGCGCATTTCGCCACAAAAACTCAAATAGTGTATTTTTCTATACGTTTTAGCCTTGACCTGTGTCGCCATCTAGTGTTTGCAATAAATAGTACTTACATGGACCGAAAGAATTCTGTCTTAACAGTACAACTACTGCACACGAGATGGCGCGCGAAGAAAAACGCATGAAAACTCGAAAATTCGCGTTTTCCGGGACCTAAGGATAAGTTAGACCGATTTTTCACCCCCAAAAACCCCCACATAACAAATTTCTGCGAAATCGTTAGAGCGGTTTCCGAGATCGTCAGTGTAAATAAATAAATAAATAAATAAATATACAAGAATTGCTCGTTTAAAAGTATAAGATAAAGGATAACACGATAGATGGAGCTCGAGTGCAGTCAAAAGCTTCCGGAGCTTGGTTTTCTTTGGAAAGCATCAAGCGGTCAACTCACATGTCATAAGTAAATGCATCGCCGGAAAATATTTCCCGGACCGGGTCCGATTTCACTTGTGTCGTCCGTCATTTTTAATGGACGGGCTGTGGTTGATGATATCTAAGAAATCACTAGCAAGTAGTAGGTATGAAATTAAAGTATTCATGTTAGACAATTTTGTATTGAATTTGAGGCAATCCAAGTAGATATCTATTTACATGAATGAGATGGCAAAAATTTCCTTTAATAGTAATATTAAGGAACATGATCTCTATACTCCGAAAATAATAGTGGATTTTTTTTTATCATACATAGTTACTTTGTAAAACACATCAAGTACCTACCAGTTGCAGAGAATGATGTTATTAATATGTTGTGTTTTTGGTTTTGGTAATAATGTTATTCTATCGCGTTCGACTCGTGTCTGTCTTTAAAAAAGTTGCAGAAAAGTAGATTTAACCCCATTTTAAACCACTTTTAGTTTCTTGTTCTAATACTAAAACTTCACATAAGATTGATATTTCATTGTTTTTTTATAAATGTTACTGGGTCAAGGAACGAAGAAAAATCGCAAAATGCTCGTATTACATGTTAAGTACCATTATGTCCATTATGGTTACACCATATAACGCCATACGCGAGTCTAGCCGCACCGTAATATTGAGATGACGAAACGCGTGCAACATTCTGATGACAGTGGATTAAAGTAAGGGTTTCTATTTTTTATACCACGCTTGTTGCATACTAAACAGGTGGTGAGCAATTGCAGAACCTAGATACCATTTAGTCCAGTGGCTCATTTAACTTAGCTCAGACCCACCTAAAAAGTACTGCCAGATTCAGAACCAAACTCTCAGTCTTAGCTGTCCCATTTTAAAATTCCTTGGTCGTTTCAGAGCCCACTAAGTATTCGTTAGCGACGTACCTGTGGGTAGACCCCTTAATATGGGATAAAATGCTTTCGACGCGACTAGAGTCTAACATGCGCTTTGACTTGCCTTGAACTTCACAATTATTTCAAATATTTACATAGCAGATGCCTATACCTACGTATGCACACCTAATGCAGCATAAGAGCTTACACTTTACGCAATCGCAACATAGTTATCAATGTTAGGCCTACGTATACGAATACATAAATGGTGAATGTCACTGCCAGCGATTCGGGTACAGAGTAAACACTTTAGAGGTCAATATTTTGAGGTCACGTTTGAGCTCTCGTGGGCACGCATACGTTACCTTATGGTCACCTCGCTTAATATGAGATAAAATTCGAAAGATATTAAATTCAATGCTGTAAAAAATCGTTGAACGCCTTAAATGTACGAATTACTTAAATTTTACTTAGTTATTGGCAAAATATTATTTGCTTTAGGCGCTTAGTCTTTGGTTTTAGTTTAGTCGAATCTTAAAACCTGTTCTTAAATTGATTTTCATTAAATGTTAATGAGAAAAGAAGAAAATTTATACGAGTAAGTTTCCTGGAAGGGAAAATTACAGACCTAAATCTTCCTCGATTGGGGACAAAGGCGTTGTTATAAGGGAAGAACGTGGGAGGACACTAATAGTTTCTAAAATAGAACCAGTCGGCCCTCGTGTATTTAAATCGGACCTCGTGTATCTAATGGACTAAAATTTAGTTTTTTTTTGATACAACTAATTTGTATCGCAAAGAAACATTCGGAACTGTATAAATACCAGTGATCCGTTAAACTCGTTAAACGGTATTTTAGGAGCAAATTTATTTAAATCGTCTCGCAAAAGAAATTGACATCATTTTTAATAGATACGTTGTTACAGACGGTACCTTTAGAGTAAGGGCCCATTTTCACAGCACGAGAATTCGCATGCTAGATTGATTACTAAGATAACAGTGCGGTATTTGATTAGTGTGCTGACTTGTAGGTATGCAACTTCAACAGTCTGCAATATATGTTACTAAAGTCGCATGTACGTCCGAAAATCGCTGTGCGGAAAACCGCATGCGATGACGTTGATCTGCTGAAGTTGGTGTTTGGACAGCCAATTGATCAAATGCCACATTATAGCGAAATTCTCATGCGAAAATCTCGTAAAATCAGCCCAAACAATTGTAAGCACCACGCCCATTCTCATTCCAATTTAATAGAGAAAGGAGCCACTGAACAGGATAACGACATGTTCCTAATTTAACCTCAATCCTCATAATCCATTGTTAGTTGCCGATTCGCGGATCGAATGAATCCAAGACAAATTGGTCCGGGCTTGGCTCCGGTGCCACATTATGCGATAAGAATGAGATTGATTGAAGAGAGCAATTTGCCGAATGTTTTTCACACGTAGTATTCCAAATTCCACTCCTTTAAGCTGACGCATCGTTAAGCCGCAAAATAGAGAAAAAAATGTTTTTCGGGTTTTACCGTTTAAAAAAACAAATCACAACTAAAGCTTTGAAGTCTATGGTAATTTTACAGGCTAGAATCAGACCCATTGGTTTGTAAAATTGATATCTTTGTTTAGAAAGAGGCGTCTTAGAGACGAATTTCTCTGCTGTAAAGGTTAAGCAATTGTGTAACGGCAACTAGGAAAATGAAGATGCTATGTTTAACTAGTTCGGCTGCCCTACGCAGAAATCAAGTATCTCAAAATTTTCCAAAAAATGGTTTTTTACATCTTTCGATTCAGTTTTTCAAAATACATCTTTTAGTATTTTTTTGAAATTTTTATAATGTATATTTTTCAAAATACAGAACTTTAAAAAATTCAAGTATCTTTTTTTAACGGGGTATTCTACGTTAAAGTCAAGTATCTACCCTATTTCTATCTTGAAATCGAGTATCTTGCGAAAGATACTTGCAATTCATATTAGATGGCTAAGTTACTTGACTTCAGAGTTGAAATATTGATATTGATTGCGAAGTTACTTGACTTCAGCGTAGAAATATTGATATTTATTGATAAGTTACTTGACTTCAGCGTAGAACTATTTATATTCATTGCGAAGTTACTTGACTTCGGCGTCTATCATTTTGTTATGATGTCAAAAGCTTGTAATTACTAATACATGTATTAATTTGGGTTTCGGGTAGAAATTGTCTTAGTATTAAAAAACAACCAGATGTATCTAAACAGTAAAAGCACAAGGAACTTGTCTTATTTAATATGTAACTTCTTTTATACAAAATACGAAAATACATATAACGAACACACGTTTACATAATTATTGCATGTTGGTTAGTTGATAAATAGGCTACTAGCCTCGTAGTCAAATCAGCTTCTTTTTAAGAACTGTCAAAACGAATTTGAAAGACTTGCTAATAATGGAATTTATATGACATTGAATTGAGTGACGTCACGGTCAACTCAGTAACTTTATACATATATTTCTACCCTGGCTTATCTCATAATTCTTATGCTTTATTTCGTGCATGGTATAAAATATTTTATTTTAACTACAATCAAGTTCCCTATTAGATATTATAATTAAGGAAGACTATAACTTTCATTTTTTTTTTGTCTTCCGAGTATTTAGGCACCTACCTACTGTACTTAATTAATATTGTGCGTTCCACGGGAAATCGCTTTCGAGGTTTTTTTATTATTTAAATAGTCTCCCACAACGTAAGTACTTGATTAAGTTTCAGGAGTATTTTTGAACTCTTCGTGACAGATAAACCTCTTAAACCTATAATCTTTCTTAAGATTAACAACTTGCATTCAAACACAACCAGAGCTTCTTTTCCGTGTATTACTCCAATATTGCATTTATATTAAAACCTAATTTACACAAGCATGACATACACTACATTAAAGGCATCTATCTAAAATGTATACATTGTATACATATAGGTACCTATCTACTAGCGGCCCGCCCCGGCTGCGCACGGGGCTGTCATAAAAATGGTTATAGTTATTTATCCTTAAAAGATAGACATATGCTATTACTGACTTTTTTGTATGTCTATGAAAGATACACAATTTCGCGATACATTGTTTTGATACAGCTCAAACAGTTTGGGCAGCGTTTTCGATTAAAGCTCTCAGCCAGCAGAATTTTGTCCGACTTGATTAGCAAAAATTGAGATATTTCAACCAATTTAAACAAGATCTCAACAAATTATATACCAAAACCTTTCCGCAGAATCATTTTATTTATTGGTGAAAACCGCATGAAAATCCGTTCTGTAGTTTTTGTTTTAGATACAGTTAAAAATAAGAAGCCTACCAAAGCTAAATGAAAACAGTTCAAGATACTTGCTTTCTTGTAGAAAAGCTTTAAAATTTTCTTATCGCATTCTACGCAGAAAGCTGTTTTTGTATTTTAAAATGATTGTGCTAACCATTTTGAAGAAAAAATTATAGTACACTATTAATGATATCTAGTATAATAAAGTTCGTCTGTTTAAAAGGCTATCAATTAATTAATAAGCATATAATCAGGAAAAATAAAACAAAATCGTTTTTTCGCTCTACTGTAAAATTTGGCAAAAAGCAGATACTTGATTTCTGCATAGGGCAGCCGAGTTAATCAAGCAATTAGTTCATGGATTTTGTAAATGCTTAGATAATTCGAGATCCCTTTCGCTAAAATTTGTAGTGCGTCGTGTTAATATTTGTAAGTAGGTAAAACATCTACCTACATCAGTATCGATGGTATCTTGCGGCGAGTCAGCCCCTTGAGTCGGCATAAATAAGGATTACGAGTATGTATCCTTACAATAAGCAGCTTATCTTTAGAGTACTTGATTTGACTTTAGAGTAATTGATGGGTGTAACGCATTTGAGTAATATTTATTTTAGTCCAGCGTTTGTTTACCTTTTGAAATGTAGATAGACTTGCTTGAATGCCAGCTTATCTAAGTATTAAACGTGAAACATACTTATCACTTATAGTTGTAGATAATAGTTATCTTACCTACTTATTCATAGCTGGAATTAAAGCTACAACGTTTGGTAAACGTTCACTTTATCGAAGCTTTAAAGGACAGTGAAGGTTAAACAACGCATTTGGTATTTCATTACGTATTTTATTAGCGTCCGATAACAGAAATTATAACGTACAACTAAGATTTAATATACGCCTAAGTAAAAACCGATGAGACCCTATTATTTTCACGTTATATGTAGAATATGTTACTCACGCTAAACGGTTACTTACTAGAACCAAAATATATATACATTTTCCGTGCCGGTACGCTATAAAATAGCGTATTCTATGTATAATGTATGTTTCTGATTTCTAGGAGTAACATTTTACATCGTCTCATGCTCCTTTTTGTGACGCAAACGCGACAAGTGTTACAAAAGTGCAAAACAATGAGCGTGTACTTTTGCTGTTTCAGGTGGCGTTCCTAGCCGCACGCACACCGACAGCTTGAGATACACTGCGACGGAAGACGCAACACGGATCATTATAGTTACGCTCAATTTTATACTGTATAATTATGAACTGTTTGGAAATATATCGAAATATAGCGTGAAATGATAATGTTGGACCAAGTTGCGTTTGTGCCTACGTGGTTTCTGATGGCGTGGCTGGGCGCTTGCATACTTTTTAGTCCTTTCGCAATATTTTTTGTGGTATGCCTGCCGCAGCTGCCGCTACTGGTGGTGAGGAGGCTCTGTCATGTACCGTTCGAGTACATCTGACACGAAGCCCGCCGTCACAACAGCCAGCGAGATGTCTGTTCGGGTTATGAGTGATGGATCTAGAAGTTATCTATACATATACATACCTATTTAAGAGTGTAAAAATTGTAAATAGTTGTTAAGATGAATAAACATAATTTTCGATTACTCATTATTTGAACCCCCTTCAAAGCGAAATCCGTTACCTCTTCTAGGTACTATGTACCTAAGTATTTACCTGTAATCCATTAAAATCGTACATTCGGCCTTGCCTCAAATGGGGTAGGTTAATTGATGTGACATGGACATATTGTTGAGTATGAAATATTAATCTCACTTCTAAGTGTTCTACCTCGAATATACCTATTATTAAATAAGTATTTGAAAATCCATTAACTTCAGTTACATTTATGTTACAACATTTTATGTATTTTTGATTTTAACAAAAAATCCATAAAATGCTATTTATTCGTCTCTAACAATATGTAAAACAAATTAGAACTAGGTACCTAATTTGATATGACAACGCCCCTTAATTAATTTCACAGGATTATTATTTATTAGGTAAGTACGTGTTACGCCGTGGCTTGCGTGGGCGACGGTCGCGCGACGGCGATGCGACGCATACGAAATCAAACCTTATCGATATGGAAGTAGACGATGCGATGAGACGCGGCGAATTCGAATGTTCTTAGGGACCATATTCATACTACATATGGATTGTGGATATCAATTGTCGTACACCTGTGTCTAAATATGACAAACCTTGGTAGCAGTCACATTTCCTTTAAATTTAGCTATTATATTTATACACTGACCACGAGTCATTAAAAGAGCTAACAAGGTTGCAATTAACTCCAATATAAAGTGGGTTGCATATTATCCCATAGGGAAACTTATCCTTTAGTAGAATTATATCCTTAGTAATTTTATAGCCATGACCAAGGGTAATTTATATAGGATTTACAATCTTCATACTAAGAATAGTACCTCCATTTTTAGCGCCATCTACTTATATTAAACACTATCATAACTGCACTGATAATGCCTACAATTTTTTTTTTCAAAATGTGTATTGACGTGATATCATGATATTAATTAAATAAAGAAGCATGTAATTTGTTCTTATAAAAAATAAAAACACGCAAAAATATTTAGGGAAAATATTATTTTGGCTACTTCCAGGCTGCGAAACAGCGCCATCTAGTTATAAGCCTAAAAGGTCCATACATTTCAGGGGTACGCTTTTTTGTATAGGCTTTGTTTGTCCCGTATTATATCATATGGTCCTTGGCCATGACAAAGTAATCCCAAATGTTTCCAAAGCCACCCCGTTTTATGTTACCTACCTACTTTTTAAAATAATTAAACTCTTCTCATATATATTATTAAATATTATGATAGGTATGTACTTATGCTGTATTATGATTATTCATTAAAAAATATCACAATAGCTTCAACAAATTGCTTACAAACTTGTTACATTATAATAATTATAAAAAATACACGAATAAAATTCAAATTAATACACTAAATAAACATGTACGATACAGGTGCTGCCCTCTATCGAAAACTTTAAAAGTTAAATACAGATATGGCTACGCATAGGTATCGTAACGTCTTGCTTCTGCATTGAGTCGCGTGAAGTCAATAACAATATGTAGATGGCGTTGTAATACGTAGTGGCAAATAGCAGTGATCGGGGATTTGGATGCCACACTACGGAATGTCAAGTAGAAACAGTGATATGGATATATGGATATGCCGTCTGGCTCGTGATAATGTTTCATGTCATAGTAGACAAATTTAATGATCAGACGGATCGCCTGATGTTAAGAAACTACCTTCGCTTGTGTCTTCTTCTTCAACCTAGCGTTTTCCCGGCCTAGCACCAGGGTCCGCTTTCCTGCTCAGCCTTCTCCACTTTACCCGGTCGTCGGCATCCTGAGGTGAGAGATTGTTCTCATCCATGTCCGCTGTCACGACGTCCAGCCAGCGCTTCTTAGGCCTACCGCGGCCGCGTGACCTAGGGCCTACCTTCGCTTGTGTAAACTGTAAATTAAACAGTTCCAAAAACTGAAGTAGTTAGTAAAGTAGGCTTGATGATGTAGTTGGGTATGCCTTGTAGTGTTTTTGAATGATAATAAATTGATTTTTTATATGAAATCACATATTTTATTGTAAGTGAGGTCTATATTAAACTAATTAAGAATAGTTATTTGTTATACAAGGGGGCAAAGTTGTATTTTAACGCCGAGTGTGGAATTGAAAAACGAGCAAGTGAAAAAATTATATAGTTGAACCACGAGCGAAGCGAGTGGTTCGAGAATAGAATCCTGAACTTGCGAGTTTTTTAACACACGAGAAGTAAAATACATTTGCACCCGAGTGTAACACAAAACTTTTCCCCTCACTATAGCGAGGAAACTACAACGCAAAAATCGAGCGAAGCGAGTGGTTCGAGAATAGAATCCTGAACTTGCGAGTTTTTTAATACACGAGAAGTAAAATACATTTGCACCCGAGTGTAACACAAAACTTTTCCCCTCACTATAGCGAGGAAACTACAACGCAAAAAATGTGTTTATGGCCGGCAGCACAGTCTTAAAAATTCATAATCTTAGAAAAGATTTGTATGCAAACTGACACTGACAGATCTGTCAGTGTCAGTTTGAACTGTCAGTTTGCATACAATTTTTTTTTAAGATTATGAATTTTTAAGACTGTCTATTGCCGGCCTATCACTGCTTCCAGTAGTTCCACAGGTGGTAAATCATCTTTATTACTAGATTCACCTACTTTTATCAATTTTAAAGCTGTTAATTTGACTTTATTCAAGGTCAAATTACTTTACCCACTAGTGGATAAAATGCGTTTTTACCCGCTGGCATTAAAGGACAAAACACGTGTTTCCGAGCTAGTGAGGGGAAAATGCGTTTATCACTGCTTCCAGTAGTTTCATAGGTGGTAAATCATCTTTATTACTAGATTCACCTACTTTTATCAATTTTAAAGCAGTTAATTTGACTTTCTTCAAGGTCAAATTACTTTACCCACTAGTGGATAAAATGCGTTTTTACCCGCTGGTATTAAAGGACAAAACACGTGTTTCCGAGCTAGTGAGGGGAAAAAAATTTCAGCAGTAATAACATTGATGACTTGATGTCCCATTTAAAACATTGACCCGTAATAGCAAATAGCAATACATTGACAACCAATATACATATAACATTATAAAGGTAAATTATGTGATTATGATAATAAACTGTCCTTTATCTAGCCATATAAAGCCCTGCGGCAATCCATACTAGCATAATGATTGAGGTAATTCACCCCGTGTGGCATCCAAATCCCCGATCACTGAAAATAGCAGAGCTTCAGCAAATTTAATGAGCAGCACCGTCAGGCGCAAAAAGAGACAAATTGGCGAAACGTCATGCCTACACGCTCGAAACAACACTGTCAACAAATGACAATCACATTTCACCTTAGAGTTTCGGGTGACCGTAATGAAGCATGCCAATGATTATTAATTTTTGATTATTAATTTTAGTGGGTATTGGTACCCTGCCTTGTGGAGATGTGGAGCCGATGGTACTGGGTTCGACATGATTGTTTCCCGGTAAGGGCAGGTAAGTAGGTAGTAAGGGCAGGTAAGTTTATTTGAGGGATGAGACTGATGAGCACATATATTTTTTCCCACGTTTTGGACGTTTTCTATGTTTGCATATAAATGTTTAAATACTCGTACCTTCGATCTGAGTACCCACGACACAAGCCTTCTTGAGCTTATCTTAGGTCTTATTCAATAACTGCCTTGAGTGACGACGATTTAATACTGGACTGACAAAGCCCATACAAAAAAGCGTACCCCTGAAATGTATGGGCATTTAAGACGATACAGGAGGGGTCAATTCTCCATACAAACGCTCTCGACTATTTCCTCCCTGGTTTTTGAAGATAGAGCAATGATTTTTTCAACCCAGGTTATTATTATTTTTATCCTTGTCAGACCGTTTTGATTTTTTTGATATTTTTATTTTTAAAGACGCTAGAGCCAATCAAAAATTTCCAAAAACAGCCTTTTTCATTATGAGACAAAAAAGGTGTGATACACAAGATTGGTAACAATTAGCCAAAAAAACTAAACGGTCCGACACAGATCATTTTGTTGCTATTCAGATTCTCAAATTTCGTTCCGATTGATTGTTTTGAAGGAGGAAACAGTCGAGAGCGGAACCTCGATTTTAAAGATTTTTTCGCAATATCTTTTAATTGAGTTGTTTTTAATGGACAATTTTTTTTCGATAAATCTAGTTAATAACACTAGTATATTTAACTGAAATTCTTAAATTGAAATGTGGGCTCCTTTCCATTTTAGTATTTTCGCTCCTGTAGCGTCTTAAGGCTTAAAATTAGACGGCGCTGTTTCGCAGCTTGAAAGAGTTGAAAGTGGCCAAAATCATATTTTCTCCAAATATTTTTGCGTGTTCTAATTTTTTTATTTTTTATAAGAAAAAATGATATATTTCTTTATTTTAAAATCATAATATCACGTCAATACACATTTGGAAAAAAATAAATTTGTAGGCATTCATCAGTGTAGTTATGATAGTATTTAATTAAAAAATCGAGGTAGGTACGATTCTTAGTACGAAGTATAATATAAATCCTAGAATAATATTGCTGAAACTTAAATACTTTCATGTATCTACTCAACCTACCCCGTTTAGTTGAGTTTTTGTATATGAAAGTATTTATTGAATTACCTGACTGCAGCTCAACAGACACCTCTGAAGAATCAGTTGTCGCTCATTGAACAGCGTTAAAATATTTTGACCCAATTGGTTGTATATCAACCACAGTTCTGCTGTAACTACTTTTGATTTAATTGTGATTTTAAAAGTTAGGATAATTTTGAGTTGTATGACAATTTTAAATTTAAGTACGTTTAATACATAATATATATTATATTATATGTATATTTTCACGAGGACTACGTTGGCGACCGTACCCTTTCCTCTTCATTCATAATTACTTATTCATTGTTAGAACTTAATTGTATTCCCAACCTGTAAGATCACGAACACTTATTACTCATTACTAAATCAGCCCAAAGCGCAAGACGGTAAGGTTCGCAATAAGGCTAATTATAATTTGAAGCTTATCAGTTTAGTAGGACAAAGCACTGCCGCTGGGCGTGCCGCTGCATTCGCCAGCAAGGACGTGCCGCCAGATCTAAAGATCTAGAAGCGACAACGAACTTTTTAACCCCCGACGCAAAAACGACGGGGTGTTATAAGTTTGACGTGTCTGTCTGTGGGTGTGTCTGTCTGTATGTCTGTCTGTTTGTCTGTCTGATGGCGTTACACCTTTGGGGGACGCTCGGCTAAATGGCGCTAATATTAATATTTGACATTTTAACATATATCCAGATGGGTAATTCCATGTAACAGAGTAATGTAAGTGATTTGCATGTTTTTTTATTCATGGTGCTAATTTAAATATCAATATATCTAAGGATTAAAAGTAGGCTTATCTAGAGATAAATTAAGACTTCAATTTGCATCATAAATAAAAAAACATGCAATGAAGTGGTCACTTACATTACAGTTACGTGGAATTGCCCAGATAAGAATATGGGCCAAATTTCCAAAACTGAGGTTCAAAAGTTTTAAACCTGTGTCGAGAGATGGCAGTCTATGCACTGTGATTACTTACACATTTTACTTTGACAGTAACTCTCTATAATACTCGATCCTCTTTGTACTTACACAGTACACTTGCTTGGCTCGTGGAAAACGCTACCACCCAACTCGACATAACACTGTTAAAAAAAAACAGTTCCCAAGCTCTACACAGCGATGCGGGTATTAGCTATATCTGGTTGAGATTACCGCGCATGGGTATGAAATTTAAACTTTTATGTCAATGTTTGGAACGTATTGTATTTATTTAATGTAATTTCAAACAAATTTCAACTTTGGCATACAACTTTAAAGACATCATATCAATCAATAAGCAAGTAATATGAGAATATTCTAAACTTCTACGTCCTACTTAAGTAAACCATCAATCAAACAATCAGTAAACCTGAAAGTGTAGCGTGGAAAAATGTTTCAGGATGTACAAAATATTGACTCCTGGGCTCCAACCAATTTTCTTTTAAAGGAAAAAACTTAAGCTGGTCGATGTATGACGTATCTAAACGTTTTTATTTTAAATACGTGCATAATAAATTAATAATTGATATTTAAACTTTTAAATAAGTAATGTTACCACATGTATTGTGTGGGTCATAAGTTTATGTGATGGTGAAGCATTTTACAATACTCGTATAACAAAACCCTAGTACACGAGTCATGTAATGTGCAAGTTGACAGCAAACTGCAAATCGTAAACATATCTCTTACTATCGCCGTGTATGCACCTCACCGTGCTTCGATAAGTCCAAGGCTCTTCCAGCGTGCAGCGGCGCGCGACCCGCGGCTGCGCGGGCGCACCGGCCGCCATTCGACAACCACTCGCCGACTCGCGCGCAACATGACGCGGCTCTCCCTGCTTTTGCACGTGAGTGACAAGCTTTATTATTCACTTAAACTTTTGTTTTACAGTTTGGTCATGAATGTTATGATTTTTAAGATGAAAGCCTTTTGTACCTGTACCTAGATAATATAAAAAATATCCCTCAGAATTAATTTAGAAAAAAATTAAATGTCAACACAAAAAGTCTATAACAATTACTTTTTAAGTGAAAACACATCCGAATGATTATTTTTTGAAAAAAATAACAGTTATTTTTTTTTACCTTAGCTCATAATTATAAGTACATGTGGCATGTTTTCCTTATTTTTGACCTCAGAAACACGGGGTCTTACCTTATCAGTATCAAGCATTAGGATTTGAGAAATTTTCATTTAAAAAAATAAATGGACGGTCTTTTTTAGCAACATCCATTTTATACGGTGTCTCATCAAATAACACGAAAACTGTTCATACCCGATATCACTTAAAGTACAAAAGATACAACGTTTTCTTGCTGTGAGCAGCCGAGTTATGGAATTCATACTATTTAGAATATTTATCATTATTACTTACTTTACCTCCATCAGTAACTTATACCTACATTATAATAAATGATTAGGTAACCTCACGGTAACCTATATTAGTTAAAATAAGAATAACTTTTATTTGCCTTTTGGCCTTAGATTTAGTAGGTATGCTTGTATTCACAGTAATTAATTTGGCTCATAATTTATTTTTTTGGTACAACAAAAACAGATGAAGGGTAACATTATAAAATACTTAATCAAAGATATATAGATATTCATATTCATATTCATATATTCATATTCATTTATTCATAAAATTAACAATTTTACATGTCAAAGTTAAAGTTAAATTATCATAATTAGGTTGTACCCTAATTATGATAACTACACTATTACATTTTAAAAATAGAAAATACTCTCAAATAAATTCAATAATTAATTTAAAAAAAGAAATAGATGTTGAACAATAATTACAAAAAAAAAAATAATAATAGTATGTGATCGTATTGAACATTAAATTGCACTATTATTATAATATTCTGAGATGTCATAAAAAGCATTAATAGTCAGCCATTTCCTTAATTTACTATAGAATGTGGCTTCATTTTTAATATTTTTTATGTTGTCGGGTAGTTTATTATAGATACCTGGTCCCGCAATAAGAACCGTTTTATTCGATTTCGCGAGTCGACAACATGCTGAGTGTAAGATGTTTTGATGTTTTTGTGTGATACGTGAACTTTTAAATGTCTTTATTGGAAATAGTTCAATGTTACTTCTAATATATTTAATCATGTGATACAAGTATTGAGATGTCAGTGTCATTATATTGCTGTCAATGAACAGTTGCCTAGCCGGGGTCCCGTGTGGCACGTTGGATATAATTCGCACCGCACGTTTTTGCAAAATGAATACGCGCTGCCATTCAGCAGCCTATTTCAATAAAATACCTATTTGACCTAGGTCATGGTTGTTAGGAAGTGTGCCCGGAAAGTTGACCGCATAAATAAATATGCAAAAAGGTAAATCATATAAACTCTTATATGCTTTAGTAATAGTTATTTGTTTTACAAGGGGGCAAAGTTGTTGTTTAACCGCATGTGCCCATATTGATACCCGAGGAAGCGAAAGATTCCGATATTGAACCGCAGGCGTAGCGAGTGGTTCAAAAACTGGAATCTTGAGCGTTGCAAGGGTTTCAAGGCAAGAAGGTTAAACAAACTTTGCCACCGAGTAAAACACAATATTTTTCACCACACCAACACGAACAAAATACTGACTATAAATCATCAAACTAAATCAAATCCATCAATTTATTCAATATTTATGATTCAAAATCATCATTTATAGGCAGCTTAAGACATCAAGTTAAAATTTGTATGAAACTACTTTAAACTCTTGTGGATAAAATGCAATTTTGCTATCTGTTTTCGAATAGCAAAGTACCAGTTGCTTTACCAGCTGGGGTGATGAAAAAATAATGAATGTTGTGCTGTCGTCACATGAGCGTAGTTTTGCTGCATTACTTTTCTGTACATAGGTAGATATACAAAATTGATTTTATATACGAAACAGTCGAGCTATACCTAACTACAATTTACTTTGACTGTAAGGTGAATTTATAGAGTTGAATTAGTATCTGTAGAGTAAGCGCCTAAAGTTGAAAGCTTAGCTTGCCATACCCTACCGGGGTGCCATGCGACCTCCTTCGTATTGTAACATCTTTAATGTAAGTAATACCATGGTTTGCAATAAATGATATTGATTGATTGATTACATGTAAACTGATAACAGTGATAACTTGTCTCGTCTGGGTAATATCTTACATGGAAATGTTTTTACGGTTTTCCTTTGTTTCAACACTTTTTTTCTTACTTTTTTACTACTTCTTGACTTTAAAAAAATCATTACTCAAAGCAGACTGTTATTATAGAAAAAACTGTAGATGTTTCTAGGTATAAGTACTACTGCAAAATATATGTAAATAATTGTTACACTCAAGAAGCCCAGCAAACAGGCATACATGCCCACACAGTTATACTAACTTCTTGACATAAACGGATGGTGCATGTTTTCAACGTCAACAACAAGCACCTAGGCAAATAGGTAAACTCTCGGAATATGCCATTAAAAATACACATGCTATATGATCTGATCTGGGGCCCGTTTCTCGAAAGGTACAAGCCTTGTATTAAAACTATTAAAAGTGCGCGGTTCAAGCCTTGTATTACAACTATTACAAGCGCGCGAACTGTCAAATCGTATGGGTTGTCATGGAAATTGTAATAAACGGGCCCGGTTCTAGTACTTGTCATCTTATTTATTTATTTAAACTTTATTGCACAAATTTACAAAAAAAGAGTACAAATGGCGGACTTAACGCCTTGAGGCATTCTCTACTAGTCAACCATTGGGCTAAACAGAAAGCTTAGTTTGGTGCAGGATTTTAAAAATTAAATAAGAAAACACAAGTCAGTATTCATACTTATCGCAATAAACCTACTTATACATATACATATAATAAATACATATTCCGAATAAAATAAAATATATATTAAACATAAATATATATTATACATACATATATATATAATGATTTCGTACCTAGTGTGAGACATAATACAAATACTTAGTCACGAATGTTTTCAAATAGATGCTTAAGCAACTTGGTTTTAAACGTAAGTTTGCATCTTGTCAACTATTAAGCCAGTCAAACACTGGAGTAGGGTGTTTTTGGGGTTCTGGCTCACTGCTTATTTGCGGTTGGTTTTTACAATTGAGCTAGACCAATGTATGGAGAATGTGGCAATATCATCAATTCATTTTACCAATCGCACAAAAACGCAAATATTGGTTTTCATTTTTCCGTTGCTTGTGTTTAGTAAAAAGTAAAAACCAGGCAAACAGGCAGTGAGCCAGAACCCCCAATAATACCCTACTCACTGGGACATGTACTATATTTTTGTCACTACACATATCTGTTAAAAAAAAAACGAAATAAATTATACATATGAAAGAAAAAGTGACCAAGGCATTTAGTGCCTGAGGCTGAACACATATCTGCTTTATAGCCCCGAAACCAAAGAAGATCGAGTATATAGAGAACTAGCTTTTTCCCGCGGCTTCGCTCGCGGTAGAAAGAGACAAAAAGTAGCCTATGTCACTCTCCATCTCTTCAACTATCTCCAATGTCTTAATACTTTAATATATAACATAATAAAACATTAGGGACATAAAATTATCTTACAATAAAAAAACTAACTATTAAATCTAAAATTAAACTTAAAATAAAATAAAATAAAAATTAAATTAAACTAAATAAAACTAAAATTAAACTAAAGTAAATCTAAAAACGGCCCCTGTGGCATAGTACTGAAGACGCTGGCAGCATTTCCTCGCTGGATTGGCAAGCTAGTACGCTGAGCGAGGAAGCTGCCAGCTCTTCGGTCGCCGGTGGCGTCTCTTAGTCTCTTCGATAAGTCCTTGAAGAGACTCAGAGCGCCAGGGCCCCACGGACCAAGGGTCTCGACGCGGAATGGAATAAAAATATATTCGGCGCCGAGACCGCTGTATTTTCCTACCTTTATTTTCTCGGCCGCCTCTGCTGCTGCCGCTGCCCTCACAGAGGTTCGGTGGAGATGAGACGGGGCCAGTGTGTCAACGCAAGTTGCGTCCCAAACCAGCACCCGTCCCATATTCCACGGAACCAACGACATCCCATCCGGTCTCTTACCGTCCGTCCTAGATATGCCGGTCGGCTCTAAAAGGGCCGGCACATTGACTGACGCAAGAGACCGACGGATCACGTCGTCACTATCTCCAATTAAAAAATCATATCAATTCGTCGCTCCGTTTTGCCGTGAAAGACGGACAAACAAACAGATACACACACTTTCCCAATTATAATATTATAGTATGGATTATACTGTCAATGTAGAATGTGTAGTCACAGTGTGTAGACCGCCATCACCTGGCACAGGATTATAACTTTGGAATTTGATAGATACATAGACAGATGGATAGATAGAAGCTTTATTTGAATTTCAATCTGACCCATAGGTATTCATAACTTGATATATGTGAAAATTATCAAATATTAAAGCGCCATCTAGCCGAGAATCAACCACAGGTGCCACCATCCCCACGACCATACATTTTCTTGACGATTCCGAGTACTATCAGCTGCAAAAGTGCATGGCGAATTTACCAATGAATACATTCATAATTTCTCCATGCACTTTTGCAGCCGATGGTACCTACGTGTTTTTTCTTAGACTGCAGTATCTGTCTATACTATACGAAGTTATATATGTCTTTGACCGAAACAAAATGGACATAATTACTTTTATATTACATGTTGTTTTATTCGCATTAAGAGAAAACATTTCGTAGTGACCCAGTGGAGCTTTTGCCTGGTCGATTTCCCATTGAAGATATACATACCACACTAATACGTAAAATAAATCGGTGCTGATGTCAGCACATCTAAATTCAATATATTTCTTACAAGTTTATCACATAAAATCAGCAAGTTTCCCTATTTTTATTTTAAGCAAAATATTTTCATCGAGGGCAAGGAATAGTTGATTCACCCATATATGACCGAAACAAAATGGACATAATAAAGTGATAAAACATTCTTTCCGCTTCTGTTTTTCTTCACTACTATGTCTGATGGGTTTTTATGCTCTATTGTCTGCACTAACGTGTAATCTTACCTCGGTGTCGATAAGTGGCTACTTAGTTTAAGTAGAATTTACACGCTTGTTCACGCAAACCAACGTAATAAAATTATCGTTATAGCTAAAATTATACATGAATGTGTATTTAAATATAAATGATTAACATTATACGAAAATAGGCACAAGGACTTGCACTTAAGTTTTGCACTTATGTCAAGCTCTCTCCACAAAGTTGATACGTACATGGGCTAATTATTATTATGTATTTACTTGCTTGTGTTATTCAATAAAGAAACAACTTAAACAAACTTAAATCTTAGACAAATGAAGATTCTTTTACTTGTAATAGGCACAAAAATATTCGACTACGAATTAAAAGAAGTCGGTTAAAAAAACCCCAAGCAAGCCCCCTATTCTAATGAATAAGGAGCTTCGTGATTTAGATGCGCTCAATAGTCTACGTCTGCGCAGCCTGTGCAAGCGCAGGGTCAGCGACCCCTAGCCTTAACAGAGAATGCACAATGATGCACAGACCTCGTTGTAAATGTTACACCATTTATCTTTCTTATACCCGCAGGTTTCATTGGAATTTAAATGGAAACCTTTAAATTTTCTTAATACTTTATTGCCCATATATGCAAAAAAAGTGGCTTCAACCTTGTTTTATGACATCTTTAGTCGTCAGATGCGCTATGCAACACCTTAAGCGGAACGAGTTTAAGAAAACTCAAAGAATACTGACTCAGATTTCATTGGAAGACGATGAAATGGAAACTTTTAAATTTTTCTCAATATTTTATTGGCTATTTATGCAAAATTATGTTAACCTTGTCTTATGACATCTTTGCATCAAGATGCGTAATGCGACACCTTAAGAGGACATCGGCCGTCGATTGACACACTGATAGGAACCATTATTTTCTAATAAACCAATTAACTATAATGACTATAGTTCTCCTATACATTCCCCCACTTATGATTTTCATCACAATACCTAGTCTTATTTTGCTTATCGTCCGCGCACAGAACATTTAGAAATTTTACCTTAGACATTCAAATTGAATTCGGGACGCTAAATACTTAAATGCGTTGGCTTCTCTATCTATGGTATGTATGGAGATTATGAAGTCTGTGCGTTCGCGTCTATTATTAAACGGCAGTAACGGCAATAACGCGAGTGATAAAACTATATGACAATTGTAGGAGAACAATAGTAATATACTGATATAAAATAAACCAATTGATTTATCAGAAAACACAATTTTCCCAATGAAAGCGCTACTGGGCGGACGGCGGGCCTCTTAAGGCTGCTTTAAAAAAAAAACGTCAAAATAATGTAAAATTGATAGTTTTAGTCGGTAAAATACTACACTTTCCGTTATCCAATAGATTTATTTAATTCAAATTTCAGTTAGAGCATCTTATTGTTTTGATTTTTATAAGACTGGATTTTTGAAAACCAAGTCACTAAATTAATTATGATTTTTTCTCTAATGCACGTTTAGAAAAACTCACGTATAGAGCTGAATTAGTCGATCTTATTTGTAAAATTTGGACAATTTTGATTACTAAAACAGGTAAATTTATAATTCGTATACCCTGTACTACAAACTTCTCAGACTACATTTTGATTATAAGGTTTTAAAAAAGCGTAAACTAAGACGAATTCAATTTTTTTCAGAAATTACTTATAATTAAGTGACAATTTCTTTGAAAATCTACATCACATCGAAAAAATTTTTGTACTTAATTAATCTGCAACGTTTACTTAAAATTAAAAAATTAATCTTAAAATTAAACTTAATTAATCTGCACTTTTGGACATTTTCTCATATTTTGTTAGACCAAGTAGAAAAACTCCTATAATGTGATATATATTTGTAAACTACTTGCAAAGCCCTTTAATTTGATACCACACACGGTATGATCAAGCGCTCGGTTGCGATTTCACTGTTTTTCACACGAACGCCCTCTTAAGAGGAATGAGTTTTGATGTGGAGAAGCTGCGTGATTTGAGTTGCGTAAATAATATTTTAAGGCAAGTCAATCAACAAACCTTCTATGGTCGAACCTTTCATACTATGTTGTGGGTTTGGTTTAAAAGCAATCAGTCGCCAGTGATCGAATAGTTTCAACGTTATGTAATATTAATACTGAGAAGAGAAGATTCCTACTTTATTTTTGAAATAATTGACCATGAATTGATTATACTTTAAAGGGTCAAAATGAATCTAAATTTAGAAAATACTAAGATACTTAAAGTGGTGCACTTTCTAAAAAAAGGTGGTATTTTATTGTCATTTTACACTGTTAAGTACATATGTATATTTAACACATAATAATGTATGTGCACCTGTGAATGTAGGTATCAACTATCGAAAATTCATTTTTACAAGAATTTTGTTTCAATACAAAAATCAATCAAATAAACCTTCTTTTGCCGTGATATCCATGCATCGTGCTTAATGTGCAAACATTTCTCGTTCCTATTTTATACTTGTTACGTACCTAGGGTTGCAAAAAAACGGTTTTTTTTTCTGGCTTGAAAAAAAAACATGAAAAAAAACCGTGAAAAAAAACAGTTTTTTTTCTGGAGTATGTTTTTTTTCTAAAGTACGAAATCTCAAAATTTGAAAGTAGTTAATACTTTTATACGGTTTTTTAGACTTAATGTTAACTATTAAACGAATTTAATGAAATAACTTTAATTTCTGGTCTTATAAAAGTAACATTTACGAAATATGTAGTTGGTAGTTATCACTATTTACTGTTGGCAACACCACCGCCTCCACGCTGCACGCCGCATCGGGGATTCCCCAATAAACGTTTGTATACTGAATGTTAATTGAATTAAAATTTACGTTATTGTTATTGAAACACGTTACAACTCACGAAGAACCGTTATTGTCGTATTATTTGTTCATCTGAAAAAAAACCATATTTAGAAAAAAAACCATGATGTTCGGTTTTTTTTCATGTTTTTTTTTTCACAATTCTGAAAAAAAAACATTTGGTTTTTTTTCTATTTACAACCCTATACGTACCTAACTATTATCACCCTACTTTACGTAGCAGTCTGTAATGTACACCTACCCAGAGTCCATCGAACTACGGACAGACCGATAAGACCTTGGCATTTCAATTAGTCATGGAGTAGGAGACGTTTGTACACAATAATGGAATAGCACTATTTATAAAGCAAAACAAATTGTGTAGATCGAGGAGCGTAACAACAGGGCTATAGATTCTGTACGGATATCACAGAATAGGTATTAGGTACACGATCCTTCTCTTTCCGGACAGACTCTAAATATCTACTGCGAACTGCGAGAATCGAAATATCTACGTCCATTACAGGGATCTTTCTCTGTCACTCTTATTGTTAAACCTTCATTCGAGTAAGTAAATGCGAAAATTCCGATATTCCAGCTTTAATGAAATCTCTATTCCATTACCTATGTCATCCTTTCATCTTACCCTGAAATGTTTTGGAATCAACGCTGAGTACGATCCGTTCCTCATAACTAATTTTCAAAATTTTGAATTTTCTTACATCATCTTCATGGGTAACAGAAAAATAAGTCCTTATTCTCAGGTTATCAGAATAGTACCTATTGTAAATAATACTCATAATAGCATTCATTCAAATCTGGGGGTCAAACAGAACTAGATCTATTGTTTTTCCCCAAAATCGTGCCAAAGTCGTGTAAACGCTGTCATTGTCAAATCAGTCAAAACAATAGACCAATTAATCACCCGCAAAGTCAACGCCTTAGCTTCAAGTTCATCAACATGTGGGTTAATGTGTCTCAAATTGTTAGGACAGAGATATTATCTCCAGACAATGTTCTTTACCGCACCCACGACCGCTGGTTTCACATGCCGCGTTGCGAAACTCAAACTAGACACATAATGTGGCCAATGTGACCATTCATCACTACAGTAATTAAATACATCGATCCAGTAGGTACGTTATAGCATTTGAGTGGTCGATTGTTTTAAATAAAACTGTTAAAAAGATGGGTATGATACTAAAGTTGATTCGGTTTGTGAAAAAGCACAATGTGCTGGTATATCGCTCAGTCGCTCACTCCATCTTATTTTTGTCTGTACCTATTATGAACGTAACCTATTGAAAAGTATGGCACCTGTTGAAAATTTTAAGAATTGCCTTTAATAATAAAGCGACCTGTAAATAATGAGCAAATGGGTTAAAATTTGATACATAAACTACTAATTCATAATAGAACAAAGGGAACCATGTGGAGAAAGGATTAGTCATATTTATTTTTCTTCCATACAAATGTGGACCACCCTAATAGATACTCGTACCAATGTGCGTTACTATCAATTAAATACCTACTCGTATTGCTATTGACATTTTAAACTTAGCGATGTTTGATTGCATGTATATACTTACCTAATATAAGTATCTTAAAATTACCCCGTTTGGGTATAAATCTTATACATTTTATGACTAAAAGTCCTATTATATGTATCTCAATACGTCCTTTATGAGACAATATTTACATAAATGGTATCCAATTTCATTTGATACTTATTACCAACGTAGCTTTGACGTTAGTCGTTACTTGCCATGACAATATTTTAATCCTTTGACTCATACGCCTATACTAGGCTACGAGAGAAACCTTAGATTATCTGCAACTGTGGGTGGACCATTAATCTAGACTAATTATTTCGAAACCAAAATTTGAAGTATGTTGGCGTGGCTTAATATTATCTACACACGTTTATGCACGCAGGTAACTTAACGCAGAAATATAATCAGTTTACAGGGTGGCTAGCCGAATGGCACAATCGCTCACGAAACGCTCACGAAACGAAGCGCTAGTAGATATCTATCTCTATCGCGCTTGCGTATTGGCGCGACAGAGCCAGCGGCGTATCGCTTTCGTTTGGCGTCGGAGAAATGCCATTCGGCTACGGGGCCTGACATTAATTAATGTGGTACTTAAAGTTGGCATAGTACCTTAGCCTTTACTTAGTTGCGTGAATATTTGTACGCTTGACGACAGATGGTCAATATTTGACGCTCTGTGACCACATGATCCCATTGTTTAGAAATCTCATTGAATATATGACTTGCGAAAGGCATCAAGATATAATAATTATATTACTTTTTGAGGTTTAGAGTTGCTAAGCCCGAGTAAACGTAGCGTTATACCAAAGACATATTGTAACTCCGTAGTCCGTATAGACGGATAAGGTCTACGAAAAAAACGTACCTCAAAGGCATAGAGAAAAAGGTACGGTGGCCTAGATGGCGTTACACCTTTGGGAACGCTCGGCTAGATGGCTCTCATAATATTTGACATTTTAACATATATCAAATTAAGAATATGGGCCAAATTGACAAAACTGAGGTTCAAAAGTTTTAAGCTTGTGTCGAGAGATGGGTGTCTATGCACTGTGATTACACATTTTACTTTGGCAGTAACTCTCTATAATACTCGATCCTCTTTGGTTATACTAAGCTAGGTTGACAGCAAATTTTGGCAACCCCGCTGGCGCAAGACTTATTTTATTTGGACCATATTAGGACATTGGCACAGACGAAGCGTTTAATATCGATGTCAATTTCATTATGATCGACTCCGTGCCCTTTAATTGTACATTTGGTATCGGTGACCGAATGAGTCTCAGGTCGTGTCCGGCTGCGATCCGGAAGTCGGCACAATGCCGTGCCTTGGCCGCACCCTCAAGGTCTAAGAAATGGAACGCAGCACAAAAAATACTCAGTGTATCATTCATACGATGACGGGGTTCAGTATAATTATAAAAGCTGGGCAATAATGTGACCAGGGTACGTAGCCGAATGGCACAAACGCTCACGAAACGAAACGCTCGTAGATATCTATCTCTATCGCTCTTGCGTATTGACGCGACAGAGCCAGACTACCTTACGCGGCGTTTCGTTTTCGTTTCGCATCGGAGAAATGCCATTCGGCTACGGCACCAGACTTTTTTTGTCGATTAAGAAACCTAACTAATTACGGCGGGCACTTTTTAGGGTTCCGTAGTCTACTAGGAACCCTTATAGTTTCGCCATGTCTGTCTGTCCGTCCGTCCGTCCGTCCGTCCGTCCGCGGATAATCTCAGTAACCGTTAGCACTAGACAGCTGAAATTGGGTACCAATATGTATATCAATCACGCCAACAAAGTGCAAAAATAAAAAATGGAAAAAAATGTTTCATGTAAAAATGTTTCCCCCTACATGTAAAGTGGGGGCTGAATTTTTTTTTTATTCCAACCCCAACGTGTGATATATTGTTGGATAGGTATTTAAAAATGAATAAGGGTTTACTAAGATCGTTTTTTTAATAATATTAATATTTTCGGAAATAATCGCTCCTAAAGGAAAAAAAGTGCGTCCCCCCCCTCTAACTTTTGAACCATATGTTTAAAAAATATGAAAAAAATTACAAAAGTAGAACTTTATACAGACTTTCTAGGAAAATTGTTTTGAACTTGATAGGTTCAATAGTTTTTGAGAAAAATACGGAAAACTACGGAACCCTACACTGAGCGTGGCCCGACACGCTCTTGGCCGGTTTTTTAATGATCCCTTTTGCGGTTTTTAAAACGGTGGCTACAATAAATTTGTTCTTTTGTCCCAGCAATCTAATGTCCTAGCAACGGGATTAGCCGTTGGATATGCCCCAAAAATATTTTTGCTTAAAAAAATTGCACTTTGTCTACGTATTTTCGTTTCCTTGTATTCGAAATGAAATACTTTTCATCCGTACTCGGAACTTGAGGGACTCTCATCTCATCGTTTCTTCCCTTAGTTTAACTATCTCAACTATGCCTGTAACATGAAGGTTCTTTATCATACCGATCTCCACACATTGGCAATAATAAGGTCATCCAATTAAGTGATTGAATTATAATCAAATTAGCTTCCTGACAACAAAAGCGTGCACGCTCTGAAAAACTAGTAATAATATTCACAATAGAAAAAACCAGGGCAACAATGTTAGACTGCCATGTGTAGCAAATTAGCAATAACATTCACTTGTAGCAAGATTTTTTTTGAAAATGTGTATTGGCGTGATATCATGATTTTAAAATAAAGAAATATGTCATTTGTTCTTATAAAAAATAAAAACGCAAAAATATTCGGGTAAAATATGATTTTGGCCACTTCCAGGCCCATACATTTCAGGGGTACGCTTTTTTGTATGTCAGTCCAGTATAAAATCGCATGGGAGTCATACATATATTTGGCCAGGCTTTAAATATTTACTTGGAGAGGCAGAATCATTCAGAAGGCGGGTACATTCTCAGCATTCCTCTTCAACGAGCCCTTGAGTCTGATATCAAAAAATTCCTTGATTGATTCGATAAGTTAAATAATCAAATGCATACCCACGTAGCCGACATGTATGGTATGGTAGGGTAGGTATGCAAAAATTGTATAAATATTTATTTACAGGTGTTGCTCCATATGCAACACGTAATATATAAATTATTTATAACAATGCTCGGCTTTACAAGCTTTTATTCAACTCCATCTGTTCTATCTGTCTGTCACTCTATCAGTACATATTATAAATATAAGAGCCAATATTTAGAGCCCTTTTGACAATTTAATGAGATTTAAGGAGTGCCTAATGTATTATATTAACATTGTTATTTTTTTTACTGGTTCGAATACTAGAACAAACTAATTAAGTACCTAGGTAAACAGTATTTAACCGTGATAAAAACTTTAATAGCTTTATAAGCTATTATATGAGCGTAGGTCTTAATCTAAGCACCTATTACGCTTAAACCAAATGGTGTTTTAAGACAAAACAAGGTTATAATTAATATACCTAACATGTGACCTACTAGGCGTGGTTCACGATACGACTTTTGGTATTTAATTAATATTTCATTTGTAACAATGAAATATTAATTAAATACCAAACGTCGTTAAAAAAGCGTTTTGTTTTTTTAAATTATAAATGGGCTTACTCTTGGCCACAGACTAGCCAAAGGCAAAGACGTGGCCTACGATAGAGTGAGCTCAGCTCGCGTTCTCCAACTTAAGATGTCTTAGATAAGTTTAAGGTTTAAGGTTCTGAAGCATAGGTTCCGCTAGCAGAATTTATGAAAATAATCTTTATACAAGGTGCTCGCGAGGAACCCAAATAACTTTAACAGCGTATTCTTGGTCACATTTTAAGACTAAAATGTCATATAAACTTTTCTAGATTTCGTCTAGTTTCAGAGTTATTGCCAATTAAAAAACACGGAGAAACTAAAAAGCAAAAAATAATAAACCTTTGAATTCAGATTTCTTATCGTATTGCAATAATCTAAACATCCAAATTATAAACAAATCAATTATTTTTGTAGTCGGTACCAGACCTGTTCGTCGCCTTGCTATTGCCTGTTTGCCCCACCCAACCATACACAGGCTGGTATCGACTCCAAAAATAATTGATTTGTTTATAATTTGGATGTTTAGATTATTGCAATACGATAAGAAATCTGAATTCAAAGGTTTATTACTTTTTGCTTTTTAGTTTCTCCGTGTTTTGTAACGCGCTTATTTTTGAAGGCGGTTTTATTTTTTGTTAAAAAGTTAATTTATTTGTTGATTTTTAGTGGTTCCTAGTGATATTATATGTATCAGTCCGAATATATGTACAGTAGTGAAAGAATTATCCTTTAACTCCTAACCATTGAGGAGTTGACCTTCCATCATCAGCTCAGCCACATAAAATTACTACTGTCAGGCGTAAATACTGGTGTACCTTTGAAAAATACACCAAAAACATTACATGTGCCTATAACATTTGAAGAGTTCCCTCGATTTCTCCAAGATCCCATCATCAGACCCTGACTTGGTGCCAATGGGACCATCTCGGGGTTATACCCGTTCGATCAAAAAAAAAATTTTGAAAATCGGTCCACGATTCTCGGAGATATCGAGTAACATACAAAAAAAAAAAAAATCAGTCGAATTGAGAACCTCCTCCTTTTTTGAAGTCGGTTAAAAAAACATTTCCGTATTGTTACTCAGTACAAAAGGTCTTCTTAAGGCTGCTTTCAAAAAAAACGTCAAAAGAATGTAAAATTGATAGTTTTAGTCGGTGAAATAGTCCGTTATCCAATAGATTTATTTAATTCAAGTTCCAGTTAGAGCATCTTATTATCTTGATTTTTATAAGACTGGATTTTTGAAAACTAACTCACTAAATTAATTATGATTTTTTCTCTAATGCACGTTTAGAAAAACGCACGTATAGAGCTGAATATACGCAAATAAACAATAATAGTTATGCCACAGTCGCTGGCAATCGGTAGTGATTTTGGCAGCCCCGCCGCCGGTGCAAATGTTATATAACGTCTCTTTTAAATTATGACGTTTACCTCTAAACCTTTAAGTCACGGGTTACCGTGACCATAACACGGCGGGTTCATTGCAAACTTAATTTGAATGGTGTGATTCTAAAGATACTGACATTCAAAGTTGCTGCACTGCCATTAAATGTGGGTATATTTTTTTATTAGGTAACTTCAAAATATAAACTCAAAATAATAAATTATTATTGTGACCGGGTTAAGATTTTCATCACCCCTTTTTCTCCCATACCTGTAGGTGCCGGAGAAGTCGCTTGTGGGATTTGGGTTCAATCGTATTTAGAGCGATGGGCTAGCAATTTGTAACTGCAATATAAAAAATTCGTTAATTTAACCCCTTAACCGTTAAAAGTGGCATTGAAATTTGAGCATTTTGTGCTTGACCCTACCTTTAGGGATTTTTTTTTTCTAATAACACTACAAACATGCTTACTGCTACAATTCAGGCGTTAGTCTAGTATAAATTACATATAAGAAATGCATGAATGCAGGTTATCTAGATTACAGTGGTACCTACTAATGCACGTGGCTCGTAGGTTGGTGTTATTCCTTGACGGGCAATATAATCGTTGACGCAGTGTTCAAGGCAAATCCTAATTGCTGTACGCATTTAATGAGATTCAATAAACTAGTTTCCATCATAACTAGGGGTAAATTATAGGCTAAAAGTATTTACCAGTGGCTAGAGACTAATACTGATCACGATATTCGTTTGAGAAAAACCCCGGGTTCGTAATACTACAGTTATTGATGTAATTGAAGATGATGATGAATTGATGATATGCCGCATAAACAACTAGCATAATACTAACATTTAAATGTTACACGCCCTGTCAAACAAATAAAATAATCTTTTGACAAGATTCTTGCCGCTGCCACAGATTCTTAATTAGTTACTTCGCTGCATTCATAGCAGAGCTAGAATAACATATTATTGCATGTGACTGTACAGGGGAAATAACTAACATAGAATTGTAAAACAAGGTACTTACTTAGTAGTAGTTGCAGTTAAGTAATATTACAATACGGCGAAAAGAAAAGAGCGTACTTTAAGATGGGCTTAAAAGTCGGTAACGCATTTCCAACTCTTCTGCCGGCCTAGCTGCAATGACAACCGTTGACGCTAGACGCCGATCGGAGCGCAGTCCAGCTCTCTTGCGCCAATTCGGTAGAACGATAGAGATAGCTAGTTACAATAACGAAATCATGGTAATCGTTTGCTACGTACCTGGTATTGCAGGTACCGTATTATGGCCGGCGGTAATAGCTTACCACCAGGGGACCCGTCTGCTCGATTGCCTTCTATGTATATCATAATAAAAACATGATTATCCCTAACACTAGAAATTAATAAATGCCCTATTACGTTTCAGATTGCGTTGCTGCTCGGAGCAGCATGCGCGGCGCCCGCGCCCGCGCCGGCGCCAGGCCGAGTGCCGAAGGTGTACAACGCGCTCATCACGTCCAACCAGAACCTGGAACCCAGCAAGGCCTACCCGGTATACCAGCCTGTGCTGCACGACCCTTTCGGTTTCCCATACTCGCCCTTCGTGTATGGGGACTATCCTATCAGTAATGTAGGTTTTCCAATCCATTATTTTTTATTATTATACATGACACAATTAAAACTAATACCGAACCAAGTATGCTATTTCGTAATTAACAGAAATCTAAAATAGGCCTATACATTTACTTTCAGGGTCTAATACCGGTTCCTCCGCCATCTCCCAAGGGACAACCGGCACCTGCTCCTCCCGCCCCATCACCAGAGTCACCGCCCACGCCTTCAGAAGCCCCGCCCGAGGACAAGTCCCCCTCCAGCGAAGTCCCGCCACCGGCGCCTGAACCGCAGCCCGAATCCGACACTAACAAACCCACAACAGCGTCACCGCTGCCTCCGAACACGGAGTCCCCCATACCGCTAAACGAATTCGGCTTACCATCCCAAGTTTTGCCACTGGGACGTATAAATCCAGCTTACAATGGATTCACACAAGTCGGCCCATTCACCTACCCCTACGCGTACTCTGGCTTCAGATTCTACGACCCGTATGATCCGTTTAGCTTCAATCCGTACGCGAATTTGCCACCTTTGTATAGACCTTTGGCCAATACGTTGGTGCCGCAAGGTCCTGCGCTGGTCCCCGCGAGGGCTGCACCTGTAGCACCCGCTCCTGCGCAAAGTGCAGACGCGCCTCCTTCAGAGCCGAGTGACCTGAATCTCCTCAATTACGCGTCGAAGGACCCCGCCATACCTAATGTACCTCCGCCTCCACTACCAAGCGGTGGACTAAAAACTGATAAGACAGAATAATTGGGAGATGCAGACTTGATGGACATAATGGATTTTTGATCCTAAATCAGTAACCTTCCTAGACGTAACAAAAATGTGAACAGTTGTACCCCACGCGTAGGAAAGCAGAATCGGATCAAACCATGCAACTCAACTTCAGACTTTGAATTGATTCCCTATTTGTAGAAATGTTAAATATACGTAGGTATACCTAGCAAAATAATTTGGTTAACTTGTATCGATGGTTCGACACCTTTGCAAACATTATTTGTCTTTTCAAAAGGACTTATTTCTAAGTCTATAAGTCAACAGAGGTTATTTTTATCTATGTCTTCCTAGACATATAACCCTTGTTGACTTATAGAAATAAGTCCTTTTGAAAAGACACTCCTCATTTAATATGAGTTCAAGTGTCATATTTCTAAATACTTAATAATAACAATGACAATGTCGGTGCTAAGTTAGCTTGATTCGGTTTTGCAAATAATTTGTATTCTGAGGCGCAAATTTTTTTGATTGTCATTCCAAAACATTCATACTATTTCAGTAAACAATAATTATTAGGAAAACACCTATACTCTGCAGAGTTTCGTTTAATTGATGGGTGTGATATTGAGATTAAGTATTATATTTAGGTTTAGGTATTTAGTTAAGTATAACTTTTGCAACACCGTGCCACACCCGCGCCTATATGCCTGGAAACCTGGGCCAGATTACCAATTCATCGTTTGTAGAAAACGAAACGAAATACTAATCTTGATTAAAGGGGACGACCGTCCCAAGACCACTTACGAAAAATCAAACGTAGGTTGGCGTATGATTAAAATACATCAACTTAAATAAAAATACTTTCATAGCGTCAATGTCTTGGAAGAGACATGAGGACTACGTTTTTAAAGAGAATCCATCGTACCGTATCTCTAGTATTAGAATATACCATCTTCTATTTTCGTTCGCCACACAGACTATTAGAATTGACATTTTCATTTCATTTACTACAAACGATGGTCAATATGATACAAGTATAATCCTTGTGATGATGATGACAGTAAAATCGATTTTTACTAAATATTGATGAGGCATGACAAAGTTCCTGGTGATATTTTTTGTGTTTATATAATTTTTAATGTTTGTACAAGTGTTATTGATATCAATATTTGTCATTTACATACAATTACCTATTATATATTATATTTAGAAAAATATAACGAATTGAAATCGTTAACACGGTTTTATTTATCTAACTTTTTTATACAACGTCGGTGCAAACACGTATAGGGTCCGCCTAATGGAAAGCGATCACCGTAACCCATATGGACGCCTGTAACTTAGGGGGTGTCACATGGGCGTTGCTTTAGACCCATTAGAAACTTGTACACTCCTTTTTTGAAGAACCCCATATTGTAGTTCATCGGGAATATCACGGCAGGGAGCTCATTCCACAGCCAGAGCGTCCGCGGGTGAAAATTCCTCTGAAACCGCACGGTGCGCGACCATTTAGGTACCTACCTACTCACAAATACGAGGTACGAGACTTTGATCGTAAGCCTCATTCATTGAAAAGAAAATACGTAAATAAGTAGGTCTAACATGTTCATTCTGCATGAAATAAAACTATGGAAACTGATTATATCGCATATAACGAAATATGTATGTTAAAATAATACCCTGCTTGCTAAGCCGCGGTCCTGGGTTCGAATACCGGTAAGGGAATTTATTTGTGTGATGAGCACAGATATTTGTTCCTGAGTCATGAATGTTTTCTATGTATATAGGTATGTATTTATCTATTTAAGCATGTATATCGTCGCTTAGCACCCATAGTACAAGCTTTGCTTAGTTTGGGGCTAAGTTGATCTGTGTAAGGTGTCCCCAATATTTAATTATTTATTTATTATTTTATTTCGACATTTGAACCCTTTACAGTGTTCGTGGTCAGCTACAACCACATTTGTAATAAATAAGCACTATTGACATCATTGACCGCTATCATCATTGAACATATCCCGATAGACTTTGTTTGTCTCGCGTAATCCAATACGCGGATATGAGTGTTCAAAAAATTACGAAGCGTACTTTTGTATTCCCATAAAAAGCCGTGATTTGGTAAAAGGCTTATCTATGTCAATATTACACTATCTTTCTCACTAATTGATATTGCTACTGATATCGTATCAACATTGATCTTGACGTCCTACTACCGTTTCGGATTGTACAGGCTGTTCTTTTTTTCAATTACTCCTGACGATAAAGAAGAAACCTCCGCAACGCCTATTGAAGTAGCAATGGCGTAGCGTCGCGTTTTAGTAATTTTATTCGGGTTTAATAGACATCTAATAACATTTTAGTAAATGATACGTAGGTAATGACACTGAATAACGCTAATTTCTAAAAAACTATTACAAAACCATACAAATTACAAAGAGGACAAAGATCAACCATAATGTGGAACCATTATAAAAAACCTGCCAGCACTATCGAGAGAACTATCTAGAAGGACTGAGAAGAAACAATTCTACCCAAAATTATGGTAAGTTTAAGTAAATAAAAAAAATACCAAAAGCGACACCAAATACACCAATAAAATAAATCTACCTTCACTTCGATCTTTAGCCTCGTTCCGCTCAACATGTTCAGTTAGGGCTATTGAAATTCAAACCAAATTATTTAACCGTATTAAATGGATTAATAGCAAATATGGTTAATGGCAGGTATGGGTTAAATTGTGGCGTGGGCGAGAGGCTGGCAACCTGTCACTGCAATGTCACAGTTTCGTTTTCTTTCAACCCCTTATTTGCCAAGAGTGGCACTGAAGCTTTAGTAGTTTCATGTGTTCTGCCTACCCCTTTATGGGATAGAGGCGTGATTGTATGTGTGTTGTATGTATGTAATGGCAAATCTAAGCACAGATTAATAATAAGTTACTAACACCTAAGTAGAATTTGTTTTTTTTTTTTTAATTGAACACTATCTGATTTTATTTTAGGTCAACCTATACTCGATCTGTAGGTACTGGTATATTTATATTAATATATTGTGTTGACACTTCATTTAGATCAACTCGTCTCCTGATAAAAATAATGTATGAAACACTCAGTGCCCTAAGCGTATATGAGAGCATACGCAAGTCAACCAACATGTCCTTTACGAGTATATGTTGTATTTCATTAATATTTGTGACATTAATAAAATTTTGTGTACAGGTATTGAATTACAAATAAATATATCTACTTATCAATAATTGTAATAATATAAATTTGGACAAAAACTTTGAACAGGAATTGCAATAGTTGTGAAGTGAATAGTATCTATATAATATTTCCTATAATTTTCTTGCAGGATTGCCCACAAGAGGAATCACAAAGTGGTTTTAAAGTCACCTGGCCTTCAAGTTCACTCGCAGAAAACGCCACGTCCCAACCACTGTGCTTTAGAAATGAACGCCTTATTACAAGAAACTGCAATGGAACTCATTGGGAACCCAGCTATGAACAGTTGCAGGCGTGTCAGCAAATAGTTAACTATTTTGGATATTCAAAATGTCCTCCGGGGCACCACCAAATTTCAGAGAATAGTGGTCACTGTTATCAAATCAACAAACGATCTGCTTGGAATCATCCTTGCTACAAAAGTGGGAAAACTACCGTTATAACTGATTTAGAAGAGAGCGAAATATTTTCTTTATTGACATCATTAAACGCAACTAAGCATAAATATTTTTGGCTACCGGCTCAAAGATCCAAAGTGTTTAATCCAGTTGTATGGCATGTTCCGGGCCCAAATTGGGGACGAACTGTGGAAACTAACACTAAACATAGTTTCTTACAAATGCGGGCACCTATGATGAAAAACTGTTTGCTTTTGAACGTTGAGCAAAGAACCGTAATAACAGAAACTTGTAGCCTGGAATATCCCAGCTTGTGTTTCTCCGTAAACGAGTTTCGTTATCCGTTGGGATGCCCTGATAGGTACTATGGATTTCGTTTTATGTCTGATGATAACATTTGTTACGGAATAGAGGAATCTGACAATGAGACTGGTTTAACGTATGATGAATTCGTTAATACAAAGTGTTCCAGGCCTAGTCCACGTACATATCAAGGTCTCCATGGTGAGTTGACAAGATATGTTTTCACAAAACTAGCTGCGATGAATTCTTTTAATAGTTCAAAATGGTGTTGGTATCAAATATTTTCTCCTGCAAGCATAACCATGTTGCCAGTTGAAAGTGATGATGTAATTGAAAAACCGCAATCCACGACTTTATCGGCACAAGGAGTAATTAATGGAGACGGAGTATTGAGTTTAAGAAATAAGACTTCCAAGTTTACTTGCATGGCTTGTGAAGTAGAAATGAATTTTAGTGAAACGGAATTCATGTTTGAATACAATGATAAGGAAAATAAGATGTACCTTACAGTTTATTATCCTTCAGGTTTGTGGAAATCCGATGATAACGATAAGGGAGTACAGTGTTTTTCTAACGCTAAGGGATTCGTCAAAATCGTAGACTTTAACGACAAACCGTTTTTTGAGGTTAAGCAATTAAGGGAAGTGAATGATTTTGGGAACCTAGACAAAGTTGTTTATGAAATTGATCCAATTACATACCGAGCAGCTCAATATTGGTGCGAAGGCCACACAAAAAACTTTACATTAGTTGCTACTGATAAGTTGATCGTGAACCCTAACTGTAATGAGGAACATGTATTTGCCATTGTTCTTGAAAAGTACAATATTGCTTATGACACGGATGAACCCGACATGTCCAGTTTAACTTCAAGAATTACCGAAATATTTAATGCCAACAAAGTTTTATTAATGGACATATTGGATTTCTCTATCGAACGTATGATACTCTTAATGCATTTGCATGTAGCAATTATTGATATTTACGATGATACAGCCAGTAATATCAAACACACGTTACTTACATTAAAAGAAACAGCAGAAATAGAACTCCCTAAATACAATTATACTTTTGTCAATATTTCCAGTTCAATTTATTGTTTGCCTACTACTAGTGATGACATTTCTGGGCTAAAATGGGATCTAACACGTATCGGTCAAATTGCTGCTCCTCAACAATTCTGTTTGCAAGCTAATGGTCTGCCAGTAAAAAGGCATTGTTTAGGATCTTATTTATTTGGAGGTATATGGGGTGATGTTGAAGGACTGTGTGATAGTACTTATGAGCCATCTTGGACAACCAAATTCTTATTTGACTTTATGACTGGTAATATACCAAGTAATGTTACAACTAGTTTTTTAACCAATGGTCTAGGAGTAGTACTCGGAAATGTAAACAATTTGATACCCGCTGATTTATATTATCTGTCGATGTCATTACAGCATGTGTTATATTTAGCTGAAAACAATACCTCTGTGGATCTGGGCGACATAGATAACGCGGCATGGGTGATGGACAGAGTGATGTCAGTAGATCACAGTTATTTACTCTTATCCCAAACCCTTAACTCAACTAATGTTATATTAGATTCAGTAAATGAAATAATTGAACACTTAGTCGAAGAAGAGAAAAGCAAGGAAAGTAATTATTTTCTTGCAGTTAAACCACACTTTGTGGTTCAAACTTCTTATCCTATACAAAACAACATTACAGGTATAGCAATAATTAATAATTCCAGCACAGATGATTTTACGGAAATGGCTATTATACCTTTATTCAAAAATACTACTTTGAGTGATGTGCTTGCTATAAAAAATTTAGAGGTTGCTACATGGCTTTCAGATCAGATTCTTGAGTCTGTGCAGTCTATCTCCGATAACACAACCTCGTCCAATGTTTCTAATACAAATAATGAACTGTACGTTGTAATAACTGTATTTTATAACGATGCAATGTTTCCAGAAATTGGATTGAAGAGATTTCAAATGAACAGTCGAGTTATTGGTATTTCGATTCCTGGATACTCGACTAATTTAGAACACGCTGTTCCTTTGGTCTTTAAAGAGGTACATACTTCTAGTTATGATGATGATAAAATCTGCGGATATTGGAATTTTGAATCAAACTCTTTTAGAGACTTACCGGGCTTCTGGGGAAAGAAAGGATGTTTGCCTTACAAGTCAACCAATAGCATAACTGTATGTGAATGTTATCATTTAACTCATTTTGGTCAACTAATTAATGCTGGCAGTAGTTCAAACAACAAAGAGGTGCAATCACATCACAAAAAGGTCTTGAATATTATAACATTGGTTGGAAGTTTTATTTCTTTATTAGGTATAGTAGGAATATGGATAACGGCTTGTGTTTTTTCTTCTTGGAGGCAAAAAGCAGGTACAAAGGTTCTATTACATTTATCAAGCTCAATAGCCTTGCCTTTAATATTTATGGTAGTATTTAATCTAGATACAACAATAATCGTAAACGAACAAGGTATTTATAAAGTTGCAGAGCACATGGAGGTATTATGTATAATACTTGGTGCTCTATTGCACTATTCTATTTTGTCAAGTTTCGTGTGGATGTTTATAACAGCAGCTTTACAATTTGTTAGGTACGTGCGAGTCTTAGGAGTGTGCAGACCATCAAGATTTATGATGAAATGTACGGTGTTAGGTTGGGGTCTGCCTTTAATACCAATAACTGTAATCTTATTAATTGATACAGATAATTATATTCCAGAACCCACAAAGTCTGATATGGGCAGATACCTAATTTGTTATCCTACGGGTTTTATTCTAACCATGAGTGTAATTGTTCCTATATGCGTGATACTGGCAACGAATATTGCTTTGTTTGCTATAATTTTGTATTCTATATACAGGGGCCCTGACGGTAAAATGAGAACTACGGATATCGATCTTATTGGAGCTCAGTTCAGACTGTCTATAATTTTATTCTTTTTGTTGGGACTAACTTGGATATTTGGTATATTATCATTTACAAATAATTACTTGTGGTCTTATTTATTCTGTTTAACTTCAACTTTACAAGGTTTTGTATTGTTTGTGTATTTCGTGGTATGCGATCCAAATACGAGAAATATGTGGATTTCACTAATGACACCTAACCGTATGAGTACATACAGGCCAAGAGAAAGTATTACAAGTATTAGTAGCGGTTAGTGTAACTAGGGGGTAATAATTGTATACAAAACACGTAAGGGTATCCTTGTATAATTATAAAATATTAATATTAATGAAATATACTATGAAAAAACCTTCATGATTTATTTCAATAAGTATAATATGATTACATGATCACGCTAGACCTAAGTTGTCTAGTAGTAGGTAGGTAACTATCTTTTTTTTCATAGGAATACAAATTCCGACATAATAGCCCCTGCTTCCCTCTGGGAACTACGCGCTATTATTGAGGACTATCCTAAACGTGCTTCGGCTCCAGTTCTCTCTCTCTCTCTAACTGGCTGGGGAACTCGTCTTCGTTCTGAGTTATAAGCTTGTAACGTACGGGTTATTGTATGCATCAAATGTAATTTTATTTCAAATTATGTACAGTAAATATTTTATAATAAATTCACTTGTAGTCCCTTACATATTCGATTTTGAATTATTATATAGGTATATAAAGATACATAAACGGGGAAGTGGAGAAACGCTTGCGAAAGGATGGTAAATGTGGTCCTTAGTTATTTATGCCCTCGCTCCGGATCGTCTTTGAATTCTTTGATGCATTCGGTTGTTCATCGCGGCGAGCGTGATGGGCCCCTTTGCGTTTTAGATGTAAACGCTTTGAGCGAGTTTATTATTCATTTAGATTAGATTTATGTTTTAGACTATATTATTCATAGCTATATTATTAAATAAAACTGGATAAGTAAGAAATATGTGTATTTTATTAAATTGACTTTCAATGACATTAGTGAATCTGTTTAAGTATGTGACATGTGACCGATTTATCAGATAAGAACAAAATAAGAACGTGACGATAAATACTAATATTCATGAGATGATTTAGAATACTGGACCGTGTGCCAATAATGACAAGTTAAGAAGACATCTTCAGATGACGGAATATACTTTTCGACGAAGCGATCCTTTTTTTTTTTTTGACGGAGTGGGAATGCTGTTACGCACGATGTGTGGGACTCGCCGTTTCTTTCCCCTCCCCTATCGAGAGGGGGGAACGAAGCGATCCTGAGCCGAATGCTGGCCCCATTGGCACGCTGTTTACGAATGACTTTCTCACAATGTTATCAAGCATTAAAATATTCAATCTCACAGTAAGCATACAAACACACATGATTTGTAAACATTACATTTTTCTTAAAGTCAATCAAGTGATTCTAGTATAAAACGCGATTCAAAAAGCATTATCCCAAGAAATACACCTCAGTAGCTGTGCATTAAGTACCTAAAGAAGTACAATACGATAAGAAATATAACTATACTTAAAATTAGACATGGTGTATGGAAGACTTCATTGTCGCAAACTTTTTATAATTTTACCATTTATTTTATCACTAGGTAAGGTGTTTCACAGCTATTTTATATAATATAAACATATTAGAGATAAATGTATATCCTAGTTTTTTTTTTTAGTTGCATGTTATGCTTGGCGAGTTATACCATCCCATGAAGTTTCATATGCGTTATACGCAGTCGAAAAAGGAAATGTCTCAGATCCCGAAGTGGACAGCTATGAAGAAAACCTTTCTCAGATTACGATAGACGTACCCAACGCAACAAGAACCTATGGTAAAATTAAGTTAAAGTTAAAATTGAAACCTGGTACAATTGACGAATCGAATTTGACACAGTTTTAAAGCCAAAATAATTTCAATTTTAGGAAAACACTTCAATACTCACTACTTATATTCTACATATTATAGAATAACTCTTAAAGTGCTCAGGATTCAATTATACCCTTCATAAATATGACATTTTATCCCTTAACACGTTCGCTGCGGCTTATTCATTGCCGCAGCGAAGGTGTTAGACACAATCATGCAGGTCGACCCCATTGTTATTCAGTCCCTTTTTCTGATGCTAAAGGTTCAACTGATGTTCGTATAATGTGTATAGAATTTTAATTTTCAACATTTCAGATTACTTACATACAATCAACGAGTTTGGATGGTGCAAGAGTGGTAAAAACGACACTGACGGTGTGAATCTGTACCGATACAACCATCACACAGTTGTTTACCGAGATTTGATCGCAACACGACGGACTTATGTAAAGCAGAACATAATGTCACCACGAGTAGCTATCTCATACGATGACCACATTATAATGAATACAGGAAACTTTTTTGATTAAAAAAAATTAAAAGAGAAGTGTGTTTTTTACATTCCCCTGTGTGATAGCTTATAAATTCTGGGTAATGATTATTATGAAAACTTTACAATAAGGTATAAGTAGGTACCAAACTATAGGTAAAAGTAAGTTTTACCTAGGCTGCCTCATTTTTACGGTTTCGTACCAAAAAGGTACAAAAGGACCCTTATGGCGCCGCTCTGTCCGTCTGTTTGTCTGTCTGTCACATTTCTAAATATCCCGAGAACTACTTATGCCATCGACTTGAAATTTGGAATAGTTATAAACATTGTTAACGTCTACAAATTGAAAATATTTTTTTTCAAGGAAAATGTAAAAAAAAATTTAGGAAATATTAGTTTTCATACTAAATATTACAGGAAAAATAAAATCGTGTCTGAGGAACGTAGAAAAATCCATGACTCAGGAGAAAATATCTGTACTTATCACACAAATAAATGCTCTTACCGGGATTCGAACCCGGGACCGCGGCTTAGCAGGCAGGGTCACTATCCTCTAGGCCAGACTGGTCGCCGTATATTGAGAAACATGAGGTTATTTTAACTATTGAAAATTTGTACGGATACGGAACTCTCGGTGGGCGAGTCCAACTTACATTTGGCCGGTTTTTTTAATTAAAGTTCAAAACGAAACTATGGGAACAAATCAAATTATTTGTAACAAATATTTTTATTTGTGTTTTTTTAAGTACCTAGTCAGTAGTCACACTCCTATATATAAATTAAAAATAAGATGAATATTAAAGAAAAAATGACGGACACCACCAGTGGCGAAGGCCGGATTCGAACCGGCGTCCTTAACAATCCGGGCTAACGCCATGAACAACTAGTGCGAAAAGGCCGCCCTGACGTTATATCCTGTATCACGCGACCATGCTTGCCTGCCAGAACTAGGTTTTGATAAACATGGGACCAATGTATATGTACATACATTCAATTTAAAAAACCAGGCCAAGTGCGAGTCGGAGTCGCCCACCGAGGGTTCCGTACAATTAAATCTTTCAATAGTTGAACCATCAAATGTTATTCATATAACTCTACAGACTTAACTAAATCCTCCAAGACTCAATATTCCACATAACAAGTAATATTCAATATACAATCTTATTATTACACAGCGTCCAAAGAAAATCAAGATAATTCGACTTCAATAGTTTACATGTCGTAAGGACGCTCCTGAGCCGACCTCATTATGTCAGGAAAAACGCGACGTAGGAAATGAGCGTTCAACTTACAGCAACATCTATCGGCAAATTAAGTAAACTAATGTGCGCGAGCTGAAAGTACGGAAGATGATTTTATGGGATACTTATTTATTACCTATTTTTTACCATTTTTCCTCTATTTAAAAACAGGTACTTTCAGTCTTTCATTGTAGGCAAGACAAGACAGGTGCTGAAATAGAAAATGTAAATCTAATAGATTTTTAATAAATTAAAAAAAAAGTTTACAAGAGTCGTGTACGCTTTTATTTTTCCTGTAATAAATATTTATAACAATAGCCAAATTTGGTAAAACAATAGTATAATAAACAAAAAAATATACTTTCAATATGTAGTGTGGTAGAGGTTAACGATGTTCAAAATTATTCCAAACTTCAAAGCGATAGCATAAGTAATTCTCGAGATATATAGTAAAATGAAAGAAAGACGGACAGAAGGACAGAGTCGCAGTGCATACCTAAGCGTTCCTTTTGTACTTTTTTAGTACAGAACTCTAATAATCAAAATCAGTTCAGTAATGAGGAAGATATCGAATAACGAACAAAAATTTTGAAAAAGGTTAAAAAATACTAAAACTAGAGAAGACCGATCTCGTCTAGCGGGTAGTGACCGTCCCTGCTAAGCCGCGGGTACGAATCCCCGTAAGAACATTTATTTGTGCGATGAGTACAGATATTTGTTTCTGAGTCATTGATATTTTCTATGTATATGTCGCAGTAAGAAAGATAAAGCCGTTATATCGTTATAACCCTAGGGATATAATTATATGTCGTAACATAGTTAAACGAAGGCGATTAATTGCTATCTTACTAGGAATATAACTATAATACGTTACTAGTTTAGTCATATAATTATATGACTGGATTAAGTTTAGTGAAATGATTGTAGGCAGGAGTGCGGCGGTGCGGCGGAGGTATAGTTATAACCCTAGGGATATAATTATATGCCGTAACATAGCTAAAGGAAAGCGATTCCTTACCAGCTTTCATTCATAGGAATATAATTATAATACGTTACTAGTTTAGTTATATAATTATATCACTGGATTAAACTTAGTCTAGGGATATAATTATAATACGTCTCTAGTTAAGTAATTAATATAGTTATATTACTGGATGAAGTTCAGTAGTATAATTGTAGCAGTGTAGTGCGAGGGTGCAGTGGAGATGGGGGCGGGGGCTTACCCGCTACCGCAAGGCAGTCGATCGGCATCAGTTGTCGTTCACGTCACGGTTGCGTTTTCGTGCATAATTATTTATTGAATTTTCGCCACTTTTTCTGTGATATCGTTATTATATATTAGTTTTATCAGTGCAAGTGACTTATAGCAATACGCGATTAAGTCCCGTTTGCAAATACCGTATTAAATACCGCTTTTAAATACCGTATTATAATTATATTCCTAGTAAGATGGTTATGAATCGCTTTTGTTTAGATATGTTACGGCATATAATTATATCCCTAGGGTTGTAACTATACCTCCGCCGCACCGCCGCACTCCTGCCTACAATCATTTCACTAAACTGAATCCAGTCATATAACTATATGACTAAACTAGTAACGTATTATAGTTATATTCCTAGTAAGATAGCAATTAATCGCTTTCGTTTAACTATGTTACGACGTACCTATAATTATATTCCTAGGATTATAACTATATAACGCTGCCGTGTCACGCCTATCTCATGTAACTCGAAAAACATAGTTTTGAGTAAAATCAGTTTAAAGTTTTTTTTGGTAATTCGATCTGCATTCAATACTGGTGTGGAAATATAAAGAAAAAACTACACAGTTACATTGTAGTAAGTGTAATGCTGATGTAGATGCACAAAAAAAAACATATTTTTTGGATTATAGGCTATATAGTAGTTAGGCACGACAGGCTCCCCATACAAAGTCTGTTTTGCGACGTCTTGTAACTCAAGTTACAGTAGTTGGGCACGACACGTTAACTAAAATATTTTTCTCAGTTGGCTTAGATACAAGTTTATTGTTGTAGTAATGTTGTAATTCAATCAATTAATAATTATACATCGTGTTTTTTTCGTTTCCCGTTAAATTCAACACATAGTTAGGCCCATTAACAGAAAACACGCAGTATATAAAAAATAAATTCTTTTTCGTTTTCATACATAATAAATTAATTAATTCGTGTTAATTATCTGACGGCACATGTCAAAACAAATAACATTAGAAAGTGGTAAATGTTGAACCACCCGTGTTCAGTAATTTAATTATTTTTTGTGAATAAGAGTTAAGAGCGCTTTCAAAAAATCTGCTTGCTCGCATTTCGACGCCGGCGGCGCTGGCGTGCGCCTGTGTGCAGACGCACACTATAACCAGAAGCATAACGATTGTAGCCTGCGGTACAGACATAGCGTGCGATCCTCTTCGAACCAACCTTACGTGCGGCTAGAGCGAAAGGGATAGCATTCAATGGTCGGTACCGCCACGCCGTCAGTAGCGTTGCGGACTAACCATTATTGATACTTGCGTAAAAACACCACCATATATGATTTCGTGCATAAATACTTGACCTTTTAGTTTAATTATTAAACTTATCACAGTTTTTTTTATTAAAACGTGTGTAGCCTTGGAAGAAATAAATTAAAAAACTTTTATAATATAATAAATTGTGTATATAATATTGTCTTCTGTCACCGCGATAGTTACTCATGAAATAAATTTATGGAATCAGATTATATCGCGTATAATGAATATAATCCGTTTTCTTGGTTTTATTTCATTTTGTATATGATATGTTTTCTAGGTTCTTTTCGGTGAAGGAAAACATCGTGAGGAAACCGGACTTATTCCAATAAGGTCTAGTTTACGCTTTGGGTTGAAAGGTCAGATGGCAGTCGCTTTCGTAAAAACTAGTGCCTACGCCAAATCTTGGGATTAGTTGTCAAAGTGGACCGCAGGCTCCCATGAGCCGTGGCAAATGCCGGGATAACGCAAGGAAGATGTTTTCTAGGTACATATACGAGTATATAATGGAACTAAGATCGGTTTTCTTTAATTTTAAGTAGTTTTTTTTTATATTTAAAATGTGTTTTTAGGGTTTCGTAGTCAACTAGGAACCCTTATAGTTTCGCCATGTCTGTCTGTCTGTCCCTCCGTCCGTCCGTCCGTCCGCGGATAATCTCAGTGACCGTTAGAACTAGAGAGCTGAAATTTGGTACCAATATGTATATCAGTCACGCCGACAAAGTTCAAAAATAAAAAGTGGAAAAAATGTTTTATTAGGGTACCCCCCCCCCACACGTAAAGTGGGGAGTGATTTTTTTTTCATTTCAACCCTAACGTATGATTTATTGTTGGATAGGTATTTAAAAATTAATTACTGAAATCGTTTTTTGATAATATGAATATTTTCGGGAATAATCGCTCCTAAAGGAAAAAAAAGTGTGTCCCCCCCCCTCTAACTTTTTAACCATATATTTAAAAAATATTTAAAAATCACAAAAGTAGAACTTTATAAACTTTCTAGGAAAACTGTTTTGAACTTGATAGGTTCTATAGTTTTTGAAAAATATGGAAAACTACGGAAGAGCCGAGCGGCTATTTACCAACGCGGCTTTAAAAACCGGCCGAGAGCGTGTCGGGCCACGCTCAGTGTAGGCACTGAGCGTGACCCGACACGCTCTCGGCCGGTTTTTAAATATTATGTTGTTTTAATTGCATGGAGCACAGGAAGGTCCACATCTATGTATTAGTTTTTTGTAAGGAAATACAACTCTACGCTACGCCTACCTGCTTTAGTTGACTGTTGACACACTGAGACAGTGGATGCGCCAGAGTATAAAAGAGTGATTACCATCTCTTGTCAAAAATCTTGTTGAGAGGAATCAAACGAACCCAAACACGAAGTGGTTTCAAGACCTGGTCGTGGAATACTCTTGACTACCTTCCAGCTTCATCATCAGATCCTGGGTACCATCTCTTGTCAAAGATCTTGTTGAGACGAATCAAACGAGCCCAAACACAGAAGAGTTTCAAGACCTGGTTGTTGAATACTCTTGACTACCTTCCGGCTTCACCATCAGATCCTGGGTACCATCTCTTGTCAAAGATCTTGTTGAGACGAACCAAACGAGCCCAAACACGAAATGGTTTCAAGACCTGGTTGATGAGAACTCATGACTACCTTCCGGCTTCATCATCAGATCCTGGGTACCATCACCTCTTGTCAAAGATCTTGTTGAGGCGAATCAAACGAGACCAAACACGAAATGGTTTCAAGACCTGGTTGATGAGAACTCATGACTACCATCTGACTTCATCATCAGATCCTGCATGAGTACCATCTATTGTCAAAGATTTTGTTGAGACGAGTCAGTAACCTAAAATGATATTCAATAATAAATAATACTTACTAAAAATATTAGTCAAGTTAATTAGTTAGTTACCAAAGTCGTCAACCCAAGGATCAAAGTTTTCGGTCGCAGTATACATGCAACAGTACAGCCAAACACGCACACAAGTCCGGTTTTGGACACGGCGGGTGCCGCACACAATGACAAAATCACTTCGCGATCATCGAGCCGCGTGCGGAGCGGACTAACATACGTCCTGCCTCTACAAGCTCTGCCGCGGTACTGACATCGCAAGCGCGTGTAACCGGTAATAAGGAGGCATTTTTAAAAAATCGTCAAAAATATTAAATTGCAATTAATAGAAAACTTTTGCATAAAATCTGTTTGAGTAAGCGTTGCAGATTATTTTTATATTAAAACTACTTCAAAAACACGTAAGTTTTCGAAGAAATTGACACTTATTCTGAGGTGATTTCTGAAATAAATTGGATTCATCATATCCTCATTTACTCTATTCTAAAGCCTTATAACAAAGAAGTAGTCTCAGAAGATTGTAGTACAGGATATACATAATACAAATTTACCACTTGAAGCATTCAAAACTATCCAAATTTTACAAATTAGACGGACTAAGTCAGCACTTTTCGCGGGTTTTCCTAAACATGCACCAGAAAAAAAATCATAATTAATTAAGTGAGTTAGTTTTTAAAAATCCAGTCTCACAACATGTAAGTTAAGAAGATGTCCTAATCGAATCCTGAACTTAATAAGTCTTTTAGATGACGGAAAGTGTAGCATTTTGCCGACTAAAACTATCAATTTTACATTATTACGACGTTTTCGTTGAATGCCCTCTTAACACAGCAGATTCTTAAAAAAATGTATTTGACCTAATAAACAAACCTTCCCTTAAAGTTGTCGGAATTCAATAAAAGCACGTTGTATATAGTATTTGAATGTTTGATCAGATAACTATATAGGTATGTAATCTAGATCACATCTAGATCTAGCCTTAATATGATGTTAAATTTATATTTATTACGTTCTTATAAATTACGGCATAAACTTAACAAAGGATTGTACTACTGACCTAAATTGTAGATAAACAATGCACCTTTTTTGTTAGCAGGTTGACCCAAATCTTTTGTTATCTATCCGTACTATTGTTTAGCGAAATATGGGTCAGTGACCTCCTTATTACTACTACTTGCCTAGTAACCCACATTCAACAATACAATGAGATGGATAGATAATAAAGAAAGGAGCAATGACTCGTAAGCTGTTGCGTTATCTGTTAAACAAAAGCCTTTGTTTCTATTATTCACGTGGCTAAGTCCCTTTTAAACGGCACGCGCTAAAGTCTCAGTGTAGTTAAAAAACAACTACCGTATAGCAATAAGGTTCAAATTTATGGAGCAGTTCGCAGTATGCAGGTAACTTTTTTCGAAGATGATGACAAAACGTGTTATCTCCGAAATGACTTTTTATGGATTTGAACCTTATTACTATCATGATAGTTGCTTTTTAACCCCCGACGCAAAAACGAATGTATGTATGTCTGTCTGTCTGTCTGTCTGTTTGTCTGTGTGTGTGTCTGTCTGTGGCATCGTAGCGCTCGAACGGATGAACCGATTTTGATTTAGTTTTTTTTTGTCTGAAAGCTGAGTTAGTCGGGAGTGTTCTTAGCCATGTTTCATGAAAATCGGTCCACTAGGTCGCGGTCGGGGGTTTTTTCAAAATTTTAATTTTGTGGTTAGGTTATTAACTACACTGAGACTAAAACCGCGTGCCGTTTACGGTAGCTAGCTTCTTATCATATCGATAATATATTTTTCAATATTTAATTTTTTCAATCACTTTATTTTGCCACAAAAACTTCTATGTCTGCCTATAAAGGCAAAGTCTTCTATGACTACCTATAATATAAGACTTAAGTCTGTCGTGCCTAAGTACTGTAACTGAGTTCCAAATTGCTCGATGCGTAAAAGGCGTGTCGTGACTATCTACTGTAACTGTTAGTTACGGGAGATAGCCACAGCTCACTAGGGCAAAAACGGAGTTACACGAGTTTAGTGACAAGCTCGTATGAGGAATTGGTAAGAGATTTATGATTTTTTTTTCACTTGGTAAGTAAAGACTTTCATAAAAACACGTATTAAACTTGTTACGCGTATATCATGTAACTCAAGTTACATGACATAGGTATGACACGGCAGAATACTGGGGACGCTATTGCTATGTCTTGTATGGGAACCCTGCATTTTATGATTAAGCACTGAGACTTGGCACAGTTGTTCATTGGGTGGCCCTGAGTAGATAAAGATCGGGAGGCATCGAGAGCCCCCCTTAATTTAGGAGGGAGGAGGGGGGGAAGGCTGGCGCCTTCGCGCTTCCTTTGAAACCATATTTCTCTAAAACTATACAAAATTGGGCATGCGATATATCATTTTCGGATAAATGAAGGACGAGGAATTCATTTTTGGAACAAAAAAAATGTATTTTAGAACAAAAATACAAAATAAAATGGGAAAATCTGAAAACGAGATTTTTTTTTACACATATTATTGCACATTTTATGAAAACTGTAATGGTTTTTTCCAAATAAAAAATATTATTTAATAGCTACATTTATCTAGTTTTAGAAACTGTATAATTTGTTATAGAAATATATTATAGGACGAGTGATAAAAAATAATTTACATCGCCCGATAGGGTGATTTGAATGCTCATTTCAATAAGTTTTGTCAATGATTTCAGGTATAATCACTATTTTTAACACACGAAAGCCGTAATCATTGTAGTTTATGGCTATTTTAGTGATTAATGTACTTAAAATAAAAAAAATACAAAAATTTAAAAAAATAAAAATGTGATAACTTTTTTATAACATTATCCTATTTTGTTCTTTCTATACAATATATATCTAAAAGCAATAAATATTAATAAAAAACCACATTTATGTAGTTTATAAAAATATATAGTTTGTTATATAAATATATTACGAAACGCGAGATAAAAAATAATGAAAGTGACGTGGCAGGGCGATCTTGATGTACGGTACGGGTCAGCTTGTATGATTCGATGAGGTGAGGTAAAGGTACTCAAAGCTCTCAAAAAGTGTAGTTATTTAGAGTACTTCAAATTAAACAACATACTCCTATATAGTCTGAATTTAACTATTTATTTTACATGAAATGATCGATTGATATGATAGGTCAGATATATACATCTGATCCTAATACATCTTGTGAAATAGTAGTATTTGCATAATTTATGGATAATTCTTACTTGACATATTTATTATTCCAGATCTGCGTCCTGTACTTTGGTTAACGAGTGCCGAAAATAGTTATTAACCAAAAAAGACCGCCAAATTAACAGCATTTCACCGACAAAAGCTGCCTTGCACCATTTTTGTAAGGGTTATAGGTATATCAAGGTGTCCATTTATGGGGTCAACTAAACCCAATTCAAAATTTGCCATTATTTGCTACTTGTGGCTGGACGAAAGTCTGTAACAATTGGGATTTGGGAGCCTACTTGCCCGCAACGTTGCCTGTTGCTGCAGAAACATGCCTCGAAATTGTCGGATGCAGGTGTAATAAAAAACAGTGCTGCGTAAGGTGCAACCGTAAAAAAAGACTTTTTAAATTAAATGTTCGGAGCTGATGTGCTTATGCAGTGGATGTTGTGATATATACATAATTAAATTCAGACTATTCATGTTGTTTTATTTGAATAACTCAAAATAGCTACACTTTTTGAGAGCCTTGAGTACTAGCCCCGATACACATGTTTTCGTCAGACCATTTTTTGAGGTTCTCCTTTGTACTTTGTACAAAAGCAATGTCTTAGTTCAAAAATCATTAATGTTTAATGCTAATACGAATCTAGTTTATTTTTTATGGCACTATTAATAACTATCATTGATACTGAAAGGAAGAATATGACGATTTTTATTTTATCTTTTATGGATGGGTATAACCGATTTAAGGGGGCCCAAAGGAAGTAACTAAATTCTGCTAGTAAACTAAAAAATCTTCAAGCCTATGCATGCAGAACTGCTTTAGGAGAGGAGAACGTGATTAAGACATTTTTTTGCAATATAAGTCACATGCAATTTTATTTTACAATCAAAATAAACTATATTATAGGAGTTTTACAATTTTCTGTACTGGGTCGTGATATACCTACATGTGTAAACATTATTAGAATAAGTATATTTCTGTATTACTAGACGAACTCCACTGCATAGCGGGTAGTACCTTTACCTCACCTCATCGAATAGTGCAAGCTGACCCGAACATTAAAATTTTCATTTTCATTATTTTTTATCTCGCGTTTCGTAATATATTTATGTAACAAACTATATATTTTTATAAACTGTATAAATGTGGCTTTTTATTAATATTTATTGCTTTTAGATATATATTCTGTAGAAAGAAAAAATAGGATAATGTAAAAAAAATATCACATTTTTAATATTTTTTAATATTTTTTAAAATTTTTATATTTTTATTTATTTTAAGTACATTAATCACTAAATAGCCATAAACTACAATGATTACGGCTTTCGTGTGTTAAAAATAGTGATTATACCTGAAATCATTGACAAAACTTATTGAAATGAGCATTCAAATCACCCCCTTATCGGGCGATGTAAATTATTTTTTATCACTCGTTCTATAATATATTTCTATAACAAATTATACATTTTCTAAAACTAGATAAATGTAGCTATTAAATAATATTTTTTATTTAGAAAAAACCATTACAGTTTTCATAAAACGTGCAATAATATGTATAAAAAAAAATCTCGTTTTCAGATTTTCCCATTTTATTTTGTATTTTTGTTGTAAAATACATTTTTTTGTTCCAAAAATGAATTCCTCGTCCTTCATTTATCCGAAAATGATATATCGCATGCCCTATTTTGTATAGTTTTAAAGAAATATGGTTTCAAAGGAAGCGCGGCGGCGCCAGCCTTCCCCCCCTCTTCCCTCCTAAATTAAGGGGGGCTCTCGATGCCTCCCGATCTTTATCTACTCAGGGCCACCCAAGGAACAATCTGTGCCAAGTCTCAGTGCTTAATCATAAAATGCAGGGTGTTGTGCAATAGCGTCCCCAGTAGAACGGCTTTATCTATCTTACTGCGACATATACGTATACATATGTATTTACCTATTTATTGGCTGTGCCACAATATTTATTTATTTTTATTATTTTAAATAGGGAGAAATAAGTGTGTGAAGGGGAAGTTTTAAAACTCCTCGGCGTGTTTATAAACGTCAAAGTTATAGGCATACCAAGGGGACCCCTTTCTTTCCCATAAACTTTTTGGTCAGAATTTCGTTAGTCATAAGTTGTTATTCATATATTTTGTGGTCATAAACATCACTAGTCATAATTTTTGTTACGAATAATGCTTAATGGTACTAACATTAACAACCCATAATATTGGATGCCATAACCTTAAAAGTCATAGGTAAAGTTGATGAGTATAAAATTGAAAGGCATAACAATAATTATCCAGAAATATTACTAGGCATATTTTTTGAAGCCCTACTGATTGTTCTGCATACAGTTTTAAGGCATAAACCTCATAAGTCATAATCTTTGTTACGAATAACGTTAAATAGTTCTAACGTTAACAACCCATATTATAGAATACTATAATCTTAGAAACAAGAAAGTTGATGAATATAACATTTAAAACGGATCCCTTTGTTAGCCAGATTATCATTAGTCATAATTCTGAAACGGTTTCATTAGGGTCACCTATAGATAGGTTAGGTTAGGTTTGTTTTATGGCAATCCTGAAAAGTTACGCGTTTTTGAGAAAAACCAAATTATGACTAACGAAAATGTGGACAATCGATACATTATACCTTATGACTTTATTGGTAGTCCGCATTTACCTCGCGTCCATTAGAACGGAAATAGGACCCCTGCCCCCCTTTTACTCGTTGACGAAGCCGGATACTACAAAAATCAGCATGCAAAGGAAGAAATGGCGGGAAAATCAGTGAGCTCATTGAGTATTTTAATCCTCATTTCTCAGCTAGGTTCGCTAGTTACCTTGTGTCATTCAGAGCAAAAATAGGAGCCCCGCATAGCGAGGCTCCGTCGAATCGCTGGCGGGCCCTAATACTTTTAAAAGCAACATGAAAAAATAAAACACATAACATGTAAAAGACGAAATGGCGGGAAAATCAGTGAGCCCAACGAGAGAATTTTCATTTCTCGGGTAGGTTCGTTAGTTACCTTGTGTCATTCAGAGCAGAAATAGGAGCCCCGCATAGCGGGGCTCCGTCGAATCGCTGGCGGGGCCCAATATTCTTAAAAGCGACATGAAAAAATTAAACACATAACATGTAAAAGACGAAAAAAGTATCTTCTCTGAAAAAGTAAATTATGACTAACGATAGTGAACACGAACAAACATTATGACTTCAAACTTAATGAAAAATAATATAGATCCCATTGAATGTTATGATTAAAGTTAATGTGGACAGTAATCATTATTACTTGCGAAAATATATGACATTAATTATGACAAACATGTTTATTGCTTTCAACATTATGTCCATAATACAAAATGCAATTTGATTATTATGCCAAACAATGTTTATGTCTAACAATAATGATGACTTGCAAAAATCTGACCTCCAATTTCTGACATTCAACTTTATGACTATTAAAAATTATGACTAACAACGTTATGGATTGTAAAAATCGGACTAAAAAAATTATGGGAACCAATAGAGACCCCATACCAAGTTCATGCCTTGTGCCACATCGGACTTCACCTTGATACTAATTCGCGTTACCGGGTTACAAATTTCCCGTTTTACTTATTTCATGTTTTTTTTTAGGGTTCCGTAACAAAAGGTACAAAAGGAACCCTTATGATGCGACTCTGTTTCCATCGTAATCTAGTTGTTTACGTGTGAAAAGAATGACTTCTCACAATTATTTCAAACACTCGAAAAATTTCAATAACACACATAATTTGTAAACAGTAAATTTCTCTTGTATTCAAGTCTGAAGCGCGATTCAAAATGCGTTCTCTCATGCATAAAGCCATTCATTAGTATGTGAAGAAGTAAAATATAACAGAAAAAAATATTTATAAAAAATATTTATTAAATTCAATTTAAAAGAAGTATTCAGCGGAATGCATTGGCGAACACTTTTCATTTTGCCATTTTTGTTACGTTTAGGTAAGAATATCTTAATTATTTTATTTTGAAGTTAATCGACGTGAGTTTATAGTACATTGTGCAACAAGGGGAGGAAGTTGAATATTACTAACGAGAGTAAGTTAAATCGCGACGGCTTGCCGGAGCGATTTAAAGACTCGAGTTAGTAATATTCATACTCCCCGAGTTACACACAATGTTTTTCAGAGGAAACAGTCATAAGGCAAACCCTTCAACCGGCGGCGTTGCGACCGGTAGTGTATCTTGATTTACATCAAATTATTCATATTAAATCCATTGTTTTTGATAACAAACACTTTTTGAACGAAAACAAACTCGAAAATACTGCGTATAAATTAAATGCAATGTTCAAAAAAGCAGATAAATCATATGATTGAACTAAAATTTCACTTATTTTTCATTCAGTTCAATATTTTTATCTGTTGTACTCTCCGTTGCTAGGCAACGGTGGATGCCTCGCGTACGCACGCGGTCAAGCGCGAGTAGAGAGCATGTTGTCAGATTATAAATTATAACAATTTATCTCAGTTAAATTTACGAAATAAATGCAAATCACACTGAGAGAATTGTAAAACATAAATAAAATGCATTTTTAATACCGTATTTAATGTCTTTTATAGCTTAATAGACAAATTTTGTTTGTGCAATAAAAATCCTTGGCAGATTGAAACATCCTTTGCCTGAAGTATTGTACGGATTGTATTCACTTTAAAAACTAAATCCATTATTCCCTTGGGAATAAAATAGTACATTATGCTTCAGTACACGTAGACGTAATGTTACCTTTAAACAGCAAATGTGATGAAAAAATATTAAAAACACTGACTCACCTACTTAAATTAAAATAATTCTAACCGTATTTTCAATATTGTGATTTTTTTTACGCCTGTTTAAGGGCCCCCACATGTAGCGTCTCGCGAGCGTAGCGTCGGAGCAACAGTATGGCAAAGCCTGACGCCGCGTCAACGCGGCGTCTTTTACCAGACAGTTGGCCCCACGAAACACTTGATGTGGGGGGGCCCTTAATGTCCCACTGCTGTGCAAAGTTCTCCCTTCTTTTCCTTCACTCAATCATGTCGCTTGTACTGTCTCACCAATTCAGATATTGTGTCCATGGGAGATGTGTCGAATCTCCTTCTGGACCTTTACCTTATTGATTTTTTTCAGTACCATATCACTGTTGGAGAGTTGTACCAGCCCATAAAGCTTCATACGCACTGCGCGCAGAACAAGAGGGACAGGGGGATACCGAGGAAGGGGACTATGAACAAGACCTACCTAAAGGTACGAGGGCTATGTCTAACATTACTTGGAACTATAAATACACACACATGTAAAGGACGATGACCACCCGTCTGATCTAGCGCGTAGTGACCCTGCCTGAATCCTGGTAAGGACATTTACTTGTGTGATGAGCACAGATATTTGTTCCTGCGTCATACGTGTTGGATCTATATCCACGCACGCCTTATAAATGACCAGGCTCAAAAGACCCGAGAGTTTAAAACGGAGAAACCTATAAATAACAATAATATATTACACATTGTTATCAGCAGTACGCGATCGCTTCATTTAACGTTTGAGATGGTGTCCTGCCGTTTCGCCAAAAAACGTTTCGTCAAATTTCATTTCCCAATAATCATATCGCAATAGTTTCATTTCCCAAAGTATTGTTTGGCAAAGGTATGTTTCGCAATGATTTTGTTTGGTCAAATTATCATTTGGCACAATTTTACTTAGTCAAATTTTATTTAGACAAAACTTTATTTCGCAAACGTTTTTAATGGCAAAACAAATATCCCAAAAACATGTTTGGTCAAAATTTCACATCGCAAATTTCGAAAATATTTGGCATTTGCATTTTCATTTCTACGGGATTAATTTAATTTACCGAAGATTTTTTTGCCAAATTTAACTAAAAATTGTCAAATGATAATTTCAGTTTTATTCCCAAGGCTTCAGTTGGACACGAAAAGTTTGCTCAACTTTATTTTTGTCAAATTAATATTACTGGACAAAATTATTTTTTTGTCAAAAAATGTTTCTACAAATTACACCATGCAAAACCACGTTTGACAATAAATATTACAATTGGCATAAATGTAATGTAATAATTTTATTAGTATTGTAACAGAAAACTCGTGTGTGACAGGGTCAGTTTAGGTGCGACGACGAGCGAAGCGAGGAGGAGCGTGTTAGGTTGACAGTAAGCAAACCGGAAATGGCTTTTTAAAGTAATTAAAAATTAATAGAATATAATGGTCTTGAAAACATAAGGTTTCTTATTAATAGAATGAATGGACATGTAAGTGAAAATGTCATCCTTGACATTTGCAGCAGGAGGAAAAAAAGTACCTACGACATACACATTATTTCACACAAATCTTGGACACAAAGTATAAAATCAACAAACAAATTTCTAGTGCGCCATTTAATTACAATAATTTGGGAAATGGAAATTTTGCCAAACAATACCTTTGACTAAATAATATTTGGTAAAATGAAATTTGACCAAGTAAATATTTTGGGAAACAAATACTTGCCAAAAAAAGTTTTGCTAAATGTCAATTTGCGATAAGTTGTTTTGCCAAACGTTTATTTGGGAAATGATAATTTGGGAATAATAGTTTGGGATGTGAAACTTTGGGAAACGTTTTTTGGCGAATCGTCAGTAAACCGTTTGAGATACATTCTGGCGCTTATTTATATCAACTTGTCAAATGCTATATTGACCCCCAAGCTTGGCAATACATGTGCGATAAACAATGCCTTCAAGAACTTTCCAAAAGCATTGGCAATTTTAGAAATTTCTCTACGGTTCATTGCTAGGTGGAAACTTCTACGAAAAATTATAATTTATGTAAAGTCTGACCAGAATTCCACGACTAAGCGCCATATTGCGGTTTTTTTTTTAATAATATTATAGAACATTCTTACACAGATTGACTGATGCCCACGGTAAGCTCAAGAAGGCTTGTGTTGTGGGTACTCAGACAACGATATATATAATATATAAATACTTATATACATAGAAAACATCCATAACTCAGGAACAAACATTTGTGCTCATCACACAAATAAATACCCTTACCGGGATTCGAACCCGGGACCGCGGCGCAGCAGGCAGGGTCACTACCGACTGCGCCAGACCGGTCGTCAATACGCAAGATCGATAGAATTATTATAGAATAGAATTCATTACAACTGCATATTTTCTTCATAATACTGAAATATCGCATACATCAGAATAACAGCGCCCTCTTGATAATCAGTATCCATACTAATCCATATATACTAATATTATAAATGGGAAAGTAAGTGTGTGTGTCTGTTTGTTTGTCCGTCTTTCACGGCAAAACGGAGCGACGTATTGACATGATTTTTTAAGTGGACATAGTTGAAGGGATGGAGAGTGACATAGGCTAACTTTTTGTCTCTTTATACATTCTCACTTCCCTGAAATAGGGGTGAAAGTGTGTATTGAGTTCGAATTTAATGCGAGAGAAGCCGCAGGCAAAAGCTAGTAGTCATGTATTTCTGGTCAGGTGCCGTAGCCGAATGGAATTTCTGCGACGCGAAACGAAAACGAAACGCCGCGAAAAGTAGTATGGCTCTGTCGCGCCAAACGCAAGAGCGATAGAGATAGATCAGATTTAGATATCTACGAGCGTTTCGTTTCGTGAGCGTTTCGTGAGCGTTTGTGCCATTCAGCTACGTACCCAGTAGGCCTAGCACATGATTGCCGCGAGAGTATGTCGCCGCGAGATAGATCACACATCTTCTAGTTGTATTAATGACATAAGGACGGGTAGTCTATCTCGCGGCGACATACTCTCGCGACAATCATGTGCTAACCTTGCAGGATGTAGAATTTTAATGTGCAACATGTCCACAGATAGCTTACATTCCGTCTACAAGTTCGGTTACTGCAAGGCTGATGTTACGAACCGCGCGAATATGTTTCGAACCACCAACTACACGATACCCCATCGGTTTGATGCCCAAACGCAATGGGTTTATGTAAGTTCAATATCACTTCCTTTTTAATTCTTCATTTACATTATAATAATTACATCATTAAATTATAACTCTATGAAATGTCATAGGTAATAGCTGTCAAAGCTATCAGGTGGTCTCCCATAGCTTTCCAGATTTAATATTTAGACTCTTTAAAAATAATTATAGAGTAAAAGGTATTACTCCCAGATATATTTCTATAATATTTCTAATTCATAAAAAATATTACATACTTTGAAAGTAACCTTTTAATAATATATTATACTATGAATGAGAGGAGATTAACGAAGAAAGTATATGAAAAAAGAGTGGAAGGGTCAGTTGGAAGTGGAAGACCTAGGCGAACTTTTCTCGACCAAATCGGGGAAATATTGCAAAAAGGTCAGGTCAGAACTACTCGAAACCGAATAGCACGTATGAGAAACGTTATGAAAGTGTGTGAAGCGAAAGTATTTTGTCTGGATCGTAGTAAATGGTAATCCGTGATCTCTGCCTACCCCTCTGGAAAACGGGCGTGATTGTATCTATGTATCTATAAATAATATATAATGTATATTATATGAAATGTTGAAAGCGGTAAAGCTTGAAAACTGAGCTGCAGTCTGACCAAAAAGAGTAGAAATTAAAAAGTGGCTACGTCGTAATGTCGTCCCGTTTTCTCACACATTGATTTGAAAGGGATGACACTACAATGTTCCCACTTTTTAATTTATACTCTTTTTGGTCAGAGTATATTTTAGGCGCCAGTACTAAAGCCAGTGTGTGTAGCGGAATGCGCAAACGCTTAAGATAATATCTGCTTCATAGCTATCTATTTCTATCGATCTTGCGTATTGGCGCGACAGAGCCAGAATGCATTTCTATCGGCGCCTGGCGTCGTCGTTGACCAAGAATCTTATATACAATGGATGTTGCACGCCGAACATTACTTTGAAGCCAGAAAATTTGACCTTGAATTACGTCACGCCGGTCTTGCATCTCTTTCTTTAGGGTGTCCATGATTAAGCATACATTAGGGATATCCCGCGGAATTTGACGTATTACATCTCTCGACACAGGCTTAAAACCTTTGAACCTCCGTTTTGACAATATTCTCAGCTTGATATGATATTGATATGTGTTAAAATGTCAAATATTAATATTAGCGCCATCTATCTGAGCGTACCTACCCCAAAGGTGTATCGCCATCTAGCTCACCGTACCTTTTTCTGTATGGTTTTGAGGTAAGTTTTTTTCTTAGACTTTATCTGTCTATACGGAGTTACATAAGTATTTGTCTTTTACTAACTGACACCTGTGTTTATTAAAGCATGCAATGGAATATATATTTTAGTGTTTTGGTCATCACAATAATATTTTGGTAGTAACTACTGGGAAAACTAATCCCAGTAGCTATCAACCCCCGGTGTGGTAATTAACAATGTGGGGGAAATCCCAGTAGTTAGGACAGGTAAAAACTTGGTGGTAACTAGTGGGAATAGCCACAAAAATATAAGGGAAGTATTTGTCAATGGGGAAATAATGAAATACTAGGACGTTTTAAAACAGTATCTTTATTTTTAAGCGCCGCCCCAAATCTCAAGGAAGGTGGTTCTCAATTCGTACGTATTTCAATTCTCTTCGCATGTATATATGTATCTCAATTTAATGTTTAGGCCACGATATATCCGTCGTTACTGGACTGATTTTTAAAATTTCTTTCTGTGTCATAATCTTCAGGCTTAAAGTGCAAATCTGCAAATTGTCGAACGCTCTGAAACATTTCCTTTTATCGGTACAATCGACAGCCAACAGCCAATGCTGCCTCCTTCCTTCATCTTTTGGAACACTGAAAAGTTTAATATTATTCATGTTAATTGTAAAGACATAAATTATATAAAGTTGGTATTATTATACTGTGATATGAACTATGAACATAGAAACCGTACCAAGTTGATAGATTTAGCTCCATTCAATAAGAGTAAATACCATGCAAGAAAAAAGATTGGTCACCCTAGTCGTAAAACCACACATAGCATTATTTTTCTTTAAAGGTCATATTTATCGTTCTAAACCTATTCGTGGGAATTTTGATATAATTTGAGACAATGAAACCAATATAATGATAAGAACTAACCAAGATTACAAGCAAAATAGAAGAAAATTTATTGCCAGTGAGGTTTATGAACATTTTGGTAAAATAAGTACTTACTTGTGAAATTTTACGTTGGATTTCGGTTTCCATTTACTTCCACAATGGTTCACTATGCAATACATAGCTCAGAACTTAAGTAAATCGTCGAAAAACGTTTATTTTGCAAAATAAATCTCTGAATCGGTGAATGAATTTTGACAATTCTGACATATCGGGCATATTTTTTTATTATTAGTGTTCCCATAGTACGCAGGAGGTAAATACCGGAGAAATAAGGTTTTTGATTGAGTTTTTTTTTGTATAATACAAAGAAAAGTAAGTCAATTTGATTGAAGAATGTTTTATACGTTTTTTTTATTAACTTATCTGGCAATACATCACAGTGTTGGAATGAGATAGAACATAGGAGTAAAGGTGAATGAACCTGGCTTCAACTCATTGGTCGGCACGCACTATCCAGAGATATATATAAAATTCTTGTCGTCGACGTTTGCCGTTCCGCTACGCCGGCTGTACTCTATATTATTATTTATTTAATTATTACAATCAAAGGTAACAATAGTATAAATATTCAGTGCTCCACAAAATAAGTTGGCTACATCGGCATGCCATCCGTAGAACGTGCCTCGAATTAGCACAACGTATGTTCACTAAGTCCCTATCCTTGCAGATCCTAGACGCAGAGAACTTGAGGAAATTCAGCCTGCAGTGTGTCGTAGCCAAGGTGTACGTGCCAGCTAAGTACCAGTTCAAACGTTCGCGGATCCCGTTCCACTACTGCCAAGGATCCGTGATATACTTGATGGCCCGGACGGTGGGTCGAGTACTCATTCACGAGTTCTACTTTATGGCCCAATTTTATATGCCAGCGACATTCGTTTTTGAGTATTATCAACCTCTATACATTTAATTGTAAGGCTAGAAATTGGGGACCGATTTTTGAATTTCGAACTCACTAATTCACCGTTGGAAAGTCTGTGGATTTTTTTTGAAAAAGTACTGCTAGTGTGGTACCTAATGACTACGTCGTTTTTAATTTAAATCGCTAATGGTGCTCCCACACTGGCTGTTATAAGTATTATATAACAAAGTGTGACAGAGACAGCGCGATGGCATTGACATTACGCTGTCCCTGTCACACCTGTTAAATGTATAACCCACAGAACTTTATTTAGATAGAAGAAACAAGTTCATCTATTTGTATAGGGGCCGAGCTTGTCAAATTTTGTACTGAAATTGTTTCTTGCCTGTAATTTTAAATATGTCTCAGGCTCTTGATTGTTCATAATTTTTGTGTTGTTGCAATTGAATATCACGTAACGAGGCATTTTTTATGTTTTGATTGACTTCAACTTACAAAAATTGACGCCCGAAAGCTGCAAGCTGCGATTAAAGACGGACAACTCAGTGGATTTCACTGAGTTCATTTGACACGCTAAGTAGATACGTTTGCTTGATCTATGGTATATATGACATCTGTGGTATAACCGTTATGTTTCAGCCAGTGTGGGAGCACCATACGATGAAAGTGTATATGGAAATATGTACTTAATATTTAGAATTTCGATTTCTGCACACGATTGTCATCTTGGCTAGTAAGCGTATAGGTAAATGTATGTAGCAGAAATAAAACAAAATACATAAATAAAATAATCATTTTATATGGCTTCCTTTGTTTCATTCTGGATTATTTACCTATGTTTGGCGAATACCTATTTGTGACACTTTAATCGAAGTAAATCAATAAGATGCTGCGCCGACCCCCCAAATGACTGGAATGAGGACCGGATCTAGAGTAGAAGGCCCATGCCGAATGCCCTGGCAGGCAAGGATGGTCGCGCAATAAATGATAAAACATCAGGCCGTCCCTATCGCACTATTTGTAAGTGCGGTGTGCTGATGATGGAAGGACCTACGGAACTAATTTTTTCCGTCTATTGTCCTTTGAGTCATCGGCAACGTGTACTTAACACAGCAAAAGGGAGTGTACAAGTTTCTAATGGGTTGGCAACGCGCATGTGACACTCCTTGAGTTGCAGGCGTCTATATTAGGTTACGGTGACCGCTTTCCAATGATATCTTATACCTATTTCTATCATACATCTCTTTGTTGTATTACCAAATTTGTACATATGATTAATAAGTCAATTTTTGATTACGTCTTAATAAAAGTTAATTTCCCATCTTATCAAACTTTTTTTTTTTTTTTACATATATTTCAATGTTTTGTATCTGAATAAACCTCGGTAATTTTGTGAAGTTGCGTTTTTGCTTAATTGCTTTATTTATTGTACCTTCTTTGAATAATTTACTTACCTATGTCTATTATTATTTTTTATGACTTGTGTATTGTTTAAGAGAATGCATACTTTCAATAAACTTGTTAAGACGTGAGAAACTGAGAACCGGTTAAAACATGTTTAAGGCTAATTCTATGTGAATAAAAATGTCTTTTGTGCATTTTTAAAGATAATATATATTTATTGTTTCCGTTTATTTGAATAATTCGGGTTTTAGGTAAAGAGATCCTTCGACGAACATGTCAAGGCATGATACTTTGTATTCATATTTAACAAAGCATTAACTGGTGTAAACATGTTTTAGACTAACGCACCGGTAATTCTTGTGACTTGAATTTTTTATTGTAACAACTTAGTTGCTTTATTATAGATGTTTATTGTATTGTAAAATGACAAAAAGTTTATTGTTTGCGTTCAGGTATAAGATGAACTGGTTGAAACAAGATTTATGGTACGTTCCCCTGCTCTCTACCATATTACGAGTATAAAAGCCAAAGAGAGTCGAGGCTGAATAAGTATTCCTGTAGAGGCAGCCTTCTGTACCAGAGCTCCTTGTATCTAGTGTGGTATATAGAGAAGTGGAGTGTGCGTTTAAAAGTGAAGTGTTTATAGACAGATCCAACAATGGACGTGAGTATGTTTTTCTTTTTAAATTACTGTAACCCATATTGCCTTTTTATAATATTGTTTCGTCTAGTGTTCTTTGTATTTAATTAATAGAATTGTTAATAGTGTTTAAAATATTGTCTTTCATTGTTTCAGTTCTCTGAAAATACTTTCAAGAACTATTACTACCCGGAAAATCAGGGTGATTCAACCGATGAGGAAGGTACAGCTGGTTTCAAAGTTAAGCAAGCCCTCGCAAAGAAACGTCCTGGAAATAATATTGACAGCTTCTTTGAACGACCTAAAAAGCAGTGTAAAACCTTGAAACGGTCTTCGAATGTAAGCAAAAGTTCGCCAGAAGGCGTGGCTAATTTATCATCTGGACAAGATGATGGGGCGTATTCATCTCACTTAATTAAAATAGAGATATATGATATGCAAACAATCAAAAACATCCCACCCACGGAACACTGGAAGCACGCGGACGTCAGACTGAAGTATTTTGCGTTGGAAGACGACTTGGAATTACAAAATACGCGAAATATTGTATATAATATTACAAAACAATTAGCTTCTAAGGACACATGTGTAAAATATTTTATAGATAATAAGAAACAGTGATAAATATAATTTTTAACGATAGCAGTAGGATAGTGTTAAAGTGTTTCACATTTCTTATCTTTCCTTTTTATGATTTAAGTAAATTTCCTTGTAAGATATTCTTTTGCATTGTTTCACATTCCAAACAAAATAAATAAGAAATAAAATGGTGTCAAATGTCTGTAGTTTTATAAAGGTAACTATGTGAGAATTAAAAATAAAAATCATTATTACCAGTACACGTATTTTTATTTATTTCACAAAAAAGGTCTTAAACATATTTCGTAATACTAGATCATTACATAAAGAATTATCAGAAAACAAGTTAAGCATATGTTTCATAGATTTTCCATGAAACTTAAAATACAAATAAACTAAACAATATTCACCACAAACAGAAGTGAAATGGTTTTGAAGTGATTTATTATTGTAAAACCACCGTCTCGTATTTCTATCTAGAAATGACTTATGATAACCGAAAGGTTTCCTGTCAAAGGAGTCAAAATATTCACCTACACCATTTACATCAATGTGTATAGCAACCCAATGGGAACCCGGTTTTGAATCAGGGTCCAAATTACTGACAATAAAGGTAGGTAGATTAACCCGAATAGGTATTTTGTTGGCAGCAAAAACATTTGAATTAAACAATGGGTTTAGTTTCCTCATACAAAATTGAATTTCTTTAGTATCCATAGTTAAGTAACATATACAAATTATTGATGATCATGCAAACAATGATGAATTCCAAATAAAATAAATTAAAGAGAGCGGGGTATTTATATGTTTCTTAACTATTGTAATCTACAGATACATCACGATTTTTATTTATTTCAATTATATTATCAAATTCTGCATACACAATACAGTTAATGGTACTAGTTAGAGCGGAATCAAAACGTACTTCTATCCGAACGCTACCATGTCTAACAAGATTCCAGTGTGAAGTTGAATTAGCAGATAAATCAGGAGTTAAATCAAAACACAATAAACAATAACCTTGACCAAAATCTGTTCTGCTTATTCCATTACCCTCGTTATGGAAATGAATACCAGTTCCAGAAAATAGAGTGTGATATGCTGCTGCTATTGTACCAGAACTAAATGAAGGTTGTAATGTTTTAGAAGGAACTTCATGACCATCTACGAACAAACTAAATGAATTCATATTATAATGTTGAAAATTAAACGGATTTAATGCTAAATTACCATTAAAACCTGAATTTGATACAAATCCAATAATACATCTTTTAGGAATTTGTCCGAGAAATATATTATCTAATGTTTTACCCTGAACCCCCGTCGGTATTGTGAGAACCTTAACTTCTGCCCTCGTAATGGGGTACTTCGCAGTTGTTGTGGCTAATACTTTTTGATGGGCTAACAAAACACTAGGATTGATTCTCGTTCTCCTTACAATGAGGCTGGCATCCATTATTTGTACTTTGAATTTTTTATCTTGGTGGCAAATAAGATTGAATGATTCTTTTGAGCGAACTAACTTAATACGTAGTTCTACACCATTTATTAAGAATTTCTCTTGATTAAATATATCACCATGTAAATGACCAATCATTTCTACTTCCTTACTCTCCTTGATAAATTCCAGCCTTTTGTTAAACCCTTTGTTGTTAACGTCAACAGTATCCATATAGCCCGGCGTATCTTCATACCACAATCCACAAGTAAGATGAGTTGTTTTGGCTGCTGGTCCGTAGTTGAGAAGATTTTCCATATAAGCACGGTAGGCATATGTATTGTTTGGTGGTGATATGAGTTTTTGATTTAAATATACATCAAGTTGATTAAAAGAGAATGTAACCAGTTATTGGTGGGTCCAACTGCAGCATCTGCTTTTAATTTAGTACCATCTTGGTTCAACACTTTAGCAGTAATGTGTATCATTGTGTGTGATAGATCTATGTAGTCATCACCTGATCCAGGTACTTGAAATTCGATTGGACCGTCATCGCTTAAAGATGAAATTGGTTTATAATGAATCCACTGTCCGCTTTCAATGCTTGTTTGAGTTGATGGAAGGGCAAATATATCTAATTCAGATTTCGCACACTCACATGAATGATTATGTAAAAATGACATTATTTAGTTTGAAAATATATCGTTATTTATATCTTTTTTATTTTTTTACTTCCTCTTCGTCGCGATGCTTTTAGAGCAATGAGCGGTTCCCTTCTTTTATTGGACATTTTATACCCAGATCCTGACATAAGGGAATCAATTTTTTCATCGGCCTTTCTTTTCAGGTTTGCACTTGCTTCCTTGAATCGTGATCGTATGGAACTGTCTATAGGGCGAGCATTTACCATATCAGATAAGAGTCCAACTCCTGCTCCTAAAGTTTCTTTTCCAATGGTTCTTAAACCACTAGATAATAAAGGGAGTACGGATCTAAATAGGCCTCCCAAAAAACTGCCTATACCATGTCCTCTTTGATATGGAACTCCCTTATAGACAATTCCTACACCAGAGCCGGCTTGGTGTGAATAATAATGTTCGTAAGGACAAGAGGTTGATGATCTGTTATACATCATTTTACACGTTGAAAGTGTAGTTTCACGCAAGAAGACCCAAATTGAAATGGTACTCTAACACCGGTTGTTGTTCTTATATCTATTTCAATTGTATCAAACTCTCTTCGTAAAACTGGTACATAGTGAGCAGGTGAGAAAATATGTGTTTTATAAGCTCCATAAATGAACTTAGTTGGATCTAAAGGTATTATTCTAAGTAACGATGTTATAACATCTCCAACTACTTGTGGATGAATGATATCTGTATAAACAAATATTTGAGATGGTAAACCTAAATATAAATTTGCTGGGTTTTTTCCCAATGTGATTTGTTTCAAATTTGTTCTTGGTTTAAAACCCATTTGAAGACTTAGTATTGGGGTTGTTATGATAGAAGTGATATCTTTATTTGATGTTGTTACTCCTATCATTTTTGTTAGTTCATCATAACGAAATTTTACATTATTTTTTAACTGAGGGTTTTCATTAAACGCTTGAAGAAAGTGATCTATATTATCGTAAGTAGTGGCTGGTATATGAGTTTTTATATCCACAATTTTTGAAGTCTTGTCAGCAGGCGAAAACACTTTTTTCTTTATATAAATTATGTTTTCATGCTCTTGTACATTATACATAGAACAAGGGTATTGAAATTCCACCAAACCAACTACCCATTCTCCATCCAATTTAATGGTCTTTGGTAATTTTGTTAAAAAATGTGCAGTCGTATTATCTGTGTAATAATCGGATGAACTATTACTTAACAAAGTTAAATAAAAGCTATTATCACTCATATTTTCTTTAAGCTTGATTCAGGTATCCAAGAATTAAATTTATTAGGATAACCTTGCCACTTCACTAGTATTTCCTTTCTGCCAGCAACTCGACGTGAACGTAATATTTTATCAATTTTATACTCGTTGGAGGGGAGGTAAGTTACTTTTTGTAATTCTTTTGAATAGAACGTCCCAATTATGCGTTCGCCTTCCAAATCCCTTAGTGTATAAACAATCCGAGGAGATCTTTTAATAATTGAATTAATTATAAATATTTCATCACTCCAATTACTTTCGTAACCTTTTTGAAATATATGTTTGTATTTAGTGATTCTAACATGATCTCCTACGTTTAGTTTTGCAGTTTCTAGTGAGATTTGTCTATCTGTATTGCGATCATATAAATTACACCAAACAGTCATAATATTATTAGAGTTAACATCAACTGGACACATTTTTATGCTTGAATGATAGCTGTGGTTGTAAGAATAAAGAAGATCTTGTAGAACATTTATGTAATTATATGTATTCTTATGAGTGAAGTAACGCCACATTTTCGTTTTAAGAGTTCTCTGGAACCTTTCTACTATACTTGCTTTAATATCAGGGTTATTAGTGGTATAATAATTAATATTTTTACTTTTGAAATAATCTCTTACCACCTTTGAAACGAATTCCGTACCTTTATCAGATTGGATATGACGAGGAACTGAGTTGGCTTCAGTAAATATGCTTTCAAAACAATGTTTAACTGTTGCTGAATCCTTCTTCTTCATGGCTCTTGCAAAAGCATATTTACTGAATACATCGATAACACAAAGAATATATTTGTAACCATCATTAAATTGACTATATGTACTCATGTCACTCAAATCAGCTTGCCAAAGTTCATTAAAGTTAGATAGAATGTATCTATTTCTAGTAAACCGCCTGTGAACAGGTTTATGTAGTGTATACGTGTCTTGAGATTGTAACCATTTTTTTACATCTTCTTTATTCATTTGACCTTTCATTTCCTTTGTTAAATTATTTAAACTGCTATAACCAGCGGGATGAGAGATATCATAGTAGATTCTGTTAATATCTAATAAGGAGTCCATCTTTCCCAATTTATAGTTTTTGCAGATGATTTTTGTACTCGTGTAGTAAGAGGAGTAGATGTGTTGTTTTCTTTATCTAACGAGGCTCGTGTTCTTATAGAAGTAGAGGGGGTAAAGGGCTCAATCAAAGGAGTGTCATTAATAAATGCTAAATTTGTAGGATTACCAATGCATGACTTAGGAACTTTGATATCTTTTAAAAGTAAAGCAAACACTTCCCACCCAATTGGTTTAGGACGTTTAAGACATCTAACCGTGTCGCTCACCAAATCGGTAATATTGCTATTTTGAATAGTCTGGTTGTTTATAACAACTTCACCAGTCTGCTTCCACCAAATTTTAGGTTTACTTAAAACAATGTAATCTAATAGCGTTCTAGCTTTTTTTCATAAGATTTAGGTAATATCTCTATTATTTTTGATGGACTGATCGGCATTGATTCTTGATTTATTTCACCAGGTGTCGTGTTAAACAAAGATGGTGCAGCTATCTCAGTTACATCACCTTTCGCTGATTCCTTATATTCTGTCTCCTCCTTTTTGGGTATCTTTGAATTTATGATATCATTACTTTCTTTGTTGAATTGATCGAACCCCTCCATTACTATAGGTATCTTAAACGGTTTTCGATCTGTTTCAATAAAATGTAGAAACCGCTGCAATGCTTGAGAATAAAGCATCCATTTTTCACGATCGTTCATTTTACTTTTGAGAATTTTTTGCATTTCTTCATCTAGCCGAGATGAGGAATTTTCAGGAGGGTTCTCATTGCGTTTCAACTTTTCAATAAAGTCCGATTCAACTAATAACATTTTTTTCGTGTTTTCCATTTTGTTTATTTATGATAAAGAGTTAACTAAGGCACTTAGAACTGCTCCTAAAATAATAGGTAAAAAGGCACCTCCTTTTTGAATTATAACCGTTTTTCTTAATTTATGTTTACCTTTTGAAACTAATTTCCTTAATATGTCTTTGTACTTTTTTAACTTTGTTTTTTCCTTTTTTTCTAAAGGAATTTTCCCATTCAGAACATTATAAATGCACTCGCATATAATGTTGATCTCTTCATCATCACAAGATTTAAGTAATGCAGTACGATATTTGGGTTTAAGCAAGTGCAATGCTTCTAATAAATGTTTATATGTGTTTACTCTTGCATGCATCATGTAGAACTGACTAAAATTTGTTGATTTTTATCATATTTAAATCCTTTTTTGGGTACATACACTGTGCAATGTCCATCAAATGGAAATATTTTTGTTTTAAAACGACATATGTCATTTGTATTTTGTTTCAGATCAATCATAAGGTAACCATGAGCATCCTTTGTAGCATCTTTGTAGGCTTCATCCACGAATTTTGAGTTTTCAGGACAAACTTGTCGTGACAGGTATCGTATTTGAGTTTTATCTCTAGGGTTCTTAAAAAATACAATGTAGCTTGTGTTCAGTGAAATATCACGTTGACCTCTTCCTTGATGAAATATGTTTTGTGTTATATAAAAAACACTTAAATTTCTATGATGACTTCCTTTAGTAAAAATATCAACAACTCGTCCATCTGATTCTCTCATTAAATCATCTATTATTAGAAGTTTAGGTTTTTTCCCATCGAAAATTGAAAAATCTGGTATTCCTTGACTATAATTTACATTTTCTAGATTATAAAGAGGTTGCATTTCATCATAACACCAAATAATTTCATCAAATTCTATGTTACATATCTCTTTAGTATTATTCAAAAAATTTGTAACAAATTGAGTTTTGCCACACCCACTGGGACCTGCGACAATGGTAGTGAAAGGATGATAAAAATGAATCATCTTTGAATGCTGTAATATGTTTAACAGTGTTGATATGAATGCGGATAGACATTAAATGGTGCTATTCAATAAACATATTACTATTTAAACTAAAGTAGAGTAAAAAAAAAAAAAAAAAAAACCTGATAAAAAATATGTATATTTATTTTGATATTAACACTTTTCTTTATAATCTATTGTTACATTTTATATACCCAACCACCAATTTAAATTTAAACATAAAAAACAATAAATCTATGTTTACAATATTCTTATGCCAAAACACGAACAAATGTTAAATTAGACAATTAATTAAAATATAATTTACAATTAAATTTAAGTTAACTATTCAAATTTACATAAAAAATATATATTACAAACAATAATTCGAATTTGAATGTTCTGTCATTTACATGACAAAATTTAAATTATTTTTTTATTTTACAATGTCCCCACGCAAGGGTGTCACAAGTGTTTTCTAATAAGTAACGTTTTGTATCATCATGAGATAATGATATTTTATTAATTTTTTGAGTGAATATTACATGTTTTATAGATTTAAATCTTAGCATTTGAGCACGTTGCACATTTTTATTAAATAAACATGTTTTGAAATTATTTAGAGTAAATTTCTTTGTAACACATACATTGACTCCTTTAGCTTTTGATAAAACACCATATTTACCTTTTTTGTCATCATTCTCATCATACTTTTCAACATCTAAGGCATACATTTTAGATTTTAGACCAACGAACTCTTTTAAAATTCTACCATTATTTTCATCTTTGAAAAATCCTAATCGCTTTTTATTTATAAGTGGGAAATTATATTTATTGATAGGAGGATAGTCAGATGTATCAAAATAGAAATTAAGATCTTGTTTTATATCTGCATAAAAATTTTTAGTGAAAATTTGATAAATTAAACTATCTGTATCTGTATAAAGAAGTTTGAGTTTGTTAGGATATTTGATTTTCATGTAGTTGTAGTGAAAGTCATACATTAAAGTTTTTGATATATCTAATACACAAAACCCCAAATAAATCGGTTTATTATAAAAGACTTTAGTTTTTTTCAATTGAACAGCTACTAAATTCTCTGAGAATATGGATAGACTGTGGAACTCAGGTCTAGCTATCAAAGACTGAACCCCTTGCGATTTCCCTCGATTTTCCCAGTGATTTAATAATTTGACGTTTACACGTTTTGCAACATTTTCCATAGTCTTACCGAACACTGAATTGTTCATTAGTTTAAAAAAATCTTTTTCAAAATCAGATGATGCCAGCGATCTCATGTGGGTATTTAAATCTATGTAACTTTTTAACCACATAGACTGCTGAAATTTAAGAATGCGATGTATTTTACTTAATACCAAACCATTCTTCAAACACTGTTTTAGATTTCGATAATGAATTACATAATTAGTTTTTCTATTTAAATTAGGAATCAGTTTTTTTCTTTACAATTACCCAAACAAACGTTTTCAGGACAGAATGGTAAATCTGAATGTGAGTCATGAATTTCGTTAGGGTATTCGAGGTCAACTTCTAATATGAAACCATGATCAGCGTCATCGGCTATATTGAAGTCTGTATCTACATGAACCCATTCAAATTTACCTGTAGGGAGACATTGAGACATAGCCCATCCGTAAAGGTTGTTTGCATCAAAATACATAAGATAGGACGATGGTATGTTTGAATCAAAATCATCCATAAATTTATTATTAGCTTTCGCATATCTGTTACTACATTGCGATATGCCACCTCGAATATTTTTTGCAATGAATGATATTTTATCTATATCAGTTAGGAGTTCTAATTTTATTTTTGTAGTAAATAACATTGCATCCCAACTTAATCCTGGAGCAGTATAATAATGAGCGGGATCTAAACCATAGGTCTTAAGACAAAGGTTTCTAAAATTTTCAAATACGTCAGCCAGTAACAAAACATCTGTTTTTAGGTATAAATCGGAATAATCGCCCATATTTTTGCAACGAAAGTGGGACCAAACATCTTTTGCATGATTATAATCATCTTCTGAGATGTGACTATCAGTCAAAGAACTAAAAAAATTGTCTTTAGAGGGAAGATCAGTTAACTTTAAAGAATCGTATGATGTCATGTATTCATACGGATACACACCCTTTCGTAATAAGCGTTTAAAATCGTCCTCACAAGTGAAATTCAATTTTAATTCATGAAATTGTTTAGGAAACAAGTTTTTTGCTAGTTTATCAAGACTGCTGGGCATAAATTTAAGTGAATCTACAAACCTCAATTTGATTGTGCGATTATTTATTTGTAACTTCTTAGAAAATGAAATGTATTTTTCTTTGTTCTGTGGAATCAATTCAATGTCCCCTTCCACCAAACCAAGTCCATGTACTATGAAATGACTATCATAGTTACTCAAATTATGAAAAAATACAGGTATAAATTGAGGTGCTTTGTATTTTTCAGAACAAAATGTATGTGCTACGCCTTCGTAAAGACCAGTATGGAAATTGTAGGAAATGATAGAATCACTATTTAAATTTCTATCACAAATGTAACATGTCCTACTCTGAGCAATATGTTTATTATTTTCAGTGGATAAAGGCAATGGAGTTTTTCCGAAAGTATTCCTCTTACAAATGCTTTTTAAATCTTTTTCTATGTACTTCATAAATACCTGGGTGCAATCTTTACCTTTGTATGTTCTATACACAGACAATTTATCATTATAAGAACACTTAATATAATATCCAAAACTATATACCTCATGTTTTTGAATATTTGTAGTAGAAGATGTTGTAGGGTTATTTGACTGTGTTGCTATTGGGTTTAAAAAGGCTTCAAAATCAGCATAAACAACAAAAGGCACCCTTAATTTACGTTCGTAATTATCGAAGGTAACTTCATTGGTGGGAACGTTTTCATTGAACCAGTTTTTCTTTTTATCTTGTTCTGAAGGTAAATGTGTGCAAACATGGAAACAATCGTTTCTTTGATGTTTCATTAAATTTTCATGAGTTGTGAAGTTGGATAAGCATCCATCGCAAATATGAACAGCATGCTGTGTATTTGATAATTGCTTAGATACTAATCTAGATAAGTTTTTGATAAAGCAATAATGTCCGTTACTATTTTTGGATATATACAATAAGTTCAAATGGATATCTTTTCTACACTTTGTTAAATGCAATGGCCCTACTATATCATGTTTTTTATTTTGAGAATTGTATTCAATTCCAAAAACGTTTATGCTCATATTATTATAATTTTCAAATTTTGGAATATCCCCCAATTTTATTGGAAAAGTTAAATCTCTAAAATTCAATTTATTTTTATGAACAATATACGATTTAGTACAGTTTGAACGATGGTTTGTTGGGGGTATAATCCTGACAATACTGCCCATCTAAAACATTCTTGATCACTATTTTTTACATTAATAACTGCTTTTTTATTTTGAATATCTCGTGGTAACTCAATATAAGAAGAACCGCGCAACGGATTAAATTTGTTAACATTAACATCTAGATAGTTAAATTTTACTAAACCCCACCCACTGTCTTTTCTTTCAAAGTTAGATAATTTTGTTAATATATCCTTAACCACGGACTCGAAAATTTCATCCTTGTCGCTACTAGTATCAATAATATTGTTACATAGTTGGAAATCAAAAGTATTATTGATTTGTTTGCTCTCTTGTGTAAAATCGGCATTTAGAATAAAGTTAACTTTCAATGCAAAATGATTACCAAGGGAACGATCCAATAATGCAAAGATTTTATCTCTATTCTTTTGTAAAATAGTTTCAGGTGTAAAAGGTTGGTAAACTTTTTCATTAAGTAGTATTCTATAAGTGGCCACCCTATTCTTAAACGCATTCTCAATTAATTGAACATCAATCCATTCTAAGTCAGATCTTATAACATTATTTTTATGAAGATTACTGTTTAAATGATTTTTAAAATATCTTTTAGACACTAACTTTTTACATACAGAACATTCAATTTCAGCATTATTATTTGTACTTACAATGACAGAAGGGGTTGGTTTAGATGACGTTGATGATGTAGGCTCAACAGCTAGGCGACTTTTCTTAACAGATACTTCTTCTTCTTCTGTCTCTAAAACTGTAGCCGACCTTTTCAATCCACCTCCTATTTGAGAAGATCTAAAACAACGAAAACATATACATTTATAAATACTCTGATGCGAGATATAATTAAAAATATTTAAATGTTACTTCATTTATACTAACTCAAATCTTTTCGACACTGCTGACAATAGGCTTGCATCATTAAAACACCGTCAATTACATCTTCAGATACAGTTTTCTTCTTGGAATCGTTGATATAATGACCACTACATGGTGTAAAGTATGGTTTAATATCAAAATCTTCCACTAATGTAGAAGGTAACTTATTTTCTGTGTACCAGAGCCTTATACTGTTATGGAAACATTTTAAAATAAATTCTTTACTTAATTGTGCAATCTTGTCACGAGGTAAAGTGGGACCAATATGATAGTAAGTAAAAACCATTTTGGAAATGAACGTCACAAATAAGTATTACAATTATTGAAGCACGGTGGTAAAACACTGAATGATAACAATCTCAGATACCCCGTTTATATATGTGGGCTCTCCCACCTTACCATCAACGTAACAATAAGATCAAGTATCGCCTCGTTAAAAAACTATCCTATTGTTCAGCAGGTAATGGAATAATCGCTACAAGTAGAAACAAGATCCGGTCATAACAAGTTAAAACTCAACATGAAGCAGGTATTCGTTAAATGGTTTGAACATGCAGGAACATGAATATTTTAAGTGAAAATAACTTACGTCTCTCCGTGACATTGGCTCACAAGTCGGGCGGCTTCATATAACTCTTCATCTAGTTCGATTACTTCACAGAGTCTTATAAGTTCCGCATCATAAACATCACAGTTCAGAGAATCCATTGTCAAACGAGGCCGCCTCCCCACATTGAGTTTCTGCGTTAAGTAATTCAATAAAGAGTATACATTTTATAAAACAAAGAGGGTTATTACATATTAACAAATGTAGTGGACCGACTTAACACTTTTCGTCATTTTTAATGTGAAACAATGCAAAAGAATATCTTACAAGGAAATTTACTTAAATCATAAAAAGGAAAGATAAGAAATGTGAAACACTTTAACACTATCCTACTGCTATCGTTAAAAATTATATTTATCACTGTTTCTTATTATCTATAAAATATTTTACACATGTGTCCTTAGAAGCTAATTGTTTTGTAATATTATATACAATATTTCGCGTATTTTGTAATTCCAAGTCGTCTTCCAACGCAAAATACTTCAGTCTGACGTCCGCGTGCTTCCAGTGTTCCGTGGGTGGGATGTTTTTGATTGTTTGCATATCATATATCTCTATTTTAATTAAGTGAGATGAATACGCCCCATCATCTTGTCCAGATGATAAATTAGCCACGCCTTCTGGCGAACTTTTGCTTACATTCGAAGACCGTTTCAAGGTTTTACACTGCTTTTTAGGTCGTTCAAAGAAGCTGTCAATATTATTTCCAGGACGTTTCTTTGCGAGGGCTTGCTTAACTTTGAAACCAGCTGTACCTTCCTCATCGGTTGAATCACCCTGATTTTCCGGGTAGTAATAGTTCTTGAAAGTATTTTCAGAGAACTGAAACAATGAAAGACAATATTTTAAACACTATTAACAATTCTATTAATTAAATACAAAGAACACTAGACGAAACAATATTATAAAAAGGCAATATGGGTTACAGTAATTTAAAAAGAAAAACATACTCACGTCCATTGTTGGATCTGTCTATAAACACTTCACTTTTAAACGCACACTCCACTTCTCTATATACCACACTAGATACAAGGAGCTCTGGTACAGAAGGCTGCCTCTACAGGAATACTTATTCAGCCTCGACTCTCTTTGGCTTTTATACTCGTAATATGGTAGAGAGCAGGGGAACGTACCATAAATCTTGTTTCAACCAGTTCATCTTATACCTGAACGCAAACAATAAACTTTTTGTCATTTTACAATACAATAAACATCTATAATAAAGCAACTAAGTTGTTACAATAAAAAATTCAAGTCACAAGAATTACCGGTGCGTTAGTCTAAAACATGTTTACACCAGTTAATGCTTTGTTAAATATGAATACAAAGTATCATGCCTTGACATGTTCGTCGAAGGATCTCTTTACCTAAAACCCGAATTATTCAAATAAACGGAAACAATAAATATATATTATCTTTAAAAATGCACAAAAGACATTTTTATTCACATAGAATTAGCCTTAAACATGTTTTAACCGGTTCTCAGTTTCTCACGTCTTAACAAGTTTATTGAAAGTATGCATTCTCTTAAACAATACACAAGTCATAAAAAATAATAATAGACATAGGTAAGTAAATTATTCAAAGAAGGTACAATAAATAAAGCAATTAAGCAAAAACGCAACTTCACAAAATTACCGAGGTTTATTCAGATACAAAACATTGAAATATATGTAAAAAAAAAAAAAGTTTGATAAGATGGGAAATTAACTTTTATTAAGACGTAATCAAAAATTGACTTATTAATCATATGTACAAATTTGGTAATACAACAAAGAGATGTATGATAGAAATAGGTATAAGATATCATAAATATTCGAGAAAAAGAAAGATACGCTAGATAGGATCGTTAAGTTTAGGTATTTGGATAAACTTAAATGTAACTCAGAAGTTCTTAAGTTAAAACGTAATTATAATACATTTCATAAATACCTACATTTATAGAAATAAAAATAAAAGTAGGTGAAACTCAGTTAGGTTTCATAAAGGTAAGTCTAGACTACTTAGGTTAACTAAGAGTAGGTTTTAATTAAATTTGGTTAGGTTACGAATGGAAAAGTTAGGTATTTTAATTAGGTTAGGTTAGGTTAGAATCGCAATCCATATGATCACAAAGTTATACTAAAAATTAATTATAAAATACCTATCAGTATGAGACACAAGGAAAAGGTGTGCATGACACTGCCAGGTAGCTGGGTAGGGTAACAATGGTCTAGCGCCGAGTCCAGATCGAACAATAGAAAGGGTCGGTAATCCTTTTGTGACCGTCGTGCACAAGGTGTATTGTGTAAAGAACGTATTCTGTAAATACTAGAAGGAGGCTTCTGAGAGCGTCGAGACCCAGCGCAATGAATCTAAATGGGGGGCTATTAGTTTTTTTTTTTTTTTTTTTTTTTTTTTTTTTTTTTTTTTTTTTTTTTTTTTTTTTTAGGTTTAGCAAGACCATGGATGGGCGGTGGTGGGGTCCTGGGAGCAGGCCCCAGACCCGGGCTGGTAACGGGGGTATCCTACTACTGCTTTCCATCAGGCGGACCGTATATTTTGTTTGTAAGTATGGTGCCGTGTGGTGCCGGGTTTAAATTTCGCCACCCCCTTTCTTCCCGTGGGTGTCGTAGAAGCCGACTGTGGGATATGGGTTAAAATTGTGGCGTAGGCGAGAGGCTGGCAACCTGTCACTGCAATGTCACAATTTTAATTTTCTTTCAACCTCTTTTTGCCAAGAGTGGCACTGAAACTTGAGTAGTTCATGTGCTCTGCCTACCCCTTTATGGGATACAGGCGTGATTGTATGTATGTATGTATGTACGTAAGTATAAAAAAAAAGTGCGACAGGGAGCGTCAACTCTACGGGCACGGCGCCAAACCCAAGGGGAACAAATTCGTCATTTTCTTGTTTTTTCCCCTTTTTGAAAAAAGCAGAGTTAATAAGTTTTATTCAGCGATTATGATGGTCTACCACTCCATAAAACGAGGTCCGAAGAAATACACATCCCAGTCCATTCCTCCCGAGTAGTTTGCAGGGATGTACCACTCCAGGAAATGGTATTTGTAGCGAGTATGTGAGTGGCAGTAGGTGATGCGGGGGACGCATATCTGTCAACCAAAGAGGATCAAGTTACTGTCAAAGTAAAATACAAGAGAGTTACTGTCAAAGTAAAATGTGTAATCACAGTGCATAGAAGTTATATATTCATTTGTATATTTAACTATTTTAATAAGAAAACTGTATAAAAGAGACTGAAACGACTCCACAGTCAAACTAATTGTAGTTTTGTGGAGCATTGTATTTAAGTTACGTTTTGTAATTTTAAATCTGTCGACACAGGCTTAAATCAAGCAAGGTAGCTCTCAACTCAGTTTTGACAATTTGGCCCATATTATCAGCTTGATATGTGTTAAAATGTCAAATATTAATATTAGCGCCATCTAGCCGAGCGTCCCCCAAAGGTCCCAAAGGTTTCCTATTATGGTCCTGAGTTACGTTTTTTTCTTAGACTGTAGCTGCGGAGTTACATAATTATGCCTTTGCTGTCAACATAAACAGTGGGAAATATCATGCAAAACTCGCCACAGAGGGCGCTGCTAGCACTGAAGGGCCTACCGAGAACCTTGCTCGGCGTTTTGCCCCCTTGTTGCACTTTTGAAGTCGCATGTAAGTATGACAGGTCGTCAAACACTTCGACTACACGTCGAATATGGTTCGCGGTAGGCCAATTTAAAGAAACCGCTTCGATGCATCATTGTCATAATCAAAACTTTTCCAAAACTAAAAAATATAACCTCCTCTTTTTGAAATTTGAAAGTCAGTTAAAAAGAAAAAATCACTTTTAATGACACAATTAGAAATGACTTGGAAATGACCCGTATTCTTTTGTCTAAATCAGTTAATCGCATCGCACTTAGCTACAGATCGACAGGGTGAAATAAAAAGAACCATTCAAACTTTGCATAGTGACTTTTGAGGTCATTATGAACAACTTTTATCAAGGGTCCAATGCTGAAACCACGAAAAAAAATTGGATGTTCCATAGAAATGAACTGTATCATGACAGTCGAAATGTATAAAAAAGATTTTTTTTGCGTTTTCAGCATTAGTCCCATAGTAAATAGGAGCACAATTTGAAAATTAAGAGTTACAACTATTTACCTGCAAAGATAATACTGTGTAGAGAATTTTATGGAAATATACTTACTTCTCCTAAACATCCTAACTGTAGCTTTTACGGTTTTCCTGAATATATAAAAAAAACTGAAAATGAATATATGAAAAACTGAAGGGAGGAGGGGAAAGATTAACATCTCGGCGAGTTTTCTTCTTCATGTAGAAGTTTTTTCTTATAAACATAATTATTGTTAACAGAACACAAGCGTCAGCTTCTTTGACCATAGACTTTATGTAAAAAGATTATTATGTCATGTCACTGTTGTTTAAAAATACACATTAAATTTGTCAGTCGTGAATAAATAACGCTTTTTCATTTTCATATTGAAAGCTTTTAAGCTGCATACATGCCAAAGTTTCGAATTTTATTCTTATTGTTTATAAACCTACTAATAGCAGGTTACTTACTTGTATATTTTAATGATCATCATTCAAACATGATGAAATCACTCATCCAGTCACTGATGACATTCTATGCTATTTATATTAAGATATGAATAAAATATAAAGTATAAAAACTATGCAATTGAAACTTTGTCTATTTAATAAAGTTGCTATTGATATCATATCCTGACAATTATATTTATCTGGTTTAAACCAGACCCAAAATTCGAGGATTCCGAAGAAAGACAAAATGCTTTAAGAAAACAGCTTTTTTCTTCGCTTGACTCGTGTTGGCGGGGGCACTACCGCCACTACCGTACCTCCAAATAAAATACAACCCAGCACAACATAAAGTATCAATACCATTCTATGCCTACCTTGGATTCTTTAGTATATTTATATCAAGTAGTCAAAGGAGTCAGACAGCTTGTTAAAGGATTCGTATAATCTTGCAAATTAGACAAATATCTGATCGGTCCGTGGGGTGGCGGTGCGCGCGGGCTCTGCAGAGAGCTGGGCAGGCGGTTGAGGGAGTCAACGGGGGGACCCGCGCGCGGGCAGTTTTCTCGCGCAAAGGATTGCAAGCGCAATACAGCGCGGGAATGCTGCCTGCGTGATGGGTACCTTGCCACGCGGGCAAGGTTTATTATTTTAAGTTTTATTTTTAGGTAGTTTTAGTTTATTACTTTAAGTTTTATTTTTAGGTAGTTTTAGTTCATTACTTTAAGTTTTATTTTGTAAGTTGGTTATGTTCAGTGTCTTTTGTGTAGGTATATTTTTACTTTGATTGTTTTATATGACAATAAAATACCTAACTTAATATCTGTAAATACAAAGTACCGTAATCATACCCACCAAATAAAAAAAATGGTCCAGCTTTATCAATGTATGATTATGGACTTTCATCAAAATTTATTGAGAAGTTAAAATACTGAAATCTTTTAACTATTGTGGAAAAATGGCGACAGTTGTCAAACAAAATTTCTGTCAGGCTGGCCACATGTTTGGCATAGACACAGGAAAAATATAGATGGACGGTAGCACGATATCTAATTAACCTTATACCAAATTTTGAAAGACAGAAATACCTCCACCCTACCTGATCTTCAATCAGTACTGTACCTACCGCCGCCTTTTCTTTCGAACAACTCAATACTTTTATGAAAATTATACGTAAGTTTCTTCACTAGCTGGACATCAGTCATATATTTTCCAAGTGGAAAAGTTGTGCTGTAATGACGTCACAGACGCGTCATCTAGGGGTTTCTAAAATCTATGATGTTTAGATATCGTAAATGTCACTTGATAACATCGTATGAAAATGAAATACTTACGATTATATATAAATTATCATTTTCCTCCCTTTTCACAGTCTTTGATTAGAATTTTCTTTATTTATTTGTTTTCTAGCACGCAATTATTTTTTCTCAAACATGCAATGAAATATTGTCTTTACGTTCGTTAAAATGGGCTGGGAAGTATCGCTTTTTGGGCGCAACAACTCGAGAGGACTGTAAAGGGATTTCATATTATTTTTCAGGCCTAGGCCTGCAAAGTAACTTTTTTTTATAAAATATTGTCTTTTAGAGCATTTTTTTTTAATTTCATAGTATGTTTGAGAAAAGCACTATACATGCCTCGGCGTGAAAACGGATTCCCGGCCTCGTATCCCTATCCGGCCTCGCTCGCACGCTCGCTCGGCCGTATATACCCACTTGGCCGGAAATCCTCATTTTCCCGGCCTCTGATGTAATGTACTATTTCTGCCTCCTCAAAGCTTTGTTCCCCATTGTTTCAATGACACGTGACCACGCGGAGAAAACTGACACAGGTCCATCCTCTGAAAGCGCCGCCGCGCGACTGAAGAGGCCATAAGTGCCATCGAAAATGTTTTCAATTTCAAAATTTTTTTCAAAAAATTTTTTTTTTTGCAAAAACAGGATAAGTAACAGGTCTTAAAATTGGGTTCATAGTTGTTCCAACTTTCCTTTGCGGATTTGGTAGTATTTGGTAAATATTATATTATTTTAATGACGCTACCGGCACAAACTCATCAGATTCGTCTAGATAATCTTATTACCTATATATTGAAGTAAAAAACAAGTCAAAAAAGTTTTTATCCTAGCTATGGGAACGATTTATTGTTAAAAGAAGAGGTAACTTTGGAGTCATTTTCTATCGAGCGAAGTTGTAACATTCATGTTGTTCAACTCCATGACATACTCACCAGATCCTGAAATTGAACATATATCGTTTTCAGATTTTTCCATTGCGTTTTACTATGTTTTTAACGGCTTCAAAAAACGAGTGCGCGCAGCGTCTACGGAAATATATCGCCTTAAAGGTTAAAAGTACGACCAAGTTTAATATTTTTGAGTAGACTAAATACCTATTACTAAGTTTAATATTTAGGAGACAACTGAGATAAGTGACCGCTTATTATAGCTACTTATAATTTACAGGAACAAAGTTATAGGAAAACGCAACGCTTAAAATAGTACATTATGTACTTACCTACTGAAATACAATTTCATTACTTACTTGGAAATTATACGAAGTGTATCGAAATAGGTCATCAACGCCCGTAACTGCTCTAAGTATAATGCACGTAGGTATCCGGGGAACATTTATCCAAGCCTAAAACAACAAAAAACGTACATACGTATTTGTAGACAAATAGTACGATGTATTTGCTCGCAACCTTCACTAATTACACGATATTTTTAAATATAATATGACAGGAACAAATTGTAATTAATAATAACCTATTCTACGAGCAGATGTCAGCACGTAGTAAATTATAGTAGAACTAGGGAACAATTTTTTTGAAGTAGTACACTATGAATTATAAACTAAAATGTGTAGATTAGATACCATACACAAAATAAAAAGCGATCAAGCCCTCTGGTGGTAATGCATGCCGGAATTGAACCCGGTGCTCCTGCTATCGTGGCTGACGTGCTCAGTGCTCACATCTACACATCTCAATCGCTGTGGTACCCGACCCGTCGAAAATTCTCTATTATAAGTATTATAGAGCATATATGTCATCTTTGAAAGCTATTAGGCGCCTTTGACCAATTCTACCTATAACTACCTACTCTAGACCATTTTTATAAACCCACTATTGACAAATAAATTCATTCATTCATTCATTCATTCATTCATTCATTCATTCATTCATTCATTCATTCATTCATTCATTCTAAGGTCGAACATTGTGTTCTTGCACCTCCCAACATGGTGCTGCCATCTGTTGAACTAGGAGACAAATGAAATTATATTTTGAAATATTTTAACGTAAAAAATTAGAGCGTTAAGAAGCATGGCTGGTGTAAAGTTGAGTGATAGGATCAGAAATAGCGTGATAAGAGAGAAGTGTGGAGTGGATGTAGGGTTGTAAATAGAAAAAAAACCAATTGTTTTTTTTTCAGAATTGTGAAAAAAAACATGAAAAAAAACCGAGCACCATGGTTTTTTTTCTAAATATGGTTTTTTTTCAGATGAACAAATAATACGACAATAACGGTTTTTCGTGAGTTGTAACGTGTTTCAATAACAATAACGTACATTTTAATTCAATTAACATTCAGTATACAAACGTTTATTGGGGAATCCCCGATGCTGCGTGTAGCGTGGAGAGGCGATGGTGTTTCCAACAGTAAATAGTGATAACTACCAACTACAGATTTCGTAAATGTTACTTTTATAAGACCAGAAATTAAAGTTATTTGATTAAATTCGTTTAATAGTTAACATTAAGTCTAAAAAAACGTATAAAAGTATTAACTACTTTGCAAATTTAGAGATTTCGTACTTTAGAAAAAAAACATACTCCAGAAAAAAAACTGTTTTTTTTCACGGTTTTTTTTCATGTTTTTTTCAAGCCAGAAAAAAAACCGTTTTTTTGCAACCCTAAGTGGATGTAGATGTGGTGACAAAGATTGAGATGGGTATGTTAAGGTGGTTTGGGCATGTAGAGAGGATGGATGAGAGGAGATTGACGAAGAAAGTATATGAAAAAAACCGGCCAAGAGCGTGTCGGGCCACGCTCAGTGTAGGGTTCCGTAGTTTTTCGTATTTTTCTCAAAAACTACTGAACCTATCAAGTTCAAAACAATTTTCCTAGAAAGTTTTTATAATGTTCTACTTTTGTGATTTTTTTCATATTTTTTAAACATATGGTTCAAAAGTTAGAGGGGGGGGACGCACTTTTTTTTCCTTTAGGAGCGATTATTTCCGAAGATATTAATATTATCAAAAAACGATCTTAGTAAACCCTTCTTCATTTTTAAATACCTATCCAACAATATATCACACGTTGGGGTTGAAATGAAAAAAAAAATCAGCCCCCACTTTACATGTAGGGGGGGTACCCTAATAAAACATTTTTTTCCATTTTTTATTTTTGCACTTTGTTGGCGTGATTGATATACATATTGGTACCAAATTTCAGCTTTCTAGTGCTTACGGTTACTGAGATTATCCGCGGACGGACGGACGGACGGACGGACAGACAGACATGGCGAAACTATAAGGGTTCCTAGTTGGCTACGGAACCCTAAAAAGGAGTAGAAGGGTCAGTTGGTAGTGGAAGACCTAGGCGAACTTTTCTTGATCAAATCGGGGAAATATTGCAAAAAGGCCAGGTCAGAAGTACTCGAAACCGACGAGCGTGTATGAGAAACTTTATGAAAGTGTGTGAAGCGAAAGTGGTTTGTCAGGATCGTAGTAAATGGAAATCCGTGATCTCTGCCTACCCCTCTGGGAAACAGGCGTGATTGTATGTATGTATGTATGTATGTATGTATTTTTCCCCTCACTAGCTCGGAAACACGTGTTTTGTCCTTTAATACCAGCGGGTAAAAACGCATTTTATCCACTAGTGGGTAAAGTAATTTGACCTTTATAAAGTCAAAATAACTGCTTTAAAATTGATAAAAGTTGGTGAATCTCGTAATAAAGATGACTTACCACCTGTGGAACTACTGGAAGCAGTGATTAAACGCATTTTTTGCGTTGTGGTTTCCTCGCTATAGTTAGGGGAAAAGTTTTGTGTTACACTCGGGTGCAAATGTATTTTACTTCTCGTGTGTTAAAAAACTCGCAAGTTCAGGATTCTATTCTTGAACCACTCGCTTCGCTCGTGGTTCAACTATAGAATCCTTTCACTTGCTCGTTTTTCAATTCCACACTCGGCGTTAAAATACAACTTTGCCCCCTTGTATAACAAATAACTATTAACGTGCTAATTTTTTAAAAGCGCACTTCGCTTCAGTGACCAAATCTTATTATCTCAGTACTCACTCGCATTATTAACTTCCCCAAAAGTTGTAAATGGTTAAAATGTGTATGCGAGAAGAAAACTGCTCGATCTGATTTGAAACATTTTCCGAAGTAGTATTCGCTGTGTAAATATTCTGAAAAAAAAAACAATCAGTAAAAGCAAGATAGGGTACGCAATTCTCAAAACAATTGACTGATAATAATAGCGACTTCTTACCGTCATGCCAACGGTAGACTTATTTGCCACAATCATGGTTAAAAAAGTATGTTTAAAAAAGCTGATGAAACAGTCAGTTCAGTCCTTGGACAACACAATAATAAATAAATAGATTTCCACGTCTACAAGGAAGAGGTACCTATGTAATAAGGATGTCTGAACTTCGTCAGAGGTTTAAGTATTATCTTACCTTCAGCAGCAGTTGCAGATAATTTCCAGTCGCTAAATGATGTGAAATACTGCCAACAAAGGCACACTGGAACTACAAAATTATTAAAAATTAACACAGTAAAAAAGTAGGTAACGCAATAATATTAGAACGGTCACCAAAACAAACAGAATCGCATGAAAAAATCACCAGTAGAGCCGCCTCTAGCTAACATGGGACTTGAACGACATCCTTGGATTGCTAATCCGATGCGTTGGCATTCCGTCAGCTGACTATCCGTCAATGACTGTGGTTTGACCATTACAACCGTCACTAGCGACATCTAGTTTAAGGTTTACATTCATAAATATGTATCATAGAACTATTTATTACTCGTATTTACCAAAGCTTAGAAGGAAGAGCTGCACATTATATTTCATCCTCAATAAAAAATCTGTGAGGTTTTCAGTATTTTAAAATATATATAATAAAAATTAAGACTCTCAGCCTTGTAAAGTATTTACAAAAACCTATTAAAAACTAAGACACACGTGTGCTTCAACAAAGGTAAACTATAATTAAATAAAACAGAACTGTCCTCACCCGTGATATTTATATTTGGTATCGTTTTGTATTTGTATATATTATAATTTCATTTCATGACTAATTATAAACATGAGTAGTATAAAGTATTACAAACAAATCAAAACAATAAATAATATCGTTTGGTAAATCGAGTTTGTTAAGATAGTGCTACATAATTTAACAACATCGCTGGAAAATCATCCGAGGAAAATAGCCTGGCCCCGTAGCCGAATGGCATTTCTCCGACGCCAAACGAAAGCGATACGCCGCTGGCTCTGTCGCGCCAATACGCAAGCGCGATAGAGATAGATATCTACTAGCGCTTCGTTTCGTGAGCGTTTCGTGAGCGATTGTGCCATTCGGCTAGCCACCCTGATGAGACAGTTAGTAATTACCTACATTGAGGAGCATGGGTCGTATTTTTTTTTTTTAATTATTGACGACCGGTCTGGCCTAGCGCGTAATGACCCTGCCTGCTAAACCGCTGGCTGCCGCTGGCCGCTGATACTTCAGCTGATTCAGTCTTAAGTTACAGAAGAGTGTGTCGAAAATCGGTACATTTACCTTACTTCATACCAAACCTTGCCAAAAACAGGGCGTAAATTGTTGTTAATTACTCAGCAGTGCGTGTTTTTACAAACAGTTACATTAGCATAACATAAACTGTAGAAATGTTTTGAGTGATGTTTTCATTAGGATCGCCGAATAAATATTTGGATTATTTGGTTAGTTATTCATACATAATAGTTACAGTAACTCATGTCCTTCAACGATTAATACTGAGGTAGGTCTAGAAAAAGACCAAGCTAAGTTGGCAACGTTTTTCATAACTAAAACCGCCTGCGCAAGGGGTAAATAAATACTATAGCATAGAAGTTTTGTAGTGTGTACTTATCCCAATAATGTTTATTTTTATTTATTATTTATTTATTTGCACTGGCGGGGCTATCATAATCGCTGCGACACTTAGGGTCACTTACACCACCGAAAATAGAGGGTTACCAAGGGGTTAAACCACCATTTTATATGGAATTTGACAGTTGACAGCCCACTAACCGTGAGTTAAGTTGGTGGTGCAAGTGACCCTAAGCACGGTATGACTTTAATGGCCTTTTACTAAAGTATGATTTGATTAGCTGCGAGTTATGGCAATATCAGCAGTGAATATGTTAAAGATTTAGTGAATTTGTAAGATTCGCTATGTACCAAATGTACACAACTGGTGCTACCCTCATTTCGTGGAGTTTCTTTTGATAAATCTTATTGAGTCAAATTAGTTCTAACGCCTGCCGCCGTCATTAAAATTTGACATTCCATAAGAACATATTTTTAAATTAAAGGAAAAATGGAAAACGACCTCGACCTGCGACCTCTGGCTTTGCCCGCCTTGCCTTGCCTTGGGCTTGCTCCGTGGCGCAGATGGTAGCGCGATGGCCCCAGCAAGGCCAGAGGTTGCAGGTTCGAGTCCCCTGTCGGATGTGTGAATTTTTCCATTTTTACTTTAATTTAAAAATTTGTAATATCGCTCGCAGACGTTTCTGCATGATAAAAAACAAATTTAGTATGGGTTAGCACATTGTTACTGGCGAATTCTCAATGTAAATTGAGACTCCAGTGCCTGTTAAGATCTATTCTTACGGGTAGATGTTTGCTATAACGCCATCCCTAAGGCGGTTGAAAATTGAGGGAAGGCATGGATAAATTCGCACACATCCAGCAGGCCTCCGTGGCGCAGTTGGAAGCGTGATGGCCCCGGCAAGGCCAGAGGTCGCAGGTTCGAGTCCTGTTGGAGGTGTGAATTTTTCCATTTTTCCTTTAATTTAAAAATATGTAATATCGCTCGCAGACGTTTCTGCATGATAAAAAACAAATTCCATAAGAATTTGTGAAAATCTACCATCCCTTCACACAAAATTGCCAATGTGCACTTTGATAATACAGATGAAAATGCAGATGGATTCCAGAATGGTATGCCAAAAAACTACCAAACAGTTGTTGTTTTTCATTCTTCTCGAAGTGTCGGTCCCATTATGCAACCTGAAATGTCAAAACACAGTACTTCATCACAAACGAATTCTTTAAAATTTTCTCCAGTCTTTGCAATTAGAAGATGGTTGTCTGTTCATTGAGAACGTTGTCTTGAAGTCAAATGGAGTTACATGTCTACGTATTTTTAATAATTTTAAGTAAGTACTTACAAAGCTTAATTATCTCTTTTAATGTTTTACTCTCCTACCTTCTCTAATGCCCTGACTCTTATTTTAACGCACTCTTTTTTTTTGACGCACGCACCTACATTAAAATTAAAAGTAACCGTAGATTACATACTTAGCCGTGTAAAGTGAGAAATGTCTCAGATTACATGTCATTGTCGGCCGTGGCGGAGCCGAGCTCAACAAACATATTGTGATCAGAGACTTTCTTATTTACTAGCCAAGGTGTGTATACTATGTTTAGCACAGCGGCCTGAAATTTGGGCCTAATTTGAAGAGTTAGTTAGACCGGGACTGACAAATCCCATACAAAAAAGTGTACCCCTGAAATGTATGGGCCTTGTAGGGATAAAACTATACGGCGCTGATTCACAGCCCGGAAGTGGCAAAAATCATATTTTCCCCAAATATTTTTGCTTGCTTTTATTTATTAAAAGAACAAATGACATTTTTCTTTATTGATGATTCTGTATAATAATTTAAACTTTATGATAAAACAAATAAAAACATGTCTAAATACCTAACACAATAAAAAATTGAAATCGAATGAATATCATGATATCATGTCAATACACATTTTGAAGAATGAAAAACTAATTAACGACTAAAAAAAACTAATTAGTCCGTCAGTTAGATTATCAAAGAATTTTAGACACGTATTTTTCTTTTTTCTCGTAAACGAAAAATGACGACGGTATAGTGTGTTGAAGTTTCGCGTGACGTCACGCCTAGGCACAATTTTTACTTAGAACTGACTCGGAACTTTGAGGCTACATTGTATTTTTTCATTAATTAGAAAAAGCGAAAAATATGTGTTCAGTATTTTTGAACGATCTAACTGACGGGCTAAACAGAATGCCATTTTTTTAATGTAGTCGTCATTCTTAACATTTGTATTGTAGGCATCGTCAGTGTTTAATAGGTGGCGCTAAAATATTGAGGTACCTACCTACGATTATTTGTATTAAGATTGTCAATCCTATACAAATCATCCTTGATTTTATTAAACAAAAATACAAATTTTCCTGTTTCAGTAAACGTGAACAATGTAAATATATCCACTTGCATGATAAGGGACTTATTGATTTGCCAAGATGACTTCACGCTGAAGCCACCCGACGGCATTCTGAAAGAAAACACTTTCACGTGGCTTGCTTACATACAGTACGTCCATGGTAAGCTTTTTGTAAAATTACTTTTCTCAAACATGCAATGAAATATTGTCTTTACGTTCCTTAAAATGGGCTGGGAAGTATCGCTTTTTGGGCGCAACAACTCGAGAGGACTGTAAAGGGATTTCATATTATTTTTTAGGCCTAGGCCTGCAAAGTAACTTTTTTTTATAAAATATTGTCCTTTAGAGCATTTTTTTTATTTCATTGTATGTTTGAGAAAAGCACTATACATGCCTCGGCGTGAAAACGGATTCCCGGCCTCGTATCCCTATCCGGCCTCGCTCGCACGCTCGCTCGGCTATATACCCACTTGACCGGAAATCCTCATTTTCCCGGCCTCTGATGTAATGTACTAATTCTATTTTATCCATAGGTACTAATACTTTAAATAGGAAAGTGTGTGTGTCTGTTTGATTGTACGTCTTTCACGGCAAAACAAAGCGGCGAATGGATGTTATTTTTTCAATGGAGATAGTTGGAGGGATGAAGAGTGAGATAGGCTCCTTCTTTTCTTCTTTTAACCCTTTAACGGGCAAGACTCAAAAAAATCGTGAGTTCAAACCTCATCGCCATCCTGTAGTCCTAAAAATTCTGAACAAGAAAAAAATACAAAAAGATAGTCATACAGGGTGGTCTTTTTTGAGACCAGTGCCCTATAAAGGGTCCCTCACTTCTCTAAAATGAGGGGTGGAAGTTTGTATGGAGCAATGCCCAATTTTCGACTTTAACTTGAGCGAAGCCGCGGGCAAAAGCTAGTTATTTTATATTTATTTATTCTACAAATAATATGTACGAGTATAGGTACCTATATGCTGTGAGATATGCGTTAAATTGTGGCGTAGACGAGAAGCTAACCACCTGTCACTGCATTTCAACCTCTTGTTAGCCAATAGTGGCACTGAAACCTGTATAATTTCATGTGCTCTGCCTACCCCTTTATGGAATACAAAGCGTGATTGTATGTAGGTACAAAGATTGGTTGTTGACAGTTATGACGGGCTTACTAAATCCAAGCAAGGCGCCTCGGGTGGTGATGATACATCGGCAGTTCGTCTTGGGCACCGCAGCAGACTTTTTGCGTCTGCCGAAGAACTACAAAATGTAAGTTTGTTACTGAATACACTACCAAAAGTACGCACTTGACATTTCATAACCTCTAAATTTTATAAAAATAAATTACAAACAGAAGTATCTGTCTGTCCTATGAGATGGAGGAGATGAAAGAGTAGGTACATTAAGTTTTCGAGAGACTACCCCCGATTTACCCCTTCAAGTTTGTAAATAAAAATACTGTTTAGTGAGGATAGGAAAGATATTCTGTATAGTTATTTTATTATAACAAACGGCAGCTCTTGATTGCAAGCTAATTAAGAAGATTTAAGAGCTCCTACTGCTAATTTCATTTCACAACGTTACATGTTGTTAGTTTATGAAAGTTATGTTGTAAAAACGTCCCGCTTGGCGACCTTTTTTTACCGAACCGTTACGTTACGTTAATTTATTGAATACAATTATCAATTTTTTAATGTTTAGAGGTAACATAGTGTTCGGCGACTACGAGCGAGATGAGCAAGACTGCCACCTGACGCTGATGCAACTGAAGTTGGGAGAAAGGTGCCCACGAGCTTACCTCGAAGTCCCGGTCAGCGAAGTCACGGCACACCCGGAGTTCTCTAGGTGAGAGTTCTCCAGGTATAGATGTTGGTCAGCATACAGAATCCAGAACATGGATCAGCAACGTGGGTCAGCAGCCTAACATACAGGGTAGTTTAGAAGTACCATCGTGTACGTGAGGTGCCCGCTAGCCTACCTGGAAGTCCCGGTCAGCAAAGTTACGGCACACCCGGAGTTCTTCTTATTTAAGCATGGCAAAAATAAAAGAAGATATCTACCTAATTATTTAGGACTTGTTTTTAACCCCCGACGTAAAATCGACGGGGTATTATAAGTTTGACGCGTCTGTGTTTGTCTGTCTGTCCGGCTGTCTCTGTCTTTCTCTGTTTGTCTGTGTGTGTGTGTGTTTGTCTGTGGCATTGTAGCTCCCGAACGGATGAACTGATTTAGATTTAGTTTTTTTTTGCTTGAAAGCTTAATTAGTCGGGAGTGTTCTTAGACATATTTCATGAAAGTTGGTCCGTAATGTCAGAGTTTCTTCGAAATTTAAATTTTTACTCAGTAAGTATAAATATTTGCGTAATAGTTGCGTATTGAAAGTAATAGTAAGCCTATTTAATTTACTTATTGTCTCAATACTTGTTTTTTTTTCTAGATTTGGAGTCGGAAATAGTATGGCCGTTGGTAAACTGATCCGCCCCGTGCAATCAGGTAAATTGAATATTTATAAGGATGATCCTGTGGAAAAACCTTCTAATTTTTACACATTTCAATTATATTAAGTAAGAGCTAAAGTTGCTTCTAATGAACACAAGTTAAATTATAATCTATTGAAAATATTTCAACTTGTGCTGTCTTAAAGTAGTCACACTACTATGTATATAAATTAAAACCGAAATAAATTACACATATGAAAGAAAAAGTAACCAAGTCCTCTGGTGCCTGAGGCTGGAAACGAACCAGCGTACTTTCCAATCGCGGGAAATGCCTCTTTATCCGCTCGGCCACCCAGGTCACAGCTGTCGAGGTCGAAATTATCTCTCATATGAGTAATCTATACAAGGATTTAGCAGCGCCATCTCTCGAGCTGTGTCGAAACCAACCTGAGTTTGGTTCACATGGGGGGCAAGAACCATACCGTTCTGCCCTAGGGATGGACAGAGGGCGCTACGAGTCCTTGTATAGATTACTCATATGAGAGATAATTTCGACCTCGACAGCTGTGACCTGGGTGGCCGAGCTAAAGTTGCATTAAGTATATTTAGTTAAATTCAATATATTTTTTCAGAATACACTATTCCAGTTTGTCTGCCATCATACGCTGAACGTCAGAGAAAACGCAGAGACAAAATCGTAATTTTAATCGATTATATTAGCAGTAAGTAATAAAATAAGTTACCTTAGTAAAGTATTAAATCATTCAGTTACATTACATTAAACAAAGAATAGGAATTAGTTACGTAGTTAGTCACACTAATAAAATACGTATTTTGCAGCTGTACCAAGAGACTTTGACCAAGAGAGAATGGGAAAGAAAACAGTCAAATTATACACACACAAAGAATGTCGGCGACATCGCAAGAAAGCGGTAAAGTAACGTTATTTTAGTAATGCATTTCGTAAGTACATTTGTATAGTACTCATTAAATAACTCGAGACTTTGACCATGCAAAACTTACACCGACATTCACGCTAACATAGATTATCAGCTGACCTAGCCAAAGTCAAAATCGCTCCCGCTTCGTGGCGTATCATATGTACCCCTCTCTATCACTTTTCCGTACCTAGTCTGCTCAGAAAGTTAAGAGTCGTGGAATGTATTGAACCCCACACAATTCACGACTCTTGACTTTCCAAACATACTAGTAGTTTAATAGAGCCAATTGCGTTTCGGTTGAGGAGAGCAATACGTTGAAAAACACTTGACATAAAAACAAAGTAGGTATAGTCTGGCTTCAAAATCTTACATCTTACAATCTTTGACATGAATTCGCCACAGCCAGCCAGCCAAGATAGGTAATCGTTTGTGACAATGCAACGCTTTTTATCTTGCTGTCACTCTTCCTTATTAGTGTTATCATTGCGCAAAAGTATACCTCACCTCCTCCTCCTCCTATCATGTAGGAGAAGAGTTTTTCTTAACTGACATTAAATCTATTGACTTAACTTTGTTTATTATTTGTTATAGAATCTGGGCAGCGAAGGCGCAACCCACGTCCTCTGCACATCTGGCTGCGGCGTGCGGCCAGGCGCGCCCATCGTTTCTCACAGCCCAGACGGGGAGTTCGAGCTCATAGGCCTGTCTGGTGGCTACGCGCCCTGCACCCGCCGTGGCATGCGTCGGAGACTCAATGATGACCCACCTATCTACATTGACGTATTCCCTTATGTTACCTGGATTGTGAACATTGTAGCAGCGCATGTTATACCGAAGCCGTATCCTAGCAATTTTAAGTTGGTCGAGGGAAAAGCAGGTTTGTCCATAATCGGCCCGGTTGATGTGTAGATTAGAGAAGTTTGCGGATCGGCATTGAAACACCTTGGCGTCGCTTCTGTCCAAAGAATATATTCTGTCTCTTATCAGCAAGTGCAGCAAACCATGCGGTAGACTATCTCGGTCTCGCATTAAGTCACCAAAAAAGGTTGATCTTGAATGTTACACCATAAACCATCTGCAATAATCGTTAAGGCCAATGATGAATGTATAGAGTTTGTGAAGATAAAGCTAGAGAGTAAGTCTTAGCTCTATATGTGAGAACTTTTTGCTTTTCTTCTAAATATGCACAAGTACTTAGATGTACTGCTGCGCATGATATGTATTTAAGTATGTATATGTCCGCTAACCTCAAGTAGAAAGGCCATTTTTTTTTCCAAGTTGTCCACCTTTTTTTTTTTATTTGAATTTTTTTATGTGGTTTCCACTGAGAATCGCGAGCTCTTTCAATCCTAGTAATAGGGGAAAAAAGTGTCCCAAGATTTTTTTCCCATTCGGTAACGGAATGGAAGGTTTGAAAAATGTATGAAAATCTTGGGACACTTTTTTTTTCTCCTATCAGGATTGAAAGACCTCGCGATTTTGAGTAAATCGCTTAAAAAATACCCTCGTTACAAAAAAAGTGGGGTGGACAACTTTGAAAACAAAATGGCCCACAAAATAGCCACCCAGTCCCATACGCAGTCCTATAACCAACCATAACCAAATATTTGCTTGGTTGTTTAGGCTTCAACTCCTTAGAGGTAAGACGAAATTTTAAGCATCTCACTACAGCCTGTGGCGTCTTACGAGGTGAATCAGACTGTCCTGAACTCGTAGCGCAATTACTGCGCCTTTATGTCCCTATGCCGACCAGAGTCAATTTCCGGCCTCGTGATCGTGGTTTATTTGTAGGCCCAGTATCACGAACCGTGTCTCACAGAAAATCCCCTCTTGTTCGCCCTTTGCCCCTCCTGAATGCTCTCTTAGCATCAGCACCTGAGTGCGATTTATTTGCTGGCAGATGGAGTGCTGTGCGCGATGAATTATTGAGGTTCTGCGAGAGGATGGATGTACGTCTTTCAACAGTTTATCATGTATAAAAAATGTTTTGTACTTGTTTATAGTTTTTAGTTTTGCAGTGATTTTAGTATTTAATACTGTCATGCTGTATCACTATTTTTGAAATAAATAAATAAATAAATAAATAACGGCCCAGCCACGACATTGGTCTAAGCGCGACAGCGGTGAGCGGCAGCCATACTTACGTGCGAATGAAAAGTCCCATCGCTGTGTCTCGCTCCAATGTATACCGCTGCCGCGCTTAGACCAATGTCGTGGCTGAGCCGTAATTGATCATTCAAAACTGTGAACCAATATGTCCTAAATACTTCAGGTCTGAGCGTTCACAAAAGCGGGTACCTCCGGAAGAGACGAGAGCAGCAGCATGGCTGGCGCGCCCGGACCTTCCTGCACGGCAACTTCTGCTACAAGTCCAAGAGGGTTCAGGAGCGGCAAGCGTATTTCTTCTACTCGGAGAAGTTTGCTGTGCACGCTAATCCGCCGGCCAAACTACATATAGTACTGAAAGTATGTAAAACTAAACGCCCTTAAACGGATCACCACCATTTTTGTTACACTCTGTATACAATGTCTTGTTTTACAGCTATCAGCAGGAGTTGAGACAACGATCCTGTGTGCTAGAATGCAGTTTCCGAACCGACAGGTACGATACGAAAAGAAATGTAAATTTAGGTATATTTAGGCATTAGGTATTTATAATTCTCTCAGTTAACTGCCCATCTGGAGATTGCAGTAAAGAATGAGTGTATTATCTACATACCTATATACCAATACCTCTACTCCTATCGTCATTGTGTTGGCGGGTCAAAATTATTAAAAATATTCCTTTCATACTTTAAAGAAATTATAAGGATTAAACTCATATGCATTACATAATTCGACCTTTACTGCATACGAAGCCATTTCAAATGGCCGATATGATGTTGAACTCTATTGAGAACTATTCAAGTTTAAATTTCTTTTTTTTTTAATTCATGCTGTAAAGAAGTCAACAAAAAAAGCTACAGCTGTAAGTTCATACCTACTAATATATTATTCATATTATCATTCGGCAGGTCATACCCCAGATATCAGGCGTCGGAGGCTACAACATGACCCTCCAGTTCACCACGGACTGGTTCCCTTACGTGTTCTTCTTCACACTCGGCCTCACGGGCAAGAACACTACGAGAGCCAACTTGAAGGAATGGATCATTGAGCGACACCCTGGCGCGTGGTAAACGGGCCAAACTGTGGAAAATCGAGTCACCAGAATGAGGGCCCATATACGCTACGCGAGAACTTACATGCGTACTCATTACATTGCGTATTTGTTTGCTGTGTGTAATTGTATGTAAACTCAACAGTCCGCAATGCAATTGAAATCGCATTCGAGTCACTGCCATAAATGGGCCATAATCATCAGCACGGGAAGCATGGTCGCGCGATAGACGATAAAATATCAGGCCGTCCCTATCGCACTTACAAATAGTGCGATAGGGACAGCCTGCTATTTTATCGTCTATCGCGCGACCATGCTTCCCGTGCTGATGATTATGGCCCATTTATTATCAGGCCGTCCCTATCGCACTTACAAATAGTGCGATAGGGACGGCCTGCTATTTTATCGTCTATCGCGCGACCATGCTTCCCGTGCTGGACATTTGTTGCAGTCAAAACAAAGGCATAGTATGCGAATCGTCTATAGTCGCTATCGATGAATTTTGCAATGTCAAAGTAAAACTTGTAACAAATTATATTTGGTTTTTCATTGCACTAACGTATGAAATTAAAAACTGGCCAAGAGAGTGTCGGGCCACGCTCAGTGTAGGGTTCCGTAGTTTTCTGTATATTTCTCAAAAACTACTGAACCTATCAAGTTCAAAACTATTTTCCTAGAAAGTCTTTATAAAGTTCTACTTTTGTGATTTTTTTCATATTTTTTAAACATATTATGGTTCAAAAGTTAGTGGGGGGACACACTTTTTTTTCCTTTAGGAGCTATTATTTCCGAAAATATTAATATTATAAAAAAAAATCAGTCCCCACTTTATACGTAGGGGGGGGGGGTACCCTAATAAAACATTTTTTTTTTCATTTTTTATTTTTGCACTTTGTCGACGTGATTGTTATACATATTTGTACCAAATTTCAGCTTTCTAGTGATAACGGTTACTGAGATTATCCGCGGACGGACGGACGGACGGACGGACAGACAGACAGACATGGCGAAACTATAAGGGTTCCTAGTTGACTACGGAACCCTAAAAACACAAACAAACCGCTGAAAATAGAGTTGTTGGCCGGATGTTTTGTTTATTTTACATTAGAATTAGGTAACTCAAATTGTTTAATTACGTTTTAATTGTATAGTATGTCTAATGTCTATTGGTTACTAAAATTGAAAGCGAGTAAAAAAATGTTCCTTATCCTCATAATTGTCCACTGAAATAGTTATTTGTTATACAAGGGGGCAAAGTTGTATTTTAACGCCGAGTGTGGAATTGAAAAACGAGCAAGTGAAAGGATTCTATAGTTGAACCACGAGCGAAGCGAGTGGTGCGAGAATAGAATCCTGAACTTGCGAGTTTTTTAACACACGAGAAGTAAAATACATTTGCACCCGAGTGTAACACAAAACTTTTCCCCTCACTATAGCGAGGAAACTACAACGCAAAGATGCGTTTATCACTGCTTCCAGGTAGTTCCACAGGTGGTAAATCATCTTTATTACTAGATTCACCTACTTTTATCAATTTTAAAGCAGTTAATTTGAATTTATTCAAGGTCAAATTACTTTACCCACTAGTGGATAAAATGCGTTTTTACCCGCTGGTATTAAAGGACAAAACACGTGTTTCCGAGCTGGTGAGGGGAAAAACAAATTATACCGGTTTCTTTGTATAGACTCCATACATGTAAAGTTAAAAGACAGACTATGAATATATAAATAAGCAAACCGAAGTTTTTGTCTTACTACAATACGGGTCTAATTACCATTCTACGTGATGACATTAATACATGATATTTTTCTTAAAGTAAATTCAAGGAACTGCTTACCGTAATATAATACAGCGCTGACATTTAAAGTCCCACGCCTTTTTGTTACAATGCGTCGTAAAAGTATGATATGGTTAAACGCCTACATTTACTTTATGGTAAGTCACTTAACTTGAGTTTAATCTATCATCACTCTTACGCAAATGCCATCAGACCATATGTACCAATGAAAGCCTACGAGGTGTATGACGAGATGTAACATGCATTATATATACGTTTTTATTTTTCTAGTGCAGTACCGTATGGGAATACAAGTGGGGGCCGTTATATGGAGGATTATATGGAGGGACTTTCCGAACGGTCGCCGAGCTGTCAAGTTGACTCTGTGACCAGCTGATTTCAAATATTGAAATTTAATTATATTTTTAGCTTTAAAGAGGACTTCTACTCATTGTTAGTTAATTTAAGTAGTAAAGTATTATCAGTGATACAGTTTTGGTGAAATTGACAACGTTACACCGAGTATTTATTGGACTTTGAGGCAGGACTACCCAACTGTCAACGAGTGATCGCAGCCGTTGGAATCTGCGTTTGAAACGGGGAGAGTATTCCGTTTTATTTATCATTTATTTCTACACTCAAACAAAGCTCATTGCTGCGGCCGTGAGCAACGTCAAACAAACAACATTGGCACCGTGCAGTTTCCCTTTGCTTGACGAACTAGTGGAAGCACAAGACGAGACAAGACACATTCGCCACAGACACTGCCGACTACTGACACACTGCACACTATTCATTCCTACAGCTCACATCTCTGTCGTCATCTTGGCAAATCTTTCAATCTCTGTTGAGATAAGTACTCATCCTTTTTTATTACATCTTTCAGAAAGCCAGACGAGTGACAATGAACACCGAAATTGCGACCGAAACTCGCAAGGCAACGGCACGACAACTAGAGATGCAGCTAAAAACAACAGCACAGGACCTACACGAGTCGAGGGCCTTGTCGAAGCAGTTGTTGGAGGAAAGGGAGGAAAGCGAAGTGGAGCTCCAGAAAGTAATCAACAAAAACTCAGAATTGAAAAGGGAGCTGGCGGACAATGATGTGCAGCTGACTGATGCCCGCGGAGAAGTGGACCGTTTGCAAGGCACAATAGACACCTTCAACCAGTGCGCTTCGACACATGAAGTGGCCTTGGCCCGCATCACACAGTTAGAAGAAGAACTGGGTGCGGCTAATGAGGAACTTAATTTGTTTAGGAAAGAGCGGGAGCACTATGATGCTTCGCAGTTACAGAATGTGTACCAAGAGTTGGTAAGCGGTGAAACACAATTGAGTAGGGACTCCAAACACATAGTATTCTTTAATAGTAGTAATAAGTTAAAAAAGTACATTAAGATTAATAGGTATATTAGGAGAACCCAAAAGCTGATCAAAGGCCAGGCATGTATTAAAAAATATAGTAAATTAAAACATACATTAACAGTTATGAAAAATAGGGTTCAAGACTGTCATTCAGAGCTGGAAGTCAAGGAATCAAATTTTCTGAAATTAAATGCCGACATTAACAGGCTGAAAGATGAGCTTTTGGCAGTATCCACCATGTATGAGACTACTAAAAAACAAGTTGAGGAGCACATACAGGCTTTTAATACATTGCTGCTAGAAAATAGAGATTTGGAGGAGCGGTGTAAGGCATTATTAAATGGAAAACATTGTAATTGTGGCCAAATGCCACCAGCAAAGATTATTCAAGCCGATGTGGCCCACAACACAACTAGGCATGCGGCAGTAGTTAAACAGCCCCTAGAGCAGTCAGTAAGACTGTTGTTTTTTCAGATCAGATTGGGTTAGGAATGGGCCCATTATTAAGCTACCAGTTAGAGCAACAAGTGACAAATTACTGTTATCAAAACATTACTTTGTCTCATTTATGTGACCTTATTTCAAAGGGATGTTATGATAGCAGTACTACATTAGTAATTTTATTAGGAAATAGTCTTAATGTAGATAAGCTTAGCATAGATAAATTGATGTCCACACTAAATGTTATTGAAAAATCTGGTGTGGGGAAAATTATATTATGTGCACTACCTTATGCAGAAAATGTATCATATGACTATAATTGTAAGATAGCTTACTATAATTCTTTAATGTACCATGCCATAGCTGTTAATAAAAAGTACCATTTCTTTGACTTAAATAAATTCATTGAGCGCTTCATGCTAGCTCCACGGAAGGTATTTTTGCCAAAGAAATTATTTGTATATTTAGTGGAGTTATTGGCCTTCAATATTGAGCCAAATAGATGTAATAGTGTTAAATATAAGTCTCAGTCAGCTGACAAAGCCAAGGACCCCATGCCTCATTTAAACTAGATTGTAAGACAGCGGAAAAACACCTGAATATGAACGTTGTTCACCAGAATATTCAGGGTTTTTCCAGCAAAGAATTAGAAGTAGGATTATTTTTAGATAGTAATAATGTTGAAGTTATGTGTATTACTGAACATTGGTTGAAACAAGAACAGTTGATATTTGATTATGTTAATTTTAAATTAGCTAGTTTTTTTGCCAGAAAATCTGCTGCTCATGGTGGCTCCCTTATTATTGTTAAAAATTGTATGAAGTGTAAAGAGCGCAAAGATGTTGTAAAATATTCCATAGAAAGAACTATAGAAATTTCATGTGTTGAATTAGACAGATATATTATTGTATGTGTTTATAGACCACCATCAGCTGACTTCAGCATATTTGAATCTACAATGGAAAATGTTCTGAATTTAGTATGCAAGGGCCAAAAACATGTTATTGTATGTGGAGATTTTAATGTTAACTTGCTCGAGTCATCTAGTAATACTGTTAAAATGTTCTGTTTGTTTAAATCATTTAATTTATTTAATTTATTTCTTGAACCTACCCGGGTAGGTGTGACTAGTGCAACATGCCTAGATAATATTTTTTGTAACTGTGAATGTATAGATAAGAAATTATTTAACTGTTTTCATTCCGATCACAGCGGCCAAAGGGCAGCTTTCTTAAACGTTATTCATGATACTCCACAAACAATAACATATAGACCCATTACTGGATCTCGCTTGGAATCATTCAAAAATGAAATTCTACATAGTTTGTCTATAATACCATTTTCGCATTATGACTGTAATCATTTGTATCAAGATGTTTTCAATGTAATTCTTAATCAATTTAATAACAATTTCAAAGTGAAATCTATTAGTGGGTCAAAAGTTAAAACAAAGTTTAGTGAATGGGCTACTGTAGGTATTCACAAAAGTAGAAAAAGACTTTATGAACTTTATGGTGAGAGAGAGCTGAACAAGAATTCAGAATTCCTGGACTATGTAAGAAACTACTCAAGAATCTTCAAGAAAGTGTGTTTAACTGCCAAGAAAAACTTTATTAGTTCTAAATTGAAAGTGTCGGACAACAAAGTGAAAACAACTTGGAGTATTATAAATAAAGAAGCTGGTAAATGTAAATCACGCGATTGTCAAGTCAACATTGTATCAGATAATCAACAAATAGTGTCGAACAGCGATGTTGCCTCGGCATTCGAAGATTATTTCTCAAATATAGCCGTTAACACCACAAAATGTTTACATTCTTCTGCGGCTCAAGCCCATTCATTACTTTGTGCTAATGTTAAGAAATGTAATAATTCATTTGAATTTAGTCAAGTAGACTCTGTAAATATTGTTAAAACATTCAAGTCACTCAATTTAAAGAAAACGGAAGACTTATGGGGAACATCAGTTAAAGTAATTAGTCATGTCATAGATATAATAGCACCTTACTTGGCCGTAATATATAATATTTCAATTTCACAAGGCACCTTTCCAGATCTTATGAAATGTAGCAAAGTCATACCGCTTTTTAAATCGGGTGATTCGAGTGATATAACCAATTTCCGTCCCATATCAATACTTCCTGTACTAAGTAAAGTCTTTGAGAAGCTAATGTTAAATGATCTACTGGGACACTTCAACAGACATAGATTACTTACAAGCAAACAGTTCGGTTTCACAAGGGGCCGTTCCACGACCGATGCTGCTTCGGTACTCATTAAACATATATATAATTTTTGGGAAAATTCTTGTGATGCAATTAGCATATTTTGTGATCTTTCAAAAGCCTTTGATTGTGTGGATCATGGAACGCTCATTTTGAAATTAGAACACTATGGTTTGTCTATAAATGCCCTAAACTTTATGTCTTCTTACCTTAGCAATAGAACACAAACAGTAGTTGTTAACAAAACTCGCTCTAGCGGGACTGTAGTCCAATTAGGAGTGCCACAAGGCTCAATTTTAGGTCCATTCCTGTTTTTGGTTTATATAAATGATTTGCCATGTATAGTGAAAAACTTTTGTGAAATAGTACTTTTTGCTGATGATACATCACTGCTTTTTAATGTTGACCGAAAATCTACGGATTACAATGTAATTAATAGCACGTTAGCTGATGTACTGCAGTGGTTTACTGTCAACAATTTACTTCTTAATTCTAAGAAAACCAAATGTATTCGATTTTCTTTGCCGAATGTTAAACCAATCGATACAAAAATACTTTTGAATGATGAATGCTTAGAGATGGTAGATACAACACTGTTTCTTGGTTTAACATTGGACAAAAATCTACAATGGAGTCCTCATATAAAGAAACTAGCAAGCAAATTAAGTTCAGCCGCATACGCCGTTAGGAGAATCAGGCAACTGACTAATGTTGAGACAGCTCGCCTAGTGTATCATAGTTATTTTCACAGTGTAATGTCATACGGTATTCTGGTTTGGGGCAAAGCAGCTGACATACAGACTATCTTTGTATTACAAAAGAGAGCCATTCGTTCTATTTACAACTTAGGAACACGTGAATCAGTAAGAGAACTCTTCAAAGAAATTAATATCTTAACTGTAGCTTCCCAATACATTTATGATAGTATAATTTATGTTGTTAAGAATTTAGACTGTTTCACTAAGAATTCTGGTATCCATAATTATAACACTAGAAACAAAAATAAGCTTGCCATAAAGAAGTTTCGTGTCCGTAAAGTACAGAAGTCATTTGTTGGGCAATGCATTCATTTTTATAATAAGTTACCTGACACTGCTTTGAGATTACCCCTCCCAGCTCTTAAGAACTACTTAAAAAAATCATTGATGTTAAAGGCTTATTACAGAGTCGAGGACTATTTGACAGACAAACATGCATGGCCCGAACCAGAAACTACAAAAAACGAATAGCAATTAAAATAATTGTATTATGTATAGAGGACACAGTTCAGATAAGAAAGCACATCAAATATTTTATATTTTATGTTGTGTAGGTAAATTACATATTTAATGATATTGAGATTCATATTATCTTTTTCTTCTATGACAATTTGATATGTTTTCTCTGAAGAAGAACGACGTATTATTAAGCAATAATATAATTTATTGAAATTGATTTCCATAGAGTACCTAGTCTGTTCATATTCTTTGATGAATACTTTTGCATGTTAAATTGTATGTTGTTATTTAATGCATGTTAATTATAAGATGTAATGTTTTGAAAAGAAGTTGCCCGCCGAGTTTCTTGCCGGTCCCATAGTGGATACCCCCCTCCCAACTGAGGGGGGACTGAAATCTTCTCGAGGCTGAGGCGTAGGGTTAGAGCCGGCGTAGCTTTATTTGACGTTCATATGCGCATTGTAATATGCCTACTTGAAAAATAAATATTTCATTTTCATTTTCATTTTCATTTTCACCACTTGCATATTACTGCCGTTGTGCTAGCGCTTACCATTTTCATTTAGCCTTGGTCTCGGAGTATAAATTAGAAACAACTCTTTTGTGAAAAACAATTTTATTTACAAATTAATCATACCTTAAACTTATGCCGATTCAACGGATATCGTGTCTTCGTCGTTCAAGCCTTTGTCTGAGTTATCAGCGCCAGGGAAAGTGGCCGGCGGCGAAGTCGGGAACTGAGGGAAACCTGGCGCGGTACCCTGTGGGAATTGAGGAATTTGCGGGAAAGATGGTCCCTGTCCGGAGCCCTCCTGAGGGAATTGCGGGATTTGTGGGAATGATGGTTGGCCAGATCCCTGGGGAAATTGAGGTATTTGGGGGAATGAAGGTTCAGATCCTTGAGGAAATTGAGGAAATTGAGGGAATGAAGGTCCCTGCTCAGATCCTTGAGGGAACTGAGGAAATAAAGGCCCCTGCTCAGATCCTTGGGGGAACTGAGGGTTTTCGGGGAAAGATGGCTGCTCAGAACCCTGTGGGTTTTGTGGAATAGAAGGTTGTTTAGATCCTTGGGGGACCTGAGGTATCGCCGGGAAGTCTTGTAATGAAGGGTAGCTCGGGAAAATGCTAGCAGGGGGAGACTGAGGCGTGGATGGTTTATCCTTCTGTTGATCCTGGTTTGGGAATTCGATTGAATCCACGACAGCTGAGTCAGAATCTCCGGCTGGCGGACTGGCTGGTGTCGTGGGCGTTAGTTCTTGTGTAGGGAAGCTAGGGGTGGTATCAGGTTGAGTTGGGTATGCTGGAGCTACTGGCTGCAAGCCCGGGTAGCCGGGCGATGCTACTACAGTGGGAATAGAAGCAACTGGAGCAAAAGAGGCTACTCCAGGGTAATACGGAAAGGATGCAAGGGAAGAGAAGTAAGTTGAGCCGCCGGGGATCGCGTAGTGAGTGTATTGAGGAGCGATAGAACTGAATTGAGGCAACTGGTATGTTATTTGCGGACGCAGTCCAATCTGGTACGAGGTCGGTAACTGTTGACAAAAATAAAAATAAACGAAATATTCTCTAAGACATTAATTTTATACAAAATGACTAATAATCATAATTACAAAACATCATTATAAAAAATACAACAAGACATTTATTTTGTATTTTTACAGCGAAGATACTCAAATAAGAGTATTGATTATTGTGCACTAAAATAGGTAGTGTTTATGACAAACGAGGCAAACGAGGAGACCTCATAGTAAATCATTACCGCCGTCCATGGACACCCACAACGACAGAAGGGAATATTATTTATTTCCTTATTTATTGATTTCCCAATTAAGAATACAGCGCGTTGTATTATTTACTAATTTTGGTTATTTATACAACCAGGTCAAGCACCGTTGGCTTCCTAGTTTTCTAGAAATCTGTATCACCTATCACATACATATGTAGGTATGTTGTAACACCTTTATATAACCTAGAAGACTAAGAGATTTAATTGACTCGTTATTGAATGGATCCTCAATGCCTTCCTGGATGTATGGTTAAAAGCCAGGTGCCGTAGCCGAATGGCATTTCTGCGACCCGAATCGAAAACGAAACACCACGAAAGGTAGTCTGGCTCTGTCGCGCCAATACGCAAGAGCGATAGAGATAAAAGAAACGCTCGTAGATATCTATGTCTATCGCTGGTGCATATTTATGTGACAAAGCCAGACTACCTTTCGCGGCGTTTCATTTTCTATTCGCGTCGCAGAAATGCCATTCGGCTACGGCACTAGCACGGGAAGCATGGTCGCGCGATAGACGATAAAATATTACAAATAGTGCGATAGGGACGGCCTGCTATTTTATCGTCTATCGCGCGACCATGCTTCCCGTGCAGGATAAGGTCGTGTTCTTTCTGTAATTGTTAATGTATGTACCTACTACCTAAAACTTTTTTCATTTCCATTGTTTCATAATAGTGCAGTGTATACAAAAAAAACCGGCCAAGAGCGTGTCGGGCCACGCTCAGTGTAGGGTTCCGTAGGTTTTCGTATTTTTCTCAAAAACTACTAAACCTATCAAGTTCAAAACAATTTTCCTAGAAAGTCTTTATAAAGTTCTACTTTTGTGATTTTTTTCATATTTTTTAAACATATGGTTCAAAAGTTAGAGGGGGGGGGGGGACGCACTTTTTTTCATTTAGGAGCAGTTATTTCCGAAAATATTAATATTATCAAAAAACAATCTTAGTAAACCCTTATTCATTTTTAAATACCTATCCAACAATATATCACACGTCGGGGTTGGAATGAAAAAAAATATCTGCTCCCACTTTACATGTAGGGGGGGTACCCTAACCGTTGAAGGTTTTGCCCTATGATTTTTAGGGTTCCGTAGTCAACTAGGAACCCTTATAGTTTCGCCATGTCTGTCTGTCCGTCCGTCCGTCCGTCCGTCCGCGGATAATCTCAGTAACCGTTAGCACTAGAAAGCTGAAATTTGGTACCAATATGGGTCCCCCCACATCTAGCGTCTCGCGAACGTCGTCGCCTCTCCAACGCCCGCGCGGCGTCGACGCCGCGCTCCCGCAGCGCCGACGCGACGTTGCAGCGCCTCTCGAACGTCGACGTCGCAGTGGCGTCCGCGCGGCGTCGACGCCGCGCCAACGCCGCGCCCGCGCAGCGCCTCCGCGATGCCAGCGGCTATCAACGTCCAGCTAGGGCTTCCAATACCGGGATCCCAGTATCTCGGGATTTTTGTAATCGGAATCGCGGTATTTTTAGTAACTAACAAATTATGGCAAATAAACGTAAACTACTAATCAAAACCTTCAATTTCTGCATCATGACGGTCGAGCGTCTGACGCGTCTAGCGTAAATATTGCTTTTTGCTCTCGTTTCTTCGACACATTCTCTGTTTAGTGTTTTTACAATATTTCTATGAAATGACAGTTTTTCCGATGATTACCTAGATAAGTAAAGATACGTGTCAAGAAAATTCGTTGAGGAGGGCCTGCCGTGAACCTTTTGACACATTTGTCGCACTTGGGAATCGTAAGTGTGACAGGGAAGCAATACATCAAACGTAGTTGATACAACACAGGCCACAGACCCTCTGCAAACAAGTTGATGCACCTACATTATAGAAATAACTTTTCAAAAAATTGGTTAAGGCATACGAACTAACGTATAAGCTACTTTTGGTTTATTGCCACTGACGTCGAGTTGGCGCGGCGCTAACGCGGCGTCGACGCCGCGCGGACGTCACTGCGACGTCGACGTTCGAGAGACGCCGCAACGTCGCGTCGGCGCTGCGGAAGCGCGGCGTCGACGCCGCGCGGGCGTTGGAGAGGCGACGACGTTCGCGAGACGCTAGATGTGGGGGGACCCTATGTATATCAATCACGCCAACAAAGTGCAAAAATAAAAAATGGAAAAAAATGTTTTATTAGGGTACCCCCCCTACATGTAAAGTGGGGGCTGATTTTTTTTTTCATTCCAACCCCAACGTGTGATATATTGTTGGATAGGTATTTAAAAATGAATAAGGGTTTACTAAAATCGTTTTTTGATAATATTAATATTTTCGGAAATAATCGCTCCTAAAGGAAAAAAAAATGCGTCCCCCCCCCTCTAACTTTTGAACCATATGTTTAAAAATTATGAAAAAAATCACAAAAGTAGAACTTTATAAAGACTTTCCAGGAAAATTGTTTTGAACTTGATAGGTTCAGTAGTTTTTGAGAAAAATACGCAAATCTACGGAACCCTACACTGAGCGTGGCCCGACACGCTCTTGGCCGGTTTTTATTTCCTCTGCATTTTTCTCTCAAATGTGATGAAAAAATTTGTGTGTAACTCAGGAGGTAAGGATATTAAATACTCGACACTCGTATTTAAAAACCCCCTTTTTTTAATACTACGTCAGTGGCAAACAAGCATACGGTCCGCCTGATGGAAAGCGGTCACCGTAACCTATGGACGCCTGAAACTCAAGGAGTGTCACATGCGCATTGCCAACCCATTAGAAACTTGTACACCCAAACACTACCTAGACAAAATTTAGATGCCTCATTTATAACTTTGCCAATATACTTATGTAGATCTGATGTATTCATTAAGATGACAATTAATTATATGTACTTTTAGACTCACCCAGATCCCACAGTCAAACTGTGTACCTAAACAGTTTTGGGGGACATATAGTATTTACATTTAAGTTTTTATGTAAGATGTTTTATTAAATAAAAAAAATAAAAAAATTGCTGTGTTAAGGACCCAGCCCTTACCTCCCTTTGCACAATGTACCTACGTACTATTCTTTCAAGGTATAGTATATCTTTAAAAAAAAAACCGGCCAAGAGCGTGTCGGGCCACGCTTAGTGTAGGGTTCCATAGTTTTTCGTATTTTTCTCAAAAACTACTGAACCTATCAAGTTCAAAACAATTTTCCTAGAAAGTCTTTACAAAGTTCTACTTTGGTGATTTTTTTCATATTTTTTAAACATATGGTTCAAAAGTTAGAGGGGGGGGGACGCACTTTTTTTCCTTTAAGAGCGATTATTTCCGAAACTATTAATATTATCAAAAAATGATTTTAGTAAACCCTTGTTCATTTTTAAATACCTATCCAACAATATATCACACGTTGGGGTTGGAATGAAAAAAATATCAGCCCCCACTTTGCATGTAGGGGGGGTACCCTAATAAAACATTTTTTCCCATTTTTTATTTTTGCACTTTGTTGGCGTGATTGATATACATATTGGTACCAAATTTCAGCTTTCTAGTGCTTACGGTTACTGAGATTATCCGCGGACGGACGGACGGACGGACGGACGGACGGACAGACAGACATGGCGAAACTATAAGGGTTCCTAGTTGACTACGGAACCCTAAAAAGACATAATTCTTTCGCAAAGTACTTACAGAACCGATATATTGCGTAGTAGAATATCCAAAGGACTTAGTTTGGGCTGGTATGATGGTCTTGAAGAGGGTTGAAGCCAACGGCAGCGCCGCGCCCGCCGCTGCCGCTCCCAACAGCGCACACATCACCGTTAGACCCAGGACCTACATGAAAAAGTCGACTTTAAACGTTTATTTTTACTAAGAAGATACAGTCTGATGTTATGTATTAAACCGGGGCATTCGCTAGATGGCACGGGTACACAGAGAAGGCACAAACGCGCGGGTTCCATTGTAGTTGATTGTAGGTACATACCTACTCGTGAAATCCGCAAACAGTGGTAGTTGGAGGACATATTCTAATTTTTATTATAAATCTAATTCAATAGCTAGCTTTTAAGTTTAGTCTTAGTTTCTTATATAATTATGTAAATATGTTCATGTAAATAAAGAGAATTAGTTAAAAAAAAAAATTCAATATGGATTCGATTTGGATCGAAATCTGACCGAGTAACCTATTTATAATATTTATTGGGAATACGTTTATTTTTATGCCTTTATTCTTCCTTTCGGGCGCTCGCTCTAGCTGAGCACCGGCGCTAGATTAGACAACCTGAGGGTATATCGAATTTTAATTTATTTTTAAAGACAATTAGTAGATTAGTGTCCTAAAATATTTTCTCACAGGTTGGCTACGCTTTTTTTTTTTTTTTTTTTTCAAGAACTGCAGATCAAAAGATCTGCTATCTTTATATTATTTTAATCCACCAAAGTAGATACATTAAAATATTTTTATTTAAAAGGGTATCGTATTTGCCAATAACGAATGGTACCAAACACAATCATACGAACGCCATATCGCACACTGTTATCAAAACAAGTCGAATCGGGCCTCAATCTCAACCACCACTGTTTACAATTATAAGTATTATAACACATTGCATGTAAAACATTAAATAAAAACACATTCATAACACATCACATCAAATACCACTGATTTATCAGATAATAAAAAGCGATCATGAATCACTAAGTATTCACTATTCAACCGGTCCGTCCGACCAAGGCTTCCGTACCTTCATTTCGGAGACACTAAGAGAGGCGTCACGGTAATACGCGAGCAAATGTTTTGACGAGTCCTTATATACTGGACTTGAGACCCCGCCTTTACGGCAATGAAAGCAACTGGATGCCTGCGGCGAGCTTCGGGCTTCGGAAAAATGCAACGTTACTTCTGGATTTTACGAGATCCAGGTTTAATTACATTTGCATTTAAAAGACAGCTTTGTGTTTTATTTATAGTCTAGCACTAGTAATCTATCTAGATCTACATAATGCAAGATGTCTTCAAGTAGTTATTTACCGTTATTTAACGGAAGGTTCGATTTTGATATGCAGCTTTCAAGTTTAGTTTATGCAATCCGCCTGCAACATAAAACATAAATTCGCGCCTGTATTCCTAAAAGGCAGGAGCATATCGGCACTACTTTGAAAACAAGTGCGAGTCGGACTCGCCCACCGAGGGTTCCGTACCTACAAAACTATTAGGCACTTTTACGTTACTCACATAAGTCTAAAGACTGGGCTAGGCTAGAAGTATAGGTTCTCTAATGAGCATAATTGTGTTTAGCGCCACCTCTCGACGAATTCGCGAACTAATTAGCACAGCTTGCGTGAGGTCTTTTATAATGTTAACCAAATTCAACATTTTTTATTTTATTTTAAAGTAGGTGTTTTATGTAAAATTTCGTAGCTATAAATTTTAACACCTTTATTCATAAACGTACACTAAAGTTATCCAGCCGATAAAGTTCGTTTGTCCCTTTCTATCACACCAATACGTCGGAAAGAGACAACCGAACTTTATCGGCTTGATAACTTAGTGTACGTTTATGAATAACGGGGTGAGTATTACCGTACTGTAAAAATGTAATGTATACGGATTAATGAATTTAATATAGATAGGTAATTATTGATATGTGGCAAAACGAAGGAAATTGTTTACACCTTCGCAATAAGTATCTAATGATATTTTTTTAATTTACCATGTTACTTCACGTACCTACTTAGGTACTTATTTTAAAAACTCTAAAAATGTCTATTGAGTTTCTGTCGCAGACCACCATGTGGCTTCTGAATATTCTGCGCTGTGATAGAGTTGCCATAGTAGGTATGTATATATTGTATAATATATTGTATAATAGGCAATAAGAGGCAAAAAACATATTGTGCTAAAATATTTAAAATACCTACAGTCATTTCCGAAACGTGTGAATTCACGTCAATACTTTCTTTTATCAGTATTACACGGAGTAGGTAAACGTTTCGTGGCAGCGGCAGCACACACTGCAGAGAGCGCACGTGGACACCGGCGCGGCGCCACAGAATATATAATAGCACAAGTAAAGAAGGCCCAGTGCTTTGATGTTTCCGAAATGCCGCCTTTTTAAATACCTACAACATTCTTACAAAGAAACGAGCCGCACGTGCGCGGCGTCCGGTGATAGGGTTACCAATGGATCCAAACGAATTAATACTCACATTAAATGTTATATTATTATATTCAAGTCTTGAGTACTTTCTAGGTATATACGCTGTATTTATATATTTTTGTTCAAGGTTCCAACATCACAAGCCTTATTGAACTTTTCCGTGGGACTTAATCAGTAGTAGATTCGTATAAGAATATCTTTTGGTATTTATTTTATTCAATATGTCTATTTAATTAAGTATTATTAGCCATTCCACCCGCGGACATCGCTTAAAAACCTCGCGACGTAAAGTAACAATAGAAAGTGCGAACGTGCATTCCGTGAGAATGTGCGCCACCCCTGAGTAGGCCGCGAACTCGCGGCCACAGCTCACGGCCGCCAGGATATACTTGTAGCGCGGCGATAGGATAGCGGAGTGAGCCGCCCCTGGAAGCGCCAGCGGACGCGTCTGTGTGCGTGAGCTAGGTATGCATACAACTACAACTGCTGTAGGCACCGCCCCCCCCCCTCAGCGCGTCCTCTGCGGCGCGGCGATAATAACCTAGCCTGGCCCTGGTTTCTCTGGCCCGTCACACGCGCCCGGCGGCATTTGGATGTGAGCCGCATGTGCCGCTGTGCCACACGCTGTCGGTCGCGGGTGCGTGGGTTTTCTGACCCTTGGTCACCCGTCGTCGGCGACGGAACTCAGAAGCTCTGGTAGACTGATTCTTGAACTGTTGTGTTGTGCTCTGATCAAAATGAATGCAAAAATACTTACATTGTAATTCTTAGAGGAAGAAGATTATACGCGACTTAATCCGTCCATATAAATATTGATATTACCCAAAAAAAGAGACAGTCAAACGATATTTTTGTATGAAACCGGCAAAAAGAAAGTGAAATTTTTAACTTGGTACTCAAACACTTGCATTGTAGTAAAGAAAAAATTACATCATATATTCGATTAAGTATATCGAAAACAGTTCACAGAAGTACAATTCATCCATTGAATTACTATGTACTAACATACTTGAAATTACACCCCAAACAAAGTCTGTGCTCCGGCCGGCAGCGCGCGGCGCATGCGTGGGGAGGTACCGTGTCATAGAGTAAGACTTGACCAATGACCACCTAGACGCGACACTCTTAGTGTAGACCTTTTTTATACTTTTTGTAAAATACTAACCCCCTTATTCATAAACGCACACTAAAGTTATCAAGCCGATAAAGTTCGTTTGTCCCTTTTCGGCGTATTGGTGTGATAGAAAGGGACAAACGAACTTTATCGGCTTGATAACTTTAGTGAACGTTTATAAATAAGGGGTAAGTAGTTTAATTTTAGCACTATCATACATTGTGCTATGTTTAAGTTCTACTAAGTAAAACAAAAATACATTATTGATTTTTTTCATATACCTACTTTAATTGCTCTTGAAGAAAATCATAGGTTATTATTGTATGAAAATATCGATTACAACTCGTGTTAGAACTGTGTAGTATTCATAAGTATAACGTGAAATAAATTTAACATTTCTCTTTTATATATTACAAACAGAATATAATCACAATTACTATACTTCATTACCTACATGTCAAGTCTGTGCGATTATGATGCGATTAATCTAAGATTTCGTTCAACAAAATGGCAGCGATAGCTTCGCGTTTGAGGAGCGCGTCCCTTCATTGAAATAATTACTTAAATAAAGATCGATTAACATAGCGTGTATACTAACCGATGAAATGTGACACGTCAGTTTTATTCGATTTTCTCGTATGGCTTAAACAGCATCTTGTTGCGCAGGAAGGCATTTTTACATTTTATTTGTGTGCAGGCAGAAACATAAGTCCAATGGACTTATGTTTGTAGCGCAAACGTATTGCTCGCAGTGTCCTCTCTAGTATTACCTCAATGAGTTCATCATTATCTTTAGTGAAGTCAGTCATTTTCCATATCAAGATCCGACGCCACCCGCCGTCCGTTGCTATTGTACAAAACGAATACAGACCGTCGCGTGCGGCGTGTGACCTTCGCCCGTCGAACCACCCGCCGCCGGCGACGTTTCAAAGAAACCACCCTCAAACATTTCCGAACAAAACATTCGAACGTCGTCAGTCGCGGACTCGCGTAAAAAACCACAACACATTCTATGAACATTGGTCAAGTGCGAGTCGGTTTTCGACTTTTCCATACAAAGAACTCATGAGCGCCTGAACGACTGTGATGGCAAAGTTAACTTTTCGCACTTTCAAGACTTTACGTATATATCTCGGAAACGATAAGAGATAGAGCAAAATGGACTTCAGATTTGGGCTGTCGTTGGCACAAATTCTATGTTTTCGTCAACAGAGACCTTTTTTGGACCGATTTGAACAAAATTTTGCTCAGTCCACTTACAAACGGTCTTAAGCGCCTCCTTTTTAGTAGAAACTTAAGTCATTTTGGCAAATGAAAAAAAAAATTGAACAATTTCTAAAAAGAAAAAGACAGAAATGAATTTCTTTCTACCTGTCCATCACGCTTACAAAATTTTAAGACGTTTAGTACTGCTTGCAGCGTCAGTGAGTGAAAATCTTAATTTGAGTTTTTTCTCGTAAGTCCGACTTACGCTTGACTGTAGATTTCTAATAGGTTTTCCTGTAATCTACAGGTAGAGGGCTATCTCGTGTATTTTTTTGAAAATTTTACGCTAAGTAGTTTCGGAGATAAGGGGGGGGAATGGTCATTTTTTGTCTATTTTCTTAAATTACTTCTAAAGTACCAAAATTAAAAATTAAAAAAAAATATATTTCAAATGCTCATAAAATGCTCTTTCATTTGATATATAACACAATATAGTTTTAATAACTTTGATTTTTAATTTTCAAGTTTACCCCCCAAAAGTGACCCCTATGATTAAATTTCATTTAATTAAATTACATGTCCGTCTTTGGGCCACAGGTTTACATATGTGTACCAAATTTCAAGTAAATCGGTCCAGTAGTTTCGGAGAAATCGGCTGTAACAGAGGGACAGACAGACACACGAGTGATCCTATAAGGGTTCCGTTTTTCCTCTTTGAGGTACGGAACCCTAAAAAACTGGTATCTTCTTCTGTAAATGAAGAGAAAAATGTATTAAGTATGTATGGAATGCATATAGACTTACTACGTTTTGTCTTTGAGGAGCAGTGTGAGATACGAGATTTTTTCAAAGTAGTGACGATATAAAAAGTGGCAACATTGTAGTCTCATCCCTTTCAAACCAATATGTGTGAGAAAACGGGACGACACTTGTACCTACGTTATAGTAACTTATCAATAATCTGTGACGATGTTGCCACTTTTTAATTTCTACTCTTTTTGGTGAGACTGTAACTAACTGCATGCATAATTTTCAGTGCCTCTCTTAGCAATGAGGAGGTACACTCAAAGGTTATGACAGATGGCGCCACCCTATTATTAGTCCATACGTGAGAGCGAGAAGATGATATGTTTTTCTCTCTCTCATATATGAATGACAGTGACATGCCTAGTTGCACTTGCACAGGCGCCGCCTGGCGGGATAAAACGTCAGTGTGCCTCCTCATTGACAGGTTGAAAGAAACTGAAATTGTGATAAATATTGCAGTGACAAGTTCAAGCCCATTGCCAATTGAATTGAACCCAAATCCCAGATCGACTTCTACAACACCCATGGGAGGTAAATGGACGATGAAAATCTTATCCCGTAACCTCTCACCGTCAGCGACATTTAATAAAAACTAATATGAAGGTTTAAGATTATATATTATATTAGATTCATGAAATTTCATTGATTTTTTACATCACGTATTCGAAAAGGGGACTTTTCGTCACCACTAGGAGGGGTCTTATCGAATTGTCGCACGCCCACGTAAATTATCACAATGATGAGACAATCTACTTATTTTCAATGCTGAAATAATAACCGTTATTTACCTACGTAGTAAATTAAACTTTGAAATGCAAAAAAAAACATAGGTTAAAAAAACATAGGTGACTCATTAGTATTTTTTTAAAGTAGAATATATCCTTATTTTTTTTCCGAGACACAGATAGATAAAGACTCAGCTAACCAGAAAATGTCGTGGGAAAATCCTGATTCTCCAGATCATTAGTTGAATTGAAACATATCTACCGCACTGACCTTCACTTGCATCGTCATTATCATCGATCCATTTGCGTAACAGTAATGGTGCCCGTGATCAGTGACGATATCGATCGCGTGTGACATTTGCGCGCGCGCACACAATAGGCCCAATTCAAATACAGCGACAGAACGATATTGGAAAGATGTCATTCAGTCATCGTGCGTCTCACCTGTGGCAATACAGCACAATCCAAATGGCATCCTTCTAAGTTAGAATTGGCCAGAGTGGCTGCATTCACACAACATTCTCAGCGCAGGCGATTCGGATTTTCTGGCAACCAAGTAGGTACGTTTAACTTAACATGAAGATTCATAAGAACTAATGCGTTATCAAACGGCAATAACACTGGATGAGTCGAGCGATCTCTTCTTCCACGCTCATCGTTGACACTAGGAGCGTCAATAATTGCACTGTTGGCTAGAGGGACCGGTCCTATAACCAAGAGTACATAAACGTTGAGACTCCGCCGTAGCGTTTCAAATTCAAAGTTATCTCTCCCTATCGCTCTTCGACAAACTCCATCGCTTATCGTTCGCCACGGAGCGTCAACGTTTGTACTCTTGGCTCTGAGCAGTTGAGCCGCACCCTTTGAAACCAGATTGTAATAAGCGCCATCACATTCTAAGGCGCATACAGCGTTCTTATCGTAACAGCAGCACTGGCCTCATGTAGTTCGCACTAGCTGACATTAGAACGATGCAGAACTCGTCCGAATAATTGGGATACTACAGATGTGTAGCCGTTAGTTACTAAATGAGCCGTAATTAGAGATAGGCGAACTTACAATAAAATACAAATACTCTTTATTGCACACCTTGATAAAATACAACGATACAAAATAAAGTAACAACACGAACAATACACAACAGGCGGTCTTATCGCTAAATAGCAATTTCACAGGACAATACAGAACATTTTAATTTAGGTACTTGGAGATATTGAGCTTATATTTTAAGCCATCGTAAGTTCTCATCTTATTGTATTGCTTGTTGGTTATAATATTCATTTCAGCATAATTACGAATTACCTATTAACCGTTGTCTATAAAAATAATAAACCAATATTTGATCAATATACTCTGTCAACCAAGTCTGTCAGTAAATAAGAACCAAGAAAACTACATATATGCATCCTTTTCTTAACAGAATTTGCAATACATTACCTTTAGAAAAAACTTTCAGGTTATTTTTAAAAGTCGTTGAACAAATGTTGATCAGTATAAGGAGAATAGCCCAGAGTTCAATGCATAGGGTGCTAGAGAAAAGGATACCTATAGTTTTCTTAGTTCTTATTTACTGACAGACTTGTTTGACAGAATATATTTGATCAATATCCATTGAAATGGCTCATAAAACCTTCATTATTACTGGTCGAATACATCATGTGTTTGGTACAATGACAGTTAAAAAGTCAACCTCGCGTATGACATTTAAATTAAAGGTTATGTTTTCAAACGACAAAAATTTTCAATAAGTATACATTTACGAAACAATTATTTTACAAGAAGAGAAATGGTTGTACCATTGGAAAACAGTACGTGAAATTAACAAACAATCTGTAATGAATACAAGATGTCTAGTAAGTACCTTTAGGTTTCTTCTATTGTGTTAAGAAATTGAAGAATATTAAGTATAAAATATAAAACTATTTTGATACCAATAAATATGATAACTTATTTATTTATGGCTCTAAAACACCAAACATCTTATAAAATCTCCAAAACATTGAGCGTAATGTCAGTGTAATCCAAGTAAATGCAGAGGTGAATAAAAAACTTGTAATTAATATTATATCCACATAAGAACAATTACATAATAAAATACTAGTTAATGTTACTGATAATGATAATATATGAAAAAGTCACCGAATATTTTTTTATAACGAGGCTGAACTACATATTTTATAGGCGATGTTCTGTTTGCAGCGGGCGATTTATCCTCGAACAGCCTCACGCAGCAAGACATCGGCACAAAAAGCAAGAAAAAACGTAAGTTCCTTTGCATTTCATTAGCCTTGCAAACACAAACCATTTTAATCGAATATATGCATAGTATCTGAAGCTGGATAACGCAAAAGTATCTACAATAAACACTAATATAATTTACAAGACATGCGCTATAGTTTGACCTATTTTTTGTTTCTAAATCATAGCGTGTCACTAAAGCGGCTCATATGAAACTAAAATCATCTATCAACCGTAATTTTGATATCAAAACACGGAGACTTTTCTTAATGAACGGGAGGAAGATTTCCCGGCGGCCGCCCCCGCTCGGTTTTCCTTTCAGTCGCTTCAGTAGCGCTGCGACCGCCGCAGGGAGCTCACGCGCCCGGTCGCTACACCACACACTGTTTGTTTACCATTTGTCAAGCAAAGGACAACACAACACACGCCACGTACGTGCCACGAAATTTTGTTGAATTTGTGTCACTTCCGGGTTTAACATCCATGCCAAATTTGAGTGCAGCTGCACGTTGTATGTTTGACCTCAATTCACCCCGCAGCAGCTGGATTTTGTGTTTCATGAAAGGCTTGTTTTCTATGTACAATATCTAAAAAACCCACAGTTTCACTCAGTTTTCTAAATATATTCACATGAGATTAAATCATCGCCACAAAAAACATTTTAATCATTTTAAAGATCTTTCCAAATTCACAAGGTTAAACAGTTAATTACCAGTCATGTTCAAAAACACTTCATCACGTAAATCAGTGCCAAATCTCAAACACGCCAAAGAATTTTATTCTAATTTACTTCATCTATCTCAAAGTTAATTACTTTTCTTTTGACTGTCACGGCACATCTCGGACACTGGCGATCAAATATATGAAAGAGGCGCGTTCCTAGCACACAGTCTAAGCTCGTGTAGGTGAACGCGTATCATGCTTGTATGAGTGAAATATGACAGGTCGACTGTTCGCGTTTTTGACAGGCGGTAACTGTGAGGTAACCTAGAGGGGGTGGGCGTCACTTTCAGCGGGGAGCGGGAGTGGCCATACTGTATGATAGTACTCATTATTATACTGTGGTCACGGTGAGTGGAAATCACCAGTGAAAAGATGATAAACACAGAAACAGATTTTGATTGCTCTATAACTGTTAGCATCATTATTCATTACATTGTATCATAAGATTGACTCGAAATTATGTAAACAATCTACCGTTAGCTATCTAATATTGAAAATGAACAGTTTAACGTGCTAATAGTCCATATTATAATTAAATACATCCATTTCAAATATTACTAGGTAGTAGTATCTGACTGCTAAATTGTTTCAGTTTAGTTTAACCGAGTTAGCAGTCATCATATATTAGCCAAAAAGTGGCAGAACCCTATCGTACTAAACTATTTTGGTTTATTCTACTCATTAATTTCTATGAGTGGCAACTTGAGCAGTTTCAGGTGCTCTGCCTTTTCCTTAAGGGCCTTATCACACTTGCGATTTGCGGGCGATTTGAAAGCGAAGCGAACGCGCAGCGAGTTCGCCGCGAGTGCGCAGCGTGTTCGTCGCGATATCCATTGCGACAGTAATCTTCCGACGGTACCATTATTGTTGCTTGTCCATCTGTCCACATTTTGTAGATAATAAACTACTACAAATATCGACTTAAACTAAAGTGGATAGAAATTCATTTTGCTGATGAATACAGCATGGGTCTCGACTCTAGACGCGGCGAACTCGCTGCGCATTCGCGGCGAACTCGCTGCGCACTCGCTGCGAACTCGCTGCGCACTCGCGGCGAACTCGCTGCGCGTTCGTTTCGCTTTCAAATCGCCCGCAAATCGCAAGTGTGATAAGGCCCTTAAGGAAAATGTCATGATTTTATGTATGTATGTATGTCCTAAACAATTTTTGACGTATAAATATTTTACTTTTATGAATAAATGATCTGAATCTGAATCTGAATCAATCATTGTCCATTTATCCGTCAGAACAGTAAGTAGGAGTTGCTAAGCGCTTCAGGGTGTCTAGCCAAGATGCCAATGGTTTATGCCAAAGTTAACGATACGTTACGCTAATGTCTCTCCGTAGCACTTTTAAAGAAGATTGTTGCAGAGGTATTACCGTTCCGTTCGCTGGGGTTCAGATGAGAGCCATGGACTAGGCTTTTTGACGGTTTATAAGGCGTTGATAAGATTTAAAATATTATGGAATTCGTATTAACCGGTAATTAGATTCCTATCCTACTTTGAACTTTATCTATATTTGTTATTTTTCAAAATTGATACATTTTTGACATCATTATACTCATACTCATACTCATACTCATTTATTTATAATATTGTTACATATTACACGTCGCAATTGATTTAGGTACATAGTTATTATATGGTACATTAAAATTAAAATTATTATATTAGTATTCGTAGTTTGATATGTCGAAATATGGTAATATTTACATTTTTAAATTACATTAAGGACCATTGAGCATTATATAATATTAGAATAGAATGGATACAATGTTTTGTGACTGTTAATTAGATAGTTAATACAAGCAAGGATTAGATAAATTGATAATTTAAGGTACTTACACATTTATCGGGTATGATATGAATGAATATAGTATTAGAGGTTCTTAACCTTGGGACAGTTACCCCCAAGGGGGTTAATACTGATAATTTACGTGGGTGACAGAATTTCAATAATTTTGGGGGAGGGCTAAACCAAGTTCTCATGGTAGTCAAGAGGGTGACAGATAAGGTCAGTGACCTCTGGAATAGATGCATTGTACTTGGATGGATTTCAACCAGTTTTACGTTTCCACTGTCGTATATTTTTTATGATATATCCAAGTCGTAAATTAATAATAAAGCCGTGTTTGTTTAGTTTAAGTATCGTGTGTGGGTGTTCAGGCCAGTTCGAACATTAATGCAGCCGACCCACGCGACTTTGGGGTGCCAGATCCATCAACAATAACACAACAAGGGCGATTACAATAGAATATCATTAAAATGACAAACAATATTAATGTCAAATTCGAATAGCCGATGACAAGTGAAGGAGTATCGTATCGTATAAAATTGAAGTGTTATTTATTCATGTATAACAAGGACTATTGCATCATTTACATGAAACACTAAAGTGTCTTTTAAAATCAGTAAAAGTAGCGCAAGTAGCGCAAAAGTAAACGTACATTAAACTGCAGAAAAAAGTACCTCCGCTGCATACAAGTAAGTTTGTGAGCAGAGGGAGAGAGGGAGACCTACATCTTTCTGCAGCTTACTGTACATAGTTACAATGACGACAACACTTAACAACACCTAACTAGTCCAAACACACAAATTCTAGTTTATTTATAATAATATAATTGTATTTTCCAAGCGTTTAATGGCATTCATCTTTACATTTCTACGAACGATACCTTTCCTTACAGCATTTTATTGATTTTTACTACTCGCCGCTTATCCACTTACCCGGTCGCTGAGGTAATTATTATTAACATTGACTAATATTTGTTAATTGCAGCTCATCGCATGGCAGACGAGGCGGCAGCGGAATGCCTGTTCGACCGCCTGCGGCAACACCAGCAGCGGGCGCCAGACGCCACGGAAGTGGCAAGAACCATCACTGCGCGCATCAACGCGAGGCTCACTTCCCATGGTGAGTTTCTTAATATGGGTTTTGCTTGTGGTTTCAGCAGTATACCACCACAGGGTGTCATTAACATTTTCAGTACCTATCTTCTGTGTTTCCCAGTGGCATACAACCTCAAGTGTAGCTAAGAACCATCACTGAACTGTAAATGAACTTTGGGTCTTCCTCTTCTTTGTGCGTTCGTAGGACTCGATCCTTACGAGCATTCTTACGAGTTACTTTAATACTGAATGCATTCTGGGTCCGCCTTGCCACCATCAGCAGCAGCGGGTGCCAGACGCCACAGAAGTGGAGAGGACCATCAATGCACGCATCAACGAGAGACTCACCTCCCATGGTGAGTATAGCATTTTGGGTCTTCCTCTTTGGTACGTTGGTAGGGTTCCATCCTTTTGGCAAGCATTTTCGTGGGCTACTTTGAATACTCAGCGGGCGCCAAATTCCACAGACGTGGCAAAAACCATCACTACGCGCATCACGCACGCACATGGTTGGTGCTATCTGGGCATCCCACGGGGATGCGATACATATGGCTGTAACTTGCACAACTGGCATGGTCAGCCTCGTACAAAATACTTGCATGCCAATTCATTTGCCAGTAATATTGTCCGCAGCTGCCAGTGGTGCAAGCATGTGTCTCGTCGCGATGATATGAACACGAGGTTCACCTCATATGGTGTGCGCACTTCACATCTTCCACTGCCTCTGCCTTGAAGCGTTCATAGGTTTGCACGATCCATCCTTGAGAGCACCATACAGAATTGTGTTTGTGAATTGTGCAAACCGATCACTGTGCATTAATGATACATAGATCTAAAAACTTTAGTGTATTACATTATGCGTATCACACATTTATGCCGGGTGGCCCAATTTCGTACCGGCTGATGACAGTGATGACTTTAATAAGTTTAACTTTTGTAGTTACCCTTGTACCAAAAATTACTTACTCAACGGGTAATTCATTTAAAATCCTGGGTAAGTATTATAGCCATAGCTAAGCAGTCAATCAATACGTTTCGTGCAACGGCGACATACATTCTCACTGCATTACACCGCGATTAAAATTCAGCGTACAAATGTTTTTGCGAAAGTTTAAAAATATGGCTGCTGCATGGAATGCTATGTATTACGTTTACTAAGAGTTAAATTGCTATTTTGTAGTCAGCATCCTGCGAAAAGTGCATATTTTAGTAAACATATTATTAATACTATAATGTAGGTATATCTATATCTAAGTTCAACGAAAAGTTTGTAAATTAAGTTTTGCTTACTTACATATCGGACAGAGGCTACCACTTATTTTGCTCAACGCTACCTTATTTCCATGATTAGTTCAGTGATAGCGATCTCCCCCTACTTACCAACAAATTGTGTAAATAAATCACGTTTCTTTACCAAATAGGCTATCTTTAATGCAGTTTATTTAACTGCAACTGTTTCTTTAAGGTCGCCGTAATCTTTTAACGCCACATATATTAAATCTGCATTGTCTATAAAAGGAGAGCACGATACACTAACGGTTTAAGTAGGTATCACGAAAATGTAGCACGATATTTGGCCATGTGTTTCCAAATTTGCAATATGAAAATTGGTAGCAACATGAAATCCCCTTCAGCAAGTTATGTAGACAGTTGGTGATTTGCATACCAATTCCCGTTAACTCGTTTCATTATGTATTTGTAAATTCATGTCTAGTACGGCGAAATAACCGCATTTCATGGGCTTACCTACTTAAATTTACACGGCTGCTTAAACGTAGCTTTAAACTTTGTGTCTAGACAGCTCTATGGCTTCGAACGTTTTCGAGTTCTGGGCGTAACAGATTATGATGGTTATAACTTTCTTAACTTTCTTATTTTAAACTAACAGCTTTATTATTGGAAAAAAATCTTATGATCATCTGTAAAAAGAGTTATGACCCCTCTAAGCAAGCTACTTTGATGATGATCACGATCAGCCAATTTTTATTTATATGTATGATTTTAAATTTAATGTTTTTATTATGTTTTATTGAAATTACATGTTAGTGGACTAAATGTTACTTGCAACTAGTAAATATTTATAGTATTTTATGCAACAGGCGTTTAAAGGAGGTCAAAAAAGACGAGTGGCGTGGGTAACAATTTGAGGCGGAGCCGAAAATTGTTATTAAGACGCCACGAGTATTTTTTGACTCAGTTAAACACCGTTGCATACAATACTTTTTCTACGACCATGCACTTACTTTTGAATAGTTTTCTTTCGTGAAATTCGCACTGTTTCCTACAAGTATTTTGACTTGTCCTCTGCAATGTTTCTGCACTCACCCTGTCGCTCGCACTCCCCCGCGCCGCCGCCCGCCCCCGGCCGGCGCCCCGCGTCCCGCTATATCCCTTAACGGCTACCTAACAATGCTGTAAGAGCTATATCGTATGCGTGGGTGCGCGGGGCGCCGGCCGGGGGCGGGCATCTTTTATGTAGGGTTTTAACGATCTATGCACGACACGGTAAATGACGAATAACAACACGGGAGTAGAAAAAATAAATAAATGCTATATTCAATTAAATTTTAAGTATAAATCATAACATAACATTAATACTGACTAAAAAGCATCCTCTTGTTTTCACAGACATTAATGTCGCCATCCATAATAATTTTTGAACTATTTAATGACTTGCCAAACAAATGTCAAGTTTTTGACATACTAAATTATTCATCTTCTTTTATACAAATAAACATATTTTTGTGTCTATTTGTAATTTTAACTTGGCGTTACAGATGTATGTGTCTAGAGCACTGTGACCCCCCGTGCTGTAGTATGTTCTCTTAACGACTGCATTTTGGCCGCAAGCCAACGCAATTTTTGACGGCGTCTCTCACTGAAACCCGCTTTCAAAATACAAAGATTTTACTAATTGAGCCAGTTCGTAGCGAAGCGAAACAAAACGAAATAAGCTAAAATAGTGCGAGAGTGTGATAGATGTGTGCAAATTTTGTACAATTTACACTTTTACACCAAAGGGTTGACGCAATCTCTCCTGTGTTCGTTGGTTGTATGCTAAACTTTAGTTTGGTCAACGAGGATCGAGTACATAGAGAATTACTGTCAAAGTAAAATGTGTAGTCACAGTGCATAAACTTCCATCTCTTGACAAAGGATTAAAAGTTTTGAACCTCAGTTTTGACAATTTGGCCCATATTTTTAACTTGATATGTTATATTAGCATAAAAAACTAGTGCCTACGCCAAATCATGGGATTAGTTGTCAAAGCGGACCCCAGGCTCCCATGAGCCGTAGCAAATGCCGGGATAACGCGTGGAGGATGATGATGTTATATTAGCATATAGTCTAGAATCAACCAAAGGTCATACATTACAAGACGATCATACATTTTTCACCACACCAACTGGTAAAGGCTTTCTTTGCTATTCGAAATCAGATAGCAAAATTGCATTTTATCCACAAGGGGGCAAAGTAATTTCATACGAATTTTAACTCGATGTCTTAATCTGGCTGCTAGATTTTACCTATAAATGATAATTTTGAATCATAAATATTGAATAAATTGATAGATTTCATTTATTTTGATGTTTTATAGTCAGTATTTTGTTCGTATTGGTGTGGTGAAAAATTTTGTGTTTCACTTGGTGGCAAAGTTTGTTTAACCTGCGTGCCTTGATACTCTCGCAACGCTCAAGATTCCACCTTTTGAACCACTCGCTACGCTCGCGGTTCAATTTTGGAATCTTTCGCTTGCTCGGGTATCAATATTGGCACGTGCGGTTAAACAACTACTTTGCCCCCTTGTAAAACAAATAACTATTTCTTGATGGTTCCGAGGTACGTTTTTATCTGTCTAGACGGAGTTATATATTATATACCTATCATATATTTTTAGTTTGGTCCACGTTCAAGCACATACCTGTACAAAACTCAAATGTTACTTTAACCAATAGATGCGATTTCAAAAGAATACCAATGGTAATTACAAATAGACAAAATGTTATACGAATAACACAACGTGTAGAAAAATTACTAAGTGAAAAATAAACATTTGAATACGCTTTTATTATGATTTGAGCCACACTTCGCAACAAAGTTGTTGTTTCCACGCAGCCTATAATCGGTCGATCAGAAATAAACGTTTTACAGGCAAAACTAATTTAAAGGGTAGTGGATTTAATTTCAACACGAACGGCTGCTAAAAATAAACGGCGTGGCTTCTAAGGGCACTTTTTAGTTGCGTAATGCGATAAAGAATAAGTAATAAGAATTAGGTCATAGAATAAGTCATAGGTCAGTCCTATATAAGCTTCCTCTACACTTAAAAAATAAAACAAATAAATAAATAAATATTGGGGACACCTTACACAAATCAACTCAGCCCCAAACTAAGCAAAGCTTGTACTATGGGTGCTAAGCGACGATATACATACTTAAATAGATAAATATATACTTATATACATAGAAAACATCCATGACTCAGGAACAAATATCTGTGCTCATCACACAAATAAATGCCCTTACCGGGATTCGAACCCCGGACCGCGGCTTAGCCGGCAGGGTTACTACCAACTGAGCCAGACCGGTCGTCAACTTCCCTTCTGACACCTTTGCATAGTGTTTATTTACAGTGACATGAGTTTTAAATTCGTATCACAAAATTGTCTTAGACATGACAGCTGTCAACAATTTCTTTCTTGAATCTCTCTCTCTCACTTTTGATAGCTGAGAGATGTTGCCTCCTATAGACGAGGACAGCTGGACCTCATACATATAATAAATCTTATTGCTTCACAAAGCAAAGCATAGGTAATTCCAAATGAAATATTTAAAACGCCCTAATTACATAATGACTTTCGTTTTCGGCGTACTTGCATGATTAATTGATTATAATATTCATTAAAATACATAGTATATTTTCACAGGTAAACACACCCTCGCGTGATTTTCTCGCCATTAAAACCAATATGCTCAAGCAACCATTCTTTTCATTCTCTCCAAATGCTGTCGTGCATCAAGGTGGCGCTATTGCACCAGTATCGCGTGCCATGTTCAATAACTCGCGTTTGGTGCAGTGGGCCCTCGGCCAAGGCGTCGAGCGGTGCCTGTCCCACCAAGTGTTACCATTAATTTATACCATTGTATCGGAGGGAGCATATTATTGGCCTGTTTATTTATCGTACCGGCAGTACCAGTCGCAGCACTTCCCAACTTTTTATCACTCGCCCCCATCAGCACCTATAAAGGTGATTTGATGAGTCATGCCGCTATCGCCAATTAGGACGTAGACAATTATCTACTTGTCTACTTGTTTTTTTAACTGACAGTCTTAGCCTCCTGATAACTTGAACTTTTATAAATTAACAAAGAGGCTGAAAATTGTAACCGAACGTACGGAAACTACTGACTACTTACAATGTTCGGCACCACAGAGGGGTCCCTAGAAACATGTAACAGTGTCTTTCACCTATGCCCATAGGTTAGGGTAAGTTCGGATAATAACTTTATTTCTATGTGGCTAAGTTCGGACAACCGTTTTATTTATGCCTCAGCTAATTTAAAGAACTCGAGCAGGGTCATGGGATATCGTTCGCCTGGGAGCAAAGAATGAGGTAGGTATTTATATTAAAACTTATTGACGAAAGTACTAAAGAACAAATTTAAGTTTTTAGAGCGCCCCTTCCCTCACTCTTTTAGCTAACGAATGATCGCAATTGAAGAAAACAACTATAACTAATTTAACTAATTTATTGAAAAAACAACGTTCACTAAGTTCTTATTTTCTATCACCAACGTACAGTCTAACGGAGGTGGAAGTATTTAATTTAAGTTTTATTAAAGGAAATATGTTTATATCGCTCCACAAAATTATATTGTTCTTATTCCTGGATGGATATCCTTAATTAAAATGCTATGTTATAAGTGTAAAATATCCTAGGTATTAATCCGTTTCACAAACTTGGGCGGTTTCTCTCACGAGTAGTTTTGGCAGCAAACTGCTAACTCCAGTTCAGGACATAATACCAGGATAGTAGCAGGATAGTATATGGAACATATACCCGGTTAAAAACTTATAATACCCACAGTAGTAGCTACTACGGACTTCTTTTCGGATGGGCTACAGACGTCACGGTATGTTGAAACTGTAATTAATTAGCATAAAAATAAATATATAGGGTGGCTCATTCAAATCGGTCAGTATGTGAAAGACTGAAACTATAAGACATACGATATCTGTTCATGGGAACCATGTCATCGATTTTAATAAAAATAAAAACTGCATTAATACATTTGAAAAAAAAAAACTGTAGTACCCAGCTGGGAAATTGAACCTAGTTGTTTGGAAAAAAAATAGATTTTTTCTATTCAAATATCGATTGTTAAGACCTACCTTAAGCAGTAAATGTCTCTATGAAACATGATGTTTAAAATAAATAAAATGCATTGTTTTAATTTTCACATTATTTTATTTTTTCAAAACAACCGGGTTCAATTCCCCGGCTGGGTACAGTTTTTTTTTTTTCAAATGTATGAGTGCAGATTTTCTTTTTATTAAAATCGATGACATGGTTCAATAATGTATCTTCGTATGTCTTATAGTTTCAGACTTTCCCATACTGACCGATTTGAATGAGCTACCCTGTATATGATCATAACATAAGGTCAAATTCAGAAAGTAAAATCATTACTCAGTCCGATTCAAAGTGAAAATTTATAAATATAAACAACATGTCCTGTATTCATAAATAAATGTCAAATCGTGTAACCAATTATCGTTAACATTCACCACTTCCCGTCAGAATGCGACGAAGTGTTATGAACATCTAAGCAATCAAAGATATTTATACACGTGCGGCGTCTATTTTTGCGACGCTATAAATCTTGCCGGGCCTTGACACTGCACGCTTTGCTGAAGCGTTCCGTCACTGCGCGTCTAGGGCGCCTTGTGGCGATACTTCCTTGGAGATTGACACGTTGCCAGTCAGGAAGAAGGAAGTGCATATATTTGTCTTTGTGACCCAAATCTGTTGGGAAGATGGTTTGACGGCACAAGAGTTCTAGAGTATGTAGTTTTGTATGTAGTTCAATTGGAACTTGGATTATATTTCATTATTTTAGGCATCAATACTGAATTAAATTGATACTTTTATTGTTATAGGACTAAAAAATTGTGACACTTGTGATTTTTAAATTTAATCCTACTCAACTTCAAAATAAATACTGATACCTAAATAATATCAAAACATAATTACATTTTAAAATATACCGGCGGGTATTCAACCCTACCTCAATACAGACCAACCATTTGACAAGTTTTTATCATTATTCGTATTGGCATGGAGCTTAATTCATTACACGCAAGTATGTAAATTTGCTAAATTGTTAAGTGGTTTAAAGAAACGGAACCAGTTCAAGCGATTAATTACAATAATTACAAATCGCAGGCGCACTTACACTCACCCATAACAACACTAGTAGACTAATAAAAATACCTAACCATTTAGTTTTATTCGACCATATCTCGTGTCGTTTATAATACGAGACAATTATTTAAATTTGACATATCGTAATTTTTGAACGGCTGCCAAACGCCATGCATCAATTGAAAGTGGCGTATCTATTGCACTTGCACTTAAATTGTTGCAATTTCTATACATTATAGGTACAAAAACAATTAAATGAAGCTTAGAGATAAATGAAAAGGTGAAAAATTCACTGTCTTTGGTGGGGCTTGAACCCACAGCCATTGGATTGCTAGGCCAGTTCTCATCCATTTCAGCTCTCAAAACGCCATCCAAGATAGCGAATAATCAACAATTCCTACATATACGATTAAGTAGGAGTTCCAAATGAATGACTTGATTTAATTTGTCCACGCACGAATGAATTTTTAAAAGGTTAATATGTAAATAGCATTCAAAGGTTTCATTCCGTGTTACAAAAAATAAGGATAACGTAGTGATGACGACTGACGGGTAACGAATGTGAATGTGAAAGAACTAGCACTTGGTGCTATCAGAAACATTATTTTATCAACCTTGCTCTTTACAAACGATACGTTTACTTTAACTATTTTATAACCATCAAGTACAAGAATTACTTGACGATGCAACATTGTCAACACGATGTCAATCAAGTTTCCATCTGTAACGTGATCATGTTCCTTATTTAAAATGACATTTTTTGTCAATTTTCCAATATAAAGTAAGGTTATTGCCTACCTTTCATTAGAAAATTAAGGTACAGCGGGGCAAATCTCGACTGGGGGAGCCATTATAACTAATACATTTTTTCCATCATGTTGAGTTCTACATGTATCCACTAAACACGCCTACCATATATAACAGGTGGACACTCTATTTAATAATGCAACAATTGCAAAAATGGACCAGTTACATTGTCCCCCAGTCGAGATTTGCCCCGCTGTACCTTATCTAAAAAATACTGGTAAAAACATTATAATCATTGGTCCACATTATTGGACGAGCTTACAATGTATCCCATATCTGGACAAAGGCTTCCCTCCTCAATCATGTCGGTTAACTGTAGTAGGTGTCCATCCAGTTGCTCAAACGCGTCTAGGTCTTCCCGTCATCTCCTCTGAAGCCGATCGTATCGGCGCTTACGTTGTGGCACCCACTCTACGGCTAGTTTAACCCACTTGTGTGGCTGCATTGGCCGGACACGGCCAGCCTAGTCCTACTTTAGGCTATCGGTTTTAACTTCAACGTCTGTTTTGGAGCGCAACATATTTTTCCGGGTCCACCCTATGTCCGCCAATCTGATTCCTAGTTCATTTGGCACTACGAGTGCCCCGAAACAGACTGTGTTTACAGGCAGGTCTTGGCACCGTCCGCATCGTTAATGAGTCGCGTGTTATGATTATGATTGCTGATCATAACTACTGATAGGCCGATCAGTTGTTCCTGCTCGTTCACGACGCAATATTAGCTTTATTCTTGGATATTGTTTATTTTCAGTTTGGAATTGGAACCTAAAAGTTAATCAATCTCAATCTCATTTTTCTCGTATCTGAAATAAGTATGAGATACCTAGTATTTATTACATTTGCTTCTAGAAGAATAAGTAGAATAACCTACGAAAATTAAAGTACTCAGGTACTTTATTTGAGTAAGATGTGTACACTCATATTTTCACACTTGACTGACCAAGAACTTTTGTAAGGGTCTGCAGCGGCAGTTACCTAATAAATGTATGTAGATTGTAGTCAGTCTTCTGTATCTAACTGTTTACATCGGGAGCACTTTATAGTATAATCAACTTTGATATTCTAAGCTTCCGTCTGTTGCTATAGCATCAGTTTTCTAGAAACTATGTTTTGGTTTTCCATACACCACTGCGAAACTGTATCAAGAGACGCGTCACCGTTTGTTATTTAAAACTTTATTCGTTCGATACATGACTTTCATTGCAACGAATTTGATGTTGGTCATAATGCGTTTTGGTGTTGAATGTACGATGTTTTGTGAGGCTGATGACGCCTGCGGATCCCGATGGCATCGCGCCAGCAGAGCGGCCGAGACAGGCCGTCATTGTCGCAGCCCCGCTAGGCCATTTACTCGTACTGCATAATCCGACGGAACAGACGCCGTCGGATAAATCCGAGCGAACAAGGTGCTCAAAAACACCTAGACACCACTTAACGCCTTCACAATAAAGTCGTAGCCAGATTTGTGATACCCTTGTCTGTTTAGAAATATCTGATGGTGACAGTACATAAACAAATTATACATCCATCCACTTGGACTAATTTATGGATGCTTCCGTATTTCTTGGCGTGTTTTCTGAAGTATTTAATATTGTGATTGATAGATTTATTGTTTTGATTGCTGTTTACAGCTTGTAAACAAACGTATATTAGTTGTAACTTGTAACATGTGATTTCTCTTTATTTATCATCTATTTACCGGTCTATTCGACTTGGCAACTGTCAAGGTTTCTGTAGATGGCGCCATCATGCATATGAGATTTGGCTTCAATAGTAACTATTTTTTCACTCAATTCGAAGCATTGACAGGGCATAATGGCTTCATCTGAAAAATATTACGATCGGCCAACCCCATTAATTGCTTCTACCTTGAATGTTATTGGCGTTATTGCAAAAAGAGATTGCCGTCCAAAGTAGATTTATCTAGGATATCTAGATCTAGACTTTGATCAAAGCGTTATTACACCTATTTCCTTTTTGAAATCCTCAATAAAACGCCTTCAAATTATTTCGAACGTATAATTGACTTTGGCATACGTTAAACTCGTCCGCAGTGGCTTGGCCTATAGAGCAATTATACAGTACATACCTATCGTTATTTACGAAGATAATTTTAGATGTCGATGTATTGGAAAGACCACTAGACGGCCTTCTTTGTGCTCCAGTTGCGACATGCGACAGAACAAAGCATCGACTCGCGGAAGAGGTCCATCGCGCGGTCATCGCCTGCGAGGCCGCCTCCTCTCCCGCATTCGCCCTACAGTTGTTTACTTCGCAAACCTCAAATCTCTAAATATCATCAAGATCTTTAAATTAATGCCTTTTTATATTTAATAGCTTGCGATTCTGAGATGACATTGACGGCAGTGAACGCCCCTTTATAGTTTCATATAGGTAGATGTATCGAGTACTTTGCTTGTGATATAATTATGTTATTAAAAAAATGTTTTAACTAATAAGTATAAACTAATAAATATTAAGTACAAATTAAATTATTTTATTAAATATTTTTTGATTTGTTTGTTTTTAAGTTGTTGAATTATTATATATATTGGTTTATAATAAATATTACCTTAATTATTTATACATACAATAACACCTGTTTCCCAGAGGGGTAGGTAGAGGTCACGGATTTCCATTTGTTAATTATTTATCTATTAATTATTGTCTGTTACAGATAAACATGTCCGGCAAAGTACACTGGAAAAGATATGGGACAAAAGAAGCAATGCTATCCAGATGCTTCTTACGATCTTGGAGGTAAAACAATGCAATTAGGATGTGTTAAAACTTTACTAGTCTGTAATTTTACTAGTATTGTAGCTTTCTATTATACTTGTAGATGGCGTTAAGTGTCACTTTTGACATAGATTTATTGCTCGAAAGTGACACTTAACGCCAATCTACAAATAATCGATGGCAAAAAGGCATTTTTTTGTGGCGCCATCTATGTGTGGCGTAGTGTATGCGCGTTCTTAGGCGGTCGCATTTTAATGTATGGGATGGATCCATCTACTATATCCATTATCTTTGTTAATAGGTACCTACAGATGTAGTGCGAACAGGTTTTCCTTCGTATTTTTCCTGAAACGTTCGTATTTGTCATGCTAGTTCAGTCAGTGTCAGTAAATTGTGTACTGAGACCAACTGCAATAGCATGACACGTTCGTACGTTTCCGTAACAATACGAAGGTAAATCTTAACAATTTTTTTTTCATTTATCAATAAAATAATGTATCTATAGTCAGATTGCGACACCCTTTTGCCGCAAAAATCAGGCCATTGCCCAATATTATTATTATATCATGTAGTTTATAATTAATTTAATTTATGATTAATTCCAGACATCAAGGGACACACCAACGTCTACTTATATAACAGCTATATTAAGAGAAGCGTTATGTTTAAAACAAGGAAAAGGAAAAAAATGTTCAGGTATGTTATCTTTAAAGTTTTGAAAAATAATAATCAAACTCATTTATATAAATACCTATAGTTTCGTTATTAAATAAGTCATATAAATTATTTTGTATTAAGCTGTCATTGAAGCAACAGCTATCAAGAAGAAAGATGTCAAAAAGACGGGCAAAGAAAACAAAAATCCTTTGCTCAAAAAGGGTATGTTGGGGTGATTTGTATACCAAGTGTTGTTGGCTTCCTATGGTACTCCTTCGGCGATTATAAAATGATATATAATGTTAGAAGATACTTATACTTAACTTACAACATTTTACAATTGCCGATGTGAAGAACCCTAACACCTGCGATTGATGCAAGCGATATTAATAGTTTTAAAGCATGTAATTTAATGCTTTTAATGCTAGGTAGTGTTTAAAATGATAATAAATAGCTCATTGTTATGAGACGTGTAGGAAATATAAAAGACGTTACATTTGTTCCATTCAGAATATAATATATGGCGATTAATTAAAGTCTTGCCCTTTACTTGTGCCAGGTCTATATTTTCAGTTGTTCTGTAGGTTATGTTTAAGATACTTAATAAATACTTCAATATCTATATCTGAAAGATAGGTATGTAGGTAATGAAGATGAAATATAATTCAACACAATATAGTCGAACTCAAAATCGTTGGTGAACTAAAGGATACACCGCCAGGTTCAAGTCACTGTAGCCGAACCAGGCCCCGTAGCCGAATGGCATTTCTCCGACGCCAAACGAAAGCGATACGCCGCTGGCTCTGTCGCGCCAATACGCAAGCAAGATAGATATCTACTAGCGCTTCGTCTCGTGAGCGTTTCGTGAGCGATTGTGCCATTCGGCTAACCAGACCTTAGTATTCCGGAGATGATAAAACGCACTTAGATATGACGCCGTATTAGAGTTGATGGCAGTGTAAATGAACATTATTTTCACTGTTCAAGCATTGATATTCTTCCAACGGTATTTCCGAGCGGGTTGCCATATATTTTATTCCTTTCTAATTTCCTAGCTTTACTTACGTCCCTTTTTAACACAAATAATAACGTATGCTTATATCTAACTGCAACTTTAATGACGAGTAATATTATACATTGTAAATACTTGCTTTGTAACAGCAGTGGTCGAGCCAGTGACATTTACAATGAGTTCACTAAGCTTGACATTGTGAATACAAATCGAAGTCTTGGCATTGCAATATTAGATAACAGAATAATGAGGTGATTGTTAATTCAAATGTCTTTCACTGCAGTGTGTTTTACAAGATTAACATACGCACTTAGTTGATGTATTTATGTTTGTGAGAAGCACGAATGCCGCGGGGGAACCCAGTAACGACTGGCTTATTTCATCTACTACTAAGTGGATTTGACTTTAGATGATGTGGGAAACTTTCAGCCAACAACATGGCGCGGGCGGAGTGCGCCCAGAACTTGATAGCGTTAAACGGCACCCAAATAATAATCCGCAACCTCGTTGCTTGCCATACCAAACGGGATGGCTCCGTCGGTCCCGAGATAATTATCCAGGACCTAGTGTGGATCCTCGCCGCCCTTGCCCCTAAAGGTACGCTAACCGGTTCTGTTGATTCCAGTGAACAACATGGCCCGCATGCAGTGCGCTTACTATTTCATATCGCTGAAGGGCACCCAGATCGTAATACGGAAGTTGATCGGTATCATGTACGATAAACGGGACCGCCACTCAGGGACTGAAGTGATCCTGCAGGACCTCCTTTGGATCCTTGCTCCGCTTGCCTCCCGAGGTTACACTAATTTTCATCCTTTCCAACTCCTTTTTTTTAGTTTTTTCCAACTTCTATTTTTTTACTTTTTTTCAACTCCTATTTTTTGACTTTGATCCCTGAATATAAAAACCACCTGTCTCCCAAATCTCTGTATTTGCAAGGGACGGTTGTCGATATATGGGTGGATCTACGTCTTTTTCTTGTCTGTTATGGCCTTGCTTGCCTGAAATTATGCAAGCATGCATCTAGTCCATGTTTGTAGGTGGCAAATTAAGGAAAGGGCTTGTTAACACCAGAAAAATACATGTTTTCATAGTTTAAGTAGCATAATTTTGCATAAAACTAGCGTGACTCAGGGGACCGTAACCATGGCAATAACAGGCAAGAAAAAGTTGATTCACCCATATTTATTTAAAATTAAGTTCAGTAGATAGATTGTCAGGATTGAAAATGGGTTATGTACACTTTTGACCACCATTATATAACATTATTTTAAGAAATATTTCAGAATTAATTTTATATATCTAATTATTTAATAAAGTTATTGAAGTTTTCTTTTTCAGACCCGAAATTTGCAAACAAAGTAAGGACGCTGGGTTGTGTTAGAACTATGCATCTCATATTTAAAGGACATTACACAGACAATAAGCTGATTTTCCCGTTACTAGTGATTTTAAAACAACTAGCTAAGAATTGTGAGTACTGAATATAATGTTTAAGTTTAGAAAACAATAATTGTAGATTAATTAATGTAAATAATGCTACATGCTATGTCCAACTTATAACTACATATTTATATTTACTTTACTTACACCCCTTTTCGACAATAGAAAAAGGGTCAAAATTCAAATGTGCTACAGTCAATAAATTATTCGCTTTTGACTTGTCAAACTATTTATGGATACTTACCTACTCGGAAATATAAAAAAGTATGTATGTATTTTCTAGCAGACATTTCTTTACTACGTGTGTTTTCAATGATCGGGTGCAGTTTAACTTTGTTTGCAAACAGCTATGTTGTTTTCACTTCCGTCCCCCTTTTTATTTTTCACCTTCATCTTTCAACATCTTTCAACCTCCCGTTTTCAGCCGTGACCACAGCCATCTTGATTCGCGATGGAGTGGTAACGACGTACGAGCGGGTGCTCGTCAGCCTGGGCTTCATGCCTACGGCGCGCCTTCGCCTCTGTCTCGACGCCATCGACTATTTCAGCAAGAACAGTTGAGTCTTATACCAGTCTCAGTTTTTTTACATGAATATACCTGCCGCTGAGAACATAAAAACCTGGAAACTTCTATTACCATATTGCTCGCTAGTATTATAGAAGTTCCACCACCGATGCAGTGACGTACCGTAAAAGTTACGGCTTTACTAAGAGAGACAAAGGCGTAAAATAGTGACATTTATGACGCAACACTGCGATTCCGCGCAGTCAGCGTTTTTTGAGCAGGCGGTGTGTGGAGCACGCGATAAATCTGTTTTAGAATGACACTTTAGTCCATTAAGAACAACTCAGTCAAAAGATATTTCAAAAAAAATCTTTAAAATCGAGGTTTCGCTCTCGACTTTTTCCTCCTTCAAAACTTAATCAATCGGAACAAAATTTGAGAATCTGAATAACAATGAAATAATCTATGTCGGACTGTTTAGCTTTTTTGGTTAATTGTTACCAATCTTGAGTATCACACCTTTTTTTGCGCCACAATGAAAAAAGCCGTTTTTGGAAATTTTTGATTGGCTCTAGAGTCTTTAAAAAGCAGAATATCAAAAAAATCAAAACGGTCCGACACAGATAAAAATAATAACAATCTGTGTTGAAAAAATCATTGCTCTATCTTCAAAAACCAGGGAGTAAATAGTCGAGAGCGTTTGTATGGAGAATTGACCCCTACCGTATCGTCCTTAACCAGATGCAATGTAGGATTAGTTTCATTACAGGAGTTTAGGTTTTATTATTCTAAGTGGCACTGGCATGACTCGGGTTCTAGTACTTACACTAGTGACAGTATTGTCACGCTAGGTAATTAGAATATTGCCCAATTTCGACCGTTAGTCTTGTTCGATATCTACACTCATCGACCACCAAATTCGATTATTATCTTAGAAATTTGCCATAATGTGACTAAATATTTATTTTATTGTTAATATCACGACATGGAATGTCATTTTAAAAACACAAAAGCCCGAGAAAACACTACAATCTGGAATGTCACTGGATCAATTCGCATGATAGTTAATATTCCGAATCGATCAACAACACAGAATAGTGGTCTAGGAATGTTCATTTACTATTGAAATCGATACTTCAATCAATGAGGTTTTAGATAACGTCATCGTCATAAAGTCATAAAAGGAAAAGAATAACCTTGAATGATTTTCTTATTTTACTGCAATATTTATTTACATGTAATGAATGTTGTGATTGTTTTTAATTAGGTATTTGGAATTTCTTTACGAAGTGTCTTTCAACAGGAGCCTTTTTTTCTATTTTACCTTAGAGATGTTACCCCTGTTAGCATAATTAAATACCTAAATAAGGCTCTTTGAAAAGATACTCCTCATTTATCAGTTGTAGTCCAGGCAGGCAAGCATGGTACCTTGATAAACGATAATACGTTAGGTAGTCTTTTTCACACTGTTAGTAAGTGTTTAGAATAGGACGGTTTGACGTTTTATCGATAATCGCGCGACCATCGGTGCCGTATTTTATTTACCCACCAAGGCTCTTGAAATTAATTTTTCAACCGAATTTAAATCCTCATTGGTTGTGGTACGATTGCATGTGATGCGTATGCAATAGTCACTTGTGCGTAACTCACACAGAGGTGTGCTGCATGCAGATCGTGAAGACAGGCCTCTGTAGCGTGCTCCTCAGGGTGTTCGACCGCTGGGACCGGTACGAGGGCCGCATTCGGCTCAAAATATGTGCCCACATCTTGAGGACGCTGCAGCACCTTTGCAACATAAGTACGTATTCACATTTCTTTACCGATCAACCTTAAATAGGACTTTTATTTGTACAGTGTGTTACCAAAAAGTGTTTTTTTTAAAGGAACGTAATCTTAACTTAGCCATGCCCTTATTTAATAATTAAAAATGTTGACTTTATAAACATTCTAACAAAAATGTTATTGCCAGCAATGTACAGCACACACTTGTCAAGTGAGGACAATGACAGCTCACAAGTGTGAGCGATGTGAGTAATGACAATTAAGAAGTGCAAGCGTTACATTGAATGTTGGGATTTCGGAAAATTATTTTTTCAGTTAATTTAAATAACTATGATTTGCTGATATGCGCAAACGATTGCTAAATGACTGTATTATTATTGGTTTTAATAAAGGTCCGGGTGGTGGTAACACACTGTATGTTTCTTTAAGTTATTCATAGTTCCTTCTAATGTGCTCTATTAGCCAACCAAAAATCGGTCGTTAGTATGAAAATGCTTGTTACGCGTCGTCCTCGCTGAACGCATGCGTACGCAGGTTCATACTAATGAGCGATTTTTGGTCTGCGAAATCCGATTCCGCGTCGATGGGTTTAAAGAAACCTCTGACACACCCAGGCTGCCAGTGGAAATATTTTCATGAGAAGTCAAACTCTTTTTGCCTTTTTTGTTTAAAATTTAAAATGGGTGAGCCACAGTACAGAACATTTTATGTTCATTGCCATAAATTATAAAGATTGCTGGAGATACTTATTAACGACTATAACCACTTACTTTATTCCTCTTACTATGAAAATTTCAGAAGCCGGACGTCGCTCCCTCTGTACCAAGAAGCACGTGCAAACGCTGCACCGCTTCTGCTCACAGTGTCCAGACGAGCCGGAATTTGACAGTCTTCTAGCTAGAGTGTGCTCCGTGATCACGTTGTGCCTGAAACACCAGGCGCTACCAGTCCCTGCGTCCAGCCCGGCTGTCTTCAACCTCAACCCTATACTAAAAGGTGAGGTTAGGTTGAAACGGCTGGACAAAATATACATAAACATTTCTGTAGCAGACCGTTTTTAGGTACGTCTGCCAATAGCTTTTTACGACAATAGTATCAAGCGTTGCTATTCGTCAACAAAAGGCGTTTTTTTCCTTTGTCACAACAACGTACTCATAGCCATATCTTATGCATATAAACTTCATTAGAGCATTGCTAACAATGAATGACTTATTACGAAATAAATTCTGCTGTAGTGTATGTAAATCTTTCATACTTTCAGGTACTAATGCAACATGGCCGTGTCACGAAGACGATGAAGACGGAGCAAATTCGGACAGTAAAACCATCAATTCCGATCTCGATGATGATGGACCTGATCCCGAATTAGATCTGGAGGCTACTGACGAATACTCAGACCTTGACTTGAATGATGGTGATAAGCTGGAATCGACAGAAGGAGAAATAGAAAAGTCACATAGTTTGAAAACAGAAAGTATACAAAGTGCAATGTTTTTCAATCCAAATGAGAGAGATATAGAAGACTTAAAAAGGTATTTCATTTTTTTTACTTAAACAAAGTAGCGCGTAAGTTACTAGAAAGTAAAATTAATCAAAATTGCTTTTGTTACAGATACTTTTGTTTCTTTAAAGAATTTGGCTCTTACAATAAACAAGTTAAGTTAGTTAAGAGCCGTTCTAATTCTAGAGGATCAATTCTTGAAGATTTCCTTCAGTGCCAATCGAATAAGAACGGGGTGTCTTCACTTAATTTATCGCTGGCCTCAGAATGTGACAGCATATTCCCAATGTTGCCTGCCCCATTACAATCGTCTCCGCTATTCCAAACTTGTAATAAAATTAGCGAAAGCACATGTGAGTATTTAACTATGCAGTGTCACATACTACTCGTAATATTTAATATTCTATACCGATCGAGGGCAAAATGCTATTATAGCATCCCCATTTCAGCTTACGCAAATATTGTTTCTAATGTTATTCTACATATTGCTTTTTTTCAATGTAATTCTGATGTGGAGTTAAAAAAAAAGCGGGAACCTTCTATATTTCGAGGTATAAACCTCAGTATAATAGTGTTCCCACATTGGCTGTTATTAATGTTATATAACATTGTGTGACAGGGCCAGCGCTATGACATTGACATTACGCTGTCCTTGTCACACACTGTTATGAAATATTTATTACAGCTAATGTAGGATCACCATAAAAGTATCAAAATATCCCTTCGGTTCTGATTATTTATTTTTCAGCTACATCATCCTGTTCATTCCTCAAGATACACAAAGACCTTTCAAAGTTCAGCTCATTTGCGCTGGTATATTGCACAATAGCGTCTCGGGTTAGAAGTGTGATCCCGTTCGTAAAAGTGGCCTTTCCAGACATGATAGGCGGGCAGGGCCTTGCACATCCTGAGCCTTTAAATAAAATGGAGCGATCCACCTGCAGGCAAGTCCGACATGTCAAATAGATCTGAAACATAGTTGTTCCTGATATAAAAAAATATGAAGTACCCACCTATCTAAGTAAATAAAATAAAATAAAATAAAATCTCTAATTTTCAATTGGTTCTTAACAGTTTACCATTCCACCAATGTAAACTACTTATTTACATTTTAATTTTTGAAATTTCAGAGTAAAGCTGTTATCGTGTGTAGATAGAGCAATCAGTCCCGAAGCTTATATGAATGAAGTGGTCTATGATCTAGATCAACTCAATTCTCTTGCAGGGCTGACCGAAAACTCCTCGCCAAAAAGGTATTATTACTTATAAAAAACCATTTACAATTTTTCAATAAAAATTTAAATTTCGAAAATATTTTATAAATTAATTACTTATATTTCAGTACAGAGAGTACTTTCCTATCGAATACAGATGAAGAAGAGATAACAAAAGTGAATAATTTTTCTACCCGATTGTCGTTCGAATCCAGGTTTGAATCTGGCAATTTGAGGAAAGCTATTCAGGTAATTACAATACCCCGTCACTAGAAGATGATGTCGTCGACTAATGTCGGTACTTGTTTGTTAAATATTTTTTTGCTATTGATATTTCAATGTTTAAAATCTTCAGATAGGTCCAAGAGAGTACGAGCTGATTCTAATGCCTGACGTGAACTCCACGAAGAGACATCAGTGGTTCTACTTCGAAGTGCGCAACATGATACAGGGGCGCCCGTACGTCTTCAATATCGTTAACTGTGAGAAGTCTGACAGCCAATTTAATTTCGGCATGAAACCCGTCATGTACTCGGTCAAGGAAGCAGTTTTGGGTAGACCAGGTAATTACTCGAATTACTCGAAATTAGGCGATAAAATTAACACACGTTGTTATATAAAGAAAGAGCTTACTACAAAAAAATCTTTATTGAATGCCCGACCAGAAATATTATATGACTATTATCAGGAGAGCGCTGTTATTCTGATGTATGGGGCGACAGTTCAGTATAGTATTTGTACTATTATATAAGGTCCTAATTTATTAGATGCAGATATTTTTACAGCTGATAGTACTCGGTCTCTGGAGTATATTAAACCGTGAAACATTATAGCTTTTACGATGTTTTTTTGGAGAAAACGGAAAAACAAATTTGCTACGTAAAAACACCCTGTTTATGTGATTATTAAATGAAAACTCATTGAACAGATTCTAAGTACCTCTTTTACGTACCACTTAACTGTAACTGGCCACTTCAATGACATGTGCAGTTTTCCCGCCGAACCTTTACGACATTTACAACAAACAATTGTTGACATGACAGACAGTGTTATTGTGACATGTGATAATGCACATGATGATTTTTTTAGACGAAATTATAATTAATTTTTTTGTTAGGAAAATGAAATCAAAAAAGTTACATGAAAAGATTTCTTAATTTATATTTAAAGTTAATTATTTTAATGTAAAGTATCATGCGTTAAAATATCTGCAACTAATAAATTAGGACCTTATATATTCTGTGATAGTATGAAGAAAATAGTCCTAATTAAATTCCGCAACAACAACGTGGAACAATAACGTCGGTCACTTTTGGCGTAGCGGACAACGAAATTTCGATTTTCGTTTTTAACCCGTGGAGCGACCTCCCGCCAAAATTCAAAATGGCCGTAAGTGCCCAGCGAATTTGAGCAGCAAACTTGAGGTTACCTTTTGATACTTCATTTGAATTTGTGCTTATGTTTTATTATTATATAAAATATACTATACATGACAATTAGAAAAATATTACTGACCTGTGATTAATTGATTATCAATCCAAAAACAATGATTCTTGTTTTTCATTTTTAATGAAAAGTTTCTCTAATTTTCGTTGATCTTTGAGGATGCCACCTACATATTTAAAATTTCCTCAAATCACACTTCTAATATCGTTCCAGGCTGGGTCCGAGCTGGCACAGACATCTGTTACTACCGAAACAGTTACCACTACGCGAGCCCGAGAAGCCACAACAAGTGCTACCTCACAGTAACCTTCAACATTGAGTTCCCGCACACCAATGACGTTGTCTATCTCGCTTATCACTTCCCCTTCACATATTCTATGATGATGGTAAGTTATTCTGATTACTAATTATAAACTGAAATATTTAGTAGCGGCTAACGTCATTACCACTAAACCACCAGTGTCCATGGTACCCTCATCCTCCTTGCGTTATTCCGGCATTCGCCAGGGCTCGTGAGAGCCTTGGGTCCGTTTTGACAAATACAGTATCCGTGGTGTCTGTCGAAAATTATCTCTGTAGGCTAGGCGCATTTGATCAACTTTATCAAAGTTGAACTACTGGATCTTTAAGTACATAGTAGTAGTAGTAGTAGTAATCACTTTATTGTGTACAACAGATTCATATACAGTTTACAGGAACAGAGGTACAAAGGCGAACTTATCCCTACTTATCTCTTCCAGCTAACCTTAGATTAGATGAGAGGACTAAGACTATTAGCATTTATTAAAATTGTATACTATATCATCAATGTGAATAACTTTATTACAGACCAAACTTTGGCAACGGAGTCTGCAACTACCACCGAACGCGTACTTGCGGGCGGAGCCGCTCTGCTACTCACTCAACAACAACGAGGTGCCGCTGCTGACGATATCCGCCGACGATACGCCGACCAACCCGATAGCGGTGAGTACTTACACCTAGTTCTCTACAGTTACGTATAGATAGTATAAATTGTCTAGGTCAAGAGTCAACAAATGGCGGATCGCGATCCGCATCCGGACCGTCGACCTACCTAAGTGGACCGCGTTTCGTTGAACTGCTGTTTATGATTCTAAAAGCCACTGCTCAATCGCCGATCAAAGTAACAAACACGGTGTTTGAACAAACTTGAAAGGAAATAGTAAATCCACTATTCATTATACTCTATGGTAACAATGCGCCATTTTATTGTTATAAGTAATACGCTATAAGCAGTCAATCGTAAATTGTCTTGATTACTTACTGATGTCAGTAGGATATTCTTGTAATTTCATGTTGGGTGAATCAACTTTTTCTTGCCTGTTATTGCCGTGGTTACGGTCCCCCGACTCACGCTGGTTTTATGCAAAATTATGATATTGAAATTATGTAAGCATGCATATTATGTAGCCCATGTTTTTTAGGTGGCAAATTAAGGAAAGGGCTTGTTAACACCAGAAAAATGCATGTTTATATAGTTTAAGTAGCATAATTTTGCATAAAACCAGCGTGACTCAGGGGACCATAACCATGGCAATAACAGGCAAGAAAAAGTTGATTCACCCTGTTATGTGTAGGTAAATAATAATATTCATGCCTGTTTGTTTTTTTTTGCAGGACAGAGAAATAATCTTCTTAACAGCCCGCGTGCACCCTGGCGAGAGCAACGCGTCGTGGGTGATGGACGGCACGCTGAGTTGTCTCCTCGGAGACACAGATGTGGCAGCGTCACTGCGCGCCAAATACGTGTTCAAGATCGTGCCCATGCTCAACGTGGAAGGCGTCATCAACGGCTGGTGAGTACATACTGTATAGTAACCTTCCTAGCGATAGCAAATCAATGGTTTACTGACGATTCGCCAAAAAACGTTTCCCAAAGTTTCACATCCCAAACTATTATTCCCAAATTATCATTTCCCAAATAAACGTTTGGCAAAACAACTTATCGCAAATTGACATTTAGCAAAACTTTTTTTGGTAAGTATTTGTTTCCCAAAATATTTACTTGGTCAAATTTCATTTTACCAAATATTATTTAGTCAAAGGTATTGTTAGGCAAAATTTCCATTTCCCAATATATTGTAATTAAATGGTGCACTGGAAATTTGTTTGTTGATTTTATACTATGTGTCGATGATTTGTGTGAAATAATGTGTATGTTGTACCTACTTTTTTTCCTCCTGCTGCAAATGTCAAGGATGACAATTTCACTTACATGTCCAAGAGTAATGGTAAAATTTTTTGAATATTGTATAACTAGCTTTATTAATAGTGTGTGAACCTGCCTTAGAAATCTATATTATTTGTGGTCATGGTTCGTTAATATTTCTTGTAAGTGGGTAGCTTTTGCACATTTTAATTTTTCCTCAGTCACCCGTTGACCACGAACGCTGTAAAGAGTTCGAAACGTCGGGATGTATTTTAAATTCATTATACGCGATTTAATCCGTTTCCATAGTTTTATTTCATGAGTAACTATCGCGGTAACCGAAGACAATATTAAAAAAATAGTTGACAAAATAATTTTGTCCAGTAATATTAATTTGACAAAAATAAAGTTGAGCAAACTTTTCGTGTCCAACTAAATAAAACTGCCTTGGGAATAAAACTGAAATTATCATTTGACAATTTTAAGTTAAATTTGGCAAAAAAATCTTCGGTAAATTAAATTAATCCCGTAGAAACGGAAATGCAAATGCCTAAGTATTTTCTAAATTTGCGATGTGAAATTTTGACCAAACTTGTTTTTGGGATATAAGTTTTGCCATTAAAAACGTTTGCGAAATAAAGTTTTGACTAAATAAAATTTGACTAAGTAAAATTGTGCCAAATGATAATTTGACCAAACAAAATCATTGCGAAACATACATTTGCCAAACAATACTTTGGGAAATGAAACTATTGCGAAATGATTATTGGGTAATGAAATTTGACGAAACGTTTTTTGGCGAAACGGCAGGACACCCAAATCAATATAGCGTCGGTGATGGATGTGGATGGCGCACACTGAGCTGCTATCTCGGAGACACCGGTTTCTACTTAACTATGACACGTTATGTGTTTTTGGAGTTCAATTAATGTTAATGTATTTGTACGTGATTTAAATCGGCGCTTTATTTTTGAAATCCTCTAATAATCAATATATTTCAATCAAATCAAAGGAATATATTACTTCTTCTGAGTCTAAGAAGAACGGCATTTGCTTTTAATAGATATTATGGCGTTTTCAAATTCATTACCTAAACCCTTTGTGGGTGTTTCTACCTCATAAAAGGTGGATTCGTTAAATGAAACATTCATCCAATTACAAATTTTAAACTTTATTAACTTCGTTACATCACTATTCTTTAAATTCTTGAGTTTCAACTTAAAATACTTAACTAGGTACGTATCGATATAAACACTATCTTATACCACTATGTCGAATGATATGTCCTGACAAATAATCCGATTTTGCACTTATTTAATTAAATTAATACATGTTACGGTTTAATGAAATCACCAGAGATCTGATATAACTACTTAATTAACGTAGACGTCAAAGTATATCCATTCGTGGAATACTCATTTTGTGATATTCAACATTCCCGAAGACGGAGGCAAGTCGCGAGCGCGAGTCGCCAGCACCTTCACGAGAATACACAGTCCCGAAGAACCATAGTCCCTAACGTCGTTTGGCGACGGTTACAAAGATTCTACAAGAAATCTACACAACACGAACAGTCTAAGCACCCTCAGCAAGCTCTATCGCAAATTACTTTAAATCACGATACATTAAATAATCAAACACTAATTTTGGTAGAAAGAATACCTGATTGTATTGAAAGCTTTCAACGAGCACACGACCTGCCGGACACTAGTAGGCGGGCGGGGCCAGCATGCCGCTGGCGTGGACGGAGTGCTCGGTCGCGTCCGGCTCGGCGGTGGACGGCTCATCGGCGGCAGTGTCGGCGATATGGCTCAAATAAGCTGAGGGATCGTCGCCGACCATGCCCTCGTCCTCCTCGTAAGGACCCTGCGTATGCTCCTCTTTCTGCTCCTGTTCGATATCGTGAGCGTGAGCGTCGGAAGCGCGCGAGTAGTGGGAATCGATTTGGGGCGGCGATTTCAACAGTGCACCGGTCTTAAGATGCGGCGACTGGAGGCCGTCGAGCGAGGAGGGGCGCAGCTTGCCGATGAGGTCATTGAGAGTGAAGTGGGTGGGCAGGTGCTCGGAGCGCGGCGGCGGCGGCGACGACGACGTCAGCGGGTGCGCGGTCGTCGTGGTCGTCAGCGACAGCGGCTTCCTGCCGACAAACAGACGACGCCCCTCGTGTTACCCGCGATCCGACAACCATGCCAACACAAACTCGATCAAGTTATTATAAAGACTAGATAACATATTTCAAAGACAGTTACAGAGCAACACCTGTGGTTATAAGAAGTGTTGCTGCGTAATTGAATGTCAAAGGGTTTAATTACTATTAATTAGACTTTAATCGAATGGCATTCGCGTGGTCAGTGAAGGACTTTGGTGACAATGAGTCAAACTTTGGATTATGAATATTGAATTGTGAAGGAAACGGCCTGTATTGCAATCTCTAAAGTGTAAGTGTGCACTTGTATACAAATATGTTAGCTCGACAAATAGCACCAATTTTTTTATAAGCAGATGAATATTAGCAAAGAAGGCTGTTTCATTTTCAAACCAGTTTTATCTCAAATATGTAAATGAATGAAATTAATGAAACCGAAGAAATTATTATGAGTATTATGACATGTAACTATAGTACTAATATTAGAAGAAGACATGATATCATATTTAAACTTAAAATATTGTATCACTTGAGCAAGAGATACCAAGCAAAGCCCCCTTCACCCACCCACCAAATAACTGTTCAAAATTTTGAAAAGATTTCTGTTAGTTAAGAAATGTATAATTTTTTAAGCCAAATTCATTCTGTTGGGTGTAGGGCTCTTGTTTGGTGGTTGGGTAGGCGCAGAGGCCGTGTCCCGCGGGCCCGCGCGCTCGGACGGATGGTCGAACCAGTTGGACAAGACTTCCATGTTAGCACACACATAGCTATCTACAGTCTATATCTAACCCAGAAGAGTGAATACGTTGTCTTGTTAACGTAGTGGATGTTAAGCATGTATACCCAAGGATTAAATGCGCGCGGCTGGTCGGGGATTGGGCCTCCGGAGACGGCTGGCATCTCACCTGGCATTACCCCTGCGCGGACGAGACGGGAATGGATCCGTAGTTGTAGTAGTAGCAGCGCGTCTGTTCGCAGATGAAGTCCTTGATCTCGCCGCAGTGCTGGGGCTCCCAGTGGAAGGTGGGCGCTTTGAGGGCCACGCAACCGTTCGTCATCACGTGCTCGGTACTGGAAAGACAAATTTACGCTATCAGTAAAATTAGTGGGTCAAAAGTTAAAACCCAAGTAAATCAAGACGTCCCATATCAATACTTCCTGTACTAAGTAAAGTCTTTGAGAAGCTAATGTTAAATGATCTACTGGGACACTTCAACAGACATAGATTACTTACAAGCAAACAGTTCGGTTTCACAAGGGGCCGTTCCACGACCGATGCTGCTTCGGTACTCATTAAACATATATATAATTTTTGGGAAAATTCTTGTGATGCAATTGGCATATTTTGTGATCTTTCAAAAGCCTTTGATTGTGTGGATCATGGAACGCTCATTTTGAAATTAGAACACTATGGTTTGTCTATAAATGCCCTAAACTTTATGTCTTCTTACCTTAGCAATAGAACACAAACAGTAGTTGTTAACAAAACTCGCTCTAGCGGGACTGTAGTCCAATTAGGAGTGCCACAAGGCTCAATTTTAGGTCCATTCCTGTTTTTGGTTTATATAAATGATTTGCCATGTATAGTGAAAAACTTTTGTGAAATAGTACTTTTTGCTGATGATACATCACTGCTTTTTAATGTTGACCGAAAATCTACGGATTACAATGTAATTAATAGCACGTTAGCTGATGTACTGCAGTGGTTTACTGTCAACAATTTACTTCTTAATTCTAAGAAAACCAAATGTATTCGATTTTCTCTGCCGAATGTTAAACCAATCGATACAAAAATACTTTTGAATGATGAATGCTTAGAGATGGTAGATACAACACTGTTTCTTGGTTTAACATTGGACAAAAATCTACAATGGAGTCCTCATATAAAGAAACTAGCAAGCAAATTAAGTTCAGCCGCATACGCCGTTAGGAGAATCAGGCAACTGACTAATGTTGAGACAGCTCGCCTAGTGTATCATAGTTATTTTCACAGTGTAATGTCATACGGTATTCTGGTTTGGGGCAAAGCAGCTGACATACAGACTATCTTTGTATTACAAAAGAGAGCCATTCGTTCTATTTACAACTTAGGAACACGTGAATCAGTAAGAGAACTCTTCAAAGAAATTAATATCTTAACTGTAGCTTCCCAATACATTTATGATAGTATAATTTATGTTGTTAAGAATTTAGACTGTTTCACTAAGAATTCTGATATCCATAATTATAACACTAGAAACAAAAATAAGCTTGCCATAAAGAAGTTTCGTGTCCGTAAAGTACAGAAGTCATTTGTTGGGCAATGCATTCATTTTTATAATAAGTTACCTGACACTGCTTTGAGATTACCCCTCCCAGCTCTTAAGAACTACTTAAAAAAATCATTGATGTTAAAGGCTTATTACAGAGTCGAGGACTATTTGACAGACAAACATGCATGGCCCGAACCAGAAACTACAAAAAACGAATAGCAATTAAAATAATTGTATTATGTATAGAGGACACAGTTCAGATAAGAAAGCACATCAAATATTTTATATTTTATGTTGTGTAGGTAAATTACATATTTAATGATATTGAGATTCATATTATCTTTTTCTTCTATGACAATTTGATATGTTTTCTCTGAAGAAGAACGATCAAGAAGAAAGAAACAAAAAAGTAACTAAGTTAAGAATTAAGACGTGGTTTAAATATTTGGACAGCGCTTGACATATAAATAAACATAAACCGGTCTAGCGCTTTACAGCAATAGTTGACTCTTTGTTGACCTGCTTAAGCACCATGTCGAATGTAACTGATATTCTAAGAAATTCAGGTTTTCAGGAGGTCAACACTTATAGGTGCGAATTAATACAAATTGCACTGAAAGCAAAATACATGCACTGAGAGTAAAACCAAACCAATGCCCGAGCCTTAACGGCTGAATAATATTCCAAAGGCTGATAAGACTACGAAATTATGGCATCTTCTTACTGCTAATTGGTTAATGAACACTCTAAACTAAATATACTAAACTAAAGCTTTCTCGTCCCAATTAAAGCTCGAAAGACATCGCACAAGCTGAGGAATAACTTAGATCCAACGATAAAGCTTTAGCTCGTATAATTGTAAGCCAATTAGTACGACTTCAATAAACTTCAGGCCATGCACCTAGCTAACGTGCTAATAGTCTACGCTTCGTAGTGAACGAAAAACAAATGACGCTAATGGATCGGAAGACTGATAAATAGTTATTTGTTTTACAAGGGGGCAAAGTAGTTGTTTAACCGCACGTGCCAGTATTGATACCCGAGCAAGCGAAAGATTCCAATATTGAACCGCGAGCGTAGCGAGTGGTTCAAAAAGTGGAATCTTGAGCGTTGCGAGGGTTTCAAGGCACGAAGGTTAAACAAACTTTGCCACCGAGTGAAACACAAAATTTTTCACCACACCAACACGATCAAAATATTAACTATAAAACGTCAAATTAAATCAAATCCATCAATTTATTCAATATTTATGATTCAAAATCATCATTTATAAGTAAATTCTACCAGCCAGCTTAAGACATCAAGTTAAAATTTGTATTAATTACTTTGCACTCTTGTGGATAAAATGCAATTTTGCTATCTGTTTTCGAATAGCAAAGTAAGCCTTTAACAGTTGGTGTGGTGAAAAAGAGTTGACTACGATACGCTCAAAGCATAGGTAATGATTGGCACGTTGTTTCCCGCGCATCGTAAAATGACCAGGTACCTGTACGTTAGGTTCGTTATAGGTATCATCAAATGGCCGAAGGCCAAATTGCACAGAATAGAAGCCCCGCGCAAGCGGAGCTCCGTCGATATCCCTTTAAAGTTAGATAAAACATTGTGGACGATTTGCGTTTTAGACCAGGGTGGCTAGCCGAATGGCACAATCGCTCACGAAACGCTCACGAAACGAAGCGCTAGTAGATATCTATCTCTATCGCGCTTGCGTATTGGCGCGACAGATGATCGCTCGTTTGGCGTCGGAGAAATGCCATTCGGCTACGGGGCCTGTTGCTACTAACCCGTTGGCCGACAGATGATTCGTTATAATACTACTTGCACGGGTAGCATGGTCGCGCGATAGACGATAAAATATCAGGCCGTCCCTATACGGCCAGATGTTTTATCATTTATCGCGCGACCATAATTGCCTGCTTGGTCCAGAACATAGCTTGACATGGTGCATTTGCAAACGCCGCGCCGAGATAAAATACCATAGGTTAAATCTATAATAAAAATCCGTGCGTACCCATGTCGTGCGGTGCGCTGCGGCGCGGTGCTGCCCTGTGGCACGTCAAGCGGGTCAATGCTGTCGTCGCGCGTGCTAGGCACGTCCACAGTGAGGCGCCTCATGTAGTTGAACGTCGCATTGAACGGTAGCCCGGTGCTCATCCATAGGTACATATCTGTGCCCAGGTTGTTGCCCGATGTCCAGAAGTCGTATTTGTTGTAGCCTGGAATTTTACGTGGCTTGTTTAGAGCATATTGTAAGACGAAGATAATTAAATAAAAAACTATACGGTAAAAATTATGTTCAAAACCCGCAATTATGATACCATAAAATACCTCTATTATGAGAAAATTACCAACGCAACATTTCAAAATGTTATGATATCATATTAAAGCTATTAAAAGTGAGCGCTCAAATCAAAAAAATAAAAAAAAAACATAGAATTAGACTATCTAAGCAAACAGATAAAACATTATAATTTATAATATTAGACTGAAATACGACAGCATACAGCGTCAAGCTAAAGTACCGTATATTCACCATGAAGAATGCAATAACAGAAACGCTATTATGTTTCTTACCTGCATTTGTGAGATACGTTGTTATAGAGTCCGCCTTTTCTTTCGTCTCAAAGGATGCTAACTGCAAACCTAACGATCTGAAACAAACATGAACTAAATTAATATCTATGTAAACTAAAAAAGTACTGTTGTGGAAATCCCGGGATAAGTCATATTACTCATATTTTTGGGAACGTCAGTTTGTTCGCCTTGAAAATTTTACCGGACACAAAACATCACTACTTAGCAAATCTATTCTATAGGTATACTTAATTGGCGTTTAAACATTAAGTTAAGAGTGAAAGTGTAATAGACAGAGCTACTTCCGTTTATGACTACTTATTACAATGAATTCGAAATATTGCATGCACTTCTTGATTAGACACTATTAAATCATGATCTGTTGATACTCCCCGCGAAGAAATTGAATTTCTCCAGGGATCACGTAATTGAGGATGTCTAGATCCTTTGACAGTGAGCAGTTATGAACCCGTTCCACCGGATCCATAAACGCGATTTATCTAAATAACCGCCTATTCCAGCTAATCGTATTCAGCTATTAGCTCGCATAGAAACTATACGACGAAGCCTGTTCGACGCAATTTATTCGCTAAAGACAGGCTTCAAGCTTGCACTGCGGGACGACATTCCAGCCCCAAGTTCAGAAAACTCTGGACGCTAAAAACTGCGCGGCGACAAGCCGTAATATAATTACAAGTTACCTTCTGCAAATGTTCTTATAGATCCGAGTTTCTTTCCTTATAAATCGTTATTAAATACATTTGAATGGTAAATCCGCATAGACGTCTATCCATGAAAGCTGTGTAAAATCCGCAATGAATGGTTTCGACCAACATGTGACAATAGGAAAGTAGACGTTATTACTTACATAATTATTGCATTGCCAATCGTGTAGTTACCACAGCATTAAAGACTATCAGATCTTATGCCTCCAAAATCTATCTATTTTGAAATATGTATATCTCCTAAAAGTCTCAGGTCTCTATTTCTACTGTTAGCATACCATTAGACCCTTTTAAATCAAAGTTGTAAAGATCTAATCTAAATAGTAAAAATATTCACAGGATGTTGTTTATATTATAACCCAAACAGTAAGGATAAAAAACAGTTCGTAAACCTTAATGTTTTTATAATGGTGGCAAAAACTATTGGTTTTATCGAGAATCCAAACGGTTGTAAAAAATATTATTTCCTTTTTGTATCAAAGCGGGATCTCGCATATGGCGGACGCTTATGATTGTCACATAAGGTTTATAATGGTATATTTTCCTTTCTTGCGGTTCCTGCAATTTGTGTATTATGGCCGGCGCCGGCGCATATTCGTCATGCACCTGCGTCGACACCTCAATGAACCTGTCAGCTTGAATGACGAATTCGCATATCTTTTTGCCACCGTCTCTTTACAACGGGAGCGCACCTTAATCGATTCCATCGTTATGTTTAAATCTATAAAGATCATTGTCGTATTTCTTCTCTCGTGTGACCGTCGGGAAATAAATAGAATGGAAATGCCTTAGTCGTTAATACCAATTAACGGTTTTTAAAGACTCTAGTTTTTCGAGCAGTTCTTCGCACTTCAAGCGACCTTAATCGATTTCATCGAGTCTTTGTTTCCAAAATAGCCAACGTTGAAACATCACGACTGTTCCCCGAGCTCGTTAACAATATTGGAACAGTAAATAGGTCGTGACTGTGGGAATGGAAGGACATCGTGCGCCGAGGCGACTGACCTCTTAGCTGTTTGACCGTGCACGTGGTAGATCTGGGCTGCGGGATCGCTACAGAAAGAGCCATTAGTGACAAACAAGGCGTAAATAAAGGTAACTAAACAACGGTACTGTTGAGGCTGTCTTGTCTTTGTTTACTCTTTGTCTGGATTTTAATACTGGCATTCCTCTTTGTGCACCACAGGCCACAGACCATACATTTAAAATGCTGCGGTTTTTATACGTTCTTAGATAATGTATAGAATAGGTAGGTATGATTTTAGCGATTTACAACAAATTACGAACTTCACAACTTTTAAAACAAAGCCCCATCTCATAAAATATTTTCGTTTCTGTTTTTTTAACAGTCACACTAATTAATATTTTTTTATACTACGTCGGTGGCAAACAAACATACGGCCCGCCTGATGGAAAGCGGTCACCGTAACCTATGGATGGACGCCTGCAACTCAAGGAGTGTCACATGCGCGTTGCCAACCCATTACAAAACTTGTACACTCCTACACACTATTATTATACATTAATAATATGAATTGAAACAGATGTCGGCCGACAATCCGGCCACCGGAGGGCTAAAATGATTGTTTATTTAGACGTCTTTCTGATATTTTATCGATTAAATAAATGTCATAATTGTGCTTATGAATAAAATTTCGTATTTTTAATGAGAAATTTCAGCTCAAAGTTCCCATATTGGCATTTATATGAAGACAAAGTACAGTTAGCTTTATAGTTCATACAAATTTAGTCAACCTCGACGAGTTCCCACCGTTGTTCTTGCCGGCGTCATCGATTACAATACAATACAGTTTACGTGCGAGTGTTAACACTGGTTACAACTTTACAAGCTCGCGGAAGCGTTCCGATATTGTTCTGTAGTTAGTTCCCATGCAGAAACTTCCAAGTAGGGATCGCATAACGAATTGGTTTTTATCTGGCCGGATCCAGCCAGATCGAATCCAGCCGGACCGGATACGTTTTTTGTAATCTAAAATTTGTGTATTATGAATGATACTATGAACTTATTAACAATAGAATACAACTAAGCAGTAAAAATTGTAACACGATACCGTCAATGACTACTATACGACGTGATATACGTGATGACACAGATGACTATAAAAAAATCTAAGTTATTTTAAGTCACATGCTATCAAAATATCTTAATTGCACAACTTACGAATTCAGTCGTTCTCTGTTCCGTTTAAAGACCTTCCATTCGTCGCCTTTATGTCGTCTAAAGGCATACGCACACCTACCGTGATGTGTTTAGGAGTATATTTTTTTTAATTTGCCGGATCCGGCCTGATTACCGGATCCACCAGACCGGATTGCAATCCCTACTCCCAACGGGTATGTAAATGTCCTCACTTCCTGGTCTGAGTGAGCGACGCCGCTTGTTAACGCCCTCAGCGGTTACACCACATCGGCTTAGTTACAGGACTCAAACAGGATCGCTAGACACGACTAGATAAGGATTCCTAGTCACGAAGATATTATTACATCAAGTTGGCCGTGAGAAATGTAAGCTAACACCGAAATTGAGAACGTTTTGTTTGCGGATTTTAGATCCAGTTTGGTCTAGATTCGTTCCTACCCGTCAATCGATTGTCTTCGACTTTAAAAGTTTTTTCTTCGCCGTTAAGATAGCTAAGGTACTCGTTTATATCAGGTTCCATAGATTTAGAAATATTAAACTAGATTGTTTAGTTAGGTCAAAAAGTGTGTCCACGTGAGAGGTAATTGTTTGGGCTGGTGTCCCTCTCGCACTTGCTGACAATGTCAACATTATTCAGTGACGTCATCACTGTCATAAATTGGGGATACCAGTCAATTTTCAAAGTTACTACTAAATCTACTAACACCCAATTGAAAGTATTTTTTAATTATACAAATCTTTGATTTACTGGCATCAAAATAATCACATTATAATTATTTTCAAATTTTTTGAAATATATCTAAACCCTAGTTTGAATATAACATTAAAATAAAATAAGAAGTTATAAAGTCAGGTAATATACAGATAAAAATACTACTAATATGGGAACCTCATTAACACTGGCAACACGTGCGAGAGGGACACCAGCCCAAACAATGCCCTCTCATGTGGACCGTTTTCGCTAGTCTGATACGATCGACTTTCTGTTTCAGTAATAAGGTTTAATTTCGTATGGCAAAAAATGTGATTGAGCTGTCCCCTGTAAAGGTCTTTGTCAGGTTCAGGTTCATTGGTATATATTGTCACATAAGTTTCATTATAGGCTATTTGGGATTAGTTTTTAAAGGGACTTCAAAAATCGCTTAAATATTACCTGCAGTACTGATATGCTAGGAAGTAGTTGAGCTCTGGACTGTAGGGGTTCATTCTGGAGATGAAGTATTGAACGCCATCTAGCTGAATTGTCGTTATCCTTTGAGCTGAAACAAGACAATAAAAACATTGAGTAACCTCAACATCGTCTGCAAAAAAATATACACAAATTAACATTAAAATATTTCTCCTGTACAATTTTTATTTTTTAAGACTTTTATCATAAAACGCTTCAAAGAACAGATATCCAACCTCAAATCACTGACACTGGCATCTGTTCTATCTACACATTATAAGAATACACCCCTCAGCGTCTGTTTGTATACTCGCGTGATTAACTCGAAAACGACTAACCGGATTTTCATACGGTTTTCATCTATCAATATAATTCTTGAGGAAGGTTTAAAAGTTAAAGTTAAGGTTTTGTGTAACCCATACATAGCCGGGGTGAGTCACAAATATATTTTACAATTGATTTATTATCTTTCTCAATGCAACACAAAGTATTTTTATCTCGCCATATTATCCTTATATTGGATACGCATAATTCAATTTGGGCTGCACGAATGCCCATTATCAGGCACATTTTTATTATGGCTTGCGGTCAATCGTGCTCAGGCGCACTCTTCGACTCGAACCCGATTATTATAATTCTTATTTATTGATGGAATAAATATACTGACATAGTCATTTTTATAAAACATTGTATCCAAAAATAAATATGGGTTTATGTCGACACCGAATGACTGTGGACACATTTAGACATGCCTTGATTTAGCTTTTTTTTATCCTTTGGATAATAGATATCGCCAGATTGTTACTATTTTGAAAACATCTGGGTGGCTAGCCGAATGGCACAATCGCTCACGAAACGCTCACGAAACGAAGCGCTAGTAGATATCTATCTCTATCGCGCTTGCGTATTGGCGCGACAGAGCCAGCGGCGTATCGCTTTCGTTTGGCGTCGGAGAAATGCCATTCGGCTACGGGGCCTGGTATCTCCATTCAAAGTTAAAATACATGATCCCATGCATTCTGCACCTATTTGTCGCAACTTTCTTTCGAGTGACAAACTAATGTGCAAGTTTCTATTTTCAAAATTAAGACATCAGATAATTTTGGGGTTTTTTGACTTTTTTTAATATTACGTATTCTTATTTTAGACTACTAAATATTTATAATTTTTAAATATTTAATTATATTTAAAATTATCTGGAGCAAAATCCACAATCTACAGCAGATAAATACATGGTGTTTGTATTACGCCCTACCATACCGAAATTCCTACAGCGACTGTAACAGGGCCTATTCATCTCGGTACAGAGTCAACATCAGTGTGTTTGTAGGGGACTCGACAATGAGACTTGACACACATATGAATATGACCCCGAGGAAACGGGTAGGCGCGTCGCGAGTCGCAACCATTCGTCTTCATACCGCGCTCACTTGACGCCTCCGCTACGTGCATTGTACTTATTTCGTTACGTATGACGCCTTTATTTTGTAAAGTCAGACCAAGCTAAGTTGACAATAAATGTTAACCTAGACTTTGGGTGAGAAAAATACTTCTTTTCTTATACAATGTCACTGTTAAATATCAATTAAAATCTGCTTGATCTAGTAATACATTTCCATGTGCCTATAACTACAGCTCTAGAATCAATTCAAGAATATATTTTGATGTTTTTCATTCACCAAAATGAGCAATTATGAAACGTACAACTATTTAAATTAAATAATTGGACAGACCATGTCTGCGCCATACGACATCATTAAATGAGACGGATGGCCCGATTTTATTGCGGTTTGGTTCGGCATGCGTTGGTGTTATGACTCCTCGCTCTGGATCACTATTTAAAACAAATAAATTTAGTACTTATATATTAGGTGTGACGTATGGTATAATATGTGCGGCATACATTAAAAATATCTTCACATGTATCGTGTTCATTTCTAAACGGTATGCAAAATGTATTGGGTTCATTCATTGCATACATAAAAAACGCGAATTAAAATTCACTGGTAGTACAGCACATAAATGTTCGTGAAATGGCTTGGACGTTTGGTCAAGTCAAGTGGGCCAGTAGGCGTATTTAGTTAGATAGTTTTACTTGCTATGAAACGGTTCATGGATACGATCTGTCACATTCATATTACAAAATTAAAAAGTTAGATCGTCCTCCGGGAGAGTACATCAGTGCAACATTTAAAGGCGCTGTGCCTACCAGTACCTATAGGTGTGTGACTTACTAAGTGCCTCAGAAGACTTGTGGTGAACCGCGAAATTACCACATTTTTTTGTGCCAACCCATGCCAATAATACGTACAAACAAAGTTTGAACGTAACGATTTTCTCCTTAAGGTGAAATAGAATTCCCTTACATATACCTAATAAGTACCCTTATAGGATCCAAATATGGCGTGAACGTATACGGGTTGCTATAGGAACATAAGTAAATCCCTTTTATAGACACATTGTTAAATCCTGAGCTTTAAACTCTTTGCCTTAATCCTCTCCCTTCATCTCGTGTGCTCTTAAGTTCAACACTAATGATGAAATGGTCCAATAACTCAACCGAAGCATGGAATATAAGCCGCTCAGCGCGCGTTTAAATCAGCCCTCTCTCTAAGTAGTGCGTGATAAACTATTAAAAATAGTAACTGCAATCCTTGACTCGATTTATGAAGATGACACTGTAAATGTTAGTGGCAGGAATCTCAAACTATCTCAGCTATTTAAAACTTGTCATAGTTTGTTGTAGCTTGTTAATTTGGTAAACTGGTTATTCAATGTAGTCATGGCCACTTGATTCTATTATTTGCCATTACATGTTTGGTTGGCTTAAGATACAATTGGTAAATGGGACCAATTAAGCCTCAAACATTTCTATGTACACTATGTTCTTACAGTTTCAGACTATAAAGTAGGTAGTTGTGATTTTCTGGTTTTTATATTTTGAATTAATAGGTAAAAACGTGTTCTTCGCATAAGGCCTTACTATTAATATTAGCTAGTGCAAAAACAAATTCACTATGAGCAAAGTGTCCAAATTAGTGCGGATTCGGAAAGCTATCATTTTGCAAGCAAGCGCCGCTTTTACTGTTTTATTACTTGACGATACGACTCGTTAATAAATAAAGAAAGGAACTGTATAAAAAGAATTCTTTCTTTCATCGTTACATCGACACGATAAGAAGAAGAAAGACAAAAAAGACATAAAAACCTATGGCCTGTTTAGAAGTTATTGGCGAGATTGCGTGTAACATGATGCTATTTGCATAGACGGCTGCGCAGAGCACTTAACGCATTAAACGACTCGATTATAAGCACCTAAGCCTTTTTCTGACATATTATTATGCAGATTACTGACGTCGTAATATTTGTTAGCTATAATGTCACGTAGTAAAAGTTGAAAAGAAAATTAATAAGTACAACATAAAATGATATGACGCGATATGACAGATAATAATGGCTAGAAATTTCTTATGTGTTAGTTAAGTATGTTTAATAGCAAGTTCATCTTTTTGTTAATACACAAGCTCTGATATTTGTTTTAAAACGCCATTGACATTTGTATTTATTTTTTAATACACGATTTTATACTATCTGAATAAAGCTAATTCTTAGTGATCACGTTTGATTTGTGTCGCTTAACTTCAAACTTGGGTAAATAACTTGGCTATAAGGTCTTGGAAGATCCGAAGATCATATTTGTTTTATATAATCAACCTTAAAGCAGAATGGATTTACCCAGGTTTTAAGTTAAGCGACACATTTATCAGATACACACTGGCAGTGTCTTTTCTTGGATTCATGTTGTGAGTAGATTAATCTCTGATTAGAGTTCAATTTGTACCTGCTGACGAGTATCCATGATGACTAAGTACCTATGTATGATGAGACGTGCCTGCTGTGCCTCTTATTTAGGTAGGTACTTTTGCATTTTGATGCAGATTATACTTTTACTATTAATATATATTGGCAAGAGCATGACCATCGTTAAGTGGCCTTTTGACCAGTCCCAATATGGATAATAGTTTGCTAAAATTAACAAGGATTGTTAGTCCTTTTAAAGGGTTATTTCGTTCAGTCGGCGCTCGCGGCTTCGGCTATTAGGGCTGCGCCCGCGATCGGAATCCATGCATAATGCAGGCTCATGCATAAGTGATGCCGCACTTTACTAGCGGACGTCGCTTTTACCTTTGTACTACAAACTTTTCAACTGAACGTCGCGCTTAATAGCTTCAGACAGTTCATCTTTGCAACTCCTTTCGATTTTCCTAAATTGTGCATATACCTTTGCTAAATAACATAAATTAATATGTCATCTTTATCCATGTTCATTTTATATATAGGTATATATAGGTAGTCATGCCGGAATTAATAGGCATAAATTAATATGTCATCTTGTTTGGTGAAGTAATCTACTAGACTCAGTATAATCAATCATGTCTGATTCCAAGTAAAATTTATTAATATCATCAATACGCATATGTAATGGAAGCTACTGACTTTACAATTTGTTTCCTTCATTGTTGATTCGTTTTCTCTGACTTTCATTACAATCAACCAAATAAGGGTTACCAAATAAGCAATTTTTCAATAGAAATACATATTATATAGGTAAATCAAGCAAGCAATTTTATTTATCGATAGACAGATCGTTAAAGTTAAAGGGCTTTTAGAAAGTGCAGATTGTCCGTGGGATGTCGTTCAACAATACTGCAGCTCAAAGTGCATGAGTCGTATGTGTTGCTGAAGAGTGCAGCACTTGAGGCTTGTAGTGTTTGAGGTGAGGTGTTGGGAAGGCGAGTCACGTCTCATGAGTCACGTGCATACGGTGCATACTGATGCGCCGCGCGAACGCCCTCTGGTGCCGTACACATCGGAAATACAACCGTCGGTTTAATCACGATATTGCTAAACAGTAATAAGTTAGCAAGTAAAAGCGTGAAAAAGAAGTTGCGTTGGAAAGTAATGAAAAATTCTCAAAATCAACAGAAACGTCGTCTAAACAACATGTATTGTAAAGAGGCACTGAGGAAGAAGATGTCAATTATAATAAGCTGCCAGAAATTACTGTTAAGACTAAGATACATGACGGAAGTGATTGAATTGATGCTGAAAAGCATTAGAATATACTTGGTGAAACCAAAGACCTTTCATCTATACAACGAAAATAACGAGGATAATTTTCTTGATGATAAAACAAGTCCTAAAGATGGCACTGGATGGCAAGAAGATTCGTCAAATATAGTGATTAGGACTAAGATATCCATGGAAATATTTATTATTTTCTTGTAGTGCTGGGGTGAGTGCACTCAAGGAACTATGGATATCCGGCGCTGATCCACCGGACGTGCGTCAGGCATAACGGGCCGCGGCCCAAAAACCGATCGCTGCGAATGTCACGCCGTTGACATTGCGACGCCATGTTGACCGAACAATCGCAATTTAAAGCAAATAGCGCACGCGCATCGCCAATGGTTTCTATGGTAACGGGACTAATATTTGCTATAAACTCGCTATAAAGGAGTGGTAGAATTGCTGTAAGACGGGAAAGGAAGAATAATCGTAATTCCAACAAAAAGATTTTGATAACACTATCCGCAGTGCTTCACTACAAAGGGATTCCAAAAAGTTATGAGATGCTGCATTTTGAGCAAAGGGTTTCGATGATGCTCTGATGTTTGCTCAGATCAACTCATTTATAGTCTGTTTCGGATGTCGTCACTAATTCATTCAGTCGTAGTAGTCATGTTGGAACTGTCGGAAGTGAGCAGATGTTGCCGCATACAGATATCGTGGGCGCGAGTTCTATTATTAATCAAAGCTCGACGAGGACCATCGATGCATCACAATTAGGTTCCCCTTTTGTAATAACTTGGTGAATCACGCCTCGGACGTTGTACCCGTAATGACAGTTCCTTTCCATTCAATTACATTTTATGTCAGATTCAAGCTACATAATTTATTTTTCACAACAATTTAATACAAAGTTCTGCGTTACGAGAGTGTTTCATAATATGAAGATTAATTATCACTGTTGACCTTTAAATAATTGCATGGAGCAGTGAAATTAAAATAGTTAAACATGCGCATAATAACTTTTTGCATTTCAAAGAACACGTCTAGGGTGTAATTGTAAACAACTTGCCAGGGACCTTACATAGTTATCTAATTGGCTTCCTGCTCCTCGGAACTTCTTATTATAATCATTACATGCAGAAAGAAACGGAAACTATGCACCAGTGAATGCTAGTTTTTATTTTAAATCTAACTACAAGCACTGATTATATTCCGCCCTTAGCGATGTAATTGTACAGGCTGAATCCATTAGAATACTCTTTGTTTAAAGGTCATTTATAAATTATTCATTTTGTGGTATGTACGTACGAGTACCTAATACTAGGGGGAATAAGACATTAAGTGGCCAGAGCAGGAGCGGCCAGCTCAGGGAACCGGTCTACTATCAACCTGAACACTAACGAGGCTAAAAATAGTATTTGTAGAACCCGAATAGGCTGTAGTCTACCTGTGCTACCTGGATTCATATTTTTAATAGCTATAGCAGCGGGGAACATCACTTCTTCCTCGCCTTCCTTGGAATGACAAACCTCGCACTCATAAAATATATACATTGTAAGAAGTGAAGTACCTATAATATAAAATTCAACATTGAAAAACATTGCTTCGTGCCTAGAAAGAGTCCTCCTATTTTATTATGAAATCCGAAGAGTAGAATGTTGAACCATTTTATAAATATATCAAGTTTTGAGATTTTTATCGTAATGTATTATTGTCACATTTCTGTTGTTTAAAACACTATTTCAGTGTTACGTGACCTGAATATAACAAAATTCTTAGTTTTATTAAATAGACTGCACCTACAAGATATAGACCTATAGGATGCCTATAGCATAAAATAAACATTGTAGTTTCAGTTTAATTCCCTTGTCTGTAAATAACAGTTAATTTTACAACTCATTTCTATAAAATACTGTAGATAGGCAATTCACGGTTAAAAGTGGTTTCCCACATGTTTATATCTACACAACTCTTAATGCCCGTTATAGTTATTATGCAATTTGTAGTCACCAAGATACGAAACAGAAAAATTATCTAATTTAATTAAGAAACCGCGAACCGTTGCGTGGGACACCACAGTCACAATTACAATCATGGACAAATTTATATGAACACGAGTTTGACATTAAAAGTCTTCTAACAGAATCTCTATTATTGGTTTTTAACGGTATAGAATACATGTTCTGAAACGTCCTTGTTCTAAAATGTTCTAAAATTTCCCTGGTACAGACTCAATTGAGTTATCTCTACAATGAAAGGAAATGTTACGTTGGTTCAGTGTACCCTTGACTCTGGCAGTGAAGCCAGCGCGCGTAACGAGTTGCATAACGCAAATAACTTGTCCAGGCGAAGGTGATCGTTGACACCTCTAGTGGAAAAAATGGCTCTTCGAATGATACAAGTAAAATGTTACCACATCGTACAATTTCCTATCATTTCGTTAGCACCATTACCACCTACAGTTAGCTAAACTGTTATCTTAGCAGCTTTTTGTGTATAGCTTTGCTGAAATTTACCAGCAAGTGCCCTTTTACCATCTCCCAATACAAAGAAACACAATAATTTTAATTATTAAATAGTTTCTACGACTCTGTACTGAGCACACATCAGTGTTCAGATTAGATGTGACAAAGTCAAGATGCATATTGTAATGTTGTATCGTAACAAATGTCGAGATTTGCTTTCCAAAGAAACCTAAAAATTTACCGCTTCAATAAAGTTTCACGATCAGATCCATATTGCAAGTTCCCGTGGTGCGCGCCTTTATCTACCCACCTACTTTATGTCCGTAGGTGCTACAGTCCGCTATAGGATTTAATCTCGAACATTACCATGAATCTCAAAGATGCATGCACGATAAAGTATCGGCGAATGATGTAAGCCTCAGGGCTTGACCGTTCGATCGATTTATTTTAAATCGACTGCATCCCTTTCGATGCACTTTGTTGACTAAAGGTATTCAGAGAACTAAATGCCTATAGAGATTTTTTAAGCACTCGAGGATGTCAGACTAATCTCTTCGAGTTAATTTAGCGTAAAATGTACCAGCATTTTGATTACTCCCATCCGTGAGAACATCGATCGGATTGTTCGCGGTCGGGTAACGATTGACTCGCAAAAAAGGGATCGAGATAATGGCGAGAGATCGAGCGGAGACGAGCCCAAGGACGGCCGCCCTCCTCCCGCCTGCACAGGAATGCACCTCCCGGACTATTTTTAGTAATCAAACCCGATGCCGACCCAGTCCCGTCCGGACGATTTAAATGTTCGCGAATGCTAATAGTTCCATTGAAATTTATAGCTAACGAGCCCGCATGTCCAGCCTGTCACCGACCTATTGGGCTGGGCCGCTGCCGCTGTTTGCCGACCGTCATGCCGAGATATCAAAGTAGCAAATGGGGAAATTTAATGATGCGCTATACAATTTTTTTAAAGATGCTGTACCATATCTTGAAGCAGACATTCTGTCCAGTTTTTTTTTACTAAAAACCACCAAATGTGCATCTCTAATTTTGTTTAGAAGGGTTTGCCTGTAACTCTATATTCATCACGTAATTTGATACAATCACACCACCTGATGTTGCTCAAACCGCATTACTTTGAATTATAGCGACAAAAAAGATGGGGATCACAATAAGTGCTCCGTCGCTTTCGGCAGCCGACGCAATAAAGGATTAATAAATTCGATTAAATTTTGGATCACGGCCTTCAAAAAGTATTTCAATTTAACAGCCCATAAAACCTTTGCTTATAGGTCTTTGGAGGGCAAGGGCAGTTTTTTTCTTCTGTTAATTTAGTTTTGCCGTGCCCGCGCTCTTTTAATCTTCTTGGTTAAGTACCAATTTATTTCCAAAACCTCAAAGGAGAACACAAAGGATTAAATTAATCTAGTAGGATGGTGTCTTAGTTTATATAGAGACATCAGTGTTTATAAACATTGAATTAAGTGTTGTGATTACGACCCGACCGGAACAATGCTTTCGAGACACCTCGTCGTCTGTAATTCTGTATAACAGTACCTTTAACAACAGTTCTATTTTGCAAAACAGTTATATTCAGCCAATGTTTATTTTATAGCTAAGAAATCTAGGAATGCCTTTATCGTAACCATCGCCTGAGCCTATACTATCAGTTAGTGATTATTTAGAATACGTCAGGTACTCGATTTACTCGTAGGTAAACAATTCGGAAATTGTATGAAGAAAGTGACCCCAAACGGTTACATACTAGACTCCAAAACTAAATACTACTTATATCAATAAATTGCTCTGATATTTAGAATAAGGTTAAGCCTTAGAACTTATTAAGCCAATTTGAATAAAGAATATTTTGATTTTACTAAGACTTATATTTTTCGTGACAATTGGAAAAAACCGTCAAAGACTCATTGGTGGAAGCTGTGTTATTAAGTATCTAATCACTAATAATAGATTTCATATAATTTTGATTGAATTTCATAAGCCTTTTACTTTTAATTTACCATAAAATTAAGGTTCACATTATTACAAGCTAGAAGTTCTTTCCATAAGTTTACCGCATTGCAGAATTTGCAGATGATTACAGCGAATAGAAATGCGAGTTATGAAGTATATTTTACCACACGCTAACAAGATACGATAGCCGTTTGAAACTCGATTTATCCTCAAGTATATATCGAGCTTAAACGGATATACAGCTTCATATCATTTCGCCCGCCGTGATGAGACTGATGAGATATGTTTAGTAAGGTTTGCACATGGTAATATGAACATTGAGTGCTCGGGGCTCTGATAACCTGGTACTTATGTAATGTGTAGATCGTGGTATTAGATCGAAATCATTAATCTTGGCTACAGCACGAGAATCGATGCGTATGTTTTTGTCTACTCAAACCATTATTTATGGTTCAACCGTTTGTGGATAAATAATATTTGAATTGCAAATGTTTGAATCAGCTAAATCCAACAAGTACTTAAAAGGAATAGGTATTTTTACTCAAAATTAAAATTATATGATACTTTTTTGAGTAGGAATACCTGTCAGATGTTGAAAAGGTTAACACTAAATAAAGCAACACGATTCTGTCAACGACGATTACAAGCAGAAGTGTTATAGGAGACAAGATGATATAGTAATTTTTAAAAGTGTAATTACATACATACATACAATCACGCCTGTATCCCATAAAGGGGTAGGCAGAGCACATGAAACTACTAAACTTCAGGGCCACTCTTGGCAAATAAGGGGTTAAAAGAAAACGAAACTGTGGCATTGCACTGACAGGTTGCCAGCCTCTCGCCTACACCACAATTTAACCCATATCCCATAGTCGCCTTCTACGACACCCACGGGAAGAAAGGGGGTGGTGAAATTCTTAACCACACCACCAGTTTAATTATAAACCATAAATACTTTTTGAAAAAAAAAAAAACAAAATTACTGAGCCGTTTGAATATTCATCTGTGTAAAATATACAAAAATAAACAAAATATTTCTCTCGACTCGTACTACTTGTGCTAAAAGTTACCATCGCATGTCTTTTGCTACAGGCTGCGGATAAACCATTATAATTTATTCTATGTCCAAGAAACAGACATCCTGCCCGCGCACGCGGCCGGGCCGATGAACCCCGCACCTGCGGCCATCTCCTCACCCCCTCGGGTTTTTTTCCCAACACTTGACTTCCGTTCCCTCGCTACAACCTGTCCGATAATCACAGATACGGATCATTAGCGGAATCGCTCCACCGATGTTGATTGCTGCGAATCATTAAGTCTGATTAGCGAGTCTCGAATCTTCTCTACGAGGTGAAACCGCAAACCGAATTTTATTGCGAATCAGTCGAATCACTGTGTCGTTGACTCTATGTGAATAGATTTCCGAGAAATCTATCACAGCAATATTTATAACTGGTAATGGTCTGGTCGGTTCTGCGCACTAATATTAGTCTCGGAGGATTTTTTGCACCGTCTTCGCGGATATTCCTAACATGCCTTTACAGGAACATTGCAATTAACAAGTTGCATCGAGTCCTTATAGGCTGCATATTCTACGTCGTGACAGCGGCGGGGACCCGTGTTCGTGCTCGCAGGCTGTCGCATTGTTCTTGGTGCACGAAGCACTGTCGTGGCTTGCAACTTGCTAATACGAGTATCTAATTCCCAAACATTTTTTATCGACTCATACATTCTTAAACAATCTTCGAGGCCCGTAGCTGGCTATGGATTTTGAAATTGGTTTGCCTGCGAAGTTATGCGTTAGGTCAACTTTGTCACCAGTCATCACATGCTACAGCACACAGGTAGACTCAGCACACTTGAATCAACACGCAAAACAGGGCGGCGCCGGGCCCGTGCCCGCTTTATGGCATCGCACGGGACGCAATGTTTTAATACATCATACAAGCCTGCACGCGCAATTATTATGACCGCGTAGCTTTAAAGAAAAAGAAAGATGTCTTTATTTTTTACTCTAATGCAAGTTCAAAGCAAAATTGTGAATATTGAGATACTTTTAAGACAGAAACGTTTTTTTTTTTGTTATTAAAGTTAAGTTAGTGTCATAAAAATATACCATACCTCCCATACCACGTTTAATGTTTAGAAGAGGCTTTAGATGTTTATCTAGAGTTTAGATTTATATCCGAATAGCCACCCGGCTTTGGACAAGTAATTCAACTAATATAAATAATACTTTTCACCACACCAACTGTTAAAGATCAATTTTGCTATTCGAAAACAGATAGCAAAATTGCATTTTATCCACAAGTGCAAAGTAATTTCATACAAATTTTGATGCCTTGAGCTGGCTGGTAGAATTTACCTACAAATAATTATTTTGAATCTTAATAGTTATTTGTTATACAAGGGGGCAAAGTTGTATTTTAACACACGAGAAGTAAAGTACATTTGTACCAGAGTGTAACACAAAACTTTTCCCCTCACTATAGCGAAGAAACTACAAAGCAAAAATGCTTTTATCACTGCTTCCAGTAGTCCCACGGGTGGTAAATCATCTTTATTACTAATAGATTCACCTACTTTTATCAATTTTAAAGCAGTTAATTTGACTTTATTCAAGGTCAAATTACTTTATCCACTAGTGAATAAAATGCGTCTTTACCCGCTGGTATTAAAGGACCAAACACGTGTTTCCGAGCTAGTGAGGGGAAAATATTGAATAGATTGCTGGATTTGATTTAGTTTGATGTTTTATAGTCAGTATTTTGTTCGTGTTGGTGTGGTGAAAAAGTTTGTGTTTCACTCGGTGGCAAAATTTGTTTAACCTACGTGCCTTGAAACCCTCGCAATACTCAAGATTCCAATTTTTAATATGGAATCTTTCGCTTACTAGGGTATCAATATTGGCACGTGCGGTTTAACAACAACTTTGCCGCCTTGTATAACAAATAACTATTAACAAATTATACACATAGATCTCTCAAAATTATCACTCTATTGATAGGTGAAAACTAAAGCTTTTGGGTTTATCGTGAACCATCGTGAACAAACAAAGAAACGCCGCGAACGTTGTTTTCAATATTTTCCTGCGAAATGTATAAGTTACGTATCGTAAGATTATTGATATTTAGAAATAAAAGACAGTAAAAGCGTAAGCAATAAAAAAGTAAAGTAGTCACATGAATGTAAACATGAAAAAAATTAAAAACTTATCTCTTAGTGTAAGTAAAAGCACTTTACATGGAGTAATGCCATTATAATCTGTTAGATAGATAAACAAGATAAGTAGATAAATATCTATTTTAACACAAAATAGACAAGAGTTTATTGACCCAAGAAATGTTAACATCTGATTTTTAAGTTTAGTTCAATCCGTTTTTATGTGTAAAAATACGTGAAACTATTTGATGCGGTATCCAAACTGATTCCAGAGAAGAATATTAGAGACCGAACGCTTTATGACGAATAGAGAGAAATAATACTAAAGTAAAATACTTATGTGGAACCAAACATTATGAACTTATTGGAAATGTAACGGTAGGTATATCGCGTGACGTTTACATTGAATTTACACTGTAGGTATTTACAAAAGTTGAATAATTTGTACTTATTATGATGAAATACTCTTACCCTACAACATTGTTGGGAAGAACATTCTAACTTCCAACAAGAATGCAATTATAAGCCACTTAATAGTTTTTTCAGCAAGGGTGGCGCAGCAGGCATTGTACTCTAATGAAAGCTGAACAATGAAGGTCGTAGACCTGTAGGTCACCGCGGGCACCTTGCCCCTGCTAGATCAGCTTCTGCTGTCCGCAAAGCTTTTATACAAACGGCATAGAGACTAAATCCTACCAGTCAATACTAATAAGTTGTGAATACCTTTCCGGCGACTGCAACTCGCTTCTGAATGCCTAGAAGTTGTCGCATTGCGTTGATGCGTCCCCAGTTTTTTGCTATCGTTCCTTTAGCAGTATGCAGTACCTACGTTGCTCGTGTAATGTGTACAGGTTTTCTCGTGTAAATAACATTTAATGGCTTGTTCACAACTTCTGTTTAGAAGCAGTCAATATTTATAGATAAAGGTTCAGTAAAAAAATTAAAGTTTGTTTTTGAACTTTAACTTGATTTGGGTAATTAGCAATTTGGGCCATGATAACGAAAAAAAATATATAAAAAAAGTTTTATTTACTAGGCGTTAGGCGGTTGGAAGATCACTGGACGTAGTTACGAAACCAAATTTCCTAATTGAAAAACATACATTTATATGTATTATTTCCTTCTAATCAAATGAATTAAATACTCCTATTAACACTAAACATAGGATTCGAAGGGATGATGGTTGAACTATATACCTGCAGCAGGGCCGAGGGTGGCTGCGAAGAGCAGGAAGCAAGTTGCGAGGACGAGCTGCATGTTGGCGGTGTGAGGCAGTCGGGACACTCGCGGGGCGCACGACACGGGATTCTCGGGCACACTGAGCGCGCGAGCCCGGGATCCCCCCTTATAACAGCGACGCGTCCCGCGCCAGCCACCACTGAAGCAAACCGTACCTCTCTGCTGCGGCCGCTGCCCGTTGCGTCATATACACTGCCTTCCGCTGCCTTCTAACCCAAGAGGCTATTAGGATTCGGACAGAAATGTAAACGGAATGGAAATTTCGGCGCGGCGTGTGCGCGTGCGACTGGTGCGGGGGGGCCCGCGGAGCGCGGACGTCCGGCGGGCCGCTCGGCGCCCGCGACGCCCGACACGGGAGTTATCTCTGCAAATCGCTCCGCACAATAGTTCGCGCTCAATTTGTTCTTGTTGCGGTCGACGCGAATTCTTTGCTCAATACAAAGGGTTGTCGTAGTTTTTTCACGAGCGCGGCGTGCTCCAAGTCCGAGGGTGTGCCGACCTTTGTTATAGATATCTACAATTGAGGATCGGGGCACGCAACTTGACTGCAATTATTCCTGGCGTTACTAATTTATCTTTTTGCTATTTCTACACGCGTGAAACTAGAATAGAGAAAAATGGTTCGTACATTTTATACTTACCGGCTAACAAGCATCCACTAGATACTGCAGTTCTCTGTTTATTTATGTATCCATCTGATTGCAAGTAATGGTATTTTTAAATACGTATAACATACCGATCTACAAGAATGTAAAAGTATATTTTTATTAATTACTTATTCGTGTACATAGGTAATATCTGAGATATAAGTTATGATACAAAGATATTTCACTAAGCATTCATACCAACTTTGAATATCAAACTACAAGGAAAGAATTCCGCTAAATGTTGATCTGTATCAGAGGGAGGAGCTAATTTTTCATCAGTCTGTTTTCGGAGAAGTTGAATATCCATACGTAATTACATGTTATTGTAACACGTTCAACGAAATGACAGGCCCAATTTGTACCATTTGACGTTATACTGTACGGTTTAAGCACCGTTGTCGTAAATTTTCTTAACGACCCTACCACTGATTACCTTAACGGAACGATCGCTCTAAATATACAACTCTATATGTAGCTATTACATCTTCCTGCTATAAGTAGGTATATAAATAAACGCCTAATTCACGTGAGACCCCAACCAACAGATATTTTGACAAAACGCTTCTTATTAAACATGAAATGGAAAGGACCCATTCTCTAATGGAAAGCGACATATTTAATATGCCGTATGGCGTATGCGTATGCGCATGGTTAAATCTGCTTATAATTTTAAGGGTTATTTAAAAATAGGTGAACAAGTCGTTTGAAGATTTCAGATAACAGCTCAGTTAAGTAGGTATAGGTATTACAACCAATCCATAACAATCCAAGATTTAAAAAGTTACAATTTTTCGCGCAAGGGGTCAGCGCGCGACATTGACATTGCGCAGAGCAATCAAATGCGGCGCTGAGCAACGCCGTGTCTTGCGCGACGGTCGCACGACAAATGCGCCGTCGCGCTGAGTTCAATATTAGATGCGTCGCATCGCCGTCGCGCGACCGTCGCCCACGCAAGACACGGCGTAAGCAGAGTTCAATGTTATATGTTGAAATAAAACCAAGTACGCTTGAAAGGGCGCTGCCATCGACAGAGCCACTCAATTTCTGAGACATTGTACACCATACAGAAAAAAAACGTGTAAATGGCAAAACAACGGGTTAAAAGCGACTTCTCCAGGGCGACCTTGCTTGATAGACAGCGGCGGCAACATACCTATAAATTGATAATTAATTAATTAATATTAAATCCCATAAATTCTAACTAAAAAGTGGCAATCTTTCGCGCAAGGGGTCAGCGCGCGACATTGACGCCGCGCCGCCGCCGTGCAAACAAATGCGGCGCTGAGTTCAATATTAGATGTTGAAATAAAAGCAAAGTACGCTTGAAAGGACGCCGCCGTCGCTGGCCACTCAGTTGCTGGGGGCACGTTAATTGGTGGCACGCTGTTTGCACCGCTCGGCGGTCTTTGACGCGCATCTAGACCAATCTCGGCCCTTGGACTCGTTAATGGAAGTAGTGGTTTAATTGTAAATTGTAATGCTTTTTTTTATCTTCCCAAAAATGTTCAACATAATTTGTGTTATACGAGTAGGTTTAAAACTTCTTCTTTCTGACGCTTATTTTATCGTGTACCAGCCATGGCAAAGAAAGCATTTAATGAAAAAAAGTACCTGTTTAAAGCCAGAATAAATACAACCATCAAGAAAAAGTTAATCTGGAGCATAGCATTATACGGCAGCGAAACGTGGACGATGCTGCAACGAGACAGAAAACGCCTTGAAGCTTTTGAAATGTGGTGCTGGCGGCGGATGGAGAAAATAAGTTGGACAGAGAAAGTCACAAACGAAGAAGTCTTAAACAGAGTGAAAGAAAAGAGGTGTATTTTAAGAACTGTTGAATGCAGAAGAGGAAATATGTTGGGACACCTGTTACGACACGACGAATTCATCAAGATCATCATAGAAGGGAAGCCTGAGATATCTTGCATATTATTTACAAATTTACAGCATCCAAACCACTTCGTGTGGGACACGAAATGGGTTTACATACGTTTTTTTACATAGTTTTTTTTTGTTTATAAACTATCTTTAAAAAAAAAAATCGTTTGGTACAATTGGCTGAACTCGAGACAGTACAGACCTGCAGATAAAAACTGCTAGAAATACGAATAAAAAGTAATTATCCACTAGCGTAATTCTTCACTTAGTACCTGAGTTAAGTAATCTCTCGTTCCACTCATAAACTTCATACTAAAAAGCTACACTCAGCTAATTATTACCCTATTATATCAACAATACAAGGCCCAGCACTTAAAAGACGCGCAATAACAGAATCCTAGAACCCCGAAGGTATATTAAAATATTCCTTAATCTCAACTGATGGCTATCAGTCTCGTTATGGATGCGATGAATTTCATTTTGCGCTGATTCGAGTCGATAAAATAAAAGCATTTTTTTTTTCATATAGAGTCAAAGGAATTACTTTAATAACTGGAAAAAGAAAGAGTATGTTTGATATATTGCCGATACAAAATGTTTTACATCTGAAAATGTTGCGCCGCTACGCTGTTTGTAGTTTCATGCTTAAAAGGTCCTTATACTTCATCAACAATAAGCAGAATTTCTTTTGAAATTTTAGATGAAAACATCCTTATTGCGCACGAAGCATGGATGCTTTTGTAATGGAAAAGCATATTTAATTGCGCAGGCGCATGACTCGTAGTTTTGAATAATAGGTGGCAATAATGGGACCGCACAGGCGCCCAAACAAAACTATTAGTACAACCGCGGTACAATCGAGTTCGGAAGCTACTGTATACTTACGTTAATATTCTGCCGCAGTGACACATTAAGTGCCAGTACAAGTAAAATGTGTTAATCCAAATGACAGGCTACAAGTGCTACAACGTCCACAATCAAGCGACTGTTCCTCGTAACCGCACCAACAGCAAATGTTCCTTGTGCTCATAGGTTGCCACACTACTCTGCTTGCCAATTACTTATTCTTTTAAATTAACTTTTTTTTAAACATTCAGTTAAGCGTATCTGTTTTATGGTTAATCCCATAATTGCACCACTTTTTTGCACGCATTATCTGTTAACTTATTCAAGGAATTCAAGAACGCGACAATTAAGCATAGTTTATCTCTGCAAGCAATTCAAAAGTTCACTGACACGGCGAATGCTTTTGAGCCTGAGAGAGTTGTGGAGTTCTAAATCTCAGAAAGAACAAATGAACGATTGTTGTCAGATTCTCGATCATTGTGGGGATTTGCGATGAAAACGGTCAATCTAACGTTTGTGAGCGCCGCCGCGCTCTCGGTGGTCGTTGTCATGTTCTCTGATTACAACTATTACGATAAAAATGCTTACCGCTATCGTTTTAATGGCACTTAAAAAAAACTCGTAATAGTTAACCGCAATTGCAGTGGAAGTTCACGAGAGTAAAAATAAAATGGTATGCGGAGTGGAGTGACTTTGGCACGGCGGCCTGCGTAATTCGCGTAGTGCGCGCTGTTTACTGTATTATGTTAATGTTGCATTACGCAGAACTTATATTCTGTGAGCTAAAATAACGGCTTGCTTGAATGTGCACATTTAATTTTATATTACATTCTTACATCAGATTACATTTTGATTATTGTGTTTAAACTGCGTTACAGTAAATGTTTACCCTAGTATTTCGTATCTTGCCAGCTTGACACTCTATTTACTGCATGTACATAAAAACGAATAAAAAACATACCTACTTTATTGTTCCAAATGCTAATATTCCTATTCTAAATTTTAATAAACTAAAATAGAACCGCAAAATGACGCTGAACTTATTGAAACTAATAGGTATTAACTAAGTATGTATCCTTGTTCATATATTATGTAATGCCATTAAATTATCAATATAACCATTTCATGTAGGTATACCAATTCCAATTAGTTCATCACTTTCTAAAGCTTAACAAAAAACTTTGATAAAACTGACGCATTGCATCTATGCCGCCGCAACAGATAGTAAGTAAACAACAAAGCGAGCTGATTGACGCCACGCTGACCGACGCATGCGTCGGCGCGTCGACAAGTGCGCATTGGAGCCCATTCAATGGAGCAATTGCATCTAACTCGAGCAAATCGGGCACTTAGCCGCCGTCGCCAGTCTTCCGTAAGCATCAAATTATTGCTGCTGTCTCACGATTTCCTCCAGGGGACTGCTGGACGTTGCAGGAAACATCCGGATACTCTCACGGTGAAAAGCATAATGCATAAAAAATAATGGACATAGGTAATAGCTAAAATTGAATATTCTGAGATTTTTGGTTCTTAGGGTTAAATGTTGTAAGCCCTAATCTTACCTGTAACAGCGATTTAATTATCTTTAATTCGAAATATGTAGGTATACAGGTATTTGAGAACTTATTTAGTTTAAATATGTCACGTATATAAACTACAAGGCTAAGATTATTTTCTTGATCTGGATGAGACAGTAAACTTGTTTTTCTAACGATTATTTCTAAGATCACAATAAAAACATATTTTAATTACATATTTATGTCTCCTTTGCTCGTTTATTCCCCTACGTTCAGCTTAGACGATCCCACGGAAAAGCCAAGAACTCTAAGCTTGTTTGTTTTAATGCTTTTCCGTCTCAGCGATGTCGGGATCATTGACCTGAAGCTCAATTACCCAACATTTGCGATCAAGTGTAATAAGATAGGTACGTTTTTTATTATTTGTAGATAGATATCCCATTGCAGCGCCCAAGTTTGGCATTCCGTAAAATTGTCGGAACGAATTACCGAGCGATACTGTTGGTGCGAGTGCTTGAAGCGAGTAATAAATATAAAATTCTTTGAAGACGCAACGCCCAAAGAATATCCTAAAAAAACAAATGCAGGCCTAGACATCAGGGCATTGGAAGGCGCTGGTTTGGCATTGAAATTTTATCCTTTAATCTGCGTGTGTGTACCACTATTTTGTAAAACGATATCTATTACAAATGTATTCACAAGTAGGTACTTTTTTTCTTATTTGCTACTTAAGTTTAAACTGCTGCAAGACTGCTGCTTGAGGTATTAAAGTCAGCTTATGTTTGTATTGAAACTTTTCTACAAGGTGTTTATGAACGCACATGTTTATTTAAGTAGCAATTTCTCAAGTAGGTATACTTTTGTTCAATATGGACTAAGACACATTCATCTATCCATACTAATATTATAAATGGGAAAGTGTGTGTGTCTGTTTGTTTGTCTGTCTTTCACGGCAAAACAGAGTGACGAATTGTCATGGTTTTTGAAAGGGAGATAGTTGAAGGGATGGAGAATGACATAGGCTACTTTTTGTCTCTTTCTAACCCCTCACTTCTCTAACATGGGGGGTGGAATTTGTATGGAGCATTCGGCAATTATCGAATTTAACGCGAGCGAAGCCGTGGGCAAAACTAGTATCGATATATTTAGCTGCTGCACTATGCAACAGAAATTTATTTCCACGACCTTTACTTAATTGCTCGTTTTTGTTTAGTTTTGGACGTATTTCTCTGGCAGTCGTGACCGCTTAACGGCATCAGAAGTTTTTGAATGCTGGCCAATTGTGGAGGTCGTGCTGAACGGGCAGCCAAGCGTGGTCCGTTCCCGGAGATGATATCGCGTCTCCACTCTCCACGGCTCCACGCCGTTACTGATGAAAACAATGCAGAATACTGTAAACGAACTGCGTTTCAAATGTCTTTGAACTGCAAGTGTCATACTCCGGATTTGTTCCTTTTTATTTTTATCAGCAGATATCGTACATTTTCTATCAATTAAGTAAAAAGAAAGGAGTTTGTAAAAACATCACGATCAATCCTATAACTTTCATTAATCAAAACTTTCCCAGCTAGATTTGAACACACCATATATGCCTTTAACGCGTCAATGCTGATATTGCTATTATATTTACGATGTATGTTAATCGGCAATAAGCCAATCAAGCCAATGTACAGTTTACAAGTGTACTGCCAACAAATAAAATCTCTTCACTTGTTAATCACGTTTTTTCCTTCTTTACAATATTTATGAACCATATGAAATTAGCCTTAATTACAATCCTTTACCCATTTAAAATTATTCATGCAGTATTCATATGGTACCTACACTTCTCTTTTATGGAACAATACACGCCAATCAACACTTTCTCATTCATTGCAGTTGATGTGCATGATTACTATAAAGAATAGCAAAACCTATATCGACAAAGAACGCGCATAATGTCATTTCGTTGCTTTAATTTCAATTACTTTTGCAGACTTTTCAAGCAGAATACGTGCCCTCTTATCTACCTACTTAGGTACTTATTATTCATTTATGATTGATTCATATGCCCGTAAATCCGTGCATTTTTTTACATGTCTCTTCTCCGGTGGCCATCCCATAGCCTATTAATTTGACAGCGCAAGCAAAGCCCCAGACATGTATTGATTCCCCCGACATCGTCGAGACAACGACGCTTAAGTGTTTAACCAATTATTGGCTCCCCAGAGAACCTGGGCCGAGGCTAGCTCGGTCCCGTTATAATAAGCCCTGCGCCCAGCGATGGTGAGGTGTCAGAGGTGTGGTCACTACCTCGTACTTCCCCTATAATTTCCCGCCAACCCCATCATTCGCTCCATGTTAAATAAAATAATTATTTTCATCACTTACGTAATTCATCGTAATCAGCTCCCCAACATTGCTGTTATCATTTCATCAGATTCACTAAGAATATTGTGGTATAGGAAAGCAGTTATGTTTTTAATGCGTTTTCCGTTACGTGCGCTCGTAAGTCTGGTATAATGACCTCGGTTTAGTGCTAGGCTTACCTGCATGGCTCGTAGCAATTAATTATAATTAATTAATTAGAATAGGGTCGTTTCCATCGCTTAAAGTGACAGTGTATCTACGGGACCGCATAAATCTTTATGGGCGATCCCGTTGATATATTACCTACATAAATTATCTTTCATAATTTCGCATTTATATTGTATACTAAGTTAGTGCAATTTATTTGTATATTACACTGGTTGTGGTTGTTTCTGCTCTATTGTGTGCTTGTACATATCTATAAATTATATGTTATTCAAATATTACCTGTCCACTTTCGATATCAAAATATACACACAAGATTCCAATCAAGATAACAAAAGCCCATAAGTTTTGCTTTCAAAGGGGCGGATAAGACTCAACACTGGTGATTATGAATTGTGGCGTCGAGGTGTGATTCCTTCCCACAGGTTCAAGGTTATGAACGTGATTTTGAAATATCGTAAATTCAATCTCAATACCTCATCTGGGACTCTGATCACTGCTTTCTCACGACAGAGACTGGTCCCCGGAAAACGCCCCTATTGTCGTCGAGTTAAGTTTCGGATTTAAATTTTCATATCGACACACGATATTTCAAAATTGGACAAGTGTGAATGGGACTTGACAGGGAGGGTTCATATTTACCATTATACTGCCGAAGTGTAACGAACCTTGTTTCTGTCTGTTGAAGCAGTTACGAAACGCTTAAAAATAGGTATCATCTTTATATGAACATTTAACTATTTTGGTGTTCCTGATTTGTTTTATCTGTTTTTATTCTACTACTAATGTTCCGTTTCATGTCACGTAAGTTGTATAAATAGTACATTGTGCAACGTGTGCGGGAGTTAAATATTACGGCAGCTTGCCGGAGCGATTTAAAGACTCGAGGTTGCAATATTCTTACGCCCAACTTACAAACAATGTTTTTCATAGCACTTTCAATATAAAAAATATGTAAAAAGATAAAATCAAGTTAAATACGGTAGATACTTACTAGAAACTTCATAACTCCCTAGGGTGAACGAATTTTCTATAACTCCCGCTTCGCGTGCATTACACATGTACTAGGTACAGTGTGAATTTTATGGCGTCTAATTATTGGTAATACATTAGACCAAATATTATTATTTTATTTAACTTACTCAAGCTGTTTTTGACACGGAGCCCCAAATCCTTTTTTCTGTTTTATATAAGTGTTTTGTTTGGGGTTCTTGTTTGCAACCAGTTGTGCGGTTCTTTGTTATCTGTGTTGGCTGCGTCAATATTGACTGCGCGGGCGCAGCGGACTGTTTGTGCTGCGCTGTGTGAATGGAGGATGGAATGCATAGTTATTAGTCCTGTATTGGAGAAAACTCCTTGCATCCTTACTTGGTATGCATTAACTGCATTAATATGCATTTGACTTTAAATTTATTATATTTTTTGTAAAATGTTATAAATTGACACGACGTCACTCGACACGCAGAAAAAATAGGTTTAGCCTGATTTGTTTTTTTTTTTTTATATTTAAAACCATAAGACTTCAGTCTAATCTTTGTAATTTATCGACATTCGACAATAAAATTGGTAGCACAAACATAAAACTAACATTCGCATCACCAAAATTAATAAGTAGGGTGCATTGGGATAATTTCGAAAGTCGCCTAATTTCGAAAGTCACATAAAAATCACCATTATTTCCATCATATCAAGATTCGTTTCGAAATTACCCGAGCATGTTTGTGCGGCGAAATTACCCCAATGCACCTATAACACTTAAACTGTCGTATCCTTCACGGACTTCGAAACCATAAAAAAGGCAATCAAATCAAAAATCTATTTTGAAATTTATGAATAACAATTATAATTATAATACTTATATGTTAAATTTCTTGAATACCCTTTAAATTCCATAATGTTTTCTGAATAGGCTGTCAGATATTTACGGCTCATTCTCAAATGAATTGGACAAAGAACTGTGCGCCTGCCCTCGGGCCTATAATTAGCGGGTTTTAAAGGTTTACCATATTATATTTTTATTACTTATTAGAACTAAATGAGCTTATCTTTTGAATCGTTTTTTAAAAGACTTCTTGGCTGTTAAATTTGAGCACTTCAAATTACTTTAGCTAAAGTTAAAGATGTATGGACAACAGGTAGGTACGTTATTATATAAGTCATTCAATCTTAACCCTTAATAGGGTAGGGGGCATATATTTACCACCATAGTTTAGACTTTATTTGACAATTTGACAGAATTCAAATTTGACTAATTTCCGAAATTCTTTTGCCCTATTAAGAGTTAAACCTTGTATATTCTGCGCTTGTATAACTTTAGTAACAAACAGACAACTATATGTACCCATCAGTAGCGATAGGTTAACAAACAAATGGTGGCTAGTACTAAATTATTTTCAACGTGTTACTACTACCACACGGTGATTAATGATTATACATGTCATGTTTAGATTAGGTGCAGAATTTTGCGTCTGTCTTTTGGTACTGGCAATCGTTAAAGCTTCTAAACTAGAATTAGCTCTTCGTTAGGTAGTAGAATATAGTTTAATCACAATGACTCCTAACCAGAATTATTTGAACAAACACCCAAGTCTTAATAGTCACAGGTCTTGATATTTAGAAAGAGACCTGCAAGCGTTCTGGCCACGAAATCATTTGCGTGAAACGATATAATATTGTTAATGTTTGCCCTACCTACGTCCTTTCCCAGGCTTTGGATCTGATCTATCAGTGTCAATCAAAATGCGTCAGTGAATATAACGTCACTTTTGATACTGGCAGATCAGATCCCGACGTTATTATAATCAGAATCCGCTGGGCAGTTAGTTGACTTTTGCATTTATATTATTAGTAGAGATTTCAACTGCACAGTTATATGGGTATTTTTTATGACCAATAATAGACCACAAGCTATGCATACTTAAAACATTCATGCATTCCTTGCATAAAAGGTCATGAGGCAATAATGTTCTGCAGCATAAACTCATTACTGTGTGTCTTCCTCTAACGATGAAACGTAAATAAGATAAGAATTGGGGACACCTTACACAGATCAACTTAGCCCCAAACTAAGCAAAGCTTGTACTATGGGTGCTAAAGCGACGATATACATACTTAAATAGATAAATACATATATACATAGAAAACATCCATGACTCAGGAAAAAATATCTGTGCTCATCACACAAATAAATACCCCACCGGGATTATTCGGGGGGGGGACGACGTATTCGAAACATTTACGGATGACAGTGTCAAGTCCATCAAACTGAATCGTAAAGAGTTAGTCTTTCTTAATTAGTACCTAATGTAAAGGTATCTTCTGGCCGAAGACCATAAGAAATAAGGATTTGTGGGGAAGTATCTCAGCGAAAATGGAGATGGATCGGTCATACCCTTCGAATCCCCATACCCAGTATCGCGTTTGAGTGGTGGTGTCAAGGAGAAATGCGAGCCCGCAAACGCCCCGTACACACCTGGAGGCGGAGCGTAGAGAACGAGCTGCGGGAATTCGGACTGAACTGGAACGACGCCAAGGCGATGGCTCAAGATAGAAAGGCGTGGAAGGATCTTGTGAAGGCCCTATACACCTATGGGGTGCCCTATGACAATTAACAAGAACACCAACAACCTAAAGTCGCCGTCAATGGAACTTCCAAACAATGTAAACAAACGGCATCACATGGTTTTATCACTGTTTCTCCTTGAATTCTCACACTACCTCATTAAACACCACTGAAACCATACATTACTGAAACGGTCCTATTATCGTAACATGCAAAACCTTATATTAATAACTTAATCTGGAGATTTCATTAAAAACTTGAAATGGTTAAAAGTTAGGTTATTATGACGAAATAATAATGACGTTATTGTTTCTTTTAAGTTCTACAACTGTCTATGATGGATAGGGCTGGGACTAAAGTTGCCGATATTGTAAAGCCAGCTACACGCTACCCAACTCACGCTCTATACCAAAATCACGTAGTGATTCAATACCCTTAGTACCAACTATCATTGTTTAGGTAGGTAAAAAAATAAAAAAATGACGGTACTGATGGTTTCAATATTATTTTACTCGTTAACTGCTTTTCTTGGCATGTACACATGCCGATGCCGCGAACGCGAGTGTGGACTCTTTCTGCATATCGAATATCGCGCGAGTGTGGAGAGCGCTTAATTGACGTTTGGACATTATTTGACAAAGTATTTTCGCATCACTAAGAAATTCATCATTCAGAGACAATTTCAAAACGGTTTGTTTACATTGTTTAGAAGTTCCATTGACGGCGACTTTAATGTAAACTGCAGATAAATTTTAAAGCAGACGATGGTGACATTGGTGACGATAAAAGTAGTCTACTAAACTGCAATTTAGAATTCCAGATGCTGAGTGCGCGTAGTGACGTTGCCGACGGTGACGTTGTTGGTAGATTGGACGACAGGTTATTAAGTAGGTAGCAGGCGATTATATATTTAAAAAAAAATGCGAATTTGAAGACATGAGGGAATGTCTGAAAAGTCCAAGTCTAATCACACCACAGATTTTGTTCATTCAGCTGTGATTTTGATTGGTCGATGTTTAATCAACTAACAAAGCTCAGCACTTCACCATTTATCACGAGCATAAAGCGTCCGTCGTCTTGCATCCTGACAGTCAAACGCTAGAACAGCGAGTACAAATGCGAGCCAACGACACCTCATTGACCGTTAAACTCTTAAACAATGCTTAAGTATTTCATTTAGCTGTCGGTCATAATTTTCAATTTGCGCTGTAAAATCAACTTCCTACATAAACCTGAACATGGGAAACAGTAAGCGTCACTACAGTTCTCTAGAAGAATAGTGTCTTCAGTGCCTGGGTGGTTAATAGTCGGTTGTGACGTTCTGGGGCTGAGAGTGCAAGTTGTTCACATCGGGTGCTCCGGCGCGGCGTAGCTAAAGCTCAATTGCACAATTAGCGTTGGGCTGAGCTTCCGGATTCCCTGGGGATTGCGTCGGTTTTCTTCGTCTCCGCTTCACTTTCCGCTCCGTCGCCTTCGATATTCCATGATAAATTTTGCAGAGTTCACGCTCGGACGGCTTAGCGGTTGTCATTTATCCCGTCCTTCCTAAATCTTGCATAGTGGCGGGATTTGAGATTATTAAACACACTTTGAGATCATATACATTATTTTTGTGTATATTTAGGAACTCATCATAATCGTAGAACGAGTACTCAACAAGCTAACCCATAAATTTCCCCATTTAACTTCATAAACATGTAGGTTACAAACCTCGCAATATCTTACAATTTACAACTGAATTAATTTAACGAGTTATACAGACACTAAATCCAGAAAAGATGTTCAACTACCATATAGGACAGTACATATCTCAAGCACGTTAGCACCTCCAGACTCGGAATGTGGTGTGTCAAGCCGGTGATTTGCAATTCCGACACTGGCCGAAGAGTGGTCATGTCCCTGCACGTAAGTGCATATGATTGATAAGCTCTCGCATTGTGCTGGCGGTAATAAACCGGCCGCTTATGCGCCGCCACGGTTCTGTGGCGTTTGATATGCGTGCTGAACAACGGTCTACATCATAGACCTCACCTAAATAGAACCCAAACCTGGTGATGTTAAAACGGCTTGATGTTGTTTAAGGCGCACGTCCAATGCCTTAGAATATTCATACCAAAACATTATATTTTAACCCCTGTGGGCCCTGTGTAAACAACAGCTGAAAGTAGGTACTTAAGCTAGAGCGATGATCCAAAATCAGTAAGTAAATATTCTTTATTGCACTACAAGGATAACAGATTACAAATAGCAGACATTAAACATATAGGTAGCAACAGGCGGTATTATCGCTGTAAGCGATCTCTACCAGACAACCTTACGCCGTGGCTTGCGTGGGCGACGGTCGTTTTGTCTTCATTTTGAAAATGGTAGTGCAAGAAATAATTAAAGGAATAGGAAAATTACACATAGTTACACTAAGTTAAATAATTATATACACCAATAGTAAAAATCTCTAATAGTAAAAGTCTTAGTTTCTAGCACGAGAACACGCTACATTGCTCGGCAAAGCTGTATTTCGTCAGTTTTCGCCGACAAAAGTACATAATATACGTTCCAATAAAGTCATACCCCTTGTATAGACTGTTAAACGTAGTAAGGACGATGGTTTCACGATGAGGAACGTTAAATCATTCCTCTTTTATAGCTAAAAAGGTTTGCTACCAAATTATGATAATAGCTGACATGCGACATCTATTAGGACATAAATGTCTACGGTCACCGTCACCTTGGCCTGCGTTCTGACATGCGAACATCATCGCCCTGTAATTAGAAGCTGTCCTGAGACCTTCCCGGAAACCAAACGGCCCCCCAGACGGGCTAGAAGGCCTTCGCAAAACCGTCCAACTGATGCCAAAACGACCTTGACGATACGTAATTTTGCAAAAAAATATGCTCAAGACGATCCGGATCCGATTAAACGAAATACTACCTAACCTAAGGTACCTAAGAAAGTTTTGTTAACTGCTCTCATGATTCTAGACTTAAAAGAAATATAAAATTACACCCCACTCTCTTTTCAACTCTACTAAATGTGCCAAATGTAGATAGGTACTGGCGGCATTTTCCTAGCTGAGCAGGAAAGATCAGAGCAAAGGTCACAGCCCATTTTCCTCAAATCTCGCCTTAGTTGGGTTCACGTTTGGATGGACACCAAATAAAACTCAATTTTTTAGAAGATCACCTGCTTTTTGTCATACCTATTATACGTTGATAATTTAGGCTCAAAATACCAAGGCCCAAATCAATAATAGAATAGCCATTTGTGGTACCGATTTATAGTAAACTTTCCATTTTCCATATCTTTATAGTCCGTTTTACGAAAGTAATAAGCGCTTTGTATACGACTATGTATCCAGTTAATACCAGCCATTATTCTTACTCGTACCTGTGTATTCTAAAAAGAGGAATCACTTAAACCCTTTGCTTGTTATTCTAACAAGTGCCATTCCATCCACATCTACTTGAAATGTTTAATGAGTCTCGCATAAATAACCCGGCGTACAATAAATCTAAAACTGCAAGCCCGTAATGAACTTGTGAAAATGCATAAAGGAACTTTGTAGCGCGAATCCTTGACCTCGAGATTCTATTCAGATGTTCCCATTATTCCAAGTCGTATTCTATTAAAAGAGTAGTGCATCCAGGGTTGTCAGAAGACATTGTTTCTTTGATTGTCTCCCGAAATTTCCCATGACTTCCGACTGATTATGCAAAAAGGTATTTAGTAAAATGAGACTTTAGCCTTGCTCTTTTTTCTTAGCACAAATTATTTTTTAGGCGTAGGTGTATTTACGTATCTTTGATATGGTAACCCTGAGTGCTTCAAAAGTAGGGATGTGCGAGTAATTCTCGGATAAAACCTAAGCGGCCATAAATAATACGAGCCGTGGAGCCGGCTAATGAATTACCTCCGATGGCAGCTAGAGCTGGAAGCATACAGCCACTTGAAGCAGTAATGCAATATCTTTGTATGACACACATGAGTCGTTACTCCCTTTTTACGTGTAGTTGGGCATCATAATAGCGGGTCGCAGCGCTAATACTGCGCGAGAGAGCGCAGCCGCGGGCTTTGCGAGCAACCGACCGCCAGCCGACTAAGCTTGTAGCCAAGAATATAATCGTTGACGTTCCGTAGAGAATCTTTAGTTATCTCTCTTTGTCCCTCTTCCGTATTGGTGCGACAGAGCCAGTTGCGTATCATACCGAGCCAGTTTGCCATGGACGGGCAACGAATGTACTCTTAGCTACAGGCCCAGCTGCGCATGCTGTACCCTAAGACCCCATACAATCAAGCGAAGATCTGCGATATGATTTCGATCTAAAGAGTTTTTAACACTTTATTCGTGTTACTTAGAATCATACGCGCGTAACTTAGTATCAAGGCGAAAGTTTATGTATCGATGAGTAAATTTATATATTTCTAACGAGGGTAAAAAGCCGTAAAGATTTTCTCGAAGAGTTTGTGCAGGAATCCGTAAATAACTACATTTGCAGCTAAATGGCTTCACAGGTTTTTTATTGATTCATTCTCAGAATCCGTCAGGTTCAATGTCACTAAAATTTCTGGTAATCTCAACGCACAATACTGAGCTATCCTATCTGAAGTATTATTCACGCCGCTATGCCGGTCTCGGCAAACTCGTGCGAATAGTTCACGCTCCGTCTCTTGCATCACTGCAGCGGAGTCAACGACACTGACTTTGCAAGTCACCGCTGTCATTTGAACTTGAACCTGCCCGCTGAAGCTAAGGCTTGGGCGTAATGAGACGTTACGATGCAAATTTGGAGGTGCAACTAGCGGTATAGCGAGCCTATTTTGGATGATGTGGTTTGAGAAATAGTTTTGAAAGTGTTGCATAATATTATGCATCTTTTATGGGTACTTGCGGTTGTTGATTGTCGTCGTAAAGTTGACGAGCAAAAGTTGTTTCCTGCTCCTGCACATCAGACGGATATACCTATCATCAAGGATTTATTATATTTTAATAAAACATGTCTCTAGTTTTTTTACACGCAATGGTAGAGCCTTTTAATTACTTTTCTATGTTATCCGCACCATTAAAGGTACGTTATTAAAGTTAGTCGAATCGGTTTTTTGCGTGATGCTTTCTACTACCCCTCTTTGACATGGTCCTTATATCTCTGGTGCCTTAGTATTTCAGGAATAATTGTAACTAAGTTTGTAGTACCAAACTGAAATCCCTTTAAAGACTCGCAGAAGTCCGTCAGTCGAGGGCGCTGCAGCCAAGGCCGCCCAGTCCATTGCGATTATGTAAATACTGCGCAGCGCTGGCCGTATTTTCTCCTTGCTTACGCGAACTTGAATATCTCACGTGCAAGAGCCAACCAGTATACTGTAACATTGAAATCCGTAACAGCATTGCGAACTCAAAGAGCGCAATTGTACAAGCTTACCTTAGCTCAAGAGTAGCTCTTATATTGGTAGCGATTTGAACGATACCTTCTGCACTCGGTGGCATTCAGCCCCGACCAGTGCTTGCTCATCTTATTGACCCCAGAGCACGGCGTGACTCAACACTGTTTATTTACCCATTTCAAATTAACATAAAAAGCCCCGCGGTACCAGCGTAAACGCTTTTCTGCTACCATTACCCTGAGATTACTTCAATTAGTTATCTGCTAAGTATAAATAGTGGACATTTCGTTTGCGGAATATGTATTTAAACAACGTTTAAGTATGTAATTTCATCAACTTGAACAAATACTTAGAGATATTTAAAGTCGTAGCTTTCGGCAGAAATAGACGAAACGGCTACTCTAATGATAGATTTTATGGCGTTTACCAACCATGGGTAACGGTACGGCAACAATACAAAAATACAAAATCATTTATTCAGCAAATAGGCCACGGGGGCACTTTAACATGTTAACATTACAGAGTATTCATTAAAGTTTTTTTTTTTTTTTTTTTTAGTTTATTCAGAAACCAAACAGTCACATAAACACATTACATATTGGCAATACAAAAATGTACTGCAAAAAGAGAAAAACAATAACAAAAGACCTGGAGGTTCATAATTGTAAACCAAATAATGTTCACTAAATGAATATAAGAAAACAACATAACGTAGCGTAATACAAGAAAAATTTTAAATTAAACTGCATACAACATAAACATAAACCTAAAGTAATTATGTTATTAAAACAACTTACGTTTATGTAAAGTTAAACAAATACTTACATAATTTAAAATCAATTAATCTAAAGAAAAAAATATTGCTATGTTTACTGCTGTTTAGTGCTACTTATAATACTATGTTTTAATAGTTTTTAAACTTTAAAGTTATAGGTGTGTTTATTAATGTATGCACAACATACTTAAATTAAGTCTGCTCCTTAAAACTGCACTGTTATTCCAAAACATTTCTCAGTTTGATCAACAGTCCTTTCTCCGCGGTTCTAGAACGCACTCTCATTGCATACATAAACAGCGTACAAAATTATCATTAAAATTAAAAGCAGAACTCGAATTCGACCTGAATAATTCTCCGTGAGACCCATTAAGTATCCTCACTTAATGCCTCAGAGCTGGCTCCGAGATAGGTACTTCTTTAAACGTGTACATTCCTTTGTAGCGATCCTGTGGGATAAATAAACGACAGTCGAGACTGACGCCACCCCGGTCCAGGGATTATGTTGCGCTTTGTGGATAAATGAATGGCCCATGAAAGTCGTGCCGCACGTCAACCAATCGCGAGATTTCTAAATCAACAGGAGCGTGTACAGTTTAACGACAAATAATGGAAATGGAAAAACTTGAGACATGTTTTTGTCTCGCTGTTTGCATCATACAATTTTAAAATATTTTTTTTTAATTAATTAAAATTTTTGCTGAAATTCACTACTTTAAAAGCATAATTAATACTTTAATAAACACGTAAAATTTGTTTCTATTATACGTATTTGTTATACGTATATATGTTGCCCATGTATACACTATGTAACATAATTGCCGAAGATAAATCCTACGGCTTATACATTACCTTCTATAGTACCTTTAATTTTCATGGTGTTTATTTTAAAAAAAGGAAGTGGTATTCGTAACCGCTATTCGATACCGGTTATGTTCTTAAATGGATCACCAGCATTAATGTTACACCCTGTATATAAATTACTCGTGATCTAGTTTACTTAATGTCTACTTGGTATTGAAAATCGGCGTATTGCCTATTAAAACATCGCTGCACAGGTAGAGCTATGAGAAGTAAGTAGTCGACATTACACATTACAGCCATCAAAACAGACTTGAAACTTATTGCTTCATCTATTTCCAAGTAAAGTATTAATTTGCCGTCCGACTATACTAAATCGGTGCGGAAGCATTTGCGTTCTTGTTGGTTTATCACCATTCATCGATTGTCGTCGCGCGCGCACGATCGGCGCCCATGAAATCAAGGGCTCACCTGGAGTTTTGCCGAACTTATAATAAGTGGATCTGGGCCGTGTTTGAAACACCGTTAAACCACTCTTTTTGTGATATTTTATAATAAATTGAATGTTTCTAATATAAAAGGAGCCCTTAGACTAATACCTATTGACTAGGATAAAAACCTTTATTATACCTTTTAGGTTTTTGTCGAGCTCCCAAAATTTGGACACAGATATAAGCATCATGATCAAGGGTAGGTACCATGATGGATTTAACTGCGTCGCAATATCAGGAGATCGACAAAAATTAAAAAGGTAATCATGGTCTACATCCGGCAGGCAAGTATGGTCGCGCGATAAATGATAAAACATCTGGCCGTCCCTATCGCACAAATAGTGCGATAGTTTTATCATTTATCGTGCGACCATGCTTGGCTACCTGCACGGGAAGCATGGTCACGCGATAGACGATAAAATATCAGGCCGTCCCCATCGCACTTACAAATAGTGCGATAGGGACGGCCTGCTATTTTATCGTTTATCGCGCGACCATAATTGCCTGCCTGGTCAACGGCAGGCAAGTATGGTCGCGCGATAAATGATAAAAAATCTGCACGGGCAGCATGGTCGCGCGATAGACGATAAAATAGCAGGCCGTCCCAATCGCACTATTTGTAAGTGCGATAGGGACGGCCTGATATTTTATCGTCTATCGCGCGACCATGCTTCCCGTGCTGGCCGTCCCTATCGCACAAATAGTGCGATAGTTTTATCATTTGTCGTGCGACCATGCGTGCACATATTGACCAGGTAGCCATGGCTACCTGGACAATATGTCTAATTAAACTAATCGAGAAACATGCAAAACTGTTACAGATAGTCCGTTCCTTTCATATTTTTGGTTATGGTTCTCCCGAAAATGCCCCTTAAGTTCCTAATTACACTGATTGCAACTAAGCGTGTGCACAGGATGCGGAGAGAATAACAATTGAGGATGATCTTGTACGGGAAGGCTCGTAGATTAAGATGACGACCGCGGTAATCTATTTCATGCTGTCAAAAATAGACAGGCTTGTGTAATGGAACAATTTCTTCGTTATGTCTAATGATGGGTCGGTTCATGCTTCATTCATTTGCGCAGTTTTTAGAAGTAGGTACCTTGAAGAGTATCTGTTATCATTTAAACATGTGGATTCGTGTAATTGTTTCTAACTAGTGGAGTGCAAGTTGTGGAAACTTTCCAAAAAAAATCATAATTTTTTTGAAAAATTCACGAAACTTTCACGAAAAATAAAGGTAATTTAAATTTATGAAATGAAAAATTTCCATCTATATACAATTCTCCATACAAAGTAAGTAGGTTTTCCGATGTGAAAATTTCAGAATTTTGGAAACGTTCCGTCCGAACATCAGTATTTCTAACTATTATGGCGTGATACACTGATTTAAACGGTCCTTACGTAGGTACACGCCGTCTCCGGAAAGTCGAATGTCAGTTTCTAACCCCCGACGCAAAAACGACGGGGTGTTATAAGTTTGACGTGTCTGTCTGTCTGTTTGTCTGTCTGTCTGTGTGTGTGTGTCTGTCTGTGGTATCGTAGCTCCCGAACGGATGAACCGATTTATATTTACTTTTTTTTGTTTGAAAGCTGAGTTAGTCGGGAGTGTTCTCAGACATGTTTCATGAAAATCGGTCCACTCGATGTCGCGGTCGGGGGTTTTTTCAAAATTTAAATTTTGTGTTTAGGTTATCAAATACTTAGCTAATAGCTATAGACGATTAAGTAAGTCATCTCAGATTGCTGTTATATCAACGAAAAATCGAACAACAATTCAACAAATTGTAATCTCGGCTCTTAAAATTAGTAATCTAAAAGGAACTACATATACACTTGGATTGATGTGCAACATGTGTATAGGAATAAACTACCTACCTGTACAAATGTTCACCATTTCCCCATGGGAAACTGTAAGAACTGATTAAGATTACGAGAAAGGAAGATAACCAGCTACATTACACGCTTGATCGATGTTAATTTACATTAATGGTGCTTATTTATTAAACTTTGTCACATAGCCGACACCATGAAAGGGAGGATCCTGACCGATAAGGGAATAATAAGCTCATAACTTTGCAATACTCTAAGGTTGTTTAAGCCGCCTTTAAGAAGGCGCGTAATCAGGGAAATAAATCTAAGTATGTGATTAAAGTAATAGACGCATTCCTGGACGTATGTTTCCCATTACACGGCGAGTGATGACGATTCAAACTCTGGCCAACCAGTCTACTTCGACATATCAGCCCATTGAAAACTATTGCTAAGTACGAGTATAGACATCGCCTAATGACCCATACAGTATTACCTACTTGGTTATATCGCCTTCTTCCAATATACTCTCGTAAATTTTGTCGTCCTTCTATTATGAGGAAGACTTCATCTACAAACAAGTACTGTTCGTTTCCATCCATGGTGGCCATTTTAGTATTTTACGGGCCCTCGTATCATCCAGCCGATGACAAGTTTGACGATCCTACGGTCAATGTCAGCCATCTTGTGTCTGCTGCATATCTCTTCATTCCTGACTATATCTCGTAAAGTAAAAGATCAGTGGCAAGAGTTCGTTGGAACGCCTCTGCTCGTTAACCGATTGAAACAACGTCCCTTGAAGGACGCGCGAAGGCTCAGCAAAACGGGCGCGGCGGCGGCGTGTCGTTGAACTGTCTTCTGCAGCGAATTGCTCTTCCGCCCACAGACCAACCCCTATAGACATCTATTACAAGACGACTCGCGGTGGCCAGCCTTCCTAGTATTTGCACTGATATAAGCGCGGGCGCTCGCCGTGCCCGATCAGTATCGACCAAGTAACAGACCCGAAAGCAGCGCGTGTTTTTCGCACAAAAAAATTGGAAAAGGGTATTTTGATGCCTTAAAGATGTCCACCTGTAGTGTGAAATGGTGTGGAAAGGTAACAAGAAGCTCAAATTTAAAAACAGACGGCATTACATTCCACAAATAAGTCATATTTATAATTTATTCAGAGCCGGCATAGAAACATTGGCACGCGTCAGTAGAGGGACAGTCATACTTCTGTCCCTTTTCATCTGGCGCGACTGCCCGCCGTCCTTGAAACGGCCAATCACAGCGCGCTTAACACATTCCCCGCCCGCTCCTCGCACCCCAAACACTGGTGACTCGTATCGCGAACCAAATATACAAGACTGCCACTCTATAGGAGGTTCTCTGTGTCTTCCGCCACACCCGCAAAAGAAATCAATGTGAAGAAACTCCGTTAGAACACGGACATTGAATCACATGCCTTCAACGAGCCCTGAAAATCCAACCGTTGTGTTACGAATTTATGTTATAGGCATACAAATAGCAACAACTATAATATGATTAACCAGAAGCATGAGCACTTTGTTGAATACACAATCCAAAGTTATCATAATTCGCCCGGAACACGGTGATTCAGCGCGCCAAGAATAAACTAGGCACGTGTGATAATTCCTAAGGAGGTATTTAATGAAGACAGCCACGTCATGTTATTGTCGTTGTCGCGGGGCACCGGATAAGGCCGGCGATTGTCTCGCGACTATCGTAAATAACTCCGCTGTGTCCGGTGCCAGCCCGGAGCGCGCGACACGGCATCGGCGGCCCGCCGAGTGTAGCGAGTGTCCGCGCTGCTAGACTTAGCACCCGTCTTGTGGACATCTAAAACAACGTAGATAAAAAACCACAGCAAAAAAGTTAACAATCGAGACCTGATGGTGGCGGCGGCGCGCAGCAGGAAGCTGCGCACACGCATACGGATGAGCCTGACGTGTGCCCCGCTCCCCCACGCCGACTTATCTAAACCGTCGATGTAGATATTTATCACCATTGAAATATTACTATCTCTACGTATCAATTGCAATGCGAATGGCATTCCTGTTTTATCGACGTGCAATTTATCAAAGTAACGACGATCTCGAGCGTGGCACTAAAATAGCCTGCCGGCTATTAATTCCACCTGAGCCTGAAACAATGGTCATTACGTTATAAATAGTCGGAATAAATATAAAATGGCAGTGCATCTTTGGTCTATTTATTGGGCGAGCGTTATGCGAGGGGTGCGTCGAGGGCGGTGCGGGCAGCGCGGGCTGCGTGGCCGATAGCATCGCCGGCGCGCGCTATAAATAGATGGGCGGGCGGACCCTTGAACCAGCCGCGCGGCGACTCCGACTCTGCGCCCTACCTGCCTGCCTGCAGGGTTGACGCCTCTAGAGCCTCCGCATACGAATAGCCATTTCTCCTGTTTACCCAGATTGGGGACGCCAGAGAGATCAATCATTTGCCAATCAAGCAGTGTAGATTTTCATTTGTACAGTCTTTTTTTGTATTAATGTTTGATGGTTCCTCCAGGGGTATCATACGTATAATTTTAGGGAATTAAACAGCCATATAAAGATTGTCTGTTTCCTTTTTCAACATGAGCACCTAACACCACCGGAAGTCCGAACATGAACGCTATTCAATACCTTCATTAGAGTCCACGAGAGACTTCGCTTATGTAGCTTATAGTTTTAAAACCAGATTTTTCTAATTACGCCCAGAGTTGTCTACAGCCCTGTTCATTGCGCCCATGGTACCGCAACAATCTACCATAAAACACGGCAGGCGGGTTGCAACTTCTCGCTTGTTCGCTTTCGTTCGCGCATGCGGCCGGCGCATATTTTTTTCCCTGATTAGAGTAAAAGATGCGCAACCGGTCGGCGGGCGAAGGCCGCGGCAGGGCCAGCGTGCCCGCTCCCACTAATGATGCGCCACGACCACTCCTAATTGGACGAACGCCCGACCATTCCGTCAGGAAAAAATGAGCGCAATATCCCGCGGCTATCCAGTGATAGACGTGTATTTGCATTTAATTCTGCAAAATAAAATAACATGCATACTTATGAGATGTTATGTAAGCGAAACGCACAAAAACTGTCTGCGTAAATAGGTGACATATTTAAGGATGAATCTTGTAAACGAAAGAATCTCAAAACGCTGCCGCGTTATAAAATCCGGAGCATACGAAACATGTACAATCTCAGAAATAATTTGTCGATCCGCCTTGCCTCGTTCATTTTATCAAGATCTTTGAGGTGTGAATTTAAAACACGGTGACCACGACTTTCTCAGGAAGTCATTTTGAGGGGCAGTTAAGTTTTTGTTTTAATATTACGGCACTTTTCCAGTTCCAGGACGCGTTGGCGTGTGATAATTTATATAAATTGGTAATATGTGTGACTGTTTTCTGCTCCGTTACATTGTGTATGGACTGAGTAGCGAATGCTATTATACCAGCCAGAAGCACGTACACGATAAGAATTGCCCTTTAATAACGGGAGAGCTGTAGTGAATCGTTGTAGATTGCAGACGCACTCAGCTGAAGTTACCTAGCTGTAAATAATGACACAATTTAAGAGGTTCTTTCCTTCCCGACAGATGCGGTACCGTACTCTACACAATGCAATAGCTAAATTTACGTGTCGGTAATATTTGCAGGCGGAACAGGTACAAGCGTTACATAATTTCTGCAAACACAGTTAGATTATTTGTTTACCCAACGTTAACAAACAAATTTACCCAATCACCTACCTCTAATACTTTGTTAATTTATTTTTAAAGGTATCTGATATTTATCTACCTTCAACGGTTTATATTTATTATTATATTTCGATGATTTCGCAAACAGTTAAGCGTTTCGATGAAATTTTTCTGTTCGTGAGTTTTCAATTTTCTGTTCATGTGTTTTATCTCTAGTAAAACGCGCATTTTTACGTTTTAGTATGTTTCGCGAGTAAAGCTCGGATATTTATCATCTTAAATGGAATCTTACCTACCTAAATCTTTATTTTTATTTTTGACATAAAAACGTAATGAACTGTCAGACATGTCTGGTCTGAAGAATGATAACTCCAATCATAAATTTGGTAGACTTATATTGACCGGGATATAGACCGTGATTACCTTTTTGATTTTTCTAATGAAAATAACCGTGAATCATTCAAAACTCTTATCATAAATTTGGTTCCAAATTTACCGTCTCGTACGTGACTTTATGCTGACAACAACAAATCATTTATCTTTCGATTTATTATTTTGGTCTGTCTGGAGACGCCGAAACGCGTTGATGAAAATTCATTAAACATAATTATTGGGTTGGTAAGAAAGTAATGAGCGATCGATTGAATTCCACATAAAATTTTTGAGAGAGTTCTAGAATCTTCTATGGTCGAAAGTATATAAAGGGCGAGTCGCACAGTTTCTCGTCAGTCATTCACTAGCTGTCGCCGAGCTAATATAAGGAAGAAAATGGACGAATTAAAAGTGCATGTAAGGCATTGCTTACTATATGAATTTCAGTCTTGCCATTCAGCCGCCGAAGCAGTGCGTAATATATGTCAGCGTGTTGCTCCTGAAGTTGTGTCTGAGGCCACGGCGAAACGATGGTTCCAGCGGTTTCGTAGTGGCGACTTTTCATTATCAGATCAACCTAAATCTGGTCGACCGGTGAATATTGATGTAGCCAAATTAAAAACCTTAATTGAAGGAGATCCGAGGCTAACGAGTCGTACTCTTACTACCGAGTTAAGCTGCTCTCATGTCACCATAGAAACACATTTACACGAGTTGGGAAAAAACTACAAATACAGTGTTTGGATACCGCACGAACTTGATAGAGATCAACTAAACCGCCGTGCCGATATCTGCATACAACTTCTGTCTTTTCGCCGCACATTCAACTGGTTGGACCATCTTATCACTGGAGATGGAAAATGGGTCTTATATATAAATCACACACGCAAACGTCAGTGGCTAGCTCCAAACGAAAAAGGAATAGAGGCACCAAAAACAGAGCCTCACCCGAAAAAAGTTATGCTGTCCGTTTGGTGGGATATTCATGGTATTATTCACTGGGAACTCCTACCAAGTGGAATGACTGTTACCGCATCAGTATACTGTAATCAGCTTGAAAATTTAAACCAAAAAATCTGTCAGAATCGTCCACAGCATGCTAAAGTTTTTTTCTTACACGACAATGCTCGCCCACACATTGCAAAAGTGACTCGGCTAAAGCTATTGGAGCTAGGTTGAAAAGTGATACCTCATCCACCGTACTCTCCAGACTTGGCACCTACGGATTACGCATTGTTCAGATCGCTAAGCAATGCCTTAAATGAAAAAAAGTTCGATGATCAAGCCCATCTACGACAGTACATAGCTGAGTTTTTTGAATCTAAACCTAAGAACTTCTTCGCCGATGCTATTCATTCTTTACCAGAACTTAAATGGAATCTTACCTACCTAAATCTTTATTTTTATTTTTGACATAAAAACGTAATGAACTGTCAGACATGTCTGGTCTGAAGAATGATAACTCCAATCATAAATTTGGTTCCAAATTTACCGTCTCGTACGTGACTTTATGCTGACAACAACAAATCATTTATCTTTCGATTTATTATTTTGGTCTGTCTGGAGACGCCGAAACGCGTTGATGAAAATTCATTAAACATAATTATTGGGTTGGTAAGAAAGTAATGAGCGATCGATTGAATTCCACATAAAATTTTTGAGAGAGTTCTAGAATCTTCTATGGTCGAAAGTATATAAAGGGCGAGTCGCACAGTTTCTCGTCAGTCATTCACTAGCTGTCGCCGAGCTAATATAAGGAAGAAAATGGACGAATTAAAAGTGCATGTAAGGCATTGCTTACTATATGAATTTCAGTCTGGCCATTCAGCCGCCGAAGCAGTGCGTAATATATGTCAGCGTGTTGCTCCTGAAGTTGTGTCTGAGGCCACGGCGAAACGATGGTTCCAGCGGTTTCGTAGTGGCGACTTTTCATTATCAGATCAACCTAAGTCTGGTCGACCGGTGAAGATTGATGTAGCCAAATTAAAAACCTTAATTGAAGGAGATCCGAGGCTAACGAGTCGTACTCTTACTACCGAGTTAGGCTGCTCTCATGTCACCATAGAAACACATTTACACGAGTTGGGAAAAAACTACAAATACAGTGTTTGGATACCGCACGAACTTGATAGAGATCAACTAAACCGCCGTGCCGATATCTGCATACAACTTCTGTCTTTTCGCCGCACATTCAACTGGTTGGACCATCTTATCACTGGAGATGGAAAATGGGTCTTATATATAAATCACACACGCAAACGTCAGTGGCTCCAAACGAAAAAGGAATAGAGGCACCAAAAACAGAGCCTCACCCGAAAAAAGTTATGCTGTCCGTTTGGTGGGATATTCATGGTATTATTCACTGGGAACTCCTACCAAGTGGAATAACTGTTACCGCATCAGTATACTGTAATCAGCTTGAAAATTTAAACCAAAAAAATGTGTCAGAATCGTCCACAGCATGCTAAAGTTTTTTTCTTACACGACAATGCTCGCCCACACATTGCAAAAGTGACTCGGCTAAAGCTATTGGAGCTAGGTTGAAAAGTGATACCTCATCCACCGTACTCTCCAGACTTGGCACCTACGGATTACGCATTGTTCAGATCGCTAAGCAATGCCTTGAATGAAAAAAAGTTCGATGATCAAGCCCATCTACGACAGTACATAGCTGAGTTTTTTGAATCTAAACCTAAGAACTTCTTCGCCGATGCTATTCATTCTTTACCAGAACGATGGAGACAAGTAGTAGATAACGAAGGCCGTTATATTTTTGATAAATGATTAAAATAATATATTAAATAAAAATTACAATATTGATTATGATTCGCTCATTACTTTCTTACCAACCCAATACATATAAAAACGCAATAATGCTCCAGGTCTGACTGTTATTTAATCAAAATTAATGAAGAATACGCGTTGGAAAAACGGAGATTGAAAATGATTAAAAAATATTTCGAGATCCTGATTTGGTAACACAATTTTGCTTGAACATTCGCCTAAACAGACTGATGGCTGTGACCAGTAGTTGAGCCTTTGTTCTATCCGATTAATATTCGTGATTGCCTCTTATTGTAATTGCACAGCCAGTAAAGCCCTGGGTTATTGGTTCCAGGCGGCATACTTCCGCCGGGGAGCTCCGCGCCGCGACGAATTCCTACGTGGCCAGTCATTCGTTTTATTTAATAGCTTGTCATATTAAACTGTCCCTCAAAGCTCTTCCTGAGACTGACCTTATAAAGCCCAAGAATCAATTATCATTTATTTAATATCAATGTTGCTGTCGACGCGAGCGTGTCGCGCATCTAATGCATTGACCGTCGCTATAAAAGCGTGCTAAGTTTTGTAATAAAATGAGAATTCGATGCGCGTTTTGTGTTTCGTTTTGCAACCATTAGGTCAGATGCAGTTACACTTAAGGGCCCAATCTGACAATCAGTTTGCCGGACGATATTGGTCTGTCGGTAACAAGATGAAGAAATGCTTTATAAAATAACTGTAAAAGAAATACGTGCAAAATGTCGAACCAACGTTAAAATTTATAGATTCTAGAGAAACTAAAGCACGTTCTGGGTGCGTAAAAAAGTTGCGTTACGAACAAAACTAATATAGAGTCCGTTTAGACCCCATACATTTCACGACTCTTGACTTTCCGAACAGACAACCGTGCTATGGATAAACTATTAACATGTTAGCAAAGCACTGACCAGCTAGCATAAGTTGCGTTTTGCGCGCGAGTCCACGCTTAGAGTCACACAAGATGTATGGAGTCGAGCGACAACCCTTCACATGCTTGCAGGAGTTGCAGGTTTGTAAGTACTGATGTAGGTATCTCTATATTATGTAGATGCAGCTAGATCGCGTGTCAGTTTTGCACATTTAATTAGTTCCGGACGACAGGCGGTGGACACATCCACGTCCAGAAGACTCGGTGTCCGTTTGATAAATTCGCCCCTATCTCGATCCCGTCTCATGTTAATCCTTGTTGCAGCCAAAGACATGGATAACTCCGTATAAGACTAATAAAAATTAGAAATATACGTATCCTATTTAGGATATATATCAAGAAAATTGTATGCTCGTTCAGATGTCGCCGCACATATTAGATGGCGCTAATATTCCCTAATATTTTTAAATCTTAAATAACACATAAGGTACAGCGGGGCAAATATCGACTGGGGGGCAATTATAACTGATCCATTTTTTCCATTATTACACTATTGCCAGTGGGCACTCAATTTAATAATGCAAACATTGTAAAACATGGAAAACAATGGATCAGTTGCATTTGTCCCCCAGTCGGAATTAACCCGCTGTACCTTACTCATCAAGTGTAATTATACCTACACTACAACCTGTTTTTATTGAAATTCCGTTAACTTTAAGGGAAGGTTCTTTAGATCAAATACAATTAATTTCTCTAAGAAACAAGCGTCGTAACTTTTACGATTATCGAGTTATTAAAAAAATTAAGATAATTACTGTACTTACACGTGTGTAACAGCCTTTACCAATTCCTAATGTTATTTGTTGTGAACTTGTGACATGTGCCGTCAATCACTTAACACTAACTTGAATGTTATTCTTAAGGGTCTCTCACACTGATTAATTCACTTATTATGTATGAAAACGATGAAAAAATTTTTTAGCGAATTTAACTAAAAGTTATATACAGGATGGTTCCTGATAATGAACCTAACAACGTGTCGAATTTAACGGAAAACAAACAAAACACGGTGTATATATGGGTCAAACAATATATGGGTCAAAACTGTGGTTCAAATGTGTCGAGAGATTTTACTTTAACAATCATCCCCTGTGGTGGCTAAGAATTTCACCACCCCATTTCCTCCTGTGAGTGACGTAGAAGTCGTTGGAGTTTGGGTTCAATCGTGTTGTGGGCAGTGGGCTAGCAACGTCGTGTCACTGCGATGTCATAATTTCGATAAGTGTTGAAGTGAAATTTGAAGAGTTTCATGTGCTCTGCCTAGTCCTGTACCAAGTGACACTGCCTGCTAAGCCGCGGTCCGGGGTCCGAATCCCGGTGAGGGCATTTATTTGTGTGATGAGCACAGATATTTGTTCCTGCGTCATGGATGTCTTCTATGTACTTATATAAGTATGTATTTATCTATTTAAGTGGGTATATCGTCACTTAGCACCCATATAGTACAAGCTTTGCTTAGTTTGGGGCTAAGTTGATCTGTGTAAGGTGTCCCCAATATTTATTTATTTTAAATACAGGCGCAACTTCATCTATGTATGTTAGATGTTTTTTTTTATTAGCCTCTTTTAGTGTCCCACTGATGGGCATAGGCCCGCACCAATGAGTTTTTCGGAATTTATATGCGAAATGTTATTTGATATTTGCCAGTCGCTTTTCGGTCAAGGAAAACATCGTGAGGAAACCGGACTAATTCCAGTAAGGTCTAGTGCAGCCTTCGGGTTGGAAGGTCAGATGGCAGTCGCTTTCTTAAAAACTAGTGCCTACGCCAAATCTTGGGATTAGTTGTTGTCGAAGCGGACCCCAGGCTCCCATGAGCCGTGGCAAATGCCGGGATAACGCAAGAAGGATGATGATGACTGATGGGCAAAGGCCTCCCCTCGTTTTTTCCACTCGACCACGTTTTCCCACCATTTTCGGTAGAATGCGTCCAGGTCATCCCGCCATCTCCTTTTTGGTCTGCCCGAACCCCGGCCTGCCCCGTCTATCGTGTTTCGCGGTCTGTAATGACTGTAATGTTTATGTATGTAATAATCCTCTAAATAGTCTATTCTCTTTGGTTGCAGCCATCGATGCGGCTTGACTAATGAAGATTTAAATCGGCGGTGGAGCAAGCCGAGTCCCGTTCTGCATCCTTCTATTTATCACACTAAGGTACCGTAATTAAAATGCATTTTATTAATACTGATACGTTTATAATCGTGAGATTTTCTGTATCTTCACATCTCGAGTTCAGGTTGTAAAGTACGCTTGGAACATAATTATGTAGATATTTTGCGATCGTAATAAAAATAATTGAGGTTTTTTTCCACTTAAACAGCCTGTAATGTGATTAGAATAGTAATAATATTAAGAGTAGATACCTATAAACTCTAGTGAGTTAATCCTCTTATATGTATGTATTGTCTTTAAATGTTCAAACGTCATTGAACAAATATACTATAATTAATGTATTTATGTCCAATTTTAATAATAGGTTTTATTTGTTGTACCTGACAAGTATAGGTACCTATGTACCTACATTAAATATCATAGCATATACTTATACAAAATAAAAAAAAACTTGCAGACACCCAAAATATAAAAAGTACCTACGTAAATGCCTATGTGCCCTTTACATTATAATTATGTAGGTACATGAATATACATAGATTGTAATTTGTTTATTGTTCAGGGCCTAATCGAGTATTTGGTGCGCGTATGGAAGAAGCCGCCACTCGTGTACTGCGACTATCACGGGCACTCGCGCAAGAAGAACGTGTTCTTCTACGGCTGCGCGGGCGCAGAGAGCTGGTGCGGCAACGACCGCGGCGTCCCCGACGAGCCCGTCAAGTACCTGGTGAGTGTTTGAGAGTTCTTCAACGTTACCTGTGAACTTTAAACACGCAACCACAAACGTAGATGTTCCCTTAGATACAGGATTTAACATGTGTATTTATTTCGATAGATGCTGCCAGCATTGATGCATCGCATCTCTCCGGCGTTCGCCTTGGGCTCGTGCTCGTTCCGAGTCGAGCGGGAACGAGAGAGCACGGCCCGTGTGACCGTGTGGCGTCACCTAGGCGTTACGCGCTCCTATACGATGGAGGCAACATTCTGCGGCTTCGATCGAGGACCTTTCAAGGTACATAACTAATACTAATAGCCAGTATGGGAGTATCACAATGGTGTCATTGTGTTCTTCTATACGGTGTAGACAACCTTCAACCTTCTGAGACTTTGATTGTAGAACTGTCAAAGTGCAGGCTCTGAGCATAGATTTAGAATTATTAAACTAGATTGTGGATTCACATTTTTTGCCATACTAAATTGAACCTTATCACTGAGACAGAAAGGTGATCGTATCAGACTAGCGAAAACGGTCCACATCAGAGGGCATTGTTTGGGCTGGTGTCCCTCTTGCACGTGTGGCCAGTGTTAATGAGGTTACCATAGTAGTAGTATTTTTATCTGTATATTACCTGACTTTATAACTTCTTATATTATTTTAGTGTTATATTCAAACTAGGATTTCGATATATTTCAAAGAATTGGAAAATAATTATAATGTTATTATTTTGATGCCAATAAATCAAAGATTTGTATAATTAAAAAATATGTTCAAATGGGTATAATGATGAAAATTTAGAGCTAGATAAATAACAAATGCACTGAATAAAAAAAAATTAATTTGGACCTATTATGACTGACTTATTAAGATTTAAATTTTTGGTGGCTCATTGTTGGCAACCTCACCCTATTGGTAGATTTGGTAGTAACTTTGAAAATTTACTGGTATCCCCAATGTATGACAGTGATGACGTCACTGAATAATGTTAACATTAAAAATCGAAATAAGATGTCATATATTAAAGAAAAATGACGAGCACCACCAGTGGTGAAGGCCGGATTGTTGACATTGTCAGTAAGTGCGAGAGGGACACCAGCCCAAACAATGACCTCTCATGTGGACACACTTTTTGACCTAACTACTCATTCTGGTTTAACTGTAATTCTGTGGCTCTGAGTCTCTTCTGTGTGGGGTAAGAACGAGAGAGCAAGGCCGGTGTCACTGTCGCCAAAGTGGCACCACGCGCTCCTATAAGATAGTACCTACGAGTAGAAATAGTGAGTACCACGTTGCACGCCTATTAGATAAAGACAATTTTCTGCGGCTTCTATCTTGATAAAGGCTCATCGCATTTACCTATCAAGATTAGTTTAGGGTTGAGTTGATTTGAGATGAGAGGCGTCGCCTGGCGCCATCAAAGTGTCTTGTACTATATGGTATAAATTTAATTAATCCTATTTTTAAAAGCTTTTATTTAACTTGCCTTGTTAGTTTGGGTCAAAACGTAGAAGCTAAATTTGACCCACTTACCGGTTTCCGATTGAGCTGAAATTTTGCACACATGTAAATCCCGCGACAATTCAATATTATGGTATCATGGAGCTGATCTGATGATAGAGCAGAAAGGTGGTCATAGGCACTCTGTTATGAAACATTGTATCCCCATCAAGTAAGGGGTTTTTAAAAACGTCTCGGAGAGCAGTAGATGACTGTTGAAAGAAAGGTACAGGCGGCGATAAAAGCTTGTGGCAAAAATGTCATTTTTGGAAAAAACTTATTAGAAAAAGAAATCGAGATCAACCTAGGTATACTAATATAGCCACGCTGTCCTACATGGAGATCGGTAACACAGCGACATAATCGAAGTATCCGCTTCCAATTACGCCAACATTCGCTCACATAGATGGAAATAATCCTTGCCTGTCTCAGCTTACTGTACTCCTACATTACAGAGACCGATATCCCGTTTTTGTCGCTCATGTCAATCTTTCATATAGAGTAAAGTCTGTCACGCTCCGACAAAGTAAAAGAAAATTCCTGTTACATATCAACAGATTCCTTTCAGCGTAATTATTATTTGCTTATACACCGCGTTTTTATTGAATTGCGTTAACTTCGCTTCATTTAGTTAGGTCCATTATAGGAAACAGAAAAGCATAGTTTTTTTTTTTCAATTCGTAACTTTTTTTCTGAAAAACACCATACACCTGCGATAGATGTTACATCAATTGCTGTTAAGAAACGGGCTTTGTGTGTTCGATATGCGATTGACATGTCATAGTTTCGACACACTTAGCGCAAAGACATCTTCATCTAGACAGATAAAGTCTATGAAAAAAGCGTACCTCAGTACCATACAGAAAAAGGTACGGTGAACTAGATGGCGTTACACCTTTGGGGACGCTGGGCTAGGTGGCATTTGACATTTTAACACATATCAAGCTAATAATATGGGCCAAATTGTCAAAACTGAGGTTCAAAAGTTTTAAGCCTTTGTCAAGAGATGGCAGTCTATGCACTGTGATTACACATTTTACTTCGACAGTAACGCTCTATAATACTCAATTCTCTTTGCTTAGCGTGAGTTAATTGTAAAGCCCGTATCTCAACAGCAACTGAACTTAACATCTATCGCAGGTGTATGGTTTTTTAAGAAAAATATACTAATTTAAGAAAACTGACTATGCCATTCTGTTTCCTATAATGGACCTAACTATATGCCGAAGTTAACGGAATTCAATAAAAACACGGTGTATGTATATCTACTTATGAATCAGATTTGTATTATAGAGATAGGTAGCATAAATAGTTATCAAAGCTATACGACTGATATTGCAGTAGCTTCCAGCTTAATGCTATTTAAATGTGATACTATCCTGGTACACTTGTTTCCCCATTAGGCCATTAGAAATTAACGCATGTCTCCAAGATTAATCACATGCTTGGATAAATACCCGAGGGCGTAATCTTATACGTCCTCACTACTTATTGCATTCGGATACCATGGTCGTTAACGTATGATGGTGTCTCTTTTGCTCAAGTATATATCATGAGTTGATAACTTAATTTTGCAACCTCGAAACATGATGGATTTCTAAACTGGAAAAATTACCCTGCAAGTTACGTTTTATGGTTTAGGTTTCAATGCGTGGCAGATATAGAAATGGTGTCTTGGAACGTGTGGATGATATGGGCAACATTGCAATGGTTCTCGTTTCTCAGGACGCGTGGTAATACGTCCATAGCGGTGCCTCGTTAGCCGCTAGATCTCCCGATAAGGCCCGCAACAAACTCTGCAACGTGTGTCATCTTTGCTCGCGGTCGTATTACATATACTGCGCTTCGTTTTTCCCGCTAGCCGTACGTCATCATGTATGTGGACAGTGTTGGGGCCGGTAAAAAGCGGGACTTGAGAGAACTATTTAATTAAGTTCGTTTAAGGACGGCGGGTATGCGGAAGCGGTTGCTGTACGTTTTTGCTGTCAACAGGGCTTCCACCTGAACACTCAGCACCTGCAGAGTGTGGGCAGCGATTTCTGCGAGGCGCTCAACGGTCTCAACGACACCGCCACCACCGACGATATTCAGCTCACGAAGGATCTCAACGGGTAATTTAATACATTTGATTTGAACCACTTACGCGTTACGCGACTATTAGTAGGTATGGACCTATGTCCAAATTGGTAAATCGCACCTACTGCTCTTCGCAGAAATGTATAGATAAAGGGTTTTTGCTAAACACATGTTCAATTGCTTAGTTGAATCATAAATCAACACTCATTTGAATATTTCTAGCCAAACTAAGACTTGTGTCTTATGATTCTCATGTTATGCACTTACTCAAAATGTTAAAGCGGTTAGGAGCCAAGTATAAAGTAGGTAATATAGCAGGTACACACACAAGCTATGAGCTTCCTTAAATAATAAAAGTAATCAAAATGCAACATGTTATTTAGCTTTACTTAGAAACAATCGCGTGGGAACTTAACAACTTTTTTTTGCAGAAATATCATTGAAATTAGTTTGAATGGCGAGCCGGTGAATAGGCAAGTCCGACCCAGCAACAGAGTGGAATAGCATGAAACAAAAGTTAATCATAACCCCTCGATGTGGTTGTTTTTGCCCTTTTTACCCTTTTTGCCAGACTAATAACGTGATAAATGCATACGGACCCTAGCGCGACGGTTCTGCAAACTCATACATACTAATACATAGTTCCCTGCCAATTACATCTCTCCGCCGCTAACTCAACTTGTGTTTATTTTTGTAATGATTGTGGCGTGTATGCTATTATAATTAGATAGAATTACGTTCTTTTAGTGTTCCGCACGGGGATTATGCAAAGGGCATACTGCTGGATTTAGTACCTATGTTTTTTCTATCATTTACTTTCTTAAATCAACTTCAAGTAATCATGTTGGTAACATTGTATTATTGACACGTACATTTTACCATCACATACTTACCTATAAAATCTAACGGCACTCGGTCGATCATCCTTTTGAATCATTCGCATGGTTTTTATGCTCTTTGTCTTTAATTTAATAGAATTAGAGTCGTTAGGTAGGGGTATCGTGTGGGTATCGATACAATTCAATTAACAATTAAAGAAGAATGTCTTAATTAAGCTCGCCATCAATAGGCACGTATCATAACTACTTTTCTAAGTAACAATGTTAGTAGTACAATTTACAAGTGGTTGTCAATTACAAGTTGGAAAGAGACTTCCGCTTGTAACTTGTAACTTTCAGGGTGGCTAGCCGAATGGCACAATCGCTCACGAAACGCTCACGAAACGAAGCGCTAGTAGATATCTATCTCTATCGCGCTTGCGTATTGGCGCGACAGAGCCAGCGGCGTATCGCTTTCGTTTGGCGTCGGAGAAATGCCATTCGGCTACGGGGCCAGTTTGGAGAAATGGGTCGTAAGCTGTGCGCAGAACAGGCTGTATTGGTAGGTATAAGCAATTGCGTACCGCTCGTCAGAGCATTAACAAATTGTATATAGGTACCCTTGGCTAGTCCTGATTTGCCGCTCTCCAGCCTCATTGCTACTAGCGTCCTGCCGGCGTATTATGCTTGCAATTTTATCACTTATCCACGTGGATAAGACATGTCACTCTCACACTGACATACTTGCCACAGCGTGACGGATATTTTATCCACATAGATAAGTGATAAAATTGGAAGCATGATACGTCGTCGGCTGCTTACGGCCTTACATATATATCCATATGATTGTCCACATTGGTCATCACTATTTGACGTTGGTGTTTCTGTTGCAGTGCGATCGCTGTGGACAGCGAGCCTGGCTCCGGCTCCGACAGCGTGCTGCGTACAGACTCGGATGAGGACTTCGACTAGATGAGAGTTACTGGCCGAGTGCATACCCCTCTTAACAGAAGACTGTCTAGCATGAATTGCGTTCTCGCGCTTACTTTGAAGGTCTTTCTAGTAGATTAAGTTACGACCTTTCGCCCAAGTCATACTTGTAGTCTTCCAGGGTGTTTGGAGTCGTGCGTCCATAAATATAGATACATAAGGAAGGATCTACATGTGCCTTAGGCCGCGGACTGGACGTAAATGACAGACAACGTAATAAGCTTGTTCAAAACAAATGAATTATCATCAAATTTATTTTGCGTGAAAATGCAACTCATGCTAGCAAGTCTGGAAAGGATCGTTACAACTATCGATCACGATCTTATTAGAGCACTCGGTCAAAGCTAGACATGTGTAACATCTTTATGCTTACCGTAAAATGGGGTGACTTAATATGATTCTGTAGTACTTTTGCCACAATATCGTATATTTAGCAATAGTTAAACTATGATAGTTGACAACTTTCAATTTTGCCCGTTATAAGACACGACAAGACAAGAGATAATTCCCTTTGCACGGCAAATGGCCGATGTACAAGTGCCACGGACGAGGCCGCGCGCGCGGTTGCATCGGCAGAGAGGATTGGTTCGCCACGCATCTTGCTGTGGAGTTGTAGACTGCCTAATAATCTAAAGGTGCATCCACACCGTAGTTACGTACCTTTTGTGGAGCAAAACTGCAATACGATAACATTAGGAACATGTAACTGCGGAGTGCACAGTATTGTTCAACACAACAGCGGTGAGGGTGCGCCTTAATAAATAGGAGTCTATCACTATTGCTTGTAATTTGAAGTAACATTAAAGCTTAATAATAGAGTTATCCCATTAGACGGTACTTATATGTGTGTTTACATAAATGTAACAACAATGCCTATATGTAACTTAATTTGTAGGCAACAATTGGACGTATTGTTTCCAGTTACAACTGGTTTATATTATTTGTTTACATATTGTTTTTAAGTATATAGGATTAAATTAATATAAGTAGTTTTTTCGTAACGTACTGTATAAAATTTTCTGTGGACTGTACTCACTTTGTTTGGCTGAATAGTAGGAGGTAAATTGTAAGTGGTTTGTGATCTCAGTTATAAATAAATTATGAAATATCATATGCTTCTTATTTACATTGTAATAGATACCTTTAGATAAAATAATAATAGAAAGCTTGTTCATGACAAGTATTTTAAGTGTTACCTATGAGTGTTATTGCTGACCTTACCTTCCGATTGACATTAATAGGGTGCATTAGGGTAATTCCGAATGACAGAAATACACTGGTAATTCCGAAAGGGGAATCTTGATATGATGGAAATAATGGTGATTTTTATGCGACTTTCGTAATTAGACGACTTTCGGAATTACCCTAATGCACCTTACTCATTTTCAAACAAATACAGATACAAAAAGTTTGTCTTCTTATATCATCGAATTTCCATGGACTATTCACGACCTATCATAAGATCAGTGCTATGGTAACATAGTATTGCATTTCTGATTCAATTTTAATAAACTACATCATTTCAGAACAATCCCAACACAATAATTCAAATAACGGTTACCGTAACCAAAGAGGATCGAGTATTATAGAGAGTTACTGTCGAAGTAAAATGTGTAATCACAGTGCATAGACTGCCATCTCTCGACACAAGCTTAAAACCTCAGTTTTGAAAATTTGGCCCATATTTGGTTTTGAACCTCAGTTTTGACAATTTGGCCCATATTCTCAGCTTGATGTGTTAAAATATCAAATATTAATATTAACACCATCTAGCCGAGCGTCCCCTAAAGGTGTATCGCCATCTAGGCCACCGTACCTTTTTTTGTATGGTTTTGAGGTACGTTTTTTTCTTAGACTTTATCTGTCTATACGGAGTTACATATGTCTTTGCCCGTAACCAAAGAGGATCGAGTATTATAAAGAGTTACTGTCGAAGTAAAATGTGTAATCACAGTGCATAGACCGCCATCTCTTGACACAGCCTTATATACTTTATCTGTCTATACGGAGTTGTATAATATACACATTATGTCTTTGCCGTAACTAAAAAATTAAAACGCAGCGTTAGGAAAAAGTTATATATTATCATCTCAAAACTGAATAATATAATGTATATTGTCTTTCCAACAATTAATCACATTTCACTTATACAACGAAAAGTTATACAAATAAACAATTTGTTACTGCACCTATAATATGAATATTGCATAATAAATAAACTACAAAAGATTCTACACTATATATTCAGCATCTGTTTTATCGGAGCGGGCAAGATGGTCACAAATATCGGACTTTAACGCTTTGGTAATAGAGGCGTGTCCCAATATTTATGAGCACATTGCCCGCTGAGATGATTCTGATGGCGACTGTACAGTCAACCAATTGGAACCGTTATAAATCAGATTGTAAGAAATCTCTTACTGCTTGTCATTTTGACATGATTGAAGAGTGGCCTAGGGTTCCAATTGGTCGACTGTACATGGCGAGCTAACTCGCATGCTTTCGAGGTTACATACAATTCAGCACACCATTCAAACACTGAAATGTAACTTACTCGGATTCGAGTACTCGCGCCGTGTAAATGGGCCTTAAAGGTACACTTTCACAATACCGGGTGGGGCCTGTAACAAAAGCAAAAAATTAAACTGTAGGCTGTACTCCTTACACAGACCAACATTTGTTCAGCGACTTTTAAAAATAACTTGTATTTTGTTATTTATCACCCTTGAAAGTTTTTCCTAAGAGGTAATGTATTGCGAATTCTGTTAAGTCTAAAGTGTGACTGACAACGTCAATGACAACAATAATGGCGTCCATTGAAGCTAATATTTATTTTGTATGAAAAATAAGAAAATTAAAGACTTCATAATTTTTAAAAGTCGCTGAAGAAATGTTGGTCAGTTTAAGGAGTACAGCCTACAGTTTAATTTTTTGCTTTTGTTACAGGCCCCACCCTGTATACCTCTGCGATGTTACGTCAATTTGACATTTCTTATAATAACATTGAAATTATCACATAAATATCTATATTACAAAGGTGGATAATAATAATTGGTTTTAGGTGTGATGATATTAAAAATAGACTTATTTTGTTAATTATTAGACGATTTTAGTTTGCACGAGCTAAGTAGTTAGTTATCGCCCTTTTTATGACTTATTCGCTGTGTAATGTTACACCACTATGCGATGTCAGAAAACTGCTAAATTCGTGTAAACTAAGCACATTTTGATAATTCACTGGTTACTTAAAACTGTAATAAGAAAATACATGTTCTATGTCAAGTTACTTAGGTGTCGCTTAAATTATTATTCCTAAATAAATCTTAAATTAAATTTGTTCGAAAATCAATAATGAACCTTAATAAAACTGCAAAGAATCCTGTATTGATACATCGCTTAACTTTAACAATGGTTGAGCATTAAATAAATCTTAATAATACTTTAAACAAAACTATGGTAAAAGCTGTTTTATTTAAGTGTAAGTTAGATGAAGAATGTTTTTATTTGCATTACAGCGCAATCAAATATCTTATTCTTTGTTATAATTCCGCATATATTATGTATAATAAAGGCGCGTTTTGCTTTCTTTTAAATATGGCCGATTTTATGTATTTATTGGGAATATTAACAAGCCAATAATTATAGGTACTAGTGTATGAATTTATTAGAGAAAAAACAAGTATGAGAGTATGTGTGCGTAATAATTGTAGTAAATGTGTAAAAAAACTTAGCAAATTATTAGAAACCTCGCTAAACGTGGACCACGTCCATTCTTTTTCATATTGGCTATGGTAGACTACCTCCTCTGGTAATACAATTTATACTTAAATGCATTTTAATTACATTTAATACATAACGTTGTTAATTGCGTATCTACAAACCGTAGTATTTATTTAAAATAACGTAATGTAACTTAGGGTACAGGATATAATTTTTGCACCTAGGTAAAATGTTTAAGAAGGCTGTATATAAATAAACAGATAAGACTGTGTTTATGGGTTTAAAAAGTGACGTATTTGGCCCATTGAAAATTATAAAATCGATGCGAAAAAATTGGCTCAATTAATTGTGAATTTAGGCGTATGTGCATTATTATATAATGTACGTTATGTACGTACCAATAGTACGTCTAGACCTTACACGAATTTATACTAATAAAAAAATAGATCGGTATATGTATTTACCTCAACTACTTTTAGATCGATCTCTATTTAACCTCGTATTTATTTTCGAATTCATATTATTCAGTGAAAGAGACGTCCAGTGTTATTTTTTTAGATTTGATTAAGTTAAAGTGATGTCTAAGGAGGCAAGCATGGTCGCGCGATAAATGATAAAACATCAGGCCGTCCTGCTTATACACCTGTTCATTAAGTTATTATTTGTATCATACTTAGATACTTTATTATTCTGAAACTTGGATATAAGTAGCGATCCTAGATTTAGTGTATCGAAATCTAAGTTTTTTTTTTAATCGAGTAAATTACGAGGTTAAGAAGATAATCATATAATTTACAATAATTTAAAATGTAGTCCATGGGCCAGTGAAGAAGTCGGTATAATTTGGGGGTACTAAGTTTCCTTTTTACAGCAGTTAGGTAGGCCTATAAGGATGTTAAAAAACCATGATTGCCATCTCAAAATGGTAGCTAAACAAAATGGCCGCCAATCCAAGATGGCGGATATTGAGTTTTAAAAAATCGACCACAACTCCAGAAGTATTGGTCCGATTTCATTTTTATTTTTTTTAAACGAAAGCTCTTTTTGTGTACTCAAATATTTGTTATATTCATTGTTTCGATAAATTCAACCATTAGTTAGTAATTAACGAAAAATATAAAAAAAATATCTTTTTTTCTAAGACTTTTTGTCAAAAATCATGTTTCTACAAAATACCTTGCATATTCTAATAAATATTTAAATGCAGAAAAATAGTGCTATTAATTACCTTTAATTTGATGTATAAAAGATACAGACTTAATTTACAAAAACACATTAGAGGCTTAATTTTAATTCTGTCTTCGTTGAAATTCACCGTTGTGCATACAGTACTAAAAGCTTCAGGTCGAAGTTGTAGATTACTAATATGCTGTTTTTAGTATATTTCTGCAATTGTACTTACAATTAAGAAAAGAACTGAACATGTTAGTATCCGAAATCCATTAGCTTTAAGAATATAATAAAATATGTCATAGGTAAAGTACAGTTTTAGATATTTGATTATTTGTATAAAATTTCTTTAGTGATACAGCGCCAACCAACCGAGATAATACAAAATAAATAAACTAGACATAGTTGAGGTCCTATCTCATCACATTAACCTTTTGACCACCATGGGCGGATATGGCCGTCGCTGGAAATGCTTCCTAAGGACGCCAACCATGGCTATCAGTTTTGCCAATTACATTGGGGACCCATGCGGGCCTTCTTAACACCTAATTTTGCTCAAATAATCGCGATCCACGTCTGTCTGGTATCCGGGGCACGACGTATTCTTTTTCACTATTTGGCGTTTAAAAGGTTAAGCCTAACCCTGATCCGTGTTCGAGAAAACTTATATTTAGTTAAAATAATCCTTGCATACAAAAGGTGAAGAACACACCCCAAAAGAAAAATAGTCTTGAGAAATTCACTATAATGCATTAATAAGGCAAATCTATGGAGTATCCGACTACTAAACAACGTGATATAGGTACCTACCGAATAAACCTTAATTTACGCACAGAAATATATTACTTATTACCGTTAATGTAGATTGTAGAGCCAATATCACCAATATCAAGCCTTCAAGACAATCACAGGTAACAGATTAATTTTCTCCTAATTTTTCGAACTTTTATAGCAGGCATTCCACCTTCAATCACGACTTACGTGCCCTGGCCCGGCCCAAGCCCATTTTAGAGTAGCAATACGATCTCTATAATTCTGACCCGTCGCCGCATCAGCATCATCTCGTTTCGCTTCCATCGTAGAAAGACGTACCGAACGTGTTGTGCTCTATACCTCTATGCAACTTTTAGCCTCTTCATTTAGTACATTGTTAGTGTCCACGTCTTGCAAGCTTATGTCACGGTGGGAAGTACCCAGTTACACACTGATCAAACATGTTGGTCTCCAGTGACTGGTATCCTTGCCCTTAATACGTCCTTTAGCGTACAAAAGGCATCCAAGTCCTCCGTGTGATCTCCGCCGGCAGCGAGGCCGACCCAAGTCTCTGTATTGTGTTATGGTTCGCCACAACTCGACGTTTTGTGCCTATTTTGCGTGATGTGGGGGATTTAGCTAATCCTGCCAGCTTATCTCCTCGAGAAATCCTATTAGACCTTTAATGTTGAGTAGGAGAACTTTGGAGAGGTCTCTCGGGGATCCGAGATGTTTCTTCCTGTATGGAGCCACTCTGCTCACTCCATCACCGGGTGAGAGGCACCCTCGTCACAGGGGAATGTTCATAGCATCTGTTATGAAAATATGTTTGTTAAGTAGTCTACGATCTGTTCTGACATTGGTTACCATTCTCAGGCGGACTTTCCCTAGTTGAAGGAGCGTCTTTGTGAGTTTTCCATTGATGCTAGGCTTGGTTTGTTTGACTGCAGCATTTGATCTGGTTTTGCCAGTGTGCTGTGTGTAGTTTCATATTGAACATACCTTGCTGAAGGACATCGGGAGAATCGGCAGTCGACCCCAGCTGCCTGGCCAGCTCGTAGGCCGCATCATCACCTCGACATCCACTGTGTCCTTTGGTCCATTGAAGGATGATTTTGTTATTATGACTTACCTCCGTTAGTCGTTTATGGCATTCCTTAACCCAACCTTTATTTGTTGTTCCGGATAACGTATCTTCTGTTACTTGTTATAAAGGCTGAAATATGGAGCTTTGGATAAGTCTGTCCTTGCCGTAACTTTCAATTTGTACATACCTCTATATGTTTAACTACTTTAACCCAACACTCACCGACGGCATACAGTTCCTCCAGCATCTGACGGGGAACATGTGCTTCTTTGAAGATGACGATGTTATCCGCATATCGAAGATAATTGAGGCATACATTTATACATCTATCATCCCTATTGAGGCTTTTATAAATGCCTACCTGTTTAAAAAGTTGGCCAGATTGCATAACCCCGGAGTTACTCTCTACTAATTAAGATTCGTCGATACGGGTGCTAACTTTTCTTCTGATTCAATAGCAGGTTGCATAGAAACATTCACATTTTGGTACACCTTTTATGAAAATTCAACTCACGTGAGTAGGTAATTAAAACGTCTGTTATTAACGTCTTCTAACGTTTTTCGTTCGGTAATGACGAACAATACATGTTAATAATATTTGGCTCTACTTTAAGCGGTGATATTTGTCTCAAAGTTTGTCCATCCGGTATTTAACGGCTTCGTTGTTTAGTAATCGGTAAAATATAGGTAAGAAATATCTATTAATTCTGTACTAAAGAACATTTCTAAAGTTTGCCCGAATTCTGGGGGTGCTCTTCACTAACCCGCTCGTGCGTAGGTTTTTTTTTTCAAATCTGAGAGTCCTTGAATGCGGAACGATTTTCAATCCGGAATACGATCTAACCCTTATACGCAAGATGATGACGGAGTATTCCGTCTCCCAGGCACAATCGCAACAGAATTGCATTGCGAATCCCCAATATATGAGCGTAATTAGGCATTACGGAGTCCCAATTTTATTTCATTTGGCGTCCGTATCGTTGGCGTCCTTGGCAAGAATTTCCGGTGACCACCGTAGCCGTCCGTGGCGGTCAAAAGGTTAATGGTTCTACAGTCTCGACACATGTTAGTCATATACCTAGTACACTTAAATACTTAATTTTCATCATTGAGGTGTGTTGCACATATGGTATCTAAACAAATATCTACAAACTCATGGATACTATCATGTTCTATTAACATAAACTATTATTCTAATTGTATAATTGCTAAAATAAACTAAAAACAGCATATTTGTACTCTACAACATCTTTTAGTACTGTATGCACCCCAACTGCACACATCTTTTAGTACTGTATGCACTCCAACCTGAAGCTTTTAGTACTGTATGCACAACGCTGAATTTCAACGAAGGCAGCTTTAAATTTAGCCTCTATGTGTTTTTGTAAATTAAATATGTATCTTTTATACATCAAATTAAAGGTGATTAATGGCACTATTTTTCTGCATTTAAATATTTATTAGAATATGCAAGGTATTTTGTAGAAACATGATTTTTGACAGAAAGTTTTAGAAAAAAAGATATTTTTTTTATATTTTTCGTTAATTACTAACTAATGGTTGAATTTAGCGAAACAATGAATATGACAAGTATTTAAGTACAGAAAAAGAGCTTTCGTTTAAAAAAAATAAAAATGAAATCGGACCAATACTTCTGGAGTTATGGTCGATTTTTTAAAACTCAATATCCGCCATCTTGGATTGGCGGCCATTTTGTTTAGCTACCATTTTGAGATGGCAATCATGGTTTTTTAACATCCTTATAGGCCTACCTAACTGCTGTAAAAAGGAAACTTAGTACCCCCAAATTATACCGTTTGGCAAAATTAGACCAGCTGGCCCATGGACTAATGTATTTGAGCCCGTCTAGAGCTCCTACTTTGTCACAATTTACTAAGGCACCGGCAGGCCAGCGCCGGCCGTTAGCGTCTAATTTTATCTAATTATAAATGCACAGCTTGACTTTTTATCGGGGACTTCCCAATTAATTTGGTGAAAGTTATTGTAAGTGTTATTATAGTGAAACTTAATGAGTAAGTTCTGTTTTGAATACTTATCAAAGCGTTGTAAAATCTCGTTTTTATACCCAAGGCAAGGTTGCCCAAGTCGACAAACTAATCTCTCATTTCCGTAAAAAAAATTAAAACAGTGTTAGTTTAATTATAACGTTTTACAAATAATATCCACCGAGGGATAACCCCTTCGATTGGACCGGAGTATAGAAGTTGAAGAACGGCGCGGGAGTTGACTGGCCAACATCAGGAGTCAACGCTCCTCTGCCCCATCGCATAACAAAGGGAACGTAATACACGTTCTAACTAGTGCCGGACGTACGTCTCCCGTCTACTGACGTAATGTAGGTGTCAGGGCTCCTCTCGTTAGGGGATATAGCGGTTGTCTTTTCTACCGTGCAACGAAGGAGTGCTCGGCGGAGAGGAGAGCGAAGCACGTTTCTACCGCGTCGCATAGTAAAAGTAACGGAACATACCCTCTATCACTACTGCGCCTACGTGTCCCGTATCCTAGCGCACAGTTTATTATAAAGCACTGAGGGGTGTCAGGGCTGCGCGGGCGGTCCCGCTCTCGCTCGGGGGTGCGGCGGCTGGCGTCTCTGTCTCGCGAGGAAGGAGTGCCCGGCGGAGAGCAGCGCGAAGCGTGTCTCGACGGCGTCGCGGTGGCAGCGCGCGCCCAGCGAGTACCACGCCGACGCCAGCAGGCGCTGCTCCGTGCCGCCCCCGCCCCCGCCGCCCTCCGCCCCGCCCCCGCCCCCGCCCCCGCCGCCACTGCCGCCGCTGCCGCTCCATCTGGGGAAAAATACTACTGTAAATACGGAAATGACGACCCTATAAGGTTAATTATCTTTCAGATCGATAATCATATACTCGTATTTCTATATGATCAACCTTAGCGGAATGGATTTACCCAAGTTTGAAGTTAAGCGACACGATTATAGTATTTACACCTTCTTCTTCTTCCTGCTAGACCTGTTCCCATTTACTTGGGGTCGGCCTTCCTTGTCCTCAATTTCCATCTAGCACGGTCTTGTGCTATGTCTTTATTTAAATGAGCTTCCTTTAGGTCTTTTTCAACCGTCGTCCACCAGGTGGTAGGTGGTCTGCCTGAGTTGCGTTTGGCGGTTGGCAGTTTTAGGGCAAGCTTCACCATATGGTCATCTGAACGCCTTTGGATGTACGCCGCGCCGATTATAGTATTTACACCAAGCTGTATGAAAGTTTGTTGGCGAATGCAGCTTAGTTTGCTACGTGTCAAAGGTTCTACAACTAGTAGCCGGAATAAGGGACTATTTCTGTGTAAAAATGTCCTACATCATTTATTTATTTATTTAGATATATTTCATTTATTTATTCGCGCAACCTGGGATGCGATACGTTATTACATTGCTGACTGATAAAGCTACATCTAATTCAGTCAGCCGTTCAAATGTCACATTGAAATAAAACTAACATACGCCTGCAAAATGCTCTCACACTGTATAAATTAACCCTACATACATACATACAACATACATACAATCACGCCTGTATCCCATAAAGGGGTAGGCAGAGCACATGAACCACTCAAGTTTCAGTGCCACTCTTGGCAAAAATGGGATGGAATAAAACGAAATTGTGACATTGCAGTGACAGGTTGCCAGCCTCTCGCCTACGCCACAATTTAACCCATATCCCACAGTCGACTTCTACGACACCCACGGGAAGAAAGGGGGTGGTGAAATTCTTAACCCGTCACCACACGGTCAACCCTAATGCTAGTAAAAGGTGTAAATAAGAAAAAATACGAAAGATACTAACTCGTGTCGGTTGTTGTTGGGCGTAGCGTCGCCTCTAGCCGCGCCGGCGCCCGCGCCGCGCGCGTAGCCCAAAGTCATGTCCGACAGCGATGGCAGCGCTATAAACAAATAAACACAATTGAATAAAACCACAATATCAATATAAGAGCGTTTTCACATTGTCCGGTCCGATATCGGATGTCGGGCCGATATCCCATACAACGTGTTTCCGGTATCACTCAAAACCTCAGACACCCCAACTGATTTTTATTTTTTTAAACTCATCTAGAGTATCCATCTTTTAATCTGATGATTACTTTTTTAAAATTGAATTTTTAATTTTCTGTACAGCTTGACTTTTAGCTCTACACTACACTCAATAAAATAATTGCTATCTACCATCATAAACCATAAAACTATTTATTTGTGTACGTTACTGCAACGACATAAGGTTTACCAATAGACAGCTAAGATGTCACTGTAAAACACTTTAAAGCTTTGTCAAAGTAAACTTCAAATTGTACAGGTAATCTTAGTAAGCAAATTTAAACCCAATATTCAAAATGACAAGGTTGTAATTAGGTACGAGTTCAATTTGTTATGCCTTATGATAAACATTAAGATTAAACTGACAAACAACGTCAAACTCGTAGCGGGAAAAAAAATCGTCCAAGTAACCAGCCAGTATTAATACCCCTAAATACTGAAAAAGGTAAACAACCTCTAGCAATGTGATATACACAATGTTGTATTACTAATACAATAGAATAGGCACGTAAAAAATAACTAATAATACTAATTTAAATAAAAATATTACCCTCATCAAGATATAGCTCAATCGATTCTACTCTCGATTCTGAACAAACGGTTTTCAGGTTTTAAGTGTTAAGTGAAACACGGTGTATATTTGATTTTTTTCCTTGAAACCCATTCGTTTCAAGAAGTATAATAGAGTTTATGTTAACTAGTGTACTGATAGCTAACTTACCCGCTGCCCTGGGGTCTAGCGACTTGATAACCTCCTTGGCCTTCTCGACGCATCGCTTGTACTTGTCTTCTGTGGCCACTAATTCTGCATCTCTCGCAGAAAGTGCTTCTTGTAGTTTTCCGGCCCGCCGCCTTTCTTCTGCTAAGGCGGCTTGTAATTCTTCTACTTGTAATGCTGCAATAGACAGAATTCATATATTAGAATACGTGCATAGCATTGCATGTGAGGTTTTTGACGTAAAAAGAACACCGTTCATGGCGGAAAGATACTTCACAAACGTGGGCCGAATAACTATTGTACTATAGCAACACTGTTAGCTGTACATTTGTAATCCTTATTACAAGGTCATAACGTCTAGCGATGGTTAGCTAAGAGTGTTGCTGTCAATATTGGCATAAATTTCCGCTGACGGTCTTACATAGCAGTGCATACTAGTAAACTGCATGATAAATGGCCAAAGGATGGAATGGCTTACATTTCCGTTGCCTATCTTCCATGGCGGTAGCGATACGAGGAAGGGACTTTGCGAAGGTGCGTTGGCGCGGCTTCCAAAGCAGCTTCTAGCTGCATGATTCGTTGAATTTGTCCTCTGTGTTATGCGCGTTGCTCTTCCTTCGGCCCTTACTTACTGTAGGCTGGTAAATACTGCTGGGTTTTGTAACCAAAAGGGTTCTTATTTTGACCAAACTTGTCTCGAACTTGGTATAAAATAGGCTTAAAAAGGCTTACATTTCCTCTGACTGTCTTCCATGGCGGTGGCGAGGCGAGGGTCCCTCGTTGGTGCGGCTTCTAAGGCAGCTTCGAGTTGCATGATTCGTTGAATTTGTTCTCTGTGTAATGCTCGTTGCTCTTCCTTCGGCCCTTACTTACTGTAGGCTGGTAAATACTGCTGGGTTTTGTAACCAAAAGGGTTCTTGTTTTGACCAAACTTGTCTCGAACTTGCTGCATGTATAAAATAGGTTTAAAAACGCTTACATTTTCTCTGACTGTCTTCCAATGTCGGTACATATTGCGAGACGTGGGTAGCATGACTCGTTGGTGCGGCTTCTAACAAGCTTCGAAGGCAAAGCATACCGTACATTTTATTCCCTAAGGCGCGTTCTTTCTAACTTTGTGTTTACCGGCTGCGTAGTCTTCTAGTAATGCCTGGAACAAATTACAGCTTTTAGGAGACAATAGTTTTGGGAGCCTTTACAACAATCTCTCGCGATTAGATATAGCTGCAGATGTAATGCGAAAAGGGTTTCCTTCGTATTTTTCCGGAAATGTTCGTATTTGTCATGGTAGTTCAGTCAATGTCAGTACATATTGTACTGAGACTGACTGAAATAGCATGACACGTTCGTACGTTTCCGTAACAATACGAAAATCATTTAAAAAATCTAATTTATATAACATTAATTTTAGCAAAAAAAGAAAAATTCCTTTTTAGCACTACATTTATATATAAAAGTGTTTTTGAAAAGCGCTGCTGAAAAGCCTGTATTTTTGCTTGATGATCTCCAATTTCAATGTTAAACGCAGTCATACTAATGACATTTTTATCGAAATTTTGAACTGTCACTCATCGATAGGGCACAATTTTCAACGCAGTATAATTTTTACTAGTTTTCTAGTACGTTGTAACTTTATGCTTTTGGTGTTGTTTCCTGTATTGAGGTGTGCATAAAGAGTAATTGTATTGTATTGTGTTATAATGACTATTAAAATAAATTCGTTTATTAAATAATTGTAACTTACCTGTACAGAGCCTTGGTCGGCCTGCGCGCCCTGGTTCTGCCGTAACAGCTTGTTCTCGTGCTCGAGCCGGATTAGTTTGTCCTTCATCTCAGTTGGTATGAGCTCCTGCGATACGTTGTCTTCACTGGCACCTAATAATTAACAAAGTTACATGAAAAAAAAACGGTCAAGAGCATGTCGCGCCACGCTCAGTGTAGGGTTCCATTTCAGCTTTCTAGTGCTAACTAACGGTCACCGAGATTATCCGCGGACGGACAGACATGGCGAAACTATAATGGTTTCTTATAAGGGTCCTAGTTTTACGAAAGCGACTGCCGCTTGATCTTCCAACCCGAAAGGTAACTAGGCCTTATTGGGATTAGTCCAATTTCCTCACGATGTTTTCCTTCACCGAAAAGCGACTGGCAAATATCAACTGGGAAATCGGTAACACTGATGTAAATGTAGGTACAGTCGACTACAAAGAGATGTATCCACTTTTTCACCTTATTGCATTCTAATGCACTGTACAAGCATATAAGCGCATTTTTAGAATTTGGGACCCCCCAATTAGCGTAAGTTGTTAACAAAAATTAACTCACTGACAGTTTTGTGGCGATAATTAAGCATGAAATTTCTGTAAAAATATTGTTTTTGTGTTAAATACATAAACTTTAAGCGATAATCTACATTCAGAATGTGAAAAAAGTAGATGGTTAGACAGATTTATGCTTAATTGTCGTCACAAAACTGACAGCGAGTTATTTTTTGTTAACAACTTACGCTAATTGGGGTGTCCCAATTCTGAAAATGCCCATAAGGTTGATATTAAAACAATAATGGACACATACCTGCAGTAATAGTATAGTGTGTAAGGTCCTCGACCGTTTCCTTCAGTGCGTCCCTGTCGCACACTAGTTTGTCTCGCTCGCGCTGCAGGAAGTCTGCCCGGCTCGACAGTTTTTTGTTCTCTATCTCTAGTTTATCTGCTTTCGTCATTTCTGCGTCTAGCTTCTCGTTTAAATCTATCACCTGCAACAAATTTTTATTTAGTTGCCTTACATTCTAGTGTTTGATGACCGGTCTAGACTAGCAGGTACTTGGGTAGTAACCCTGCCTTTGAAACCTATGGTATGGGTTCGAATCCCCGTAAGGGCAGTATATGGGGATGGGGCTCACCACGCAAAACACAGAGATTTGTTGCCGAGTCATGGCTGTTTTCTACATTTGAAGTACATATTTGTATGAAACTGGATAAGTGGAACCTGGGTAAGTGGAAAACCTCTTAGCAACGAATTACCTCTATAAGTGGAATTTTGGGACCTCTATAAGCGGAATCCATTTTTTCGTAAATTTCTTATTTTTACCTCTGCAACTGGAAGCAGTCGTCTCCGAAACCTAGTTACTTCATAACAAAGGAAAGATATTGTTTTTGTATAACAGTATTGTGGATTATTTACAGTATTGCTTTTTGAAGTCAGGATTACATACCTATTTTTGGTTAATTTATATCTACATGCATATTAAATAAAAGATACATATTCATTTGACCATATATATACGTGACCTCTGTGAGCGACATTACTAGCATCGACAACCTCTATTAGCGAGAACCTCTGTAAGAAAACGTTTTATTTGAACCTGGTTAAGTGGAAAACTGGATAAATGGAAAACCTGGATAAGCGAAACTAAACAGCCGGTCCCTTGCGATTCCACTTATACAGTTTCCACTGTATATACATATCGGTCAGAGTTGACCCAGAACACAAGCCTTCTTAAGCTTAGTCTGGGACTTAGTCAATTTATGTGAATAATTATCATCCATAAATCTAAATTAGGTACTTGCCTGTTTTTTATAAATATCTAGTTTGGCGCGTAACGCATTCGCTCTCGTGGCTGCTTGTTCGTGTTCTATCGCTCGTTGGACGTGCTCTGTGTTCGCTCGCTCCAACAGTTTCACCTGCAACAAACACGACAAAAGATTATTAAATAATTGAAAAATCGTTGTATCAAAGTTCTGTATTTTGTGTAATTGAACGTAGTCCAATAGAAGAAGATTAGTCAATGTAATTTGAACTTGCTGTCAAAAAAGTCATTGATGGATATTTTTAGCTAAAATACGTCCAAAAGTGCACCTACCAAATTGTTGGCCTTTTTACCAAAATATAACCCTCTGGCGCCTACTGTTTCTATTTTAAATTCTCGCTTTTTTCTACTGACGGGGATGGCTTCACAGAGCACATATATACCATTTAAAATCGATACATCAAAAATCATAATCATCCTTGTAGCCTTGCGGTGAGTGAGAAGCCTTAAATAAGTAAACAAGTGTTACCTGTCTTCTCAAGTCAACATGTTCCTCCATCCTCTTCTTATAGGAAGCAACAGTAGCTTCTAGTGTAGCCGCTTTCGCAGCCGTCTCTCTTAGGGCATCTACGTCATCTTTTAGCGTCACGTTCTCTGATGCTGCTATCTGAAAAATATACAATGAAAAATTAAATCCAGAAGGCTAATCAAAATGCATATGATAGGCTATAACCGAATCAGACTAAGATCCAAAAATATGGTTCGGTGATTTGATCATAACATCTGAAAAAGTTGGATGAAGACAGCGCGCAGCGCACATCGGCTAATTATGAGAATCCTTAAGACTTAATCAATCGGAACGAAATTTGAGAATTTGAATAACAATGAAATAATCTATGTCGGACCGTTTAGCTTTTTTGGTTAATTGTTACCAAAGATTCTTGAGTATCCCACCTTTTTTTGCGCCACAATGAAAAAGGCCGTTTTTGGAAATTTTTGATTGGCTCTAGAATCTTTAAAAGCAGAATATCAAAAAAATCAAAACGGTCCGACACAGATAAAAATAATAACAATCTGTGTTGAAAAAATCATTGCTCTATCTTCAAAAACCAGGGAGGAAATAGTCGAGAGCGTTTGTATGGAGAATTGACCCCTACCGTATCGTCTTAAGAACTTCATTCCAAAAGATATCTAAAATAAAATCTATTGCATGCTAGTTTTACTTTTGTAAATATTGTTTAAATAATGCTACACCAATCTGGCAAAATCGTATTGAAAAACAAATTGTATTGAGATTATTAAACATGTACATGTACCATCTTATGTAAACATACAATTTATGGCAAATAAATAAATGAAATGAAATCTTGAGTCGTGATTCCTTTATTAGTATAAACAAGTCGTCATCAACAGTCATCAACGTCGGCCCGCTTGATAATAAGTAGTCTTCGAAACCTATGGACGTCTGCAACTCCAAAGTTGGTATGCGCGTTGCCAGCCCTAAAACTCCGGACCCCGTTGAGCTCATCATATCGCTTTTTGATAATATTTGAGTGTGTTTAGTAAAACGTCCCACTTTGTCGATTGCTATAAATAAAGCCGCTTTGACAATTTATTTATAGTAAGCGACAAAGTGGGGCGTTTTACTAAACAGTATTTAAGATATATTACTATAGTTACAGTTAAAGTAAATGTTAATTTAAGTTAAGACTTACTTGTAACTCTTCGTTTCTTAATTTCATGAGCGCCAACTCCCGCTCGAGCGCGTCGGCCCTCGCCCGCTGGTCATCTCTTTGCAGTTCCACCTTGTCCAATTCATCCTTCAACGCGTCTAGTTGCGCCCGCATATTACTGTAAACGAAAACAATAAAACTTATTTATATTAAATTTTATCATTGTGGATACAGAAAAACTTTCAAAGTTTAATGCCACGAGATTTGCCGAAAACTTTCAAGCATGGAAGCATTGGATCAGGAGCAACGAAATTAACCCTAAACTAACTTACCTACTGTAACACCTGTCGGGGACCAGAGATCAAAATTTTTCATCCAAAGGATTTTGGAAGCAAAAGCATGGACTTATATAACTTTCGAGTTTTTTAGCTGACCCAATCTTAAATCAGAACGAAACGAGAGTCTGAAACATGCATATGTATCGTAACGTGCCAGTGTCTGCCGGGCCGAGGGACGTCCCTGCCTCGTCAAGTCCTGCGTCATCATCTTGCCTTGCTACTGTCATCCCCACTACCTTACAACGACCTGTATCGTAACGTGCCCGCGTGTGCCGGTCCGAGGGACGCCCCTGCCTCGTCCAGTTCTGCGTCATCATCGTCCGGCCTCTCATGTTTCCTCGCAGCGGTCAGCCACACTACCTTACAACACGTGCCTGTACCGTAACGTGCCAGCGTGTGCCGGTCCGAGGGACGCCCCTGCCTCGTCCAGTCCTGCGTCATCGCCTTGCCTCGCTACTGTCATCCCCACTACCTTACAACACTCACCTGTATCGTAACGTGCCCGCGTGTGCCGGTCCGAGGGACGCCCCTGCCTCGTCCAGTTCTGCGTCATCATCGTCGGGCCTCTCGTCTTGCCTCGCAGCCGTCAGCCGCGCTACTTCGCTTAGTAGCGTCATCTTTTCTTCTTGGAGGACTTTTACCTGTCATAGAATAGATATTGAACATTGAGTCAACGCTTGACCGAAGTTATCCCCCCCCCCCCCCCCCCCCCATGTTAAGAAAAATAAGTTGTGGAAACCGCCGGTACAATATAAGGCTACTAATCCCATAACAAGTGAAAGTAAAGTTGATAATTCTGATTACATGAATGTAAAATTGATAAATCTGATTTTGTACCTTGTGCCTTTAATTTTTCGATCAGATTTTTAATAATTTTGGAGCAGGTACTACATGTAAAGCGATCAAGAAATCAGTAGTCATAATTACATATGTATATTTATGCGCTAACAATCTGTTGTTTGGAAAATTATAGCCTAACTTCAGTAATTGAAATATTATTACAAGCTATGTCTGACATGTCTGTACGCACAATGCATACAATATACGTGAAGATTATATGGAACGTTTAACGAGCCCACTATTATTTCATTTACGCACTAATAACACCGTCTGTTTCAATTAGCTTCACAATAAACTATAATTAATACTTTCGGGTACCTCCTATTACTCCGTGTAATGTATTGTATAGTCTGTCTGTACTTTTGCTAAGAGCCTCAAGATCAAATAAAATGGCGATAACGATCTTCGAAAACGGACAAGCTATCTCTCTCTAATACTAAAAAGTTTCACGATTTTACCTTCTTTTCTACTTTGTTAGATATATCACCAGCTAACTTCAGCCATTGAGTGTAAAGTATGTGCGGAAAGACAAGACTCGCAGAATAAACTTTTCTCTTTCCGAACGGACTCTATAGAAAAATCTGTCATTTTATAAACTTTTCTTGATATAATTTGGCATTAAATAGTTATGGCTTTGCCGCGCTCAGCCGTTGTTGCAAATAACATGCAAAATAGTCCGTCGCTAAATAGATAGAATTTGTTTCGCGTTATTTTTCAATCAATTTAATTACAAGCTTTTGTTCAACTTGCCTTGTTAGTATGTTAGTTTGGGTCAAAACATAGAAGTTAAATTTGACCCACTTCCCGATTGAGCTGAAATTTTGCACACATATGTAAATCACGTGACAATGCAATATTATGCATCGTAGCTCCCGAACGGATGAACCGATTTAGATTTCGTTTTTTTTTTGTCTGAAAGCTGAGTTAGTCGGGAGTGCTTAGCCATGTTTCATGAAAATCGGTCTACTATGTCGTTTATGTCGCGGTCGGGGGTTTTTCAAAATTTTAATTTTGTGGTTAGGTTAGGTTAGGTTATCGAAACGTCTAGGAGAGCAGTAGGTATTGAAAGAAAGGTACAGTCGGTGATGAAAGCTTGTGCCAAAAATATTTTTGTTTTACGAAAAAAGTTATTCTAATTAAAATCTAAAAAACATAAGAATAACATTGTAGGTAACTATGGATTTAGGCTAATGACATTCATGTCGACAATTAGGTTAAGCTTTAAAAAAATCAGTGCAATTACATGTAGAAAGGCACCAAATAATCAGTATGCTAAGCAAGGAATTTAAATGACCACGGTATAGATAAAAGTAATTAGGAACTACATGGTCAACAGATTGACTAACGAAAGTTTAGAAAATATAATCTATTGCTCGACGACATACTGTCACGCAAGTCATGGTTGTGTGTTGGTTCGCAAGCGGATAATGGTTATCTAGAACACATGCATTAAAGAATATTGCATTATTGCATTACGAATAAATATCTGGGTAATCATGCGTTGCGACAGACGAGACAAATCGGAAGAACAAACAGAATTCAACCACGCGTATTATGCAGCGATGTTGCGCTAACAACACAACTGTGACAATATGGGCACAGAATAATTTACCTACGTCAAACGTACCTATACGTTATACTAGAAACCAGAACAGCAGAACTAGACAGATTTCTGTTATATATTCCCGCCATTTTGTCAAATTTAGGCATGTCGTTTTCAGAACCAAAGTTTAATTGATGGGAACTACTTTTCGCGGAGGAATCGTGTGATTCTGGAATGCGTTGCCAGCTCCGCTGAGACAGTGTCAGTCAGTAGCATCGCTGAAGGCAAAATTAAAGAAGTTCACATGAAAACCAATAAGAAAAATTATAGCTGGGCGTGTGCGGTTATTATTATTTTGATATTTGTATTCTTTTTTAGAGTAGGGATGTATAATTATGTGTAAAGATACGTTGATAGGTACTTTGTGTATATGCCGATGCACTTTAGTTGTGTTTGTCTACCATTTCCTATTTTCCTCTCTCAGTTATTCTAAGGAGCTTTGTACATAACCATTATAGGGTTAGAACTAAAAAGTGACAGTAGGTACCGAAGAACTGACATGCCGTTGACGTTCGGTGCGCTAATAGTCAGAGGGCCCCTTTAAAATAGTCGCTTTTCAGAATCTTACAATTCTTATATCTTTAAACGAGCAATTCTTGTATATTTATTTATTTATATATACCGGTGATCTCGGAAACAGCTCTAACGATTTCGCTGAAATTTGTTATGTGGGGGTTTTCGGGGTGAAAAATCGATCTAGCTTAATTTCAGGTCCCGGGAAACTCAATTTTTTGAGTTTTTGAACTAAGCTCGGTCACCCAGATACCTACTGTTATTAACATGTAATAAACTATTTATATTTTAATCGCCATATTAAACAGTTCATAGCAAAGCATTATTATAAGACGATTACGGCATATGTCAGTTACGTAAAATGAAAGAAAACGCAAGCCATTTGATCCGGATTAACTACCTGGCGCACCTGAACTATTATTGATATATACGTTATGTCCACATTGGCATATAAAGAGTACCGTTTACCTGCGATACCCACATAGAAATAACAAAACTGATCATAATTCATAATAAATTATAGACAACGTACTTTAGTGTTGAACAATCGAAATTTTTACACTAAATAGTTATGATCAAAATAAATAGGAATATATACTAACTAATGATTGAACTTCCTAAAAATCGGGCAAAATATATGTGAGTGTGCACGGGAAAACGTCCCACTTTGTCGATTGCTATAAAGCCGCTTTGTCAGTTTATTCATATAAAGATACAAGTAAATCTCGCCTTAATGGTAACCGATAAAGTGGGACATTTTACTAAACACACTCACATATTATAAAGTTTAGTTATACTACTTGTACTTATACCTACTTAATGTAGGTATTTTGAATGTGTGTAACTTTCAATTTATGGTTTTTCATTTAAAATTGGTACAGAAATGCGTCCTTATTCCATTTGCAGAAAAGTTTAGACATAGAACACCACATATGTTTTACATGTGTGCCCAAAATTGTGCCCGGTTTCGATTTAATACTAAGTCGCTGTCAGAATAATAGCCTTATTAACAGGTCATAAGGACACTTAACACATTATAACCTAGAGCTGCCATATGGCACCCCATTTTAGCATGGAAAAATAAAATCATGATAAAGCTTCAAATGATTTAAGATCCCTTCAAGAACAACGATTATACTAGATTTTTTCCAAATCCAAGAACTAAAAAATGCTATACAAGCATGATGTATACAAACTGATAGTGAAAATGACACTTAAAAAAAAAGTAAACAAACAAACCTGCGTGTCAAGTTCATGGCAGCGCTGGGCGAGCACCTCCCTCATATCCGTATCCGGTTCCGGCGCCTCCGCGTGCGGCGCCCTACCGCCCAGCGTCAGCGTCTCCAGTTCCTGGGCACAAACACAAACATATCTACATCTCCTTCACACTTATGATCAAATCACTGACTAAAATGAGACAGGTATCACTGGCGCGCGCGATCTCACCTGCTAAACTTAGTCTACTAGATACATTGTAACGCGACGCGCCCGCCGCATTCAAACGCTCGCGCTCAACTCATGATCCAAGGACATAAAATAAGCGTAACTAAAATATACAGTTTCTTAGCCGTATAAAAATGCAAGCGTTGAAAGCGTGCTTGAGCAATATTGTAACAACGCAAGACATAATGTAAAGTCGCGCCCATATGTAATACGATTATGAGTATTATGACGCGTGAAGTGATCGAGTGCACTAAATTACAGTACTCGTAAAACTATTGTAACAGGCTAGCGAGTGCAGGGGAATCGAACGGTTCACGGTTAAATAAAAGAGGATTTTTACGCATTGGGTATATAAGAACGTAGAAAACGTCAATACGATTTGACATTTAAAAACTTATAGGTAGACCTGAAATCAAAGAACAGTGCCAGAAATTTAGAATAAGGTATCAAACACAATGGTAACAAAACCAAGTAAAGGATTTTTCTGGCAATCAGAGGGGCGGGAGGACGATCTCGCAAAGTTGAGGAGAGGAAGGAGGAAAACGGGCCCAATAACGCTTAATTACATAGAAGAAGCTTAGTTAAGTAGAGTACAGCATGATGAAATAAATTGGTTGGTGTATACGCGTTCGATTCCTTGCGTTTTATCAATGAGAACAACGCGGGTTGCATTTAACGTATCGTGGATGTGACGCGATATAACTACGATGGACTGAAGCTGGGTCGTGGAAGCCTGTTGGACAAACGAGAATGAGCGATCACGTCATCCTATCCTGAAAACTACACAACCAATTAAGCAAACATTTAAATGTCTGCGAGAAACAAAATGTTCACATATGAGATTTAGAAACATACAATGTGAAGGTTTCAGGAGGTTAATTTATATTGAAACATTCGTAATATGGTGTAATTTTGTACTTTGTAAAAACCCAACCAGTACCTATATACATAAATAAATTAGTCTTTACTTTATCTATCATCTAGCCATTAAAATACACAGTTTTTTGTCTAACTCCAAACGATGATTTTGTTTACACCACTTTACCACACCCTGTAGTACTTACTACGTAGGTACACTAGGTACCTACATACATTAATACATATAGCCAATAAATGAATGAACGAGATACATTATACAAATGTATATACACAAGCAATAAGTAAAAAATTACTGAACAGTAAAGTATAACTCACGTGAAGTAGTTATCAGTGTAGCACAGACGCATCATGTTTTCAGACCGAGTAATGAATAAGTATAATTACTTAAAGTATACCGTGATACAGTTATATCACATGCTCAGCTGCATATCAGGTGCATACAGCTAATTGCTTATTAAATTTACGTACAATTATTGTGAAAATGGTTACAAAACTTGAGTGCTTCTTATTTTTAATTGAGGGAACGTTTTATAATTCGAAAAAACCATGCAGTTGTAAGCATTGTTTACAGATTTTTTCAAATTGGCCATCCAAGCTCCTTGCAATGGTTTGTTATTAAACTTATTAAATGTTATCTTATTAAGAATTAACTATAAGTTACTATAATTTTAAATATGACAGGGGCACTTACCTAAACATTTAACAAAATTCAAGTTCAACGTACAATGATGGTACGAAATACGAATTACGATCAAGGAGTTTCATTTACATAGGGACATATGGACATAATATTATGTCCCTATGTAAATGAAACAAATTTTGGTATAACAGACTTAATGTGGCACATTTAAGTCTGTTATACCAAACTTGTAACTACGTTCTATAATATAAACTGTTAACTGGTTCCCCGCGATACAGACGTAGCCTAGTACGGAGACTCCTTACAATTTCTGTCATGATTTTCTTTAATAATAAACGTGTTTCGTATTAATATCCCAAGATTTCGTATTATCTAACTGCCTGTACAGTTAATGTTGTATGCAAATTCATGTCTGTACAGTGAAAACTGTGGTTAGTTACACTAATTAACCCAGTTTATTCACAATGAGCGGTTTAAACTTTCACGATCAAAGTCTAGATTAAGCGTAGGTAAGCTGATTACTATTTGTGAAGTAACCGCAATGAGTATTTTTTATGTGGGGTTTCCCCTGTTTCTTTTGGTTTGGCCACAGATTCTACACATGCAGATACGACATTCTTGTCAAGGTGATAACGCTTTATTATGTGCTGTTGAAGTCGTTTATGTTTGACAATGTTAGTCCCACCACGATGATCCCACGATCGTCCTACCAAGAGACGAGATGATAGAGTGAGCGAGTTATAGTTAGTCGCCGAGCGATGAACTATAAATCGCTCTCTCTCTCTCTCTCTTTAATTCACACGGCTGCGACTATCTTTTGTTCGCTTTTATTGGCGATAGCTCATCACTTACTCGTTTTTGATGGGACCAGTACGTGCCTTAGAGCCGTAATTTCCACCCCCACCAACCTGGGGCCCATTTCTCAAAACTGAAAGTTACAAGTTACAAGCGGAAGTCTCTTTCCAACTTGTCATATTAGACATTGACAACCACTTGTAAATTTTAACTTCGAGAAATGGGCCCCAGGATGTTTTAACAAGCTCGTAGAATGACAATGATCTTCCTTACAAGCTAAACCTTTAAAGAGGGACATAGACAGGCTGCTTGAAGAATTCGTACCTAATATACAAACTGTCCGTGTATAGGTGGATTTAAAGCTTAGCCAGAATGGCGCCAATGTTTTTTCTTTTAAAAATGAAATAAAATATATCATCAGCTATGCCAAAACAAAAAACATTACCAAAGGCTTATATCATTTTTTGTCATAGTTTAGAACAAGTATAATCTGCGCCCATTTTAAAACGACAATCAGTTGGTAGTGCCAAATCGGTTATTCTATTATTTAATCTGCACTTTCTGACCACTCGATCGTATGTTGATTCATATCTTTATCGTAATAAACCACATTTATGTAATAGCCCACAAACTAATTTAACTTTGGGATTAATTGGTATTGTAGCGCTTTCCATTACGTGACTTGTATTTTCCTGTTTTTCGTACCTACGTATTATTGCTTGAGTTGGTAAGACATGTGAAAGTAAGATGTTAATAAAACAATAAGCATATTGTAAAAGAGTGTAAGGTAAGCATAAAGGTAAGCCGCCCAGCCGCCCACTTACAGGCATTATTTTAATAAACTAGAATTCCTCCCTAAATCATAACTCAGCCAGATTATACTAGATTCATTGAATACATAAAGTGTCTAAGACTAATTCGTGCTTCCTATTTAGCAGTGTACGCTGTGTGCATAAATAATAGATGATCAAACGAACTATAGTTGCTCATTATCTTTAGAGTAATCGCAAAACTTTAACATTTAGGGCTGTGTAAGGGTGGGAGGGTTATTATATCTTCGAATGAAACGACTCATATAATAGTGATCGAACTTCGCTTGGGAAGTTCGTTTGATCATCTATTATATTTCGTTCGTTTCATTCTTCAGATATAACATTTACCAGGTAGATGTTTAGAGACAAAGTTTTGCTTTAGGTGGAATGAAACTAGGTATACCGACACGAAATCATATATTGGTATTTCCTCACTGGCATGGTCTTATTAGACCGTCGTCTCTAATAAACAATTATTCTGGTTTTTTTTTTTTATGTATCTATTGTATATACATATATAACTAATGTCCCATGCTAGTCATAACTCTTATTTTTAACACAATATATATTTATATAATCTCTGAATCGGTAGCAGGTCCAACAGGGCGTATCGGACGTTATCTTTAAAATATGGCATTGAGAGAACCGATGTTCTCGATCGCCCGATGATATTAAAATTATTTACAATTTGTATAAAAACATTAGGTAATGTACGTATGGCCATTAGGTAATGTCAATAATTTGTCTTGGTGCAGAGCTTTGCGACCCCCAGAGTGAGTCCCCTGTGCAGGGGGTGGCAGTCTCTGTAATGCGAATGAAGCAAGTTTTTATTCGGATTGAGAAACATTATTTCCGAACTGATGAGGCTCTGCAACAAGGGGAACCAAGGTTGCGATGGCCAATAAGGAAACACTAAGATTCCTTTTGCTTGGTCGTCTACGATCTTTCTTAGGCATTTTAAAATTAACGAAAAAGGGGGAAAGGCGTAAAAATAATTTTCACTCCAGTTGATTGTGAATGCATCGACCGCTATCGCATCTGGGTCGGGTTTCCACGAAACGAAATTTTGGCATTTTGCATTCGAACGAGAAGCAAATAAATCTATGGTAGGTTTACCAAACCGGTGTAATATAGATTCGAACGCTCTATTTGAAAGTTCCCATTCAGTGTCAGGGTTAACTATTTTCCTTGACTCTGGGTCCGCAATGTTTTCTGTTGTATTTATGTATGATGCGAAGATTAATATATTGCGCTCTTCGCACCATTGCCAAATAGTGCGAGCCAAGTCGTTCAGGTGTGGAAACTGGATACCCCCCATGCGATTTATATAACTTATAGCGGTCGTGTTATCGACCCGCAGTAAAATTGCACAATCAGTCATATTTTTCGCAAAGCTTTTTAATCCTAGATAAACAGCCAGCAATTCTAAATAATTTATATGAGAATCCCTTTCTGAGGACTTCCACGTGCCGTTAGCCTTGTTTTTTCCACAGACCGCGCCCCAACCTGAGTTGGATGCGTCGCTGTAAATTTCGAGTTGGAAGCTAGGGAATCTCATACAATTATTAGATGTACTGACTTTATTTAACCACCAGTTAAGATCTTCCAATATGGCTCTAGAGGGTTTAATTTTAGCTTCGAAATTTTCGTTATTTTTTAATAACTCGAGATATTTTTGCCTTTCTAATGTTTTTGTATAAACCCAACCGTATTTCACAGCTGGGCAGGCTGAAACTAACACACCGATGAGTTGTGAGTACTCTCGAATGGTACATTTAGGGAGTTTTAGGAATTTGCCAAGTAATTGTGCAATTTTGTTGCGTTTATTTTCGGGTAAGGCAATGGTCAAATTTTGGGTATTGAATTCAAAGCCTAAAAATTTACAAGTCTGATCTGGATGTAAAGAACTCTTGTCATAATTGATGACAAATCCTAGACATTGCAATAATTTTAAAGTTTCCTTAACATTATCAAGGCACTCTTGATAGGTATCTCCTATGCACAGAATATCGTCTAAATAAATGACAGATTTGAATCCTCGAGATCTCAAATTGGATATCACTTCTTTCATTATCTTTGTGAATACTCTAGGGGCTACGGATAGCCCATATGGCATTGAGTTAAATTCATATATATGATTATTGAATTGAAATCTCAAGTATTTCCTGTCATTCATGCCTATAGGTATGAGCAGATATGCTTCTGTCAAGTCTATTGTGGCTAAAAAACCATTTTGAGGAATGAGTTTTGAGGCCGTGCGATAATCCTCCATCTTAAAATGACAGGGAGCAATAAATTTATTGAGGCCTTTTAAATTTAAGATAAAACGCTTTCCTCCGTTAGGTTTTGGAGCAAGAAAAACCTTAGATATATATTGGTTTTTGACTTTATGGCACTCAGATATGGCTCCTAAATCTAACAGCTTTTGTATAGCTATTTTCATATCTGCCACTTCACTTTGTTCAAGCGTGTTTAACGGAACATGTGTTTGTGTTACCTCCGTGTTAAATGGGATTGAGTAGCCATATCTGATCCAATCCAAAACCATGACATTCGAAGTTATTTTTAGCCAACAGTTATAAAAATGACTTATTCGGCCAGCGTGTACTAGCGTTACGGTGTCTGGTGGACACGTATCGTGTTCAGTTGTGCCGCTGAAAGCGCCCGACGGCTGTAGCTCGCCTACCTGTGAGCGTCTCTCCGCCCCCCTGTTCGACGCGTAGCGAGGGGTGCTGACGAGTTTCCCGAGGATAACGCTCGACTAGTCGTCGGCTGTGCTTTCTTTTTGATTAAAAGACCTTGCTTTCCAACGGTCTTCGCTGCCTTGACTTTTTCAGCAAATTTATTACCAAACAGTGTGTCGTCACGTTCTTCGTCTTGAAGAACTTGCACGAAAGACTCGTCGAGACTATCAGTGACGACTTTTTTGCGACTCTGAGTATATGATGCATGAAGGTCACACAGGATGCGGCAGCTGCTGCTGAGGTGTTTCATAGCTCTAATTCCGTTGGAATCGGCACATTCAATCAAAACACCCATGGCACTGTTAATGGCAGTAATCCCGTTGCCGAGTTGTTGCTGCATTGCAGCCAGGTTTTTGTCTCGGTTTTTGACAATATCGGTTACGGAAGTTGAAATCTCCACGTTTAATTTTGGTGCTTGTAATAATTTTTGTAGGTAAATACGTATATATGCATACGAGTTCAAATATGGCAACGTACGCCTCCGTACAGACACCGGCATAAATAAGAGATGATTTTTGTACCTTGTCGCTTTAAATCGTTTGACATTTTCGTATCACATTTCAGACAAGACGTTAAGGTAACAAGGTACAGAAATCATCACTTATTTATGCCGGTGACTACGAGTATGCGGACAACCGGACAAAAGGATTACTGTTTGTATAGTCAAGTGCAAAAATATGGGTGTACAAGTGTTGCTCAAATATATGTCCCATAGTTTTTAATTCTTTAACATACTTTTATCTATAAGCTATGGGACATAATTATACACTTGCCTTTACCATCAAACATTTGGCATCAAAATAACTCATAAAATCTTACATAATGTCACGTGCATACAATTTCTAGGGTTTCAAGCTTTTTTATGAAGTTTCACTTCTTATTCATGTTTGTGCTAGATTGTTTTTTACTTTCCAGTCCAGCCGCAGCTATGCCTAGTATAAAATTAAATCATACTAGCAAAATAAAGAATACACACATGCATACATACATAGGAAATCATTGATACAGTACCGGTCAAAAGTTTGAGTTCACCCTTTGATTTCGGTACAAATTAGTACTTTTGTACGATAATTATCTTCGGTTTGGTAGTCGAAATATGTTTTCAACTTATATTTATTGTTTTGTGGAGATTTGTTTTACTAGTTAAACACAATTCACCTACCTTTCTTTCACTAAAATCTAATAAACATGACGGCAAAATGCTAGTTACATTTATGGCCTTGCCTTTGCCACTAATTGAGACACATCTTTACACGAAACACAGTTTTAGCCAGATAATATAGGCCAAATAATTATTTAGCCTATAAGATTTGAGGGAAACAGATGTTAAAAAAATATAAATTGTTTACGAAACAAATTTTGACGTCTGAACTACAAAAAACTATCTCTCTAAAGCAGTCAATTGTACTGAAAACAAGGAGTGAACTTAAATTTTTGACCGGTACTGTATGCTATTTAAAACATAATGGTCCCATAACTCCCATGGGATCTCTAACACTTCATACTTTCACCACACCCATTGGGACAAAGAAGGAAATAACTGTACAGCTTGCATGATCGACGGAGAGTTCCAAGTCTGTTATTCTGATGAGGTATAATTCTGTCTTACCGCTATTCAAGTTTTTAATTAGATTTGAGTGTTTTGGTGGGGACTGAAAATCAGCGGTCTTCATTCTCATCAATTTTACTACACAAAAAAATAAACATACCCTGGCGATTAGAATGTGTAAGGAAATGAATTACCTGTATAGCTTGCATGATCGATCGCTGACAGGACAGTTCCAGCTCCATTATCCTGGTGATATATTCTTCTTTCTTATCGCAATTCACGGCACAGCCTGCCAAAATGAAATAGAAATATAGTAAGATGCCCATTCGTTTATTTGCTTAAATTTTTACACTCATAAATATGTGTAATTTTCCATCAAAACGTCCCACTGTATCACTTGCCGTTAGAACGTTTTAACCGGTTACTCGAATAAAGATATAATATCTGGGCACATAACAAATTTCTGCGAAATCGTTAGAGCGGTTTCCGAGATCGTCAGTGTAAATAAATATATATATAAATAAATAAATAAATAAATAAATATACAAGAATTGCTCGTTTAAAAGTATAAGATTAAGAAAGTGAGACGTTTTACTAAACATCTACACATATGTAATAGGTATTATGAGAGCATAACAGCGTACCTATTCACTTTCAGTATTTTTTTTCGCGTAGGCAAGCATGTATGTCTTAAATTTGTTCTGAAATTCAGGGGTGATTATCGTTAAAACCATGGTATCTATGTACCAATCTCCTAAAATACAACTGATATAATGGATTTATTCAACCTATAGCTTCAAGTATATTGGTTTATTATGGCGCTGACATTGGCCGTCCATTCTTATCAATGGAGCAACACATTGTCCCTTATTGGTAGGTGCGACGACATTGATGTTCACGTTTAAATAAATTATTGAATGAGGGGCGATGTAGTTGCCCTATTTTTTTACATGGTAAAACTCTCCAATAACTTAGCTTAAATAAGTAGGGGTTGGGTCATAAAATTATTACTCAACTAGCTACCTGCCTGACTTTGCACGGATTAATTTATAGTTATAGGTACACCTACACTTAATTACCTACAACCTACCTCAACAATCACTTTATTGATAGGTGTAATCCGATCAATTGCATGGTTTTGAGTTTATCACGAACATAGACAGAAAGAGCTGTGACAGGAAGTCTCCTTCGCAAAACAAAGCTCTGTTTTATAACGTGTAGCGAAGTGAGACATGTACTATCAGCTGCAAGTGCATGGAGAATTAATTCATTGATAAACTCTCCATGCACTTTTGCAACTGATAGTACATATCGCGGACGTAATTTTGTCTTAAACAGTAGTGTTTGCGACTGTATTCGAATTATTTAAAGCGTTGCTTCAGCAGCCCCTTTAAGATTGTCGAACATCAGATGATATCTCCCTAATATAATCATTTAAAACGTTGACTGTCCCACTCCCAACCTAAATTATTAATCTTACGGCTTTAAAATTATACTTGCCGTGACCCATATCTGGCGGGTGGAGGGAAGTTCACTGTCCTACACGGGAAGCTTGGTCGCGCGATAGACGATAAAATAGCAGGCCGTCCCTATCGCACTATTTGTAAGTGCGATAGGGACGGCCTAATATTTTATCGTCTATCGCGCGACCATGCTTCCCGTGCAGTGATAGTGAACTTTTTAAAATGGTATTGGGGCACTTGCTCATATCCCATAAATGAGAAGGGACATTACAATAACTAACAACGAGCAGGGTTCCAGGATATATATCAAGATACATATCAGGCGTCCCTATATTACAAATATCGATAGGGATATATCGTCTATCCGCGACCATGCTAGCAGTATCAAGATATATATCATATATCGGATATAAATATTCGACGATATATATCATTTTTCCGATATATAACATATTTCAACACAAAATGGTTTTAAAAAATGTAACATTGTTAAAATGTAGTTTTTTTGTGTTTGTTACTGTTTTTCTACTAAATTTTATGTTTTTAGTAGATTTTTCCTTATCTAAAATAGTATTCATAAATAATGCAACAAAATAATAAAATGCCTTCCATACAAAATGGATATATATCAACGTTGATATATATCATAAATATCCGATATTTTGATATTTATTATAAATATCGGATATTTTCGAACCCTGACAACCAGTACCAGCCGTGTTCATAAGGAGTTCGTATTGTTTACATAGATATTATATTATCATTACGTGACCAATACAACATAGTGATTATCGTTCATCAGACATTGACTGATAAGCCAGTTGCACATATAATTAACAGATATTTTACTAAACTCGTAGTCACAGCACAAGTAGATTAAGTAAGAACAAATGTGAGTGTGCACGGTCCCACATTGTCGATTGCTATAAAGTCGCTTTGTCAGTTTATTCATATAAAGTTACAAGTAAATCTCGCCTTAATGGTAACCGACAAAGTGGGACGTCTTACTATTAACACACACTCACAAATAGGCATTTGCCCGCCTGTTTCTATTTCGCGCACATTAGTATATCGCAGTTCTGACCATTATACGAGCGTGATAGCAATATATTATGCGATACATACGTATGTGTACCTAGTTTTAATCGTTTTATTAATGTAATCTCCTTTTAATATGTGGTGCACAATAAAGTATATATTATTATTATTATTTGTCTGTCTTTTCCATATCTCGGGACCATGGGGTCCCGGACCTTTGGGAGGCATGCGTGGGGCCGAAGCCAACAGCACAGAGGCCCTTTTAGACATTTTAATCTAAAGGCAAGGGATACACGTGGCGGATACCATCCCCGAGCGCACAATATGATACAACCGGAGATGGTCCCCGCCAGGTGCAAAGACTATTGTGCACTTTTGTGCTGCGATGGGAGCTAAGGTCATGGGTTATTGTTTTGAAAGTTGGATGAACTGGTTAAAGGGCTATGGGAGGAGACTATCGGACACCTGCCGTGACAATTAGTCTCACAATTGTAAAAGGCAGGCGGTGACTCGCCAACTCATTGAGTGGGCCCTGCAAAACGGCCGCACGCACGGTGCGACAACAGAGCAACACTTGAGAGATTATTATTATTATTATGTGGTACGATATACGTAAATAGAAACAGTTAGGTCCTGTACCAAATTTTTAATGCTCAATAAACTACGTAATTTCTAGACAAGCCTGTTTAATTTAACTCAGAACTCTCAGAAGAAATGTGATTAAAGAACTCACTAAGGACAAGTTGCAGTAGTCTCCCTAAGTCTGATGGGTCGGCATGTTCAGCAATATTGACAACATCTGGCCGTGAGAAGTCTTGCAAGCTCAAATTCAATATATCTTGATGATAATCTGTAACAAAATCAATTCTGTAAAAAACATAATTATGTTCATTTTGTTAATGTTGTAATGGAAATCTCTTCTAAGAGCCCTACATCATTAATGGGGGATAACATGATACCTATAGGAGGAGGCCTATACCGGAACAGGGGCCATGTCTTAACCACGTTTTTAGATTGAAATATTTATAATTGTTAAAACTTATTTTAAGTCAAGGAAATAAAGGCTATGTTATGTTATTAACATGATACCATCATGGGTTTTGTATTGGAACCAGTTCAATGCACAAATATACAAAATTATATAAAGTTCGATTTTTTTACATTTTGTATGCTCTTATCAAAATATGATTATTAACATAGCAACGATAATAAATACATGGCAAAGTTGATAACTTAAAGAGCAGATCTGCTCCTAAACAAACCAAAAGTTAAAGAAAAGCTACCATGTTGTCAGGAAGTCATTTTATGAGCAACATAACAGAGCATCCTTATAATAAATGATGACAATGTGGTACCATTTGATTGAGTAAATCTGCATAATAAGTGCATATCAACAAAAATTCAGTTTGAAGTAAACATCATCAACACATTAACAATAAGGGCATTGTAATTAAACAAAAACCACAGTTGATACTTTTTTTTATACTATGTTGATGGCAAACAAACATATGGTCCTCCTGCTGGTAAGCGGTCACCGTAACCCATGGATGCCTGTAACTCAAGGAGTGTCACATGCATGTTGCCAACTTACCAAATACACCTTCTAATATCTTTTTCAGGTTGCTGACTTTTAGCCTCCAGTTGTGACCCACATCTGTTTTGATTTTGGTATTCCATGATGGAGAGAAATATTCTGGAGCAACTTGTGTAAGAGCCTCCGCAATGGCCACACCATCTGAGAGTTCTGTAAGAAAATATTATTCATGTCTTAGGAGTTACTTAAACAACATAGAAACTTTTTTGCTATGAAAATAATTTAAAAATGTAAATAAAATTAGTTATTTAAACAGTGACCAAAAAAAAAATTTCTTCGAACATAGTACAGAGCAGAAAAGTTGAAGGGACACATTTTGGAATGCATTCATTAAGTAGGTACTTTAACATACAATAGGCTAGTTTCCTATACTTAAAATAAAATATTTTATGCAGTGCACGAAATAAAGCACCACATAATTAGAAGAATAATATGGACAGTAGTTGTTTTTAAACATAATTTCTATTTAATAAGTCAAAGAGAAAGATATAAAGTAAATGAATTGGCTGTGACGTCACTCCTCAGTATTTCATAGTAATTCCATATTAGCAAATTGTTTTGACAGTTCATAAAATGATATTAGTACCTAAGTTTTCATTGTAATTTTCTTTTCTTTTGTGAATATGTGTATCTATGGACTAAAGTTGCCTGAAATAAATGATTTAATAATAAAAAAATTAATAAAAAGAAGCTGATTTGACTAGTAGGAAACTAGCCTATTCTATTTTGAATAATGTTTATTACAGAAACTTTGCAGCCGTTTGACTGAGTGCTTCTTGCTCACTCGGAAATCTGAATAAAAATTGTATTATTTTTTTTTTATTCAGCATATCAGAATTTAATAAGATCAAGCAGACTATATTTACAATAGTATTACAATTGCAGTGAATGAAATGCCATTCAAAATGTGACTATTAAACAGCTATTCAAATGTCAAAAACTACTTTGATGACTAAGCTGTGGGTGGAAAGACTATTGTTTTAAACCAACTATCTGATGGAGACACTCATTGAGATATAGTATTTGATGATGTCTCAGACTCTGAATGTACTAAATTTATTATATTACAACTCTAAAATAGCAACATAGACAGTATATATATTTGTTAAAGTTCATAATGTACTTAGGCCTAAGACTTGATGGATATTATATGAAATGTGGTCTCTAAGATTAAAGACAAGTTTAAATGTAAGAATTGTTGCATCCTACACTTGTTTGTGGATGAAGCAATCAAGAGACAATCACTTTCATTATCCCATTTATTCAGTCTTGTTACCCTATCAGAGTAGGTAGTGTCACTGATAACAAGAGTGTATAAGGCGATACTCTAACACAGTTATATTAATACAATATTTATACTATTTTACCTGATGGATTTCCATGTTTAGCCTTAAGATTTAAGGTCTGCAACCATTTAATGAGATTGTCACACAAAACTATGCTATTTGGTTGCTCCATTCTAGCATGAATGGAGCGTATTGCACTGTGAAGTCAATTAAATTAACAGTAGAATCGTGCCTAATTAAAAATCACATTTGGTCGGATAATAAGAAATAAGGAATTTTAGATATAAATAGAAAAATAAGAAATGTTTCCCGTCGACAGTAGTGAACCGTAGCGTGACGTTTGCTGGTGCGTTTATAAAGATAGGTGTTGACAAGTTGATTGCATTTACATAGATGGCCCTTGCACTCGGCGCATGTAGCATGTAAATTTATGAGTCTTCATTTCTAAATAAATTACATCGTAATGAAAAGAGTATTTCGTGAGTACTTTAGATTTACATTCTTGCAACTCCATTCAACTGTAAGGCACCATATAATCTGGCACAACCAGTTTGTCAGTAGAAAGGCTCGAAATTCAAGTTCATGCATTTTTTTTTACATTAGCCACCTTGTTCAACTGCAAGAAGTGAAGTGAATCATAGGTTTATTACCCCAAACTTGCTATAGGTATAAATCCCTGCGCTAAATATACTTTCTCCCGTATCTGTTATACTCTGACACAGCAATCTTGTCAGAAGTGTGGCAAAGTCCAGTAAACTTTGAGAATCGTTGCTTTGGTTTCCTTAGTTAATATTTCGATTATTCTCATTAAATCAGAAACCACACCTAAGGAATATACATATCTACAACTATGATTACGAACTTTGTTACTAAGCAAGAAGGTTCAATTTTATTTATATAATTTCTACGACTCTATAGTTGGTGAAAGGTTTGTGGGAAGTTAAAATAAAATCAAATACTTATTATTTAACAAACACATGCACAAACATATTTTTGTCCCATTGTAGTTGTATGGGAAAAGTAATTTTGAGTTATTTTTAGGTATAGTAAAATAAACAAAGTGTACACTTGATTAGGTATTTCACTTATTTATTAATGTCTAATACACACGCTCTTAGCACAGTAATTATACGGCAGCATTTACAGTCTCCAAATCGTAAGGTAAATCACATCCCTTATACTTGTCTTCTTTTACTGCTTGTCTGACAACTTTGCCCCATAGCGGATCTGTACACAACAGATGAGGGTTACAAAATAGAATGACGGCGATTTGAGCTCTGGTCAAAGCCACGTTCAGTCTTTTCGGATTTTGGACGAAACCAAGCGCATGTTTTCGGTCGTCCATTAAATAAGCCTCTGTTGATCTTACTGTTGATATGAGTATGATTTTCCTTTCTTGTCCCTGGAATTCTTCGACGGTTCCAATTTTCGGCTGAGGTAGTCCCATTGACTCGAAAAGCACTCGGAAGTACTTTGTCTGAAAGAAATAATAAGGTTCAGCGATTACAGAAGTTATAAATATGAAAATTTCAGTCATTAATCCTAAAATTGACAATGCATTGATACTAGTAAAGCAGAGTGTATATTCATGCCAAAATGCCTATTTCAACAAAAAATGGTGACTATAAAATTCAAGATAAGTATGCTAGATAGGAAAGCACCTACCTGGGCTATATAAGGTGTGATGATCCCAATATCATCAGGTGTGACATTTCTCTTGTAAAGTTTGCATGTCATCAGAGCCACCATGGCTGCCTCTTCGCGATTGAACCACGAAGGACTATCTTCAGCCCTGGCGTTCACGCCTTTAATGCCGAATACGAATACACCACCCTCAGTTCTCTCCGATGAATCGAAGACTTCCGAAACAGTGTTTATTGTATCAGAGATCCATGCTTCATCTCTGCCCATCTTAGGCACGAGGGAGGCATCATAAAACATCTCACTCGGCAGCATTAAGACTTCTTCTAAAGACCTGTAGTTGTAGTTCAATTTGGTAACCAGCTTCTTATTAAATCCATCTTCATAGGCCACGAAATCTCTTTGGTATGGGAAAGTCTCCAAAATCCGAGACAAATATGACTCATTCATGTTAAATTCCGTGCAATATTTCGATAATATCACAGGTCCTAACTGTTGTGGATCCCCAGCAAGAATGATTTGGCCGTTTTCTTTGTCAGTAAAAGTCAGGGGTATCATAATTTCTGGCTCGGTTGCCTGTCCTGCTTCATCAACGATGATATGAGTGAAATGTCCGCGAGGTAACCCCATCTGCGCAAGCGTCCCAAGGCAGAAACAAGTACCGATAGTCACGCGATGTCTCCCGATGAAAGATGTTTGGCAATTCAGGTTCACTCCATCTTTCCTGACTTGATAATTTGGCTTAGAGGTTTCCTCCCTCGCTATGTCCATCGTAGCACAAAAGGGCTTTATAACATCAGGTAAGTTTTCAGAATCAAGGAGATAGTTGGCTATAAGTCTAATCATGGATCCAGAGAAACGGTCTCTATATTCAATTAGTCTTTCCGTGATAAGATTAGCTGCACTGTTTGAAGGCGTCGCAACCAGAATCCTGCTGTCCGGTATGACGGTGATTATTTGTAGAATCGCTTCAATCACTGTGATTGTTTTTCCCGTTCCAGGAGGTCCATAAATGCAGTATGGCAAGGGACGACATTCTCCCAATAAAATGTTTGTGACTGCAGCTTTTTGTCCAGGGTTAAGGAATTTGTTAAACCACTTGATGCTGCCAATATCATGAGGTGACACCTGCTGCGGGCGAGTCACCAGACGCGATGGAAATAGTATGTCAGGGCCAAGATTCGAAATAGCTAAATTAAGAGCTTGATGAGCTCTTCTATATACAGATCTATTAAAATGGAATTCAACAGAAACGTCACTTCCTGAATAAGTCTCATGGAATTGAGGACTGAACTTGAGCAAAACCAAATCCCCTCTGACTACATGAATGTAACCTTCAAATTGTGTCGAGCTCCAAGTATCTTTAACAATCACTCTGTCACCTTTTATCAAGCTTGGTCTTCTTTCACATAGCCCTTTTATTTCTATTCCCAAATATTCCTGACAGTGAATCAAGTACACTTTAGGCATGTCATACACTCTCATACAGATATTTGCTTGTATTTCCTCCATGTATAGCAATGTATGCCATCTGTCGAGGTAGTTAGTAATGTTCAATTCTTGGCATAAGCAGGGTAAGGCCATTTCTATCCTGTCCAATATCTTGTCGTAATCATTGCCATACACAGTTTGGTCAGAGTTTCCTAAAACAACCGCCCACACTTTGTCCGGTATTGGGAAAGACCCCAGTCTAACTGGTACGAAATTTGGAGCTCTGAGAGGCTTTACACCGGGGATAAAACCCCTGTCTTTATACCTCCTCACGTCTTTCATTCCATCAATCTTTTCTTGTTCGGACTTAAATCCAGAGTCATTTATAAATCCATTGTTATTGATTTGTTTCATATTGTTGTCTACAACATTGATGTTAATGAATCTCTTTACTTGGAACCCATTGAACATGAATATCAAGCATTCTTTGCTGCTTCCCAGCAACTTTGGGTAGCAGGTGATGGTGAATGAAACTGTGCGCCCGGGATAAATCTTCATTGGGCGCGTGAGAAAGGGTTTGACTTCAATTTGGGAATCCCTCCGTTTGCTAAGCATGATCCACTTATTGAGGAAATAACTTTGGTCACTGTTGTTTGTGATTACTAAATTTATATTCTCACTTTGGTGAAAGTCCACATTCTCAAAGACAAGTGGATATGTTACTGAGATTCTCTTTTCTTTCTCCAGTTCCAGTGTAATGTTTTCCTCAGGAGGCTTGTTGTCATTGTTGTTTTGATGGACAGGGCTACTTTCTATAATCATCATTTTTGTTACCCTCCATGTGCAAGCTCCCTGATTGCTTTCTATTGTTTCTACCATGACCTGGACAACAATAAAATATAGAATGAAAAATTGGAATAATATGCATCTCACATAGAGGAATCTTGATTAAAGAAACCCTAACATAGAACAAGAAAAATAGCTTCAAGAAAAATAGGTTGAGCAACCTTAAACTCAATAAATCAATCATATCTTCATTGTGTTCATCTTGGTACAGATACAGCTGACAAATACAATAAGCAAGGCACAACATGAGACCCTGTTAGTGTATTGAAAAAACGGTAACTAAAAATACACTCACAAAAAATTCAACTATGCCTTGATTCTGTCACAAGTAGTTTTTACTTTACAGGGACTGAAATTAATGGGCACACATCCTTAATTTTATTACCTTGGCTCCTACTTGAGGCATGCTACCATTCTGCACAGACTGCTTATTGAAGAAGAACTGCCTGTCACAAGTCCCAGAGTCCCCATTCCAGCTGGTGACTACAGTGCTTTTTACTTTACTTCGCAATGGCTTGAGTGAAAGAACTTTCAGCACCTGCAATAAGATGGTCACTTTTTTTTTATACTACGTCGGTGGCAAACAAGTATACGGCCCGCCTGATGTAAAGCGGTCACCGTAACCTATGGACGCCTGCAACTCAAACAGTGTCACATGCGCGTTGCCACCCCATTAGAAACTTGTACATTCCCTTTTGCTGTGTTAAGTACACAGCAAAAAGAGTGTACAAGTTCCAAGGAGGGTTCGGGTTGCCGACGACTCAAAGGACAATAAACGGAACAAGTTAGTTCCGTAAGTCCTCCCGTCATCAGCACACCGCACCCTCGTTGAGCTCTGGCAACCTTACTCACCGACAGGAACACAACACTATGAGTAGGGTCTAGTGCTATTTGGCTGCGGTCTTCTGTAAGGCGGAGGTACTACCCCAGTTGGGCTCTGCTCTAGATTCGAGCGAGACGATATCCGCTGTGCTGTGCCCTACCACACAAAGCGGAATATCATTCTATATGCCCTACCTCCTACTATATGCCCTACCTCCTACTAGTTCCTACTCCTACTTTTGCCCTACCTCCTACTCCTACTTTTGTGCATACTGTATAGTCTTGTTTTTTAAACATTTTTGTTAAAAATACACTAAATGGACTTGATACTATGAACTTATTGAGTTTCTGTGACTCAATGTTTACCATTATCAATTATAAATTAAAATAATCTGGACTCAAAATTAAAGTTTACCTGAGTAGCAGAAATATCAGCAGGCTTATCATCATTGTACTGCACGGTACAACTCAGCTCCAGCCAGTCCCCAGTCATAGGTATAAAATTCGCCTCCACCTCGTCAAGACTGAATTTCAGATCATTATCCTTCAAATACACCAGTCTCTCCTCCCTGTACCCAACTTCCCCTATTATTACATGTTCTATGACTTTGAACTTATCTTCTTCAATATCCATGGAATCACCCCAGAACGGTCCATAGTTCTCTAGGACTCGCACTACTTTGATAGCTTCATTTTCATCCTCGTAGCCAAGGTATAGCACCTTGTCATTAACACTGAATATTAAGGGTGAATTTGATATATCAAAATAGAGGCTCCCGTCTATGAGAATGTAGTTGTTGTCACCTGTATATGTTACTAGACCTAAAAAATTGTTCAATTAGAATACACTAAATTTAATTTATAAAATGATAATAAATAAAAAAATAAAATAAAATAAAATGTGTTTATTTCAGGCAGGGCCCATATAATATTATTAGTAACATATTACATATAACACTTAAGCTATATTAGTGACTTAAATTAGGAGGATTAGGAGGCTAATTAGATAATTAGGAGGCTTTTGAAGTCTAACACTTTAACAACACTAGCATTTTATTTAAGAAATGAGTAGTAGTCTACCAAGAACATCTTCACAAGGATTTCATTTTCACAGCTAAACAATACATTAATAGATGAAACATATATCTGACAGAAATTTGCTATACCTGTTCTCTGGAAACATGCCACATTTCTTGGTATCTCCTGACTTTCCGGTTCAATGTCATCCTTTAATTCTTCTTTTAACGATTCTATATCTAATAGTTGATCAGCTAAAAAACTTTCTTTTGAATAATCATCCTCTTCGGGTTCTTTAGAAAACAAGTTATTGAAGAAAGATAACACATAGGACAACATGTTTACTTTTGGTTGAATTTAGTTATTGAATGAATCCTTTATCGTAATCAAAGGCCCATTCAGTCACCTTTATGTATTCAAGTTCTTTTCTTAGAGCTTGAATCCGTTTTTGATGCATTTCTTTTTCTTTTACCGATGTCTCTGAGCAGTTGCTGTTACTAACATCTACATTGTTTAGAGATTGATCCAGTGCTTGGATACGACTCTTTGCTGTGCCCTGCAAAAAAATTTGATAAAGAAAACATTTGCGTGGCTGTACAGTGGTTCTCTTTATACTTACGAATTACTTACTTGAGGAGTTTCGGGTTCCGACGGAGAATATGCAGACTGGGAGTTGTTACTCGATGTAGACATTACTTCCGATCGATTTCGATTAGATTAACTTTTTCTCATTCGTTATTTCTGCTGGAAACAAAAACAAAGTCAGTAATCAGAGCAGAAGCAGAGGTTACGTTGGGTACGCTCAGATACCACCTTTTAGAAATATAAATTTACTCACACTCACACTTGTCAACTCATAAAGGAAACGTGTATAATTACAGAATAGAATCCGTAGAAAATATGGTGGTAGATATAGGCGCATAATATTTTGCAGCAATAAAAGTGGTAAAGTGGTATAATTTAAATTTGACGCAATGTTTTACTAACACTGATGACAGCTTTGTCCAAAGAATGTCCGCACCCTAGTATAGTTACGTGGGGCTGAACGTGGATAATCATGTAAATACATAAAATAACAAAGAAAATGGAGCACTATAGTGGCTAAGTTAGGAAAGCAGATTCGGATTTTTTCCTAAGTAACTAAAAGAGAACATATAAATAGTATGCGCGAGCGAAGCGAGCGCGATTTTTTTTTACTGGATTTATTATAAGTCAACCCGCCACCGGGGAATCCGCGAACTTTCAAGCTTTTATGTTCTGCAGAGCTGCGGTCTTTGACATATTTTGGGATATCTTGACTTCACAGGGCGCCTATGTTCCCGACTTTTAGGCCTAATATTTCCCCATCACTATTATTTTTATAATACTAAGCACAGAACTAAATCAAGATAGAAGGAAAAAGTGTATCTACTTCGCGTGCGGAAAAGTTAAATAGCGAGCAACATTGTTCGCCGCGCAAGTCAGTCTGCTCCCGACCGCTGCCCGCGAGTGACATACAGTGAAAAATACAAAATGGGTCGGTATTCGATAATTAACTGTTCAAACACCACCAATAAAAGCAAGAGTGTTAAACAAAGTGTTTCCTATCATCGGTAAGTACCATTTGTCCTAAAATATTTTTTATTAAATAAAAAACACGATTTTTCTATTTTTATCATCAAAACATTAGCTGACGTACGGCCGTCAAACTAGTTTTCCATTGCGGCTTTAATTTGACGAGTCCGACTTGGCGTGCGTTTAAAACAAGCGATATAAAAATAGGCTATTCAAACTGTCGAGACAAAGTGAAGGTAGATTTGTTATTTTGTTCGTCGAACTCACGTCGAACTTAAGAATAGTGGTGCACCACGGAACTATATCGTCATGTATGCTGCGATTTCCTTATTCGATTTAAAACGATTTTGCGAAGCAGTGCAAATTATAATTATGTTTTTATATTGTTATGAAACTATACATATAAAGTACGAGTGAAAAGTAAATTTAACTTTAAAATAGGTTACAGTTACGGTATTAACGTTGAATTTGTGGTCGGCAGAAAAACAAATACAAACATAATACGCTCTATATTTATTATGAATAAAATTAACTCTAAAGATGTGTTAATGGTTAATTATATTTATATATTACTAAAAGTTGTAACAAATAACATGAGGATAATGAAGTGAGTACATGGTCGATTTTCTTAAAAATATTACGAAATATTAACTAGTATTAATACTTACCTACTAAAATCTTTGTTCCTGGCCTTAATTATATACCTACTAGTGAATTGTTTGTCATCACACGAATACAGGTATATACTTCATTTCACAACGAAGATGAACATCCGATATTTTTAACTTCGGCGGGCATCCCGCAAGCAACCTCCACAATCGATCGAATGGGTTACGCGGCGACAACGTTCCCATCACTAAAGTACACTCGTGACGTCATAGGCTCGACACAAAACGTTACACGCTCGGTTTCGCTGTTAATCGCCGAGCATTTTCCTTCTATCTTGATTTAGTTCTGTGATAGTATGGCAAAAAATGTGATTAAGCTGTCCCCTGTAAAGGTCTTTGAGAATGTCTCAGTCAGGATGATAAATATTGTATAAAAAGTGTTAGTATCCGAATGTACTTGTTGTGCTGTCAATGTCAATGTCAAAAAATTAAAAACAAAAACCGGGTACACACGGTACACAGGTGTTGGAAGGTGTTAGGTCTGCTTTCCATTATTTTTAATTTTTATATTACATGTTTCTATTATTGCATTTCTGTTATGAGTAAAGTAAATCGTCTACACGACCATACACGTTATAGGCCATGGGTTCTGAAAAAAAGAGTGTAATTTATAAAACGAACCTCGAAAATAAAACAGATGATGATGAATTGTTACCAAAATGCTTCGCAATCAGTTCCGATGTGGAAATGAAAGAAATACCTTTAACAGGTGAAGAATATCTTCTTAAAGTTGTGACCGAACGTGCCAAGATTGCTGCTGTAACTATATGTGATAAAGATGTTACACAATTCGCCAAGAATCAATCTCGTTTTTACAAAGAGGTAAGTTAGCTCTCAATTCTCAAGGAGTCACATGAACTAAAAACGAATGTGTAGACATTTATATGTAATTTTTGTGGCGCCAAAACTTACAATATTTTTATTTTTTTGACATGTACTCAACTTGTATTTATTTTTTACAGCCTCCAAGGACGAAACCAGCACCAGATAAACTGAAGCCCACAATCGAATGGCAAGAAATTCAAATTAAAGATTTCACTGATGTTCGATCAAACATGAGTAACATAATAGCTAACCTTACCAAAAGAAATTTGTGGAGTGCTAAAGTGAAAAAGATAGAAATAACTGATCAGTCATTTGTGGGTTGGAAAATATTTTTTGAAGACAATGATTCTACTGTAACATGTATGCTGGGTTTTAATCCTGAACTGCTGGATATAGGATTAGAAATGCTTACAAATATTGTAAGAGAAGTTACTCCTAGGGACACTATAGACCACAAAACAGGTAATTGTAATTTTATTTACTAAATACTTAGAACCACATTTAGTGTAATATAATCACTGCTACTCTATATCTTGTGTGTATTGATTAATAGTAGCATGTTTATGTCCTTGTGCTTACAATACTTTGGTACCTACTGTAAGCTAGTTGGAATCCAAGATTACTTTTTGGGTGTCATAAAACAATTGAACATCAAATAATTACATTGCTTACTTTATTTATCACACAAGTAATCATGTGGTTTTTCTTTGTAGGTAGATGGATATATGCATTCTTAGCATGTTTGAGACACCCGCCACTCTCAGAAACCATTAGCATCCTGCGGAATCTAGCCAGGGCTTGTGCTGAAGTCAGGTTTGTTGTCTTTTATGTGATGAAATGACTTAAAGAATGTACTGTAACTACATATTCTAGTTTTGTTTATTTTGGGATTGGCAAATTTTAATAGTTTTGAAAAGCACCAGTGTAGACTTCAATAAGATTTGTCTAAATAAATATCCCACTCTTGGTGTCATCTTTCAAGTTCTTGGTTCTTTAAACCTTCTTAATCTTTCTTGTTGCTGGGATGGTACACTTTTATTATGTCTCTTGACAGTTTAAATTAAATATACTATTTTTATACCACTTTGCTGACACACATAAAAATCTAATTCATATTCAATTGTTTTAGGTCAATATTAACCAAGAAGAAGAAGATGCCTCACTGAAAGCTGCACCTCTCAATCTGTTTATTTGCATAGTTGCCAGGTATTTTAGACAGCTGGACTTAGCTGATTAGCATTATGATGAATTGATGACCTTTTGGGAAATAATAGCAAAGAAATATACAAATTGAGTTATACATTTTTGACCAAATTTGTGGTTAGAAATCTTTACAAGCAAGTGGTTGACTGAATATGGTACTAAAAATACGTTTATGATGTTTCATTGTGTTCTTCTGGCACTATAAAGTAAAAAAATATATCTGTGCTTCTTTGTAAATAAATTTTTATTTCAATATTCATTGGTATCATATCAGTGCAATAATCCAGTGATATTTTTTGAGTGATTGGCACCCAAAAAATTAGATTCACTATAATTATAGGCTAAAATATTGACAAACTTTTATGACTGCCTCTAAAATATGATAAAAAAGAAACAAAAACCATGATATTGTAAATAAATTTATTTAAGTATAAAAAATACATTGATTGTACCTAATCTGCAATTAAATAATATTAAAAAAAAATCAGACAAATATTTACATCATGTAAATAAAAGCAGTAAACTCCTAATAATCCTAATCATCAACATCAAAATGGACACCAAGTTGTTTTCGGATGGAATCTTGAATTCTTGCGATGATGAGACTGTCTCTGTGGGTCACGTGTGGCGATTCAAGGAGCCCTGAAATAAAATTTAACTCATTTAATTTACATTCTTTAAATTGTTTCAACAGTCAACAAAAGGTCCCCACAGATTTATCAGTTTGCAGTGTGTCGCCGCTATCACACGGTGTCAAGTGTCAATGCGGACCGAAGTCGTTGCATGCTCGCGGCAATTCACCTCTCTTTCAAATCGCTTGCACCTCGTCTGCGCTATGACGCGGCGCTCTTATTTGGCACTGTTAGGTAGCTTGTGCTCTTCTGACATGCAGATATCGTCTGACAAACAGATGATCTGTAGGCCCCAAAACTGTTTCGTATGCGTCACATACTTTAGCTTGTGAAATTATGACTGTATTCGTGTAAGGTCTGAGTGCACGCTCATATTCGGCGTGCAGCGGGGCGGGGCATGTGGCGGCGTGCATGTCAAACAATAGAAGCTCATAAAAGTGTCCTTAGTCGACGCTGCATATGCACGCTCGCCTACCCCACCGCACGCTCCGCCAAACGCACTCAGGCCTCCTTCAACGGTTATCATATAAATTTCTGTATTTTTTAGGGTTTATCACTTTGTATTTACAGTTATTTACATGCATATTTTACCTTCTTTGATACACCTGGTGACCTCAAGAGATTCGTAGACCAACCCTGCGCTGTTCTCAAAGTTGTATGGGATGTTGGATGTGTGTAGTGTGAAGTTTTCCACCTTGCCGTCCACGTGAGTTAGGGTGTTAGGGAAATGGAAAGGTTCTTCGAGCTGAAAAAGAGATTCTCTTAAATTGTTATGAGCAGATTTGATGCTCTTAAGTTTTAAATGATTCACGTTTAGTTTCATTAGACTTATATTGACCGGGATATAGACCGCGTGATTACCTTTTTGATTTTTATTGAGGTCCCGATATTTCGGCGCTGTTGCATGCATCATGATCATGGAACTGCGTCGAAATGTCGGGACCTCGATAAAAATCAAAAAGGTAATACGTTCTATATTCCGGTCAATATAAGTTTGATGCTCTTATGTTTTCAATATGTATTTTCTTCAGTTTTAATACATTCAAAACCCAGCCCAACAGACCAACTTTCTTATTGATCTCAAAATTACAGATGAAGGCTGTGTTACACTAGAGACATGCTAAGAACCGATAGAATATATATTTTCCACTAGAGCTGCATAAAATAAATACGTGACTGGTTGGTTCTTATCAAACACACCGCGAATCCTCGCACATCTATGATGGAACTTTCTAAGACCAAAAATTAGTAAATAGAAGCCTGTAGCGAGTTTTTGAATAGCTTTCTAAATTTATAATAGTATTTTATACAATCGTGATATAATACAAAACTTTTCAGTCGAGTACCATGAAAAAAAATGTGTTTCAGATGCAGAAAAATTTGCCAGGTAGGTATCGCAAATTAGTATAGAATTAAAGTGAAGTGCAATGAAATATTATAGTCGACTAAGTGTCAAAGACTATCCAACACTGAAAAGTCAGCACGTATAGTTTAGTCTGTGGTGTCCTAATTGACAGATTAAAGTCGACGAGTAGAAGAAAGAAGTCCAATAAGCATACCGTAGCCCTTCCTTTGCTGCCCGTGACAGTAGCCTTATTCCACAACTTCATGGTAGCATCCAGGTTTAACACCGCGCGCCTTCCGCCGCTGTACTCCAAAATTATGGTCTCCATGACATCCACTCCCTCTTCGTTAAGGGCCCCAGTGGCTATCACTTTCGTTGGCTCATCGTTGAATATAAACTGAGCCATTTGAATAGTGTACACTCCTAGATCGAGCACGGCACCGCCTCCTAGGGACTTTTTACTGAAAAGAAAAAAAACTTTCCTACTAACCTGTCGGGATTTTAGTAAAGGGTATTGTACCCAGCCATAAAATAAACAGGCATGAGCAAGGGAAACGAGAAGCTTCGGAAGTTTATTTTGCACTCGATATATGCCTTGGAATGACTTAGAGGTAATGTCAACAAGTATACACGGAATCTGTAGTATCTTATATATGTACAGACAGCCAATTAGAACCCTAGGCCACTGTTCAACTATGTCATAGTGACGTTATAAATCAGATTGTAAGAAATCTCTTACTGCTTGTCATTTTGACATGGTTGTAGAGTGGCCTAGGGTTCCAATTGGTTGATATGTATCAATATATACTGAACATAATACTGCCAAAAAAAATTTTATCTAAAAGTTGAATTTTCAGGTTTGTATGAGATTTTCAAAATTTCAAACTTATTGCGGAGGCAGAAGATGTTGATATAAAAATCTGAAAATTTGCACAAAGGTACTACAGATTCCGTGTATATATATACATTCGTTCAGAGTTTAAATATTACCATACACGTATCTAATACACACCTTAGTCTGTCAACAGTATCAATAGGAGCTCCTAAGTTAACCTCCACAAGTTTCACCTCTCCCAGTTTTCCTGAATCGATCTCTTTCTTCAGCGCAATATATGCGGGCGAAAACCTGGACCAGATGCCTTCCATGAAGAAAACTTTTTTGTTCTTCGCGATGTCTATGTCTAAGGCTTGTGCTTGCTTGGAATTGAGGCATAGAGGTTTTTCGCATAGAACGTGTTTTCCATTCTCGAGGAATAGTTTGCTGAGGGCGTAATGCTCTGGGTTTAGGGAGCCGATGTAAGCGACATCTGGAAGAAAGGTTTAGGTTTAAGGAGTTTTGGTCACGATAGGGCAAAGCTTGAGCTATTAGTTGTCTAATATCGCAAAACGGCAGTCTACACTTAAGAAGACCTAGGCTTGGCAATGCGTCTACTCTACTCGGTACCTACCTACAGACGTAAACAATCAAGCAAAAAGAGTAGAAATTAAAAAGTGGCACCATTGTGTTGGGGATATTACCAGGTTGATGATGAAAACTATTACTTGTACCATCACATTTACTTTATTCACTTATAACAAACATATTAACAACCAATTTACAATAAATAATTCAAGACTTCTTCACTACTACTCGTCTGTACTCGAACTGGCCACCGTCACTGCTTGTCCGCCATTTTTATAACATTCCAACATGGCGGAAACTCAGTGACTACTATTAGTCAATTGATATTCTTTAATACTTTCATCATAAATGACAGTAAGATAAATCAAAATAAGGCATTAATAAATAATTACTCTAACAGCTCGGCCATCCTGTTCGAGGCGAGACCCTTCGCCAAAACTGAATGTGAAATAATTCAAAAGAAAGACAATATCAGTTTATACAAGAAAGATTATAAAAGTGTAGTATAATATGCATTTGAAATAATTCTTAAACAATAGAAATACAAAACATCACTTCACTTCATACCGATACCTTTACCACATAATTACGATATGCTATAAAATGGATTTTTAAATATTTCCATAAATCTTATCAAGAAATATAGGCCCGTGAAAAATAAATATATGAATAACATTAACTTCGATACAATTAAATTAATTAAATTAATTACATCTAATTAAATTCATTACATCCAATTGAATTCATTACATCTAATTAAATTATGATAATTAAATTAATTTCACAAGTTATAAACATATTTAAGTAAACAATGCAACACTTCATTTCACACTTCACTCGCGAAACAAGCAAAAAGAACATATTTACACGGTTTTATGACATCACCACCTTATCACACGATTGAATGAAATTCCCGTGCCGCCACGGGCTTCGGCAACATGATGTACCCGTCCGCTGCAACAGCATCATGGGCCACCCAAGCTCTGTCAGCCTGGATAGTGCTGCCGATGCTGCTCATCACGGACGCCGGACATTGCGCCGCCAGACGCAAGCTCGCATACCATGCCAGCGTATGAGGACCCACGGTGGACGATCGAAACAGAGAGGGTATCTTTACCCTGACCCTCTCACCTGGGCACTCCTGGGTCGGAAGTGAATCTACACCCCGACCCTCTCACCTGGGCACTCCTGGGTGGTAAACGAATACCAGACCCTGGCCCTTTCACCTGGACGCTCCTCGGTCCTTGATCTGAAACTTGCAACACTTTCTTTAGGAACATAATTTCGACTGTCTTCGAAATTATGGTAAAACGATTATGGTTCGGTAATCAATTCAATAAGTCATAATGTATCGATAGTCGTTATGATTAATTAAATTATTGTCATCGCCTATTAATATATCTACTGTTTATATATACTGAGTATATTCAAGATTTTTCAGATGTATATATCATACACATTTACAGAATCTTTAAATACTCAAATGACCTGTCAATAAAATATCGCGCCTAGTTAATATTTACCATTTGTAACGTAAACATATTATATTACGCAACCATTTAAGACTAATCGCAAGTACACGACTACGGTGTAGGTCCTTATTATTATTATTTTTAACCTGTTATTATTATTATTATTTTAGGTACTAGCTAAGATTGATGCAATAGTATGCCGAAATAGAAAAACTCTTTGTACATATACTATTTAGGTTACAGGTCAACAATAGCGACACCCGTCAGACATTATATACATAATCTCTTTTTTTTTATATATACCGTGTCGTATGAAAAACCAAATACGATATCCGACGTATCTTTATTCGCGCTGATTACAAGCCGCAAGTGGTAAGCAATTGATTTAATTATCAAAAGATCTATTCACACATAAAGCAAGTATATATTTTCTTTTCATGAAGAGCTATCGCGAATTTAAAGACAAAAGATTATTAATGTTTGCTCTCTAGATTTCAAATTGCACATTTTCAATTTATTTCTTTTATCTATGAAAGGGAAACTAGTCGTTAGTAACGATTTTATTTTAAATCTAATAGGTCTCTTCATAACCGATACAAAGTTTAAGTACTTCACTTTTAATATTTTACGAGCTAAACCTGCTAGGTATTAAGTTTTATATGTTATCAATAAAGTCTCTTTTTTTGTTACTTTATTCTTGATCACCTAAGACTATAAAACATGTAAAGAACTGGATACACGTATTACAAGTAGCCAAAAGATAAATATGTAATTATTGCTGTACTGCTTTATCCAATCAAAAGTCGCAAATAATATACATTCTGATATTAAGGCACAGTCATTTATGTTGTACTTTTATATTAATGTTTCATGTATTTATAAAGGTTGAAATGAAAGTCTTTCACGTTCATCAACGTGCTTAAATGTTATGCACGTATATCCACGCGCTTTGAATCTCGCACGTTCATCCACGCGCTTTAAATCTCGCACGTTCATCCACGCGCTCTAAATCCCGCACGTCCATCCGCGTGCGTCAACCATATTCCACAAGATACGATTCATTGTGCAATACCCTGGCTCAAGTCATTATTTTATACTGGGGCCAAAATACTCGAGTTTACGCGTACATATGACTCTATGACCTACATATGACTGACTCTACATATGACTGACTCTACATATGACTGACTCTACATATGACTGACTCTACATATGACTGACTCTAGATATGACTGACTCTACATATGACTGACTCTACATATGACTGACTCTACATATGACTGACTCTACATATGACTGACTCTACATATGACTGACTCTACATATGACTGACTCTACATATGACTGACTCTACATATGACTGACTCTACATATGACTGACTCTACATATGACTGACTCTACATATGACTGACTCTACATATGACTGACTCTACATATGACTGACTCTACATATGACTGACTCTACATATGACTGACTCTACATATGACTGACTCTACATATGACTGACTCTACATATGACTGACTCTACATATGACTCTACATATGACTCTACATATGACTCTACATATGACTCTACATATGACTCTACATATGACTCTACATATGACTCTACATATGACTCTACATATGACTCTACATATGACTCTACATATGACTACATGTGACCATCACCCGTCATGTCACATGCACCATAATATATAAGCATATCAAGATTGAATCGTTATTCTCAAGAAGCAAACAGATATTACTAATAGTCTGAAACATGTCTTAATGATATTTATTCACACCATAGATGTAATTTTTCGATTTCCCATCGAATTATCACCCATGATCACCATGGTAAAATGCGAAGAATTTTATTTTATACGTTACTTTGATTAAATAATTCTGCCATCACTGGCAATTATAAAATAGTATTCATAAATGTGGTAGCATACCGTCAACAATCAAAATGAGATCAATCAGTCCAATTCGTGAAATAAAACGTTGAAAAACAACACATTTCAATTCGTTGAGTTTTAAAACTTTAAAACGCTAAACATTTTTATAACGAGTTATCATAAAATATCTGAAGATGATTAGAGATACAACTTACTCTCCATTATTCATACCAGGGGTTGGCAACCTTATTATCAAAGTTGTTTATTTAAATTCAGTACTTAACAGAATTAAACTACCCACAATTGCACAACTTCAATTTTAACGGTTAATATAATATGTTAAATTCACTATTAAATATGTATTTGCAAATGAACAGGAATCGTTTTTGTTCAAAATCGTACTTAAAGCATTAAATATCAAAATTAAGAACTGCATTATAATTCTCAGTTTGAATTGAGATCAACTTTTCATAAGTATACATAATTTTTACCAATCTTGTGTTACCGGACACGAGGGATTAAATTATTGAAGTACTTTATGAGAACATATTTTACACAGCATATTTCATTCAGTATGAATGTTTAATTGTTTATCTGATCTGTATAACTTGATAAGCTCGAATATGTATAATTATATTATAATAACAGAATACAACAGCAGGACAATTGCCTCGTTGGAATAAATTACACCACTTTTCGGAAACAACATAAAATGGCTTGTGTTTAACAACTCGAGGCATCGTTAAATAAAGCAGTCGTTTAATCAGAACTTTATTTCTATTGATAAGATACAAATTTACTTTACTCATAATTCCACGATTTCCTTATGCCAATTAATTTATGAAATTTTACTGTCACAAACTGAATGACGTATCATATGACGGCGCTTATTGTGTATCCAGAATATACTAGTCATATAGTTATCAGATTTATGTGTTTCAATAACTAATGGGCAATGTAATGTTACACACCTTTTGTAAAAAGATTTTTAGGTACAAAAGTAAGTCATCTTTTAAATAAAACAATAATGAGAGCTCATCAATTTATACTGCCATGAGGGTAGATTATCAAACCAGTTTCAGAACATGAAGTTTAATTTTAAGAAATAAATATAATACATGTCTCACTTACCAAAGCAATTTAAATGCACGTTTCGTTAAATAAATCCGTTACATTATTTTGACTAAAAAAAAAAAAACCTTACACTTGTGTGGCGTGGCAAAAATCTTATCGATTTTTGTTTCGTCCAACTTCTGAACTGTTGGGGATATTACCAGGTTGATGATGAAAACTATTACTTGTACCATCACATTTACTTTATTCACTTATAACAAACATATTAACAACCAATTTACAATAAATAATTCAAGACTTCTTCACTACTACTCGTCTGTACTCGAACTGGCCACCGTCACTGCTTGTCCGCCATTTTTATAACATTCCAACATGGCGGAAACTCAGTGACTACTATTAGTCAATTGATATTCTTTAATACTTTCATCATAAATGACAGTAAGATAAATCAAAATAAGGCATTAATAAATAATTACTCTAACAATTGTAATGTTGTCTGTTCTTTTTTACTTAATTAATTGATTTGAAAGGGAAGAAACCATGATATTGCCACTTTAATTTCTACTTACCTACTCATTTTGCAATAAGCTTTAAACAATCAGACCAAACAGAGACATGTAAACATGGTGCAAGGAGAAATTTGATGTTCTGTAGGTACAATAAATAAACAGACCTATGATGCCAGTGCTCTCAGCCATCGCCTTGTAAGAGTCGAATACATTTGAGATGTTGTGGAGCTTAGCGAACTCTTCAGCCCTGCTGCGGTCGCGGGCGGCCACTGCTGCTACTACCTGCTGTTAACACATAAGTTGTTATTACGGTATAAATATTATCACTAGGTATATCATAAACATATCGCATTAATAGTATTTTATGCAACAGGCGTTTAAAGGAGGTCAAAAAAGACGAGTGGCGTGGGTAACAATTTGAGGCGAAGCCGAAAATTGTTATTAAGACGCCACGAGTATTTTTTGATTCAGTTAAACACCGTTGCATACAATACTTTTTCTACGACCATGCACTCAGTTTTTAATAGTTTTCTTAAATAACTTTCGTGAAATTCACACTGTTTCCTGTATTTTGACGCAAAGGTTTGCACTGTCAACTCAGCTGCCCAAAGTGCGCAGTATCGTTATAACAATGCGTTGCCATGGTTACAGAGCCAAACAATGTGTTTTCAGTTTTTTCGATACTGCGCGCATGCGCGGAAAGCCGGCGGACGCTGGCTTTGGGGAATAGACTTTTATGAAGGGTTTTAAAGATCTATGCACGACCCTGTAAATGACGAATTACAGTTCGGGAGTAGAAAAATACTATTACAAATACATAAAGGTTTCATAATGTTTTCAAAGCAACCTACCTGATAGTTTCCAGGATAAGAGTTAATTGCATTCACGAAGTCGCTGCTGATCTTTCCAGCGCTAACGATACCCCAGCGGACAGCCATCTGAAAATCAAACCGGTAACTGGTAAAGGTACCTGTGGGTCTCGAGCGATCGATATTAGCGGTCGCTTAAAGAATTGGATAAATTGTACTTAGATACGAGTACTTTTAGTTCTTAGAAATTTATTTAAGTATCTGCACCAACTGTCCCACTAAAATACTCAACTATTATAGTCAAGAGAAAAAAAAATATTTAAATGAAACGTAGTTATTACAGTCAAAGGTTTGCTATCGCGGTTGGTATAGATATCAAAATAAAATAAATTGCTAAACTTCGAAGTTTTTAGGTTATAATTTTGTTTCGGTACATTTTGTTATCTTTTTCATTTACCGCCAATATGTATAGTAGGTAAATAAGTTGCATACTTACTGTAATTGATTGGCGATAGTCACACACACGAGACACTAACGATAAATGCTTCAAATAATCACCAGGCTTACATTTATAACAGATTGGAGTGGATCGATTTACTTTATCTGAAGCGCCTAGTACTCAATCTGTAGCACGTCGCACAAATGCAGAACATGCTCTTCAATTACATAAATGAAAACAATTCTTATCTTCACGTGCACCGAGTGTGCACTAAAACTTGTACTTTTTCATAGAAAGTTACCAGTTTCAATTGCTCTTGTGTGTACTATATCTACCGATAGGCTGGAAATGACATATAAAAAAAAGTCCCGTTATCTCACACGTAGAATGAGATATTTATTGACTAAAATTAGGCCGCAAGATTATTTTCGTAATTTGCACATTGAATCAAGAGCGTAGTGAACTCGTATCGACTTGGACACTCCCTCTGTTGTGTTTTAATTATCAACCAATTTTCGATCTTTTATTGTATCGTAAATAACTAATTTTGTTTAAAAATATCATATTATGCACTACGTAATTTTGTTAGTACTAACATCTACGTGCCAAAAATTGTCATATCATTTTCAGGGTTTACGGGATCAGAATTATAACTAATTCTAATCTTAAAAAATGTTCCGAAATAAACAATTGACGTCTTGGAGTCAAGTATCTATTTGTTTTCCGTGATCATGATGCATGCAACTGCGTCGAAATAACGGGAGCTCGACAAAAATCAAAAAGGTAATCACGGTCTATATCCCGGTCAATATAAGTCTAATGATTAAAACAATTTGTAAAAAGCAGATCAATTCATTTTAATAAAATATTATTCACACAATTTGTATCCCAGTCCATAAAAATAATAAACATATAATGATAAGTAATAAAATAAAACTTAAACTTAATGTAGATTGTAACAATAATAAAAACAACATAGGTATTGAATAATTAACATAAAGAACAATTATATTGCTGCAACATTAAAATATTACGTGATTATAAATTGTTATAAAATATGTATTTCTTTATATACAAAAATCAATCGAATATATAATCGTATTTTTCACTATGCGAGGTAGGGATTACATAATCGGAATGAAGTTTATAGTTAATACTTATCGACCTTTACATTTTTATTTAGGTATTTGTAGGAACAATACATAAACTTGGTACTAATCTTAGACAACGATCAAACAGCCTATATCGAGGTATTTCGAAGGAAACGTATTTGTGATTAAATCACTTGAAAAAAGAAATTGATCTTTGCACTAAAGTAACGTTAGCCTTGCTTGACTTATGCTAATATAGCTTCTATTGAAATCCTACGCTGAATATAAATTGGTTTAGATTGAATGATAAGTCGTCTTTAACCGGTTTTTTTTTTGTTATAACAGGATGTTGCTCATTCAATATTCTTGCAAGCTTGTTGAATGTAGTTAACTAAATACTAGTTAAATGATAAAACACAGATATTTAATAAATGTGGTTTTCGAAAAAGTCCCTTATGCTTCAAATAAAGTTTAATTTCTAATAGTAATTCTGAGAATAAGATCCTATTTGCACAAGAAGCGAAACCCTTTAGATTCGGAACGTCACAAATATTGCAGTACTCTAAACTATAAATGTAATGTAGTTTTGGGTAAATTTTATTAACCATTTTATGGTACATTTTCCCTAATAAAAAAAATCAAAACATTGTGCAATAAACAAACTATTTATGGGGTGTCTTAATCATGATCTAAATAAATAAATAATGATAAAAAAATATGCTAGATTGGGGATCGTATAATTGCAGCATAATGTTATCTTAATTTATAATTTGACATGCAACAAACTAGAGGGTAGAAATAAAATTGTTAATTTTTAAATTACGCTGCTATGAATGTTTGTAGATAATAAATAAATACTTTGTTAATTATAATCACAATTTTAAAATATTCGTGATGTAGGAATAAAAGTTAGTAATATCACATTGTGTCTGATGATCATTTCATACATATCAATTATCTAATTCGATGGTCTATATCACACTACTAGTTCAGAGTCTTAGTTTAAGGTCTTACAATTTTTAGGGTTCCGTAGTCAACTAGGAACCCTTATAGTTTCGCCATGTCTGTCTGTCCGTCCGTCCGTCCGTCCGTCCGTCCGTCCGTCCGCGGATAATCTCAGTAACCGTAAGCACTAGAAAGCTGAAATTTGGTACCAATATGTATATCAATCACGCCAACAAAGTGCAAAAATAAAAAATGAAAAAAAATGTTTTATTAGGGTACCCCCCCTACATGTAAAGTGGGGGCTGATTTTTTTTTTCATTCCAGCCCCAACGTGTGATATATTGTTGGATAGGTATTTAAAAATGAATAAGGGTTTACTAAGATCGTTTTTTGATAATATTAATATTTTCGGAAATAATCGCTCCTAAAGGAAAAAAAGTGCGTCCCCCCCCCCTTTAACTTTTGAACCATATGTTTAAAAAATATGAAAAAAATCACAAAAGTAGAACTTTATAAAGACTTTCTAGGAAAATTACTTTGAACTTGATAGGTTCAGTAGTTTTTGAGAAAAATACGGAAAACTACGGAACTCTACACTGAGCGTGGCCCGCCACGCTCTTGGCCGGTTTTTTTGCCGACGTATGGCATTATCGTAGGCTACACAAAAAACAGTGTTAACATTAATGTCAAAAATTAAAATTCCTACGAACCTGCCATACGATCTCTTCTACTGAAGGCAAGACGAAATATCGGTGCCATTGCCATATCGTGTGCACTTGTGATGCATCAAAACGGTAACTGATGGTGATGCGTGTATCACAGAAACGTTTACCGTTCAGACTGTGAACCGGCTTTAGTGTAGAATTGATTACAATACATTTAATTAATTTTACGATAGCATGATTAAGTTGAAGGGTGATGCGAATCTAACGATACTTCCGATATTTTGATATATTTTTAAAATTAGCTGAATATTCAGTTTCTCTTTTAACAATTTAATGAGATAAGACTGTATACAATTTTTCGTTTTGTAGTAAAACTCTAAAAACTTGTCTAAAACTGGTCACTTTTACCAAAGCAGGTTGCCGACATTTTTTATTACTGAACATTTATTGAATTTACGATATAAGTAATATCCGGCCGTAGCCTTTGCGAAGCCACGGGCAACAAATTCTGACAGGAACCCCGTGTCAGGCTTTGATCGAGACGGGATTTCTGCTGGGCCCCGGTCTGTTGCCTCATAGGGTGTCGACCCTTGGCGCTAGCGTCGAATCACCCTTCACCTTAACACTCTCATGCCGTATAAATATTTCCAAATGGCAGCAATGCTAGTACAATTAAAAGCTAACATTAAAGGCCAGGTCCAGGTCCTTGATAAGGTCTTCGGTGTCCTCGAGCCCTACAGACAGGCGGATGAGCGAGTCCGTAATGCCGAGCTCGGCGCGCTGAGCGGCTGGCACTGACGCGTGCGTCATTACTGACCTGAAATAACAAATACAATATAGTGGGTTAAAATTGCAAACGAGAATAGTAAAACATTTGAAAATTTACGTTTATATGTCACTTATAGCTGCACTTAAAATTTTCTCAATCACACTTTAGGCCGTTAAACACAAATCGATCGACTGCCAGAAGAGAAATTAATGTCTTTATTCAGTATTCACTGAGACTAATGATGAATGAATAAATAAATAGGTAAACAAATGGACACACAAGGGAAGTATTCGCAATTGACTAAACACGCTTTATTCTCGTAAGAATAAGGTTCGGTTTATTTAGAAACGCCTTCTGGTATAGGGAACTTGACTGTAGTTAAAATAAAATATTTTATACCATCCACGAAATAAAGCATCAGATAATTATAAGAAAAATCATGGACAGAAGTTATTTTTTAATCCAATTTCTATTTAATAAGTCAAGTAGAAATATATAAAGTAACTGTGTTGACCGTGACGTCACTTAATTCGATTTCATATAAATTCCATATTAGCAAGTCGTTCAAATTCGTTTTGACAGTTCTTAAAAAGAAGCTTATTTGACTAGGACGCAAGCAGCCTATTGCAGTGTACTGGACAAGAAGTATGATATGAATGCGACTTTTTATTGTGGCGAGGTAAGAAAACGATTTTAACGTTTCACGATATGCCTTGAAATTTCCTGATTTGACGGATGTAACGATCGGCCGCCGACATATAAATCAATTTTTTTGACAGTTCCTGTGGTCTGTATCTTTAGGCATTTAATATAAAACAAAATCTACCCTCAAAAGGCTCCCCAAACCAGTAGAGGGTAAATGGACCAAGAAATGTTATAACTACCCGAAAATTTACAAATTATTTGTTTACGTTTTTTTGAATACCTAAATGTACAGAGTATATACAGCTCCAGCAATAATAGCAAACAGTGTATACTTACGGTAGCTCAGCCAAACTCTCATATCCGCCCAAGCTCTCGGCCAAAGTGAAAACCTTCAAACTCTGCAGGAACTTTCTGGACTCCTGCAGACCGCCTGAATGCTTGAAACTGAATACTCCAGAATGGCCTGTCATTTGTTTCTTCGCCAGTTCGTGTTGTGGGTGAGATTTCAGTCCTGAAGATGCCAAAAAATCGTTAATTTTATTTTTTAAGTACTTATTATTCATGAAAGCACACCATCTCACTCGGTCCTGTTTCACTGACATTGACGCATCGGTCTATAAATTAGGCTTTACGTTACGTGTCACATTAAAACCTGCCTTAGTGCGTTTTCACATTATCCGATCCGATACACATACATTATCGGATGAAGGACCGATATCCTATACATTAAGGATCTTTTTGATTTTTGCATTACATCCTTCCTATGTATATCCGATATCGAATCGGATGTGAAAACGCTCTTAGGGTGACTTACATAACAGTGTTCAGTCGGTCGACCCAAATATGCTATTTAAATACTCATTTATCATTGAGGGTCATCGCGCAAACGATTAATTAGTGATAATTATAAACCAAACAAGAAAACTGTTGTGGTTCATCTGATAAATGCAATATCCATTATCAAATTATATGCCTTATAGGTTAAATACGAAATTATGTTAAGGTGGCTCGCTTTCCATACAAAAAACATCTACCATTTATTTAGTCACCGCACACTACAACCACAGTATAAAGCAGTAATAACTCTTCTAACAAACTTCACTCCGCGCGGTGTGTCGAAAACTACTCTCCATATGCACCAAATACATGCGAAACTGGTAAGTATTGGGCTGGACAGTCGGGGCCTCGTTCGCGCGCTGTGTTGACGTGTTGAGTTCGGGAGAAAATGACGTCAGCACCGAAGACATTTTCGTTACTGTAGTGTTTATGGGTGTATGGAGAACAGTTCTCAAAATGCGGAAATGTCAGAATGTTCTTTAGAATTCCTAGACACCCAGAAAAGTAAGTGGTTGTTATATTTTTGCAGTGTTAGGTACATTATTGCTTACGTAAATGGCGTAAAAGCAGGGGCGGCTCACTCCGCGATCCTTTCACCGCGCTACAAGTACATGCCGGCGGCCGCGAGTTCGCGGCCCACTCAGTGGCGACGACCTTCGCGCGGCGCAATAGAATTCAATGTCGTCTGCACGCGTGCGGTCCGTTTGTTAATATAGGTAATAATTTAGAATGGCGGCGTTTTGTGAACTTCAAAGGAGTGAGCCTTCTGTACTTGTACCTACTATTATATATTCTGTGGTAAAAGTGAGATTTAAAGCTAGAATGACACACTAAAATCAATAAAGATTTATCTGTAACGACATTTAGGTAGATGCTGCGATCTATCTAGCTCGAAAGTTTGGTACCTACTTAAATATTGTGCAAACATCTATTCAAACATTTTATGTAAATACGATTTCGTCAGTATTTAAGAAACAAACACGTACTTGAATCTTTATTAGATAAAAAGGTAGAAAGAGCGTTGGTACTAGCATAGCGCCATACACAGTTACTACGAGTAGGACAGTAGCACAGGTACAACCCTGCGTGACCTTGCGCAGTAGTAACGACCGCGTCGCCGCTGCCGGAGATTAACTACTGATTTATCCTTATACTGTGCTACAACTAAATAAAAATATGCGCATACATCTACTATACATTATCCGTCGTCGCGGTAGTGAATGAAATACATTGTTTCATACAGAAATCATGGACAAATCCTTGTGAATTTTTTATTAATTTTACGTAAATGTGCGTGCCAAATTTTGTGTACAGACACAGAGCCGTCATATTTCGCGCATTTTTAGTTGACATTGTCATCAGTGACATTTGGCTCTTGACAAGTAATTATTTAAAGATATTGGTTTAGTTAACTCAAGCAGACTCAGAAATAATGACGCATTTTGTCAACAAAGATACATATCGTGTATTTCGACACTGCTAATGTAAATCGAAATGGCGTCTCGGTCAAACGACTGACTATGATGCAGAAGATCGTGGGTTCGAATCCGAAGTTTTTTTTAATCATTTGAACTTTTATGGATATATTAAGTATTTTTAATTTTTTTAATGGAATATTTGACTATTACTATATTGCTTTCCTATTTTTTATTTTCATACAAAAATACAATACAATCCTTTATTATGCCTTTGTTGATAAAATAAAATATTACACGTCTGGTATAATACATTATACATAGGTCATAGTGTGGGCATAGTATTAGTAAAGTATTGCATTTACTGAGCTGGTTGACCTATGTTATTGTTGTGTGAATGTTTTTCTTCAACAACTAAATGGTTATATACAAGAATATGGGTACGAGTAGCTTTTGCACATTGTAATTTTTCCTCAGTCACCCGTTGACCACGAACGCTGTAAAGTGTTTGAAACATCGGGATGAATTTTAAACTCATTACGAGTATACGCGATTTAATCCGTTTTCATAGTTTTTATTTCATGAGTAACTATCGCGGTAACTGAAGACAATATTAACTAAATGGTTACAAATAATAATTATCATCAATATAATCTGGTCCAGGCAGGCAATTATGGTCGCGCGATATATGATAAAACATCTGGCCGTCCCTATAATCGCACTTACTAATAGTGCGACAGGGACGGCCTGATATTTTATCGTCTATCGCGCGACCATGCTACCCGTGCTGTACTAGCTTTTGCCCGCGGCTTCGCTTGCGTTAGAAAGAGACAAAAGTAGCATATATCACTCTCCATCCCTTCAACTATCTCCACTTAAAAAACATGTCAATCCGTCGCTCCGTTTGGCCGTGAAAGACGGACAAACAAACAAACACACATTATCTTTGGTGAAACAACGAATTCTTCCACTTCAGATTATAGAGTAACCAGCTTTTCCCATTTATAATAAACTAGCTTTTGACCGCGGCTTCGCTCACGTAAGAAAGAGACAAAAAGTAGCATATGTCACTCTCCATCCCTTCAACTAAATACCCTTAAGAGCCCGTCACGATGGGTAAAAATTCAGTATCTGTCAAATTACCCCATTTACACATACTAACGCACGTCACACTCCCCAACATACTTTTCGCACACTACCGCAATTTACTGGAAGAGGTCAGTGACCTAAGCGAGAGGAACTTAAGACAGGTCTATAGTTTCACTGAAGATCAGTTGTAACGTTAAAATCCCATCAAAACCAAAAAAGGGAAATATGAGCCAAGTTCAATATTATATATGCCTTGGTTGTTGGCGTCAACGACAAAAGCAGTGAGATCTAAACGGGTGCCAAGTTCAATGGCAGTCCTTAAAATGTTTTATGACAATTGATGACATAAAATATCATTTCTTATAACTTTTAGAATAGAATAGAATATAATTAATTTATTCGTTAACACACACACAAAATAAACGTTACAAATAATAAAACATAAACAAGAAGGAGACCCAACGAAATGGTCTAATCTTCCGATCAGACCATCCGGTGAAACAATCACGACAGGCACATAATATGTATGTCACAAATAATAAGAGCCAAATTTAAGACGTTTATGTGAAATAGTTTTTGTTGTGAGGACGCCCATAGAGGCTCCAAATAGTTCGTGTAATATTACACACGATGTTGTCTGCCAGTTCGGTTACTTGAACTTGGCTTGACACGCTGCCGCGTGTTTAGATTGCGGACAGTGTCAATTTAGTGTTACCATCTCACACGAATTGACTCCGATTATTTTTCAAAATAAATTTGTGCAAACACCATATAAAATCAAAACAACTCTGGTGTAAAAAACAGTGCTTCGTTTAATATTCTAATTATAAATGGTTTTAAACCCTTTTCCGAATGAATTAAAATAATTCACTGTTCCTGATCGGTTTAGCCATTATAACATCCGTTATAAATGCACTGAGACAAAGGTTGAGGTTATGTATGAACAGAGGTTGACAGTCAGTTTACATGTAAAATTGTTGCCATATATAGAATTCTTCATTAAAATAATAATTTTCAAAATTTAGTTAAAGTTGTCTGAATCTAAGGTTACGTGCCCCGTGTGCAAACACCATTTAAAAATTATATTGAACGTAAGAAGGTAAGTCATACAGAACAATTTTGTGATAAGATAATATATTATTACAATTAATAATTTCGCCATTTACGTAAATAATCGTTTATAGAATATAATTATTATGATTAGTTCTGTTAGTTTTTTCATACGCCACACTGAATGTTTCTTCGCGATAGAGAATGTTACACACACTGACACACTAAATAATGTGACCAGTATAATGAAAATAAAGTCCAACGAGTTAAAATTAATTTTAAAACTCTTTCATTTTAATAAAGTTTAGAAGACAAAAAATACCTATATTTCTTATCATTGTATTAAAGTTACATATATTTTTTTATTTCTCAACAATAATAAGTAGTAAACAACACAAAAAAAAACGATTTTAAACTGAGACTCTTTTAGACGTGACGATATTTATTTACCTTATTACTTTTGAATACATTCATAGCATGGCAATCTTTTTGTATCCGTATATGATTTCCAGTGTCAAAAACAAATGTCATTGGAGCAAATTTGGCGACACGTCCGCTCCGAACGAGCCCGATCGGGCGTCTGACTAAATAGAATCTGTTCGCAGTTTTGACGTTTGTATGGAAAATTTACGAAAGTTTATATTCAACATTGATTTTATTCGTTCTCTTTGTAAGGAAAAATATGAAAAGGTAATAATTCTGTAGTCCAGTTATCTAGCTTATAAAATAACATTATTTTAAAACTAAAACACGGTCGTACATATTCAAATTTATGAAGATGCCGACAGGGGCCGACCGCATTTTAGTTACAACTTTAAGTAAGTATGTATCTAAAACTAGCTTTTACCCGCGGCTTCGCCCGCGTAATAAAAGTATTCTTATTGAAACGTTTACAAAAAATAAGATTTTCATTTGGATCCGTAGGTTTCTTTGTAGGTACATCTGTCCGCGATTGTTTCGATTAAGGTAAAGCGGGGCAATTCTCGACTGGGGGGCCATTGTAACTGATCTATTTGCTGTACGGTCAGCCAAGAACCTTACACTGCTTTTTGGCTGACTGTACCTTACACATATTACTATTGTTTTAAAATAAATTCTTGCAATGATTGTAGAATTGTTACACAGCGACCACAGCGTAGGTAGTAGGTACGAATATGTATGTATTTTACCTATATAAATATTTATACTGGGGGGAAACTTCATACAACCCACATAGCCAGTAACTCGACGCTATGGTCGGTAGGGTAAAAAGTACTTCCTTGCATTATCGCTTACAATTTTTTCCATTTTGCTTATACTTATTGCAAACGTAAACTTATAAAAGGCAAGCAACGATCTTCTTACAGCACATTGAATATAATAGTTATCACGGATGCAGGATACTCGCCGATGCCTACTTACTAATCCCTTCCCACTGAGCCACCTGCATTTTACACTGCCTAGATATCGATTGCCGACCGATTATTCCGACCCCAATCCCTATTCCGACCCCAATCCCTATTCTTATCCCCGTCCCTATCTCTATCCTTGTCCTCGTCCCCGTCCCTCCCCCGTCCCTGTCCCCGTCCCTCCCCTATCCCTAACCCCGTCCCTATTCCTATCCCTATTTCTATCCCTATCCCTATCCCTTCCCTATCCCTCCCGTCCCGTCCCTATCCCGCCCCGCCCCGCCCTATCCCGCCCTATCCCGTCCCGTCCCGTCCCGTCCCGTCCCGTCCCGTCCCGTCCCGTCCCGTCCCGTCCCGTCCCGTCCCGTCCCGTCCCGTCCCGTCCCGTCCCGTCCCTGTCCCTGTCCCTGTCCCTGTCCCTGTCCCTGTCCCTGTCCCTGTCCCTGTCCCTGTCCCTGTCCCTGTCCCTGTCCCTGTCCCTGTCCCTGTCCCTGTCCCTGTCCCCCTGTCCCTGTCCCTGTCCCTGTCCTTGCCCTGTCAAATTATCATGCTAGGAGGTGAAAATCCTTTCTTAGTGCTATTTCCTCTTATGGCTATTTTGGATATTTTAACCCTATTGCACTACGACAGGGGACAAAATTTCTTTTCCACCTCATTAGATTTTAAAATCGTTGTATTTATCGTAATCAGCGACCCGATAAACAATAAAAACGATACCCATATTGTGTTTTTGACTTTACCCCCTTTGCACCCCTTTAGGGGTCAAATTTTCAAAAAATCTGAATCATGTATTTAGTCATATGTCTTTAGGAATCCTCCTGTGAAGTTTCGTATAAAATAGTCGAACTAATCTTGTTTCCCCATACAAACTTTGAACCCCCATTTGAGTCCCTTAGTAGGCGAACTTTGAAAAATCCTTTCTTAGTGCTCCTCTACACTATAGAAGGAACCTACGTGCCAAATTTGACATCTCTAGGACCAGCGGTTTCGGCTGTGCGTTGATATGTCAGTCAGTCAGTCAATATCTTCTTTTATATATATTTTTGATATTTAAACCCCATTGCACCACAACAGGGGAGAAGGTATTTCACTTCCGCCTCGTTAGATTTTAAAAACGTTTTATTTATCGTGATCAGCGACCCGATAAACCATAAAAACGATACCCATATTGATTTTTTGACTTTATCACCCCCTTTTCACCCTTTAGGGGTTAAATTTTCAAAAAACCTGAAACACGTATTCAGTCATATGTCTTAAGGAATCTTCCTGTGAAGTTTCGAATAAAATAGTCAAACTAATCTTGTTTCCCCATACAAACTTTGAACCCCCATTTGACCCCCTTAGGAGGTGAATTTTGGAAAATCCTTTCTTAGTGCTCCTCTACACTACATAAGGAACCTACGTGCCAAATTTGAAATCTCTAGGACCAGCGGTTTCGGCTGTGCGTTGATATGTCAGTCAGTCAGTCAGTCAGTCAGTCAGTCAGTCAGTCAGTCAGTCAGTCAGTCAGCTTCTTCTTTTATATATTTAGACTAGCTTTTACCCGCGGCTTCGCCCGCGTAATAAAAGTATTCATTAAGATTTTCATTTGGATCCTTAGGTTTCTCTGTAGGTATATTTATCTGCGATTATTTCGATTGCACATAATACTTTTGCTTGCAATGATTGTAGAAATATTACACATCGACCACAGCGTAGGTAATTCTATATACGCTGGGGAAACCTTTATAAACATCCCACATAGCCCGTATTTCGACACTATGATCGGTGGGTAAAAAGTACTTTTTTCTATTATCCCTTACAATTTTTTACATTTTGCTTATACTTATCGCAAACGTAATCTTCAAGCAAGCAAACAACGATCGTCTTAGAGCACATTGATTGTAAGAGACCGCCGACCGATTATCCGTATCCCTCCAACGATACCCATATTATCCGTATCCGTATCCGTATCCGTATCCGTATCGCTAACGCTATCGCTATCGCTATCGCTATCGCTATCCCTATCGCTATCCCTATCGCTATCCCTATCGCTTTCCCTATCGCTATCCCTATCGCTATCCCTATCCCTATCCCTATCCCTTATCAAGATGTTTAATGATATAACACTTTAAGTTTTCGCGCTTTGTACACATATTTAAAGTCACATACAGGTCGAACGCGATTAATTAACATTATTTTTACCTTTTTTCCCAACGTTTCGGCCAGGTTGCACTGGACGTGGTCGCGGAAGACTGACGTCCCAGCAAAATGTCACCGGAGATGTAAACAACACAAAACTACCCGATATTAATTTATATAAATGTTCGGGGTAGACAAATAAATGTAATCTACCCGCTTTTAGTTAATGTTTATTTCCCACCATGTTTATTTTAAAGGTAAAAATAATGTTAATTAATCGCGTTCGACCTGTATGTGACTTTAAATATATGTTTAATGATTTCTTATCAAGTGCTAAAATATAAAGTTTCATGGTTTTATCATTTAAAATTAAGAAATACCATACAAACTTTCAACCTCTTTTTCAACCCCTTCATCCCTTTTTTTCGAAATAAAAAGTAGCCTATGTTCTGTCTCAGGGTCTAAAGATTGTCTGTTCCAAATTTCATCAAAATCGGTTGCGTGGTTTAAGCGGGAAAGCGTAACAGACAGACAGACAGACAGACAGACAGACAGACAGACAGACAGACAGAGTTACTTTCGCATTTATAATATTAGTATGGATTGGAAGTGTTTCCTGATTTGTATTACACACAATTTTGCATACACATACTTAAAGTTTATAATTATCAAGAAAGCCTTTTGTTTGCCTAAAATGTTTTCGAAGTAATTGCCATTTGATTTGAAGTATTTTTAGACAAATATTGATGTCGTTTAACTTCCATTTACTGTATTTTAGTAGCATGATAACACACATGTAAACTACTGAATTTTTAGTTTAGGATATAAGTAATGCGACAGCATCAATTTTAGCAGCCTAAAGTATACAAAATTGAGCTCAGCTCACTCAGACGTGAGCACTATTTGCGGGTTTTCTTAAACTAGCGTCAGGAAAAAAATCATATTTAATTCAGGGAGTAACTTTTCCTTGATGTTAACTACTGATTTTGTAGATAAGAATACGCGCTGTTTAAAACAAGTGCTTTTCTTATCAATAAGTATATACTGAAACTAAAACCGGACGTAGAAAACTACCAATTTTACGTTTTTCTACTTTTTGATATTGACGGCCTCTTAAATAATCACGTCAATTCGTCGCTCCGGTTTTGCCGTGAAAGACGGACAAACAAACAGACACACACCCTTTCCCATTTGTAATATTAGTATGGATTTGACATTATTATTTATATTTAATTAATTATATATGTATAGCCCAATTTCGTCGGGAACAGCGTGTTATGTAATGGCGTCGTTGGTATACAGTCTTCTGTCACGCCGTGAAGGTGCGTTCGATTCCCAGGATTCTATTAACTTTTTGTATTTTTTTGGATATAAATTTCGTATTTTTTATTAACCGAGCAAGAATGGAGAGCCGAAGGTATCAATTTTATCTTAGAGAACCTATTGATATTTTTATTGTCATTTTGATTTTCTATTTATTAAGTTGAGATATAAAACACAACTTTTAATACCCTCGCTAAATATAATATTTTATCGAAATTACTCCTTAGATAAAAAAAGTCCACTTGAGTTTTTAAAGCATTACGTTACTCAGTTAACTATTGCATTTTCATTTACTAATTTAAGATTTCAAAAGCGATTTGAATACCCTTGCTCCATCGAAAATAAACAATTAGGAAAAAAAATCATTCGAAGAAACTAAAATTTATCTATACTTTTTTGGAATTTTTAAAAATATCAGATTAGGATAATTATGTTAGAAATTCTGAGTTCGACGAACCCAAAAATTATTACCATGTAAGAGAATAGGTTTTTAATCTTTTTTGTGGAAAACGCTCAGTAACTACTGTACGAGTACATATACATTTATGTATAATAATAAAACAAAAAATAGTGTCTCATAGTGTTGTGTTCCTGCCGGTGAGTAAGGCTGCCAGAGCTCAACGAGGGTGTGGGGTGCTGACGACGGAGGACTTACGGAACTAATTTGTTCCGTCTATTGTCCTTTGAGTCGTCGGCAACCCAAACCCTCCTTTGAACTTGTACACTCCTTTTTGCTGTGCACACGCAGCAAAGGGGAGTGTACAAGTTTCTAATGGGGCGGCAACGCGCATGCGACACTCTTTGAGTTGCAGGCGTCCATAGGTTACGGTGACCGCTTTCCATTAGGCGGACCGTATGCTTATTTGCCACCGACGTATTATTAAAAAAAAAGAGAAAAAGTCCTGGATTCGAACCCAGTACTTCCATGCAAATCATGCGATGGCACGTATTTACCGCAAGGCTATTTAAACAAGCTGTCGCCGCGTGAAATTATCGACTAGAAGGAATACAAAAACACTGTTTGTATGTGTGAGTGGTACTTAGAAATAGTGTAAAATAGTAAATTTATCTACATTAAGGGGATTAACGTTACAATGAGAAGTTGAATGTTTGTTGTAATACGTCAATTTTAATATTAAATGTTCATAATTGAAAGTATATAAATGCCTGTACGACTCCACAAAAAAAATAAGACTGGTAATTTGAAGATTAACGCCATCTAACACAGCCTGAGCTTCGGGTAACCTAAGCGAGCCACCTTAATAACTAGTGACATGATAATACAAGTGTTATTTTGTTTATTTATTTACTTGTTTATTTATGGCTTATTTACTGTTTATTTATGGGTTATTTACTTGTTTATTTATGGGTTATTTACTTATTTATGTACACATATATGGAACAAGGTACCATTTTAAATGATAGCTTTCTTGCTATAAAAGTATTGAAGGACGAAATGGGAAGATTATTAGTGTTATTTTTGTAAGAATAATAGGTTTTAAAGCAATAAAAAGAATATTAAGGGTGATATCTTAGTGTTCAATACATAGTGCTATCGTCTTCAGATATAGTTCAACAAACAGAGTTAAATAGGACTCCCAACACCACCCTCCCTTCTGGTGTTTCGGGTGTACATGGGCGGCAGTGATTATAAGATGAGGCATTTGAAAATGGACCTATGACATTGCACTAAGATTTAATGCTTGAAAAATGTGTTGTTTCATACATTTTTCAAGCATTCCAACATTTCGAATAGACATTTTCTAAAGGACTTTCGTTCATAGCCACTAGGTTTACATTATCTGGATGTATTACTAGTTCCCCCGAACCGGAAAAAAGGGTTAAGTGATAGATACAAGATTTACTTTACCTGGATGCAGAACTTCTGTGACCTTCGGGTGTTTCTCCAGCCACTCAGCGATGATTTGCGCTGACTTCTTATGCTGTTCCATGCGGAGGGCCAGAGTCTTCAAGCTGCGGTTGACCTGGTAGCAGTCGAACGGAGACGGGACTACTCCCATTGCTGTAAAAGGGCAAGTGTAATTTTAGGATATATATTAAATTGGCGGGCCGAATCGGCTTCGCGCGGGGGCCGGGGAGTGTAGTAAAAGGTGGGTATGGTAAGTTTTCCGTATTTTCCGTGACTTATGCCATCGCGGACTTTGTTGTATATCAAAAGCCAGGTCCACACATAGCGAGGTACGTCGCTACGTATTGTGCTCGCGCGACAAACGTTCAATCTAGATGTGTCTCGGCCGATGTAAGTTTAGACTGGAAGTTTGTCGTGCAAGCACTTTGCCTAACTCTGTGTGGACTCGGCAAATTAGAGAGATAAATTCACTATCCATCGTTCTAATACATCTCAAACGGCTTGGGCAGCGTTTTCGATATAGTTAGGTAAGTTTCATCTAGACATGAGACACGCGTAAGTAGTGTGATAACAATTTTGAGCAGAGTCCGCCTTCTATAAATTGGTAACTTGGTAGGTTAATTGCATGCACTAAGGTAAAATTTACTTTACGTTAGTAATTACTTTACGATTATGCATACGGATTTTTATTCGTCTTTTACGACTTGTCTTTGTATTGTATTGTTCATTAAATCATCATATACCTACCGGGTGTGGGCTGTAACGGGAGCAATAAACTAAACTCTAGGCTGTAGATTGTCAAAACACACTTTGTTTAGCGACTTTTATAGCTTGTCTTTGAGTTATCTACATTTGCAATTTATTACGTATTAAGCGTGACAAGCTACGTCAATTACGTTGACTATAAAGTGTACATTAAAAATAATGTTTAATTTGTATGATAGATTATCTAAGCCTTGGTTATTCTGACCCGTACCCGGTGGCAGCGGCCCGTCATCCGCAGTGACTGTTTCGTATGTTCGTAGATAAGAGTGGTACCTGCCGCGAGCGAGAACGACCACATCCGAACATTTCCAAACATAGCAACGGGACTCCCGCCCGCCGCCCTAGGCGTGTTAGAATAACCGAGGCCTAAAAACATCCTTTATCTTTTGCCTTATGTATGTTTTAATCATTTGCTCGTGTTACGTTTTATCCAGTTAATTTGTCGTCGTATGCACTCAGTGTCAATGAAGGCAAACATGGCTTTGTAAATGGCTTTACTGATAAGATACTTTATTATTGTGTATTTAAATTGAACACACCTGTGCCATTTCATCATATATAAAATACCTATGTTCCACGACATATAAAACGATTTCAGAAATATTGTTTGTAAAATTTTAAGGGCGTCAGGGCAAAATGTAAATGGTTAAAATGTATAGGAACTGTTTATGTATTGTACTTATTGTACTTAAATTATAAGATAGCTTAGGGGCATTGCCCACTATGGTGGTACAGTGGCCCACACAATGGTTCATGACAGGGCCGACTGCGGAAAATCGAGTATGAAATTGCAGGTAGCTTTCTCTGTCATTCTAGTTCCGCCGTAATTGGAGTAAAAGATATGTCCGCAATTTTCAAACTTCCGTGATCACTGTAGGCTCTACGATTCAAATAATTCAACCTTAACAGATTAAGACTGGTTTTACATAGGATGCCATGTGAATTATCTGGTGTCAAATTATTTGAATAACAATAATTACTAAAAACCAATTCATGCTTGATCAGCTGTCATTTTGCTATAAAACACAAATAAAGGATAAAATTCCATCTACTTATAACTTTCTCTGGCAGTGCTACAGTTCCCCCTCTAAATTGTTCTACCAAACTGACCCTTTGTTTTCTTCCGTAGGTTGTCAACAAGGCGACCCTCTCGGTCCAGCAATATTCAGTCTCGCCATTCATCCCATAATTAAAAATCTAAATTCTAAATTGAACATATGGTACCTAGATGACGGCACCCTCGGTGGTGAAGCAATTTCAGTTCTTGATGATTTAGAAAAATTAAAAACTGACTTAAAAAACATTGGCTTATCCCTCAACTTTTCGAAATGCGAACTCTTTGTTTCAGAGACTTGTCCAAACAAAGAGCAAGTATTTGAACAGTTCGAACAAGTAGCTCCTGGAATAAAAACTATTAACAAAGAAACGCTTCACCTCCTTGGTTGCCCCATCATGGACCAATCATTTAATAATTTCATAGACACAAAAATCGAAAATTTTAAAGCATCTACACATCGTCTGGCTCAAATTAACATACATTCGGCATATTGCATCATAAAACACTGTTTATTTGTACCAAAATTTACATACATCCTCCGTGGTTCACACCTCTGGAAACACCCTTCTTTGATCTCAAATTTGGATAACTTAGTTTTGGAAACTCTCACCACCATCTTCAATATATCCTTTGGCGAAAGAACATGGACCCAGGCTAGCTTACCCATCAGGTTGGGCGGCTTGGGCATCCGAAAAATTTCTAGTGTGGCGCTGCCTGCTTTCTTGGCTTCGGTACACGGTGCTCAAATCCTCATCGGGAAAATTTTAGCCCCTTCCATTGGGGTCCTGGAGGCTGCGCACTGTACCGAGGCCAAGAATGTTTGGCAGCTAACATGCCCCAACACAGACCCGCCTGTCAACCCATGTTCGCAGAGGCAATGGGACGAACCTCTCTGTCGTCTAACAAGGGACCGCCTTCTAGAGACGGCTCTTGATTCGACAGATCGGGCTCGCCTCCTCGCTACTGCGGAATGGGAGTCGGGTCTGTGGCTGCAGACACTACCATCCATCACAATAGGTACATTGCTGGACAATACCACATTCCGGTTGGCTACCTGCCTCAGAATAGGGGCATCAACAAATGTGCCCCATCGGTGTCAGTGCGGAGTTATGGTGGATAATCTTGGCCACCACGGCCTTTCATGCAGCCGAAGTGCTGGGAGAATTCCTCGCCACGCCAGCCTCAACGATGTCATCCGGAGGGCCCTTGTTAGTGCAAAAGTGCCGGCCGTCCTCGAACCCAATGGACTGGCCAGGGTTGACGGCAAGAGGCCTGACGGAATGACGCTGGTGCCTTGGAGTATGGGTCGGCCGCTTGTCTGGGATGCTACTTGTGTAGATACCCTGGCGCCGTCCCATGTTCCAGGCACCAAAGTTGGTGCTGGGGCGGCTGCATCATTGGCTGAAGACCTCAAGCGTCGCAAGTATGTCACCCTCGGCAGTAGTTACATATTTGCGGCGTTTGGGGTTGCTATAAAATAAATAAATAAATATAGGACATTCTTACACAGATTGACTGAGGCCCACGGTAAGCTTAAGAAGGCTTGTGTTGTAGGTACTCAGACAACGATATATACAATATATAAATACTTATATACATAGAAAACATTCATGACTCAGGAACAAATATCTGTGCCCATCACACAAATAAATGCCCTTACCGGGATTCGAACCCGGGACCGCGGCGTAGCAGGCAGGGTCACTACCGACTGCGCCAGACCAGGCTATAGCAATAATGTTTACGAATTATCAGTTAGATAGTTTTAAGACGACAACTATTTATATTAAAATGATACGGTTCAAAATATTTACATCAATTATCACATCATATAAACATTAAATAACTTTCCTATCTATACGAGTGGTAGGTACCTAACTAGTCCCATAATAAACATGCTATCACATTATCTCTAAGGAGCCTTAGACTGTTTTTATACTTAACAGTTGTAATAACAACAGTGTAAAATTATTAGTGCATAGATACATACATATAATCACGCATGGGGTACATAAAAGAGGTAGGCAGAGCACATGAACTACTAAGTTTCAGTGCCACTCTTGGCAAAAAGGGGTTGACAGAAATCCAAATTGTGACATTGCTGTGACAGGTTGCCAGCCTCTCGCCTACGCCACAATTTAAGCCATATCCCACAGTCGACTTCTACGACACCCATGGGAAGAAAGGGGGTGGTGAAATTCTTAAACCGTCACCACACGGGTAAAGTGATTATTAGTGATTTCTTAAAAACTTGAGTGAGGTAGGTGTAGGTAGGAGCAACCAAATAGGGGGAATGAAGTGGGCTTATCAGGATCTAGACCGTAATAAAAAATTTTTTATTAGTAATGTGGGGGCTTTTTTTTTTCATTCCAACCCCAACGTGTGATATATTGTTGAGCTTCATAATATTAATATTTTCGTAATCGCTTCTGAAGGCAACTTTTGAACCGAGAATCATCCAAAACTCAGGACAAATATAAGCTTCCGATATTTTGACACAGTTACATGAATAATGTAAAGGCAATCGAGAATCATCCAAAACTCAGTACTAACCGTTTTGTAGGAACCGAAGTCTCGCTGCAAGCTCGTCATTATTGACAACTGCCGCCCCCATTATGACGTCAGAGTGGCCGTTCATGTACTTCGTGAGGGAGTACATGACCACGTCCGCCCCGAAGTCCAACGGCCTCTGGAGGTACGGAGTGAGGAAAGTGTTGTCCACGACAACCATGATGTGTTCGCCGTGGCTCTTCACGGCTTTCACTACGGTGGCTATGTCGGCGATCTTCAAGTTGGGGTTCGTTGGGGTTTCTAACCACACCATCTGCGAAATTACATTGGCAATAAAAAAAAGTGATGTTATGCAGCATCACCAAAGGTTGTTTTACGTTTTACCTACACGATATACGATCAATAAAATATACTTGGGAAAAATCTTATACTATTAAACGAGCAATTCTTGTATATTTATTTATTTATATATACCGACGATCTCGGAAACCGCTCTAACGATTTCGCTGAAATTTGTTATGTGGGGGTTTTCGAGGGTGAAAAATCGATCTAGCGTAATAGCCTTAGATCCCGGAAAACGCGAATTTTCGAGTTTTCATGAGTTTTTCTTTCGCGTTTGTAAACGTAAAATATGGTCCTTAATTTCGCCGCGCGCGCATCGATTCCGCTTAGCTCAGTCGTACGAGGTCGGTCTAATGTACGCAGATAGATCGTAGGTGTCAGGGTTTCGAATCCCGGCCAGAAATTATGTTTTTGTTTTTTGTCTTTTTTTTTGTTTTTGTATTTATAAGAGTTTTTTTTATCTAAAGACGTGATATATTAAAATAGAGCCGAGCGAAGCTCGATCGCCCAGATATTTATATTTTAAATCAGATATGTAGGTCTTGTGCCGTTTATTTTTTACCGAATTTAAAAAGTGAAAATGTATATCTAGCACACATTGAACCACAAGGCTAGAGTACTCAATGAACCAGGAGGTTCTCTAGGTAATTCTCTAGTTAGCCTTTGGAAGGTCTATTTTGTACAACTTTTGCCATATTATTAAATTAAAACGGGACTTAATCGCGTAAAACTTACGTTTTATATTTAACCCGACGTTTCGGACATGACATTACGTCCGTGGTCACGGGTAGACTGGCTGGGAGTTGTATCAACATCTTCTAGCTGTACGAGTTTTTCGAACTACCCGCACTTGATTGTCATCAGTCACTTTTACGCTAGGGTTGCCACTCTGCCTACATACAACACTCACGACATCCGATGGTATGAGACGGGAAGTTTTCTCACGTTTACACTTGCTAATCACTGGATTCCACGAAGATGAAATCCCTTGCCCTTCATTTTGATTGAAATTACGATGTTTCCTGATTTCAATCGCTTCAATGTAACTTGTTTAGCGCAGTCCAATTTTTCATACATTCTGTGATGCATGCGTTCAACATTAGGTACCTACAATACATTTATCGCATATAACAACCGCACGCTTTAGAGGTCTATTTATTTAGGATGCAATCAAGGAAGCCCTAAGTGCGTTTTCATATTATCCGATCCGATATCGGATGTCGGACCGATATCCCATACATTACAGGCGCCATCTTGGATTTTTTCTATGGAAATCCTGCTGACATCCGATATCGGATCGGATAATGTGAAAACGGACTAATACGTATAGACGGACAAGGAAATCTTGTTCAAGTCTTGTGCGGGCCTGATGAACATTCGCCCATACATTTTTTAAAGCAGGTGCCAGGATAAGCTAAGTGAAATCTGCCCCCAGGGCCATTCCATATGAAATCATCAAATGAGGTGCGCTGCATGCTTTCCGATTTTTATGGAAAAAATCATGGATGATAATATAGGTATGCTTTACATAAAACCGTAGCTGTTTAATTTTTAAACAGCGTAACAGCCAGGTAACATAGGTCTGTAGTTTAAAAATGAGCGATTTTCGAGGTGGATTAAAATTGCTTTAACTTTTTTTTATATCTGAAACTGAACATTTTTATATATTAATTTAGTATTTAATATGTGTTCTTGTATATGTATGTATTACAGTAGGTATATTTTATTTACATGGGCATGGAGTTTGGGCTTGTAATTTTTATGGCTGATGGTGTGGCTCTCTATAGGTACATATTAGTAATTATTTTGCAAAATTATCACTACCCGCTAGGCCAAACCGGTCGTCTTGTAAGTTCGGAACAATATTTTGCACTAGTTTTAGCATAAAATACGAGTGTAAGTTAAAATGCAAAGAAACATAATAAAAACAAATAAAATTAGGGCCTTCAATAAAATTAAAAACTAAAGCTAAAATCTAAACTTATAAATGAACATACAAACTAAAATTACCCTAAAAACAAACGTACATACTAAAATTTAATAAATCTTAAAAGTATAAACAGTTTAAAAAAACCGCTCCCTGCCGTTCCCGGTGCAAAAAATCCCATAACGCTTACCGCATTCCCGCGTTGAATGACTATAGAAATGGAAAGCTTTTGCACCAGGAACGATTCGGAGCGGGGGTCTTCTCCTTTTTGTCTAAAATAAAATTTTGCACTATTGTATTTAGAAATACTATAATGTAGGTTGGCCACGGTCACGGACGTGACATTATTTGTAAAGTCATAAATGCTATCTTGGACTGTTATCAATGGCAACGCTTGTTAAGCAATACGAAAGCGGTACGAAATTAATTGTTTAAACACCTATTAGTGGAGGAAAAATAAAATATATACATTGTACTAAAATGTGGAATCACTGTTCTGAGTGACAAACTCTAGATTTTAGTCTGATAATATTAACGCAAGTTCAGATATTACTTAAGAGTGTTTAATTTGCTAAAATACCAGTTCATCAGGGACAGCTTTTACCTATTCACCATTGATATTTATATTATGTATCTAAGATCTAAATAATTTTCTTTATTACTAAATGTCTATGTATTTCCAGGGTCCATAATTATAATATGTAATATGTAATACTAAGTGCAATAAATGCAGTCGTGTAGTATGTTTAGTTTAATTTCTTTAGTTAATGACGCAATGGCTCCTCACGTGTTTTACTCACAGCCACGTATTTTGAAACATTTATTCGATTATGCTCGACTGTTATTCTATTGATTACACGCTGATATGGGTAAGACTATATCAATAATATTTACAATAGCGCTGAAGTATTTATGTTAAATTTTAATTACAGTGTGAAGTAAAGAGCGGAGTTATGTCAACAGATGAATTGTAGGGTCTGCCTTGTTTCGTCATCTTACCATTAGATATTCATTTATACTTAAGAACTTACTTACTTTTTTAAATAAGAACTTGTCATATATTTTACTGTGCAGTCACCAGGACTGTTCCTCCAAGTAGTCCACAAGATCCTAGTCTGAGAAGAGGGCCCCGATAAATTTAAGGAACCCGTTAAACATCCAATAATCCAAATCCAAACCCAATCCAAACATCCAATAAAAATCCAAAGTTTCAAGGCATATTAAGCCTGTGTACTTGTGTAGGCATTTCTGCTTCGGACTGTCCCAAGGGCCTATGGGGTACATGGTTTTGAGATGGCTAAGGGACCATCCACACTCATAAGACGCATGTCTTGCGGCGCGCCGCCTGGGGGCGCGTCTTACGTCCTTCCTATACAAAATGTACTGAGGAGACGTTTTTTGAATTACATTCAGGCGGCGTGGCGGAGACGTCCGTTGCGCGCCGCGAGACACGCGACGCCTAAGTGGGGACGCTGCCCAAGAGGCCCTCGATAAATTTAAGAGGGCATCTGGAATAGAGGGCCTAAATCCACACTGGCCTCACAATTTCCTTTACGTTTGACACTCACCTTTGTATTTTCCTTAACAGCTTTATCAACTTCTTCGGGCTTTGTGAAATCGGCGAATGTTGTTTCTATATTCATTCCGGCTGCGACGTTTCTGTTGGGCAACAAATTGAACATTATCAATTACAATATTTTATCGTCACATGTGGTTTATAAAGTACTAGCTTTTACCCGCGGCTTCGCCCGCGTAATAAAAGTATTCATTAAGAGTTTCATGGTTTTATCTTTTAAAATTAAGAAATCCCATACAAACTTTCAACCTCTTTTTCAACCCCTTCATCCCTTTTTTCTTAAAGAAATAAAATTATCCGTAGCCTATGTTCTGTCTCAGGGTCTAAAGATTGTCTGTTCCAAATTTCATCAAAATCGGTTGCGTGGTTTAAGCGGGAAAGCGTAACAGACAGACAGACAGACAGACAGACAGACAGAGTTACTTTCGCATTTATAATATTAGTATGGATAGTATGGATGACCTATTGATTATGATTGGCTCGTGGTTATTAAGAGGATACGATGGCACCCATTTCTCCATGCAAACGCTGTTTCCTCCCTAACCTTGGATTAGAGCAATTTTTTAAATGGTCTTCTTCTAAATGGCTTTCAATATATTTTAATTGGTTAAGTGTTTGAGCAATAAATGGTGCTCTTACGATATAATGATCAATTTAACGTACCCTGCGATGCACTTGTCCCTTGTTTTATCCGGGCCACAAGCGAATGCACCGAGACAGCAACGTATAGCTATAATACCTATTTATCACAGTATTTCTTAGCCATCTTACTTTCAACTAAATGCACACTTATCAAGTCTTACATTTTATTCTCGCTTGTCAACAAAAAAACTTTAGTAATGTGTTTATCTGAATTTAAACTGTTAGTGTGAACTGTGGCCGCGAAGGATTAGCTTTTCGTAGTTATCGCATGTGCATATTCTTGTATTCCTATTCAAGAGTTATTTATTCTGTTTTTGGAGCTTTTTCAAAATACATATTAATATAGTTTATTCAGAACTCGACTGCGTAGTTAGCTTATGCGCAGTCTTACGAATGTTAATTTTAGATTTTAATAGGTATTTGTCCTGTAGGGAAGTATAGCTACTTTGCCGCGAACGCGACCATACGTTGGTAGTAGGACTAGGACGCAATATATCTATGTTCTGTGCCACAATAATTGTTTCTTCAGACATGGCTGCTAATTCATTCAATAATTGAAAGCGCGGTATTTTGTTATGAACATTGTTCATCCGTAATATGGTTTCTATTTGCTCACTAGATGTAGTTAGAGCAGACATAAAAGGAGTGCCAAAATTAATAGTTGGCCTTGAACTAATAGTTGACTTTATAGTTTGCACGCGCATCTTATATTTCCATCAGGTTTTTATAGAGATTACTGTCTATTGGGGCCCACACTCGGGACATGACAAATATTTGACTTGAGCGACCAAAAACCAAATCGACAGACGCCATGTTCTCTTCTCTATTGGTCGCAACGAACAAATTCTCAACAAATTGTTAAATTTTTGTGACCAAAAACTTCGTGAAGTTTTGTTAGTCCAGTTTTTAGGGTTCCGTAGTCAACTAGGAACCCTTATAGTTTCGCCATGTCTGTCTGTCCGTCCGTCCGTCCGCGGATAATCTCAGTAACCGTTAGTACTAGAAAGCTGAAATTTGGTACCAATATGTATATCAATCACGTCAACAAAGTGCAAAAATAAAAAATGGAAAAAAATGTTTTATTAGGGTACCCCCCCCCCCCCTACATGTAAAGTGGGGGCTGATATTTTTTTCATTCCGACCCCAACGTGTGATATATTGTTGGATAGGTATTTAAAAATGAATAAGGGTTTACTAAGATCGTTTTTTGATAATATTAATATTTTCGGAAATATTCGCTCCTAAAGAAAAAAAAAGTGCGTCCCCCCCCCTCCAACTTTTGAACCATATGTTTAAAAAATATGAAAAAAATCATAAAAGTAGAACTTTATAAAGACTTTCTAGGAAAATTGTTTTGAACTTGATAGGTCCAGTAGTTTTTGAGAAAAATACGGAAAACTACGGAACCCTACACTGAGCGTGGCCCGACACGCTCTTGGCCGGTTTTTTTTTCTATAGGGACTCACGGGCCAATAATGTATAAAATATTATCTAATGTTACCTGATGTGATAGCGTGATAATCACTGATAATGGCTCGAAAAGTACCTACCTACGTATTATTTTGTTTTGCATTTTATCGTGACCAGTCACAGAGAGCCACTATTTGGGAGTTTCCTTTTGTGTTAAAAATCACGCGCAAATTAATAATTTTAATTTAGACTTTAAATTATTACCTGCGGTCTGCGAGACGACATTGAAATTGTTTCTTTACGATTAATACTTAACAAACTTTATGATGGACTAAGTCACGCTCGCGTGTTTTATTTTATCGCGTGTAATATTTCCTTGTATAATTTGATGATCCTAAACCATAGAAAATTAAGATTTTATTTTGTGTTTATTTTCAGGGCTATAGGTGTTTGTGCTACGAGAATTTGATCAAGTGCACACTATTGCGCGTATTTTGTATAGACACTAGACAGTGCGCGCAATTGTATTTCACTCACTGTTTTGTACTAGCAAAAATTGAGATGATGAAGTACATTTTTGCAAAGTCGTTATGAGACTTTTAATATTTTCGGATTCGCAGAATTTATGACGCCTCATGAGAAGTAATTAAAATAAAAAGTTTAAAGTAAAGTAATGCAACATGTAAGCGCAATGCGCGCAATCACTATCAACAAAGTCGTTATGAGACTTTTAATATTTTCGGATTCGCAAAATTTATGACGCCTCATGAGAAGTAATTAAAATAAAAAGTTTAAAGTAAAGTAATGCAACATGTAAGCGCAATGCGCGCAATCACTATCAACATTGCAGTACAACGTACAACATAATAATTTGCATACTTTTTCTAAACCATTGTAATGTTAAGTTAACATATAGTATTATCGTGAATAAGTCAAACATCTAATGAATATTAATGAGGTACTTATGGGCTGCGGAATTATCGTTATCACAACAAGATAAGGAAACCCATGCCATAAATGACGTCACTATATCGCTCATCGTCCAATGACTTGCGAATTGATACGGGAGGAAATTGCCAGTCATTTTATGAGTTATTCGATACCGATTATATGGTGAAATCGTTCATTGAATGGTTGAAAGGGATACGCAGCCGTAGAAGTGGTAAGAGTCAGACCACCTGCGTAGCCGCTATACATACGATGTTATGCTATCGTTTTAAAACACATGGAATTAACATGATTATTGAATTAACACATATATACCTACTATCTGTCTAGTACTAGGATGGTTTTGTTTCAATTTCCCTTCGCTGCTCGATTTAAATCGAATTAGATTGAGAAGAAAAAAACTTGCTGACACTAAATATTAGCTAGTGACACTAATCGATAGTTGTTCAATGTAGAAATTATGTACGTAACATTTCTTCAAATTCGGTACAGTCAGCAACAAAGTGTGTAATCGCTAACTGTATGTACATTATTTTTAGAATTTTCACAGTAGGTTCGATGGATATCAGTGAATAAAGAAACGTATTAATTATTGAGAATAGAATTATGTTTCCTTTGAATAACATTTAGAGCTAAGTGCTTAAATTAATGGTATTCTTCATGGCCAATTAGTTTTTTTATTGTTTTCCAGTAACTTCGATAACGATACGGGAGCGATGTAAGCTGCGAGTTCGTGCGACTCTTAACAGCTAGTTATTTTGCTCCATTCATGCGGCGCTTGTGGTGACAATCTGACAATGCACTACGTGAATAGGTGGGTCAGAGGCGGAAAAGCTACTAAAATTAGTCACGTACGGGAATTATAATAAACAATATTATTAATTTACCCGTTTTGTCGTAACATTTGTTAATGATGATAAGGTATTTATTATTATTGAATTGGCGTCAATTTCGCGGATTTTTATGTAGGTAATGAATGTTGAGTGTAGATACTTAGGTATAATATAAAGTAGTGTTTTCAATTATTAATTATGTTTTGCTAACATAATGAAATTCAAAAATTGCCCAGGTGTTGCCAACTTGCCACTACATACTCGTATTTATAAAGGCTCAGGCCCCAGAGGGGGTTTACGTTGTCTATTTGTATGGCCAACCTGGGCTCCAGGGGGGGGGGTCATGACCCCCATGACCCCCCCCCTGGATCCGCGCATGGATAGAAATACATGAAAAGTAATACAGGTAGGTGGACAGGCGTGCATGCAACTGTAGGTATGCATGAATTATATGTATGATAATGAGGTTTTTACCTGAATAATCTGTTGGTGCCGCCATACACATCGTCGCCGGAAATAATGTGGTCGCCCGCTTTAAGCAGGCCCAAAAGTGTGGTCGTGGTTCCTAAGCCCGAGGCAAAGGTGAAGCCGTGCTTTCCGCCGTCTAGCGCGGCTAGGCATTCTTCAAGAACATTACGTGTGGGGTTTCCTGATCTACCGTACTCAAAACCCTGCAATAAAAAAAATACATGTTTATCGTGTTCAAGCGCTTCTTATACTTAAAATATTATACTACATTAAAATTATTATACGTTGCCTACAGGAGGTAGGTAGTTAAGTATATACTGATTTTATTTTTGCATGACGAAATAACTATAGTTTTTTACCGTATGTTCAGCAGGCGCCGGCTGTTTAAACGTTGTGGACGTGACGATGGGTACAACAACGGCAGACGAACTCCATCTTTCCGGTTCTTGACCGTGGTGAATAGCGATAGTCGCGAAACCAGGTTTTTGCTTCAAGAAACCCTGTTCTGCCATCTGGATACGAAAAAATATAGTTACTCGAATGAAACACTAAAATTCACTTGCCAAATTTTTTACACTTATCTGCACATTGTTTTATAAATATCCAATGCCAAGGTTATGGTGTGATAGAAAAATGTGCTAAAATTACATCACGAACACCAATTAAAACACGGCTGTTGTAATGACAAAAACACACTTTTAATAGTATATTAAAGTACCTTTGTATCTAATAAAATAATTCAAGAATTATTTGAAACTTTAAATATTTATCGTCTTGAATTACGATAATTCTATTTTAAGAATAGCTAGCACGCCGGCCGGAACGCACGCCTTCTCCTTTCAAAATGACTGAATGTGAAGTGAATGAATGAATATTATATGAATGAACAAGAGTAGGGTGGGGAAAAACAGTACCTTGGCAGAATACTGTGGAATAGAAAACTTTTACGTTTTGTTGACGTATTTTGAAATCTTTGCGACTGTTTTATCAGTTACTCAAATAGACTGAAAGACAGCAAAGGTTCCCGCCAAATGAAATGTCAAAGTCAAATTCAGTTGATTTGTTTTGAGGTTGTTCATGTATTCCATGCAAATAAAAATAGTGGTAGTTACAGGTTAATTTCTCATAAGATTAAGAAGGAAACCATATAAAATGAAAATAGATAGCAGACCTCTTAGATATGCCCATGCGGAGGGTCATACGGATGTTTGCTACTCTGAGGATGGACAGTGAGTTTTTATTTATATTACTTATGTTTCTACGCTATATTTGGATTATAAACTAATATATTTACTCTTCAGGCATATCATTACTTGCGGAAATGACGGAGACGTTCGAATATGGGTTGATATTGAAGACGACGATCCCAATTCCCATTGTGTTGGAGAGAGTGCAACAGCGGTGTGTTTTAAGGACAAGAGGCTGTATGTGGCTACTGACAATCATGCTGTACAAGCTTACACATTCCCGGCTTTCGACAAAGACGGGATTGTTACTAGGTTTACTGCATCCATCACACAAATTATGACAAACACTAAAATTGAGGTGAGTTTATCTACAAGTTTGTTGTAATCTTTGGAAGGAACTTCTGATGTTAACTACACTACTTTGTTTCTTTTAGGCTTTGGGTTGTACATCAGAAAACATGGAAGCCAAAATATGCAGTCCAGAAGGTGGTGCTCCTTTATTTGTGATGTCTGAACACAAAGGACCAGTCCTCAGTATTGCGCTGTGTCCTCAAATGAAATATTCGGCTACAGCTTGTGGAGACGGCATGTTGAGGATTTGGGACATTGACACACAGAAAATGGTCAAAGAAATAGCTTGTGTTCCTAAAATTAATACATTTTATTCTGCTAAAGTTGTGTGTAAGTACCATAACTATCATTATATTAAAGTGTTATAAATGAAGTCAAGCTTGCAACAGCCTGTATTGCCTAATGTTTTCCAAGCAACCACATTGCCTTGTGACATGTGTTGCTGTGTGAACCTGCCAAATAAAAACACGAGACATATTGCATGAATAAAAAGTTGATATTACTCAAAATATTGTAGGTCGCATGGATTTTGAGCCATCAGAAGGCAGGTACCTGGCTTATCCCAACAACAGAGAGGTGACCCTATTGGAGTATGAGACTTGGGGACAACGGATGACATTCACACACAGCTCAGTAAGTATTACTTTATCAAATATAGTTTCACATATAGTGCCTCTTCTGGCAATATACTGTAATACATCAAAACTTGAATATACTGAAAACTTGCTCATTGCGACGTTAAATAGTAGTCTGCATAAATTCAGAAACATTTCTAGTTGCCATTGTGGCATCTAGGACAATGAAGGTTTTGAAAATCGGAATTATTATTATCCTCTATTGCGTTAATGTTGACACTGTTTGGGTGTTCTGTGTTCTTTTTAGTATACTGATTGGATTTGTTAGGGTAGGACTTGAAAAATCTGCTTAGTTATCGTTACTACTCTTGTAACTAGAATTACTATAGTTATATGAAGTGGGGACAGACAGGTGTGAGGGCAAGTGAGACATACCCACATTTCCTTCTGACCTACTAAAACTTAGTTCACAAATAATACTGCAGTACTATTCATAGTACTTATTCTTACTAATAAAGTTTTGTATTTTAAATAAATAAATAATAATAAAATACTGAAGAAGGATTATCAACAGTGTTTCATTTCTCTTTCACTAACTTGAAGTTGCCATTTGTCATTCCAGATAAAATGTGCAATTTCTCAATGCCGATTTTCACCATGTGGTCAATATTTGGCCGCAAGCACCATTGCCGGGCAGATAGCTGTCTGGGAAGTGCAATCTGGTACATGCATGGGCATCATTGACCATCCTACTTCACATAATGTTACTGCTATGGCATGGAACCCAAAAGGTACTTTTATCTATTATTTATTTCTTTTTGTAACAGGTTTTTGTTTTTATAAATACATCACTTATTATATCTAGTAAAACACATGCATCACATCAACACCATGACTTGTCATTTCAAGATTGTGACTGTAATTTGTAACTTCTGCATATAGTTGAGTTTAAATATCTCTATTGCTCTGCTTAGGGTTACCCCAAACCTATCGACGTTTGACTCTAGCCAACCATGCTCATACTAACGAGCGATTGTGAAAACCGCTTCTGTGTTTGGGTCCCCTTAAACGCCATTTACAAGCACAGTAGCTAATTACTATGGGTTTTGGATTTTAATAAGGCTAAAGAAGTATTTATTTGTTATACTTTTCTCTCAGGAAATGGTGTGTTAGCGTATTGCGACGTATCCGGACAGCTTGGTGCACTGATGAATTGCTACGGCAAGGACAGCAAGGCCGAGGATGGTGCTGATGCGCCCGATGATGTTGAAATGGTGGAGAGAGCTGATGATGGTAGGTTTATAAGTTACTAGCTTTAGCCCACTCCGCTCGCGTTAAATTCTAAAATTGCGGAACGCTCCATATCAACTTCCACACCTCATTTTAAGGAAGTGGGGGGAAGAAAGAGACAAAAAGTAGCCTATGTCAGTCTCCATCCCTTTAAGGTGGCTCGCTTTCCATACAAAAAACATCTACCATTTATTTAGTCACCGCACACTACAACTAAATAAAAATATGCGCATACATCTACTATACATTATCCATCGTCGCAGTATTGAACGAAATACATTGTTTCATACAGAAATCATGGACAAATCCATGTGAATTTTTTATTAATTTTACGAAAATGTGTGTGCCAAATTTTGTGTACAGACACAGAGCCGTCATATTTCGCGTATTTTTAGTTGACATTGTCATCAGTGACACTTGGCTCTTGACAAGTAATTATTTAAAGATATTGGTTTACTTAACTCAAGCAGACTCAGAAATAATGACGCATTTTGTCAATAAAGATACATATCGTGTATTTCGACACTGCTAGTGTAAATCGAAATGGCGTCTCGGTCAAATGCATTGACTATGAAACAGGAGATCTCGAGTTCGATTCCGGGCTCTTTTTTAATAATTTGAACTTTTTTTGGATTTATTAAGTTTTATTTTTATTTTTTAATAGAATAAATATTCTATTAAAAAAGACTCTTACTATATTTCTTTCCTATTTTTTATTTTCATACAAAAATACATTACAATCTTTATTATGCCTTTGTTGATAAAATAAAATATTACACGTCAGGTCAGGTACATAGGTCATAGTGTGGCATAGTATTAGTATTAGTAACTGACTTCCTTACATTTACTGAGCTAGTTGACCTATGTTATTGTTGTGTGAATGTTTTTCTTCAACAACTAAATAGTTATATATATGAATATGTATGTAGGTATGTGGGTAGCTTTTGCACATTGTAATTTTTCCTCAGTCACCCACTGAGCTCAGAGACCACGAACGCTGTAGTGTTCGAAACGTCGGGATAAATTGTAAATTCATTATACACGATTTAATCCGTTTTCATAGTTTTTATTTCATGAGTAACTATCGCGGTAACTGAAGACAATATTAACTAAATGGTTACAAATAATAATTATCATCAATATAATCTGGTCCAGGCAGGCAATTATGGTCGCGCGATAAATGATAAAACATCTGGCCGTCCCTATAATCGCACTTACTAATAGTGCGACAGGGACGGCCTGATATTTTATCGTCTATCGCGCGACCATGCTTCCCGTGCTGTACTAGCTTTAGCCCGCGGCTTCGCTTGCGTTAGAAAGAGACAAAAGTAGCATATGTCACTCTGCATCCCTTCAACTATCTCCACTTAAAAAACATGTCAATCCGTCGCTCCGTTTGGCCGTGAAAGACGGACAAACAAACAAACACAAATTATCTTTGGTGAAACAACGAATTCTTCCACTTCAGATTATAGAGTAACCAGCTTTTCCCATTTATAATAAACTAGCTTTTGACCGCGGCTTCGCTCGCGTAAGAAAGAGACAAAAAGTAGCCTATGTCACTCTCCATCCCTTCAACTAAATCCCCTTAAATAATCATGTCAATTCGTCGCTCCGGTTTTGCCGTGAAAGACGGACAAACAAACAGACACACACCCTTTCCCATTTGTAATATTAGTATGGATTTGACATTATTATTTATATTTAAATAATTATATATGTATAGCCCAATTTCGTCGGTAACAGCGTGTTATGTAATGGCGTCGTTGGGGAACAATCGTCTGTCACGCCGTGAAGGTGCGTTCGATTCCCAGGATTATATAAACTTTTTGTATTTTTTTGGATATAAATTTCGTTTTTTTTATTGACTGAGCAAGAATGGAGAGCCGAAGGTATCAATTTTGTCTTAGAGAACATATTGATTTTTTTATTGTCATTTTGATTTTCTATTTATTAAGTTGAGATATAAAACACAACTTTTAATACCCTCGCTAAATATAATATTTTATCGAAATCACTCCTTAGATAAAAAAAGTCCACTTGAGTTTTTAAAGCATTACGTTACTCAGTTAACTATTGCATTTTCATTTACTAATTTAAGATTTCAAAAGCGATTTGAATACCCTTGCTCCATCAAAAATAAACTATTAGAAAAAAAAATCATTCGGATCGTAGTTTAGAAACTAAAATTTATCTATACTTTTTGGATTTTTTTTAAAATATCAGATTAGGATAATTAATTATGTTAGAAATTCTGAGTTCGACGAACAAAAAATAGTGTCACATAGTGTTGTGTTCCTGCCGGTGAGTAAGGCTGCCAGAGCTCAACGAGGGTGCGGGGTGCTGACGACGGGAGGACTTACGGAACTAATTTGTTCCGTCTATTGTCCTTTGAGTCGTCGGCAACCCAAACCCTCCTTTGAACTTGTACACTCCTTTTTGCTGTGCATACGCAGCAAAGGGGAGTGTACAAGTTCCTAATGGGGCGGCAACGCGCAAGCGACACTCTTCGAGTTGCAGGCGTCCATAGGTTACGGTGACCGCTTTCCATCAGGCGGACCGTATGCTTGTTTGCCATCGACGTAGTATTTAAAAAAAAAAGAGAAAAAGTCCTGGATTCGAACCCAGTACTTCCATGCAAACCATGCGATGGCACGTATTTACCGCAAGGCTATTTAAACAAGCTGTCGCCGCGTGAAATTATCGACTAGAAGGAATACAAAAACACTGTTTGTATGTGTGAGTGGTACTTAAAAATAGTGTAAAATAGTAAATTTATTTACATTAAGGGGATTAACGTTACAATGAGAAGTTGAATGTTTGTTGTAATACGTCAATTTTAATATTAAATGTTCGCGAAGCATAATTGAAAGTATATAAATGCCTGTACGACTCCACAAAAAAAATAAGACTGGTAATTTGCAGATTAACGCCATCTAACGCAGCCTGAGCTTCGGGTAACCTAGGCGAGCCACCTTAACTATCTCCACTTAAAAAAATTGGTTGTCTGTAAAGTCGGTTTACGGACGGTAGTTTAACGTGATAACGTCAAACATTACAGTAGTATAGACAGGGGCGGTTAGAGTATAGCAAAAGGGGCCCGATTCTGGGACTTTTTTCACATTTATTTATTTATTTATTTATTTATTAAAAATACACAAAAGTTAACAGTATTTCACCAAAGCACTTATGTGGTAATATAATTATGTACATGTTAAATTGACATAAATAAAAAGCAAACACACTTAAAAGTTAAACTATGGTTATTACATTAATCACCTAAGGAGTGTAGAGTCTATGAACCTTAAGAGTTTTCTGTAAAACACCAACACTATCAGCAAATATGTCAATATCGTCTGTCTCCAACATGATGCGGTTAAGAGCAGCTCGGGCTCGAGCGGTGCGCCGGCCGCCGCGAACAGGCGCCGCCGCCGCCGCGCCGGCACCGCGCCCGGCATGCCAACCACCACATTCGCTCTTGGCACTTGCAGCCCCATTCTCTCAAGCACGGATGCGTCATCTACTCTATGGTGAAACAGTTGGCGGTAATGCATAATATGCAGCAGTTTCCGTCTGGTTTCTAGAGTTTGAAGACCAACCATTCCTGTTACGAATAGAGATGGATACATATATGGGTATTAATATCCGTACAGTCGTTTGTAAATGTGCCTACAGAACTTCCTCTGCACTCTTTCTAGCATAGTGTTTTGTTCTTATTAGAAAGAATGTATTAAAATAAGCATCTTTTATAAATTAAAGCTTTTTTAAAAACCTACTAATTTAGGAGTTAGAGTGGTGCAAAGTTGCAAAATTTTCCCGTAGCATTACTAAGGCGCCAGAGACAGAAAGCGATATCGACGGAGCCCCGCTTATTACAGAAACTGCACAGAATAGGAGCCTTCGGCCGTTTGAAGATACCTAACGAACCTAACCTATACCTATATAAAAGTCGTCATTTTGTATCCTAGACCGTTTGCGAGACACGCGTTAATTTTATTAAAGTGCTAGTGCCATTTACTAATCTTAGAACCCTAATATCTCAGTAAATATTAATGGAGAAGAAAAAGTTTATATAACAAAACATCCTTATTTAAACGTGTTCTATATGATTTATCAATATTAACATAGGTTATATTGGTAAAAAAATCATCGTAAATTTATTGTCTCTGGCGCCTTAGTAAATACTATGGGAAAATTCGCAACTTCGTACTGCTCTAACTCCTAAATAAGTAGGTTTTTCAAACAACTTCATTCTATAAAAGATGCTTATTTTAATGCAATCTTTCATGTTTTTAAATTACAAACACTCAAAAATAATAAACACGGGCGCGCCATCTGTCGCAGCTGTGGTGCTTTACTCAGGCCACACGCTACAACCATACCGAGCGCATCGATCAGCCGCTTAGTTCCTACGCGCGCCAATAGATGGCGCTTTAGCTATATTGGAAAACGGGACAATGACGTCATCTTTTTCGTGCATGCTGCCCGTAGTAACGAGTTATTAGACGTTATCACGTCAAAAATCACGTCAATTCATCGCTCTGTTTTGCCGTGAAAGAAGCACAAACAAACAGACACACACACTTTTCCATTTATAATATAGTATGGATAAACTATGAATATTTATATGTGTTTTGTTATATGGATAGAGGTGGCTTATGGCCAATCGATACTAATGTAAGTATGCAACATGAATCCGCCATACTTTTAAGTGGATGTATGTCTATGTCTGTACAAAATGGACAAAAATAGTACAATCGATACTAATGTAAGGCAATATGCAACATGAATCCGCCATACTTTTAATCGTTTTCGTTCCCCTTTGATCCCCGTATACGTCAAAAAGTTAAAAAAAATTAAAAAAAAAACAAAAATTTTTTTTTGTATGAAAACGTCTGTTACAAAGTCGGCATGCCCCTTATAGACAAAACCTGGATGTTATGTCACAATTATACTATTACAGAGGGGAATGACTTATTTTGTACAATTTTTTCAACAAATACTAACTTAGACATACTGCCATTAATATAGGTACAATTAGGGATTCCAACCAACTCTTTGTCAGAAAAGTCATCTCTTAGAATCTGCTTATTTCAGACAATGACTTAGACAATTTAATCGAAAACTACAACAGTGATGATGATGACAACGCTATATCACTAGAGAAGCTCAAGAATGAAACTCTAGGATTGGGAACAGTAAGAGAGGAAGAGTCAAGGCCCGTGTCACGACATGAGCCAGCGGTGACCACAGTGCCGCCGCAGGCACCGTTCCAGCCTTCTGCGACCCCTGGCCACTTAGAACATAGGTTGGTAAAATTAAACGTTATAAGCGTGGACGCACTTCTCCTGTTAGGTATATTTACCCCCGCGGGTGCATGCCTCAGGCTGTTCACATCTCCATTGACCGACTTGCTTCGCGCGGCTTTCTTGAGCGGCTCGTGTGTAGAATTATAACGGCGACTAAAATTATAAATAATGGCAGAGTCTAGTTTGGTCCAAGTTGTTACAACTACATAATTCTGTAATAACCGTGAATCACAAAGTATATGCCTACAGAGTCACCTAAATTTTCAGTCATACCAAAAAACATTATTCAAATACTTCTAATAAAGAGGTCTCCACAGTATTCACCCACGTCTCTCATCAGACCTTTTTTTAGTTGACCAGTAAAGTAGACGCTGCTACTGTCTCACTCAACCTGCAAATTGACGCATCATTTTCTAACAGATTCGTTATTTCGTTACTTACATCTTTCGACTGACTTCGTTTTTTACCATTCCAGATACATGTGCTGGAACGACATCGGCATAGTCCGCTGTCACACACTAGAAAACGGCGAGTCGACTATTGACGTCGAGTTTCACGACACGAACCTGCACCATGGGATCAACCTCAATAATTATTTGAACCATAGTATGGCCAGCCTGTCTGCGAGCGTCCTTGTACTGGCCTGTGAGACTCCTAGGTAAGTAACTTTACAAACATTTTAGTGCAGGAAACAACAGCAATTTTCGAAGAGTATTATTTTCTAAAGAAACAGACGGCGATTTGATATAATCGCGGTGAATATTCCGGTCGATGTAATGCATTTCTTACTTGTTATTTTCCTTAAGAATACACCCAAATGGGAAAAACAGCATTCAAGTTTAAGTCAATAATTGTGAATGATTCGCGAAGATGAGGGCGAATTTTCCTTGTAGGTGGATAATTCATTAAATATTTTCCTTTTGCGTTATTGATGTGACATATTGAATTAGGTAATGCAAATAATGTTATAATGATACACTGGTTTTCTTACTGACATCGGGCGCGCGAGGAAAGGTCAAACTATCATATCAATGACATAGGTATTATTGGAATTAGTATTAGGTATGTAGTATTTCCGAGTCTAATTAAAATAATCAATTTATAGTACTTAAGTACTTATCTAATTTGTGAGCAACTGAAATGTCAAATATCAAATTTATTATAGCGGCAAACTTATTTTTCAAATTAAATCGTGATCGAATTTTACAATTTCATCCATGATAAATAAAGCACATATTATAGAATTAAAACATATTTTTCCCTTTCAGTAAAATAGTATGCATATCGCTAGTTGGCAGCAGCAAAGAGTGGAGCGTATCCATGCCAGATACGGAAGAGATACTTTGCGTCACGGCGGGTAGCGACGTCGTCGCGTGCGCGACTAACGCGAGGTTACTGCGACTGTTCACACCCATGGGCACACAGAGACAGGTCTGCCTATACAACTTCCTCTCTTTTCTCGACCTAAAACACTTATGTGACCATTTTAGATGTTTATGTGTACTGGGGGATAAACCTGTGGAAATGTTGGCTAAAATGACTTCCTCCGTACTCCAAATGATCCTCATGTTGACACGGATCATCGCAAAGCTGTTCTCTTTTCTTTTGATGAAGCAAACACGAGAATGAAAAAGTTTAAACGACACAGTAAAACCTTCAAACCTTCAAGAAAAGAGCGTACACCCATCTTAAAGCCCGGTAACGCACCTCCAACACTTCTGGTGTTTCGGGTGTCCATGGGCGGCAGTGATCGCTTACCAACAGGCGACCCGTCTGCTCGTTTGCCTCCTATCCCATAAAAAAATCCTAACTATTTTTTATGATAGGTTATATCTCTGTCTGGGCCCGCGGTGTCGCTGGCTGCGTTTAACACCACCGTGTTCTCCGTGTACCACGCTACTGACCCCGGGGTGACTGACCAACATCTCGCCATGGACATCGTGGCTATGAATGGTAAGAATCGAACATTTACCATGTACTACATTTTCTTAGATTTAGGGCCCATGTAGGCGCGATAACTCGTATGCGAGTTGCACTACATTATGGTACATATTTGATTGGTGTACTGATTATAATGTAACATAAAACCTTGTGAATCAAATCTAATGAACAATTTGGGGAGTGTAAGTGCTCATATTTTAATGTACACTTTTTGTTATCGTTTTCAATTTTGAATCCACGCCACCGTACTTTGTGTTAATTTGCACTTTTTATCTTTTATATGTAACGTTTCAGGCCGTCAAATCCGCAGCAAAACAGTTCCCCTACCACTAACTCCAAGTGCCAAACTATCCTGGCTCGGCACCACCGATGTGGGTTCACCGTGTGCCTACGACAATACTGGCATACTGCGACTTTACGATATCTCCAGTGGAGTGTGGATGCCCATATGCGATACTAACAATCATTCTAGGGGAGCTTCCGACTCGTGGTTCGTCGTTTCGGTAAGACTTACTTCCTAATGAATACCTCTCTCAAAAGATCCTAAGACTTTGGTAACCAAACGAGTGCCTCCCCAAGTAACCCCAATGACATCTCGAGCGGTATGTGGATACCTATCTGCGATACTACCAACCATTTTAGAAGAGCTTCCGACTCGTTCGTGGTTCGTCGTATCGGTGAGACTTTTTAACAATGTCTCTATTTCCCTACAAAAATAGTGCTTTTGCTTCTAACCCCAAGTGCCAAAGGACTTTTCTGACTACTTCGTTAAAATGTAACATCTTTTTTTTCACAGATTAGTGAGCCAACTCAAACGGTCCGCGCTATCCTGTGCAGAGGCACTTCGTTCCCTCCTACGATACCCAAACCCATTGTTACGGAGTTAGCCATTCAGGTACTTATCATTTCATTATTTGATTTTCTCTACTTGAGATTTTTTTTTAGAAAAAAAAATACTGCTTGACTTTGAGATAACGAATATGCATAAACATTACACGTCATACCTGTGTGATTTGAACTAATATTCCTCATTACTCTCCTACTATTACTATTAAGTATTATCTAATATTTGATACATTGAATTTGTTTTAGATACCGCTATGTGAGCTGGACACTGAGAAAGGGCAGTGTGAGGAGCAACTCGTGAGATGGGCGCACACCAGTGCTGACGTCAACATAAAGACGGCTAGGGAATCCGCACTTAAGTTGTTTGCGGTGAGTGCTCAATAGTAAACTGTGGAACTATCCATGTATTACCGGGTCGGATATTACGATGTACTATCCCTGAAATGGGAGATTGTGTAGCCTCAGGACAGGACTACATTTTTCCCCTACTATACAATTTTTTTTACATCGTCATGTTCCACCTCATACTGGGTGGTTTATCGAATGTTTGAACAGTGACAGTAATTTGCGATACAATTACAAACTACTGCACAATTTGGCTGGTTATATGAATGTATGTAACATTCTTAGGTCCACACCAAAAATAGTAATAATTTTTAACATTTCAGCTCGCATGCCGAAGTGAAATAGAACAACGAGCCTTAGAACTAATGGAACTATTAAAAGACGATCGCCTAGTACCATTCGCTGCCAAATACGCCTCCCGCCTCGGCCGAGTCCATCTAGCGGACAAACTAGCTAACTTGGCAGAGACCTGGGAAGAGATTCGGATAAAATGAACGTCGCTCAGAAACATTTCAATGAGTTGGATACACAGGAGACGTATGACGTCACGAATTCGGATCAGGACTTGAACGCGAGTCTGATTATACCGCAGAAGGCGAAGGAGAGGAAAGGGGAAATGGTTGCACCTATCAAACCTGTCGTACGTATAGAAGTAATGTTATTACTACAGAAATAACGCTGACGATATTCAACAGCCATGTTAATTTTAGATTCCATCAACTCTCAAATAATCCTTACACTCTGGCGGTTGCTTCCTGTGTGCGTTCCGTTTCCATGACACAAGCAAGCGCAGCATCCGCTCGGTGTATCTCTGTTCCTTATAAATCTTATAATGGCCTGTGGGGCCCAAGAAGATACAGGCTCAAGCTCAAGTGGTTTATTAGCTGCTAGCTTACATGGTAATGCACCATTGTAAGTTAATCTGTGACGACTACTTACCTCGAAATATTTTTTTAGCCAATCAAATCATCGCCGGCCGGAGTCAGGAATCCGTTCAGAAAGCAACAGAAGCTACCAAGACCGTGCAGAGTCCACTCAGTCTGACAGAGAGAACGTTGGTGGAGGTGCACACGGAACCATCGGAGAATACTGACGTAAGTACAATGAGATTGATAAAGATTTAATTTTAACTCTGCTGTAGCCAATGTCACTATTGACAATAGTGACAATGAGGAGGCACACTCAAAGGTTATGACAGATGGTGTCCATTGCACAGATAAGGAATTTCATACGTGAGAGCGAGAAAATGATATGTTTTTTTATCTCTCACACATATGACAGTGACATGCTTAGGCACTTGCACAGGCGTCACCTGGCGGGATAAAATGTCAGTGTGCCTCCTCATTGTCGCCCGACAGTGACATTTCGCCGTTCATTGCCTGTTCAGCAAGGAAATATTGACGCTGAGTAACAATATCACTTATCAACCCAGAAATGAGCACAGAATTGTTAGTATCAAGAGTCACTGTGGTGAAATATCCCACTGGTCATGGACCTTTGTTTTAATACAATGATTGTCTTAACCTACTGCTTTTGCTAACCGTAGACACGTGGCCAATTGTTAACCGTTCGTAGCGAACGATATGCAACTGTCTGTATAGGCTAGTTTCCTGTACTTAAAATAAAATATTTAATGCAGTGCACGCAATAAAGCACCACAAAATTAGAAGAAATATGTGGCATATTTAATAAGTCAACGAGAAAGATATAAAGTAAATGAATTGACCGTGACGTCACTCCTCAGTATTCCATATTAGTAAATCGTTTTGACAGTTCTTAAAAAAGAAAGATAGAAAGTCGTGAATCGTTCACAGCGGCGAGTGAGAGATGGCGACTTGTCTACTCGCCCTGTAGACACACACCATAGACTCGGATCGGGTTCTTTATATTTTTAATTTTAATTTCAGCCAGTAACAATCCAAGAAGGCGAAACGTTCGTGGATTGGTTCTCAAGAAACAAATCCAACTTAGAATCGCAAAACCCCGAGTTGACACCGTCAGAGCTTAGTCGCCTCGGCATTAGAACCTTCAAGGCCCTTCAAGGCAAAAACAGTGCCGTCAATGGGACCCCAGAGAGCACGCAAAAGAGAAAACTCGACGATGAAATTAATGGTGCAGATACTCCAATAACTAGCGCGCCCAAACAGTCTAAACTTAGCGCCTTTGCCTTTCAGAAAAAAGCGTGAAACTTTGTGAACGATGAATTCTTAAAAGCGTTTAATCGGTTGGCTAAAGGTTGGTTTACACGATACGATATCTCGCATGCTAGTTTTATTTCGATTGCATCATTTGATAAGTCATTTTTTCTAAAATCGCATGAGAGTTCGCGCCCCGTCTAAATGAGCCTTAAGACTGGCAAGGAATAACAGTTAACTTTAGCGTAGACCATAAGGCATAGTTTTAACTTTTGACTGTTACGTATTTATGGTTTGACACCTTTTCATAAGACTACTGATAATTGTACATATTGACTGTAAGAATAAAATAAAACTGTTTAAGATTAAATAAAAGCTTTTAATTCGGTATAACCACAGACCAACCCCTATAGACATCCATTACAAGACGACTCGCGGTCGCCAGCCTTCCTAGTATTTGCACTGATATAAGCGCGGGCGCTCGCCGTGCCCGATCAGTATCGACCAAGTAACAGACCCGAAAGCAGCGCATGTTTTTCGCACTAAAAAATTGGAAAAGGGTATTTTGATGCCTTAAAAATGTCCACCTGTAGTGTGAAATGGTGTGGAAAGGTAACAAGAAGCTCAAATTTAAAAACAGACGGCATTACATTCCACAAATAAGTCATATTTATAATTTATTCAGAGCCGGCATAGGTCAACTTACATTGGCCACTTACGCGTCAGTAGAGGGACAGTCATACTTCTGTCCCTTTTCATCTGGCGCGACTGCCCGCCGTCCTTGAAACGGCCAATCACAGCGCGCTTAACACATTCCCCGCCCGCTCCTCGCACCCCAAACAGTGGTGACTCGTATCGCGAACAAAATATACAAAATTGCTACTCTATAGGAGGTTCTCTGTGGGTATAACAGTCCCATCAGATCATAAAAGGGGTAAACAATGTACTTGTCGGCATTAAAGTAATCTACATCATCATAAGATACTACAGGACGCGGTAACCGAAGACAATATTTCCACAGTAAGCTCAAGAAGGCTTTTGTTGTGGGTAGCTGGGTAGTCAGGAACAAATATCTGCTTATCTCATAAATAAGGCCTCCCGGTAAGGACTATCGGCTTAGCATGGTCGCCGCCAACTAGGTTGTTAGTATTTATTTTGATTTGAGCATTTTAAGAAACTTGCGCCAACAATAGGTTGTGTTCCCGATTTCCAACCCTGTATCTATGTAAAAAATCTTCTTTCTAAGGGTTCACCAATTCAGCTTCGTCAGGAGGAGGGAACACTCCTTCTTTGATCATTTTCTTCCATTCGCTACCATTGGGGTATGCGAACTTTTCTAATGTTCCGTTTTTAAACTGAGTACTGTAGCCGGGCAGCTGAAACAAGGCATCAATATTTTACATATTTACATATTATATACAAAAATTACATATATCACACTCCAACAACTGAAGCGCGCTTTGCCATTTTTCGTATTACTATATCTGTGACAATCAAGCATATAACTCTCTTTATGGTAAGCAATAAGCATGAAGGTCTGCAACTCCAGAGGTGTTATTCGCAACCTCGAGAGGAACACACAGCTAGGGTCTGGTGTCATTTGGCTACGATGCGGTAGATTTACAGAGATACTTTTACAAGCTTTAACTTTGCTATGACCTTTGGCGGTTTACTTAGTTACAGTATACCTTTAGGAGCGAGGTATTTCCCGTCCTCAACGATGCAAGGGTCGACGAAATGTTCATGCTGTTGGTCGACGTATTCTATGAGGCGGCCCTCCATAGTGGTCGATAGACTCGCGAAGTCCCAATATTGGAGGTGTTGCACCATCTCACAGAGACCCACGCCGCCAGCGTGAGGGCATACTTTAACTGCAGACAAGAAAGAGGAAAAATTGACACGATGGACAGCCAAAAATGAACAGACGAATTTTATGCCAATCATATAGGAATAAGTAAGTTGTAACTCCATACCATCAGTAAATGCGAGTTATTTGTATAGCCATACTTAGTGACATGCGACAATCACGCGTCAATTGGCGTAAATTATCAGTACTGCTACTTGTCAATAGATATCGCGACGAACGAAGAGTCTAATGCTCACCAATTTTTAGCTAATATTACAATAGTATTAATCAGTATTCTGTTTTCAATTCCTTCTGCTTGTAATATAAGTTGTAAACTGTTCTAATATTAAATTGTTGGCCGACGAGACAGTGTTGCCACCTAGTATCGAGCAATGGTACTAATAATTCACGCTATTTGACGCGTGATTGTCGCTAGATGTCACTTAACTATGCCTATACAAATATCCAGTTAGACACTTTACAGTTACAACTTCCCTTACTTATTTCTCTATGATGCCAATGCAACAATTTGGACGACGGAAAATGGGATATACAATAATTTAATAACGGTTGATTACCTTCTATTTCAACAATAATAACGACACCACTATCATGAGGTTGTCGCTAGGTTCTAGTAGAAAGAAAAATACCGATTACTTATAGGTACACTTACCGCCTAATTTCTCCGCCATAAGATACACGGAAAGGATCTCATTGACTCCTCCGATGCGAGCCGAGTCGATCTGGCAGAACTGCATGCCGCCGCTCTGTAAGAACTGCTTGAACATCACGCGGTTGGCGCACATCTCGCCTGTCGCCACGCCAATACCGTAGGGCCTGTTACACAAAGTATTTGTCACACATTAATTACTAGATAAAAAATGGCGCACGGAGTTTTCCGGTACCTGGGCAAAGTTCACGAGCCCACCAGGAGGGTTCTTGGTTGTAAGTTCACCAAAAACGTCATCGAAGTTTTAAGAGAAATTATACACTTACAGAGACTTAAGAGTTTGATAATCAGGTACATGTAGTGTGAGGGCAACACCTCACACTCACTGCTCCACCTCACCCTATATATAAGTAGTGTAACCCGTAATTGTAGGCACAATAAACCTATATTCGATACAAGCGAGTTCTCCTTTAGTCCCCACATCACATACATAAAATGTTAAAGGTATAGCTTACATCTTGGTTGACTAGGTCTTAGATAGTTGGTGCGAACAGTATGCACGAAAATAGTCATACCATACGACTTCCAAATCCAACCGACTGCGCCAACAACGTACTCAGTTTACTAGCTTAATTTTAAAACATTTTGTTTATTTATGTACGCAATTAAGTAAGACAAACATTTTGAAGTGTATGCAAGGTCCCATGTTGCTGACTAAACAAAACCGCCCTTCGTAGGTCGCTGCTTCGTAGGTCGATCAGCTGCAAAGTGCATGGAGAAATTATGAATGAATTCATTGATAAATTCGCCATGCACTTTTGTAACTGATAGTACATGGATGTGGTTGTAGACAAAGCTAATATTAAGTACACAAGAGTCAGACTTTACTACTAGGCAAGGGTTATTTAAACGTCAATCTTCAACGAATTCATGACGTTTATTTACGTGCAAAGTCTGTCCTATAAAAAAATAGTAAACCTAGTGTTGTCTGACTCTACTACCAATATAATAGCTTACTTACTTCAAGGCCTCAGAGATAGTCGCGTGTCCGAGCACATCATCGGGTGACGTCGGCTCCTCGATCCACATCGGTTTGAGCGGAGCTAGCTTCTTCATCCATTCTATCGCCTCGTTCACGCTCCATGCCTGGTTCGCGTCTACCATCTGTAACCAATTATTGTGTATTTGCTAGGCTTGTGTAGTACATGTACTAATAGTACAAAAGACACGATTCCCTGTTCTGTACTAGATAGAATACTCCACGCGCAACGGAATGGGAGCGAAAGGAGCGTAGAGCCGAGAAGTGACAATGAGAGCAAAGCGATCCGTGTGATCCCACCGCAACCGAAATACATATAACCGACTGACTCGGACCGAGAGCGCGCGAAAACGGCCGATCAGCTCTCGGTTAGTACAAGCGAGCGTTACTGTACGCCATATGCACAATTTGTCTCTCTCTCTCTCTCTCTCTCGGTGTACTACTGTACTAAACGTCCTAAAAGAACGAACTAGTACACTTTGGAGGTCGTACTAGTTGGGAGCGATCTTTTCAGTGAACGAGCAGGCACAACTCTAGTATTTGTAATGACACCTTTAGTACGGGTTTTAGGGGCTCCGTAGTCAATTTGGTAGCCTTATAGTTTCTCCGTGTCAGCAGGTCTAAGATGGGCGGCTGTCTATCATTTGTCACCATGTCTGTCACTTTCTAACAAATATGTAAGTGCGAACGTGACCCATGATATGACAAGCGACAAATCACGACCATGAAACGGACACTGCTGTGTGTTTTTTAACCCCCGACGCAAAAACGACGGGGTGTTATAAGTTTGACGTGTCTGTCTGTCTGTTTGTCTGTCTGTCTGTCTGTCTGTCTGTCTGTCTGTGGCATCGTAGCTCCCGAAGGGATGAACCGATTTAGATTTAGTTTTTTTTTTGTCTGAAAGCTGAGTTAGTCGAGAGTGTTTGCCATGTTTCATGAAAATCGGTCTACTATGTCGCGGTAGGGGGTTATTTCAAAATTTTAATTTTGTGGTTAGATTATTCGAGGTTTTGCTTCGTGATCGCTAGTTAGAAAGTTGCAATTTGACATGGATATAAATAAATCCAAGCTTTTACAGGCCAGCCGTGGCGGGGTGTTCTAATAACCAGGTCCTTAGCTGCGTAAGCTGAAGATGCCAGTTCGATTCCCTCCGCTATTGGCAGACAATGCAGACATCACATCATCTACAGTGCGCAACAACTGTTTTAGTTATGTTTTTCGTCGTTGAAAACCCTCTACAAAGTACACAATAAATAAATGTCATATACAAAGAAAAAGTGACCAAGGCCCCCAACTGTTCCGAGCTGGAATCGAACCAGCGTACCTACTCCGTTAACCAGACGGATGCCTGTAAAACCACTCGGCCATCGGATCACGAAAGCAAGGGTCGAAATTTTCAAGTATATGACGCAATTACCGAAAGCTTATGGCCCCATAAAAATAATTTAATTTTCTATGAAAATAATTTAATATGAACTAAGATTCTATTAGATGTTCCGAAAAACCATTTTTTACGCCCGAGAAATTCAACCGATTCTGTTAATAAATATCGCTGAACATTTCCAAGTACTTCTCAGTTAAAACCAGGAACCGAATATTGTTGGATATGGGTGGATGGTAATTCTTCTTTAAATCCTGTTACCCTCTGTTGGGGTGTAGCGCTCGAATCATATTTCTTAATTTACTCCAGTCTTAGGCAGCTTGGGTAACTTCCTCCCACCCCATCCCTAACACCCTAAGCTCTTCACAGACCGACGCCAAGTCGATTTAGCATGGTACTTACCAAAACCTTATCCTTGCCAATATGTTTTCTCACGGTGCTGCAGCGCCGCCAATCGTCTTCGAAGTTCAGCCCCACCTTCACCTTGAAATGGGTGAAGCCTTGCTTGAGGTACTTGTTGCACAACTGCTCGAGAGTTGCGTCGCTGTAGCCTAGCCAACCTGCAATTGTAACCATTAGATAGTAAATCCATACTAATATTATAAACTAGCTTTTGCCCGCGGCTTCGCTCGCTTTAGAAAGAGACAAAAAGTAGCCTATGTCACTCTCCATCCCTTCAACTATCTCCACTTAAAAAAATCACTTCAATTCGTCGCTCCGTTTTGCCGTGAAAGACGGACAAACAAACAGACACACACTTTCCCATTTATAATATTAGTATGGATAGGAAAGTGTGTGTGTCTGTTTTTTTGCCCGTCTTTCACGGCAAAACGGAGCGATGACTGGACGTGATTTTTTAAGCGCAGATAGTTGAAGGGATGGAGAGTGACATAGGCTACTTTTTGCCTCTTTCTAACACCCCTCTTCCCTAAAATGGGGGATGAAAGTTTGTATGGAGCATTCCGCAATTTTCGAATTTAACGCGAGCAAACCCGCGGGCAAAGCTAGTATTCGAATAAAGGGTTTGTATGTATTTACGGGAGCGACTATCTTTTGTTCGTTTCTATAGCCGATAGCTCATCGGTTACTCGCTTTGGTGGAACCAGTGCCTAAATGGTTATAAAATCTGAACTGACATATTGGCTTACCGGATTTATAAATAGAAGTCATAAGAAGTCACATATTTATAAACTGTAGCGTGATGAGCAGACACAGAGAACCTTGAGCAGATAACACAATGTTTCAATCAATCAATCAATCAAAATATTTATTCGTAATAAACTTAAAAACTACACATTATGCATTAAGTATGACTAAAACTACAAATGTACATGGGATGGATAAGTTTATCACGAAATGGTCCCTGTTTACTGTAGATAAGGTTGACTGTATGTAAATTACGTAACAACTATCAGCCGTAGCCCGTAATCACTACATAGTATAAAACAAAGTCACTTTTTCTGTCCCTATGTCCCTATGTCCCTTTGTATGCTTAAATCTTTGAAACTACGCAACGGATTTTGATGCGGTTTTTTTTAATAGATAGAGTGATTCAAGAGGAAGGTTTATATGTATAATAACATCCATTAAATAGTGGAGAAGTACTGTTATTTTTGAGGTTTCTAATGTGATGTCGTAAATAATTACATGCGGGTAGATTATATTTATTTGTCTACCCCGAACATTTATATAAATTAATATCGGGTAGTTTTGTGTTGTTTACATCTCCGGTGACATTTTGCTGGGATGTCAGTCTTCCGCGACCACGGCCAGTGCAACCTGGCCGAAACGTTGGGAAAAAAGGTAAAAATAATGTTAATTAATCGCATTCGACCTGTATGTGACTTTAAATATGTGTACAAAGCGCGAGAACTTAGTGTTATCTTGATAAGGGATAGGGATAGCGATAGGGATAGCGATATCACTATCACTACATAGTATAAAACAAAGTCGCTTTCTCTGTCCCTATGTCCCTTTGTATGCTTAAATCTTTGAAACTACGCAACGGATTTTGATGCGGTTTTTTTTTAATAGATAGAGTTATTCAAGAGGAAGGTTTATATGTATAATAACATCCATTAAATAGTGGAGAAGTACTGTTATTTTTGAGGTTTCTAATGTGATGTCGTAAATAATTACATGCGGGTAGATTATATTTATTTGTCTACCCCGAACATTTATATAAATTAATATCGGGTAGTTTTGTGTTGTTTACATCTCCGGTGACATTTTGCTGGGACGTCAGTCTTCCGCGACCACGGCCAGTGCAACCTGGCCGAAACGTTGGGAAAAAAGGTAAAAATAATTTTAATTAATCGCTTTCGACCTGTATGTGACTTTAAATATGTGTACAAAGCGCGAGAACTTAGTGTTATCTTGATAAGGGATAGGGATAGCGATAGGGATAGCGATAGCCATAGCGTTAGCGATAGCGATAGGGATAGAGATAGGGATACGGATACGGATACGGAAACGGATACGGATACGGATAATATGGGTATCGTTAGAGGGATACGGATAACCGGTCGGCGGTCTCTTACAATCAAAGTGCTCTAAGACGATCGTTGTTTGCTTGCTTGAAGATTACGTTTGCGATAAGTATAAGCAAAATGTAAAAAATTGTAAGGGATAATAGAAAAAAGTACTTTTTACCCACCGATCATATAGTGTCGAAATACGGGCTATGTGGGATGTTTATAAAGGTTTCCCCAGCGTATATAGAATTACCTACGCTGTGGTCGATGTGTAATATTTCTACAATCATTTCAAGCAAAAGTATTATGTGCAATCGAAATAATCGCAGATAAATATACCAGAGAAACCTAAGGATCCAAATGAAAATCTTAATGAATACTTTTATTACGCGGGCAAAGCCGCGGGTAAAAGCTAGTATAATATAAACAATACACTTTTCTTATCATTTTCAATGCAAAACTCAGTAGGTACCTACAAAGTTGCATTGATTAGGTAAAAAACCTTAGGAAGATAAGTATTTTTCACAATGTCAAAAGATTTATTGAAATTCGTGAAACCGGTTTATTTCAATAGATTAAATAGATCAGTGCTGCGTAAAAACGGTGACGATGCTAAATCGGACTTAAGACGCTACAGGAGCGAAAATGTTAAAATTGAAAGGAGCCCCTCTTTCAATTTGGGAATTTCAGTTAAATATACTAGTGTTATTAACTAGATTTATCGAAAAAAAGTTGTCCATTCAGAACAACTCAGTTAAAATATATTGCGAAAAATTCTTTAAAATCGATGTTCCGTTCTCGACTGTTTTCTCCTTCAAAACTTAATCAATCGTAACGAAATTTGAGGATCTGAATAACAATGAAGTAATCTGTGTCGGACCGTTTAGTTTTTATGGCTAATTATTACCAATTTTGATTACTACGCCTTTTTTTGCGCCATAACTAATAAGGCCGTTTTTGGAAATTTTTGATGGGCTCTAGCGACTTTAAAAATAAGAATATCAAAAAAATCAAAACGGTCAGACACAGATAAAAATAATAATAATCTGTGTTGAAAAAATCATTGCTCTATTCTCAAAAACCAGGGAGGAATTAGTCGAGAGCGTTTGTATGGAGAATTGACCCCTCCTGTATCGTCTTAACTAAATGTTCTGAGTTGCCTAGATATTATTTTTGCCATTTCTTTACCTGCTTGGGTAGTGTAGGCAGGATATCCGTTCTCTTCTAGCTGCTTGATTCTCTCTTTCTGTCCCGCTTTCCTGGACTTCAGCAGCTGTATGGCTTCTTCCTTAGTGATCACGTCAGTAATGTAACGGAAGTCTATGGTCGATACGAGATCCTACAACAAAATAAACTTGGTAAGCTTTTTTTCCTGCTAAGTACTATGTAACATATTAACTGTGAATACTTAACACAACTAAGATATTCGAAGTGATACTAAGTGTAGGTACCTATGGCTTACTTATAACGTCCAGTTGCCTGTGGCCCATTTATCAAAGCTATAAATTACAAGCGGAAGCATCTTTTCACCTTGTCATATTAGACAGCGTACTGGATACCATATGTAATTTCGTCACTACTTTAAAAAAAACTTGTATCTTCGTCTGTCAATGAAAAGAAAATTGTAGTAAGTATGTATGAAATGCATATAGACTTACTGCGTTTTAACTTTGAGGAACAGCGTGAGATACGTGATTTTTTAAAAGTAGTGACGATTTGTAACCTGAATCTTTGAGGAACGGGCTACTGTTGGCAGGCAGTTATCAATATAGGAACTTCGAAAAGAGCTTTCACCTCGCCCAAATTCTACGTACTCAAAGACTGGTGTGTACAGTGAGCTGCGAATTTGCATGGAGAAATTATGAATGAATTAATTGATAGTCGCCATGAACTTTTGCAGCCTACTGTACATAACTGGCCCTAGGGAGAGATATAGATGTAGGTATTAACTTGTCCCAGCAATAAATCAATATACCTATGTTATTATCATGTCGTATGGCTTTATTCCTGTTAAAAATAAGTTTACATGTAGACAAAGTTACAAATTACAATTTAATTTAAGTAGCCAGTCCTTTGCTTCCGGAGTGATTGCCAACAGGTCCTGCATATTGTGTTCATTTTATTTCATAAACTAGATCACTTACCTCGGGTTCCATGTCCGTCAGGAGCCTCCACAGAGGCTTCTTTTCCAGTCTCGCCCATAAATCCCACAGGGAATTCAAAATGGCTGCCGCCGCTAAATGTGCAACGCCTTTTTCGGGACCAATCTGGAAAAATAAAATACATATAGTATCAAACGATTCTTCATAGTCATAGATTTACTTTTTTTAGTTGCGTCGACTATACACTGACCAAAGAAGATAGCACAGATTGCAGGTAATTCAGCGGCATTTCTCTGGACAGTTAATAAATGTTAGGACTGATGAAGCTCTATCACAGAGCGGACAGTCCACTTAATATACATATTATTAGTACCCAACACAATAGCCTGTTGTCACAGTTCTACGTACCCATCTCATCTGCGAATCATTGATGAGCGTTCGCCAGAATCCAGCAAAGTCCGCGCAGATGTCAACTGCATTTTTACCTAGTAGCAACTGCTTCATAAAGCGTATAGTGAGCAGAGCACTATGATCTCCGTCCCGCGGAAGTTGCAAGCACCCACTCCACATAGCACATTAGATTATCACAGTTCTACGTACCCATCTCATCTGCGAATCATTAGTGAGAGTTCGCCAGAATCCCGCGAAATCCGCAAAGATATCAACCGCATTTTTCCCCAGTAGGAATCGCTACATAGAGCGGCTTGTAAGCACAAAGATCTCCGTCCCGCGGAATTTGCAAGCACCGACTCTACATAATATTTAGTAGCACAATAGGCTGTCACAGTTCTACGTACCCATCTCATCTGTGAATCATTAGTGAGAGTTCGCCAGAATCCCGCAAAATCCGCAAAGATATCAACCGCATTTTTCCCCAGTAGGAATCGCTTCATAGAGCGGATTGTGAGCACAATGATCTCCGTTCCGCGACCGCATGTGAACGTGAGTCCGAAGCCTTGACTTCCATTCTCGGTGGTCATTGTCACGTAAGCGCAGGAATAGTTTGGATCTGTGTGCTGAAAAAAAAACGAGTAACGTGTTTTTAGAGGTAAAAAATTAGAACGCGAGGATATCAGAAGTACTTACGACTACTAGCGGATAAATAAATAAATGAATAAATATTATAGGACAATCTTACACAGATTGACTGAGTCCCACGGTAAGCTCACGAAGGCTTGTGTTGTGGGTACTCAGACAACGTTATATATAATATACAAATACTTATATACATAGAAAACATCCATGACTCAGGAACAATTACCTGTGCTCATCACACAAATAAAATGCCCTTACCGGGATTCGAACCGGGACCGCGGCTCAGCAGGCAGGGTCACTATCCGCTAGGCCAGACCGGTCGTCAAACTAGTACAGTGAGCTGCAAAACTACATGGGGAATTATGAACGAATTCATTGATAAATTCACCATACACTTTTGCAGTTCACTGTATTACCTAGATGGAAAATGTCTGCTACTGATTATCTAACTACCGAGGCCATTTTATACAGATGTAGTGCGAAAAGGGTTTCCTTCGTATTTTTTCGGAAACGTTTGTATTTGTCACGTTAGATCAGTCAATGTCAATACATCTAGTGCTGAGACTGCTGAGACTGACTGAAATAGCATGACACGTTCGTACGCTTACACAGGTAGGTAGTCAAACATGCAACCGTAATAGGTATCTTTGACTAATGTTTCAATGGCTACAAGATAATAGGATACTAATATTTCACAGCCTTGCAAAATTGTCACGTCTTTTGCTAAATTAAATAGGTAAGTAGCGCAATAGTTATTTGTTATACAAGGGGGCAAAGTTGTATTTTAACACACGAGAAGTAAAATACATTTGCACCCGAGTGTAACACAAAACTTTTCCCCTCACTATAGCGAGGAAACTACAACGCAAAAAATGCGTTTATCACTGCTTCCAGTAGTTCCACAGGTGGTAAATCATCTTTATTACTAGATTCACCTACTTTTATCAATTTTAAAGCAGTTAATTTGACTTTACTCAAGGTCAAATTACTTTACCCACTAGTGGATAAAATGCGTTTTTACCCGCTGGTATTAAAGGACAAAACACGTGTTTCCGAGCTAGTGAGGGGAAAAATAAAATATTAACTACTAGTGATATTATTTACTAATAATCGCTTCTGAAACTCATATTCCATGCGTTACGAATAATGATTACAATACAGAAAAACAGATAAAAGAAAAGATAACTACATAAAACATTCCAAATGGGATAGGAACATAACATCTCATCAAGTTATCACCATCGGAATCGGGGCAATGAGGTCAACATTACGAACACAATTTACTCAGCCGGTAAACAAGTTGTTTTAATATACATATAGTTCCCAATATTTGGAATACTGGCTATAGATTCAGGAAATAAGGACACCTAGGTAGGTGTCCTAGGTAGCATATAATTCATATGAAATTGGGCGTAGAGTAGCTATAATTATTTAGGATAACAAACAATCCCAAAGTACCTACATAAGCAAGTAATAGTTTTACTAACTTTTAAGTTAGTACCTAACATTGCTAAACTTGTTGCACTGCTTTGTCACATCTGTTATTTACAATTATATTTATTTATTTAATCTTTATTGCACAAAGAAAATCTTGCAGTACAAAAGGCGGACTTAATGCTTTAAGGCATTCTCTACCAGTCAACCTCAAGTATATTACCTATTTTTTACTTATAACCGACTGGTGACTTCCTCGGGCAACGTATCAGCACACCTCGGACACTGGCGATCAAATATATGAAAGAGGCGCGTTCCTAGCACACAGTCTTAGCTCGTGTAGGTGAACGCGTACTATGCTTGTATGAGTGAAATATTACAGGTCGACTGTTCGCGTTTTTGACAGGCGGTAACTGTGAGGTAACCGAGAGGGGGTGGGCGGCACTTTCAGCGGGGAGCGGCAGTGGCCATACTGTACGATAGTACTCTTTATTATACTATGGTATCAGCAAGGCCCATATAATACGGGACAGACAAAGCCCATACAAAAAAGCGTACCCCTGAAATGTATGAGCCTTTTTAGGATTAAAACTAGATGGCGCTGTTTCGCAGCCTGGAAGTGGCCAAAATCATATTTTCTCCAAATATTTTCGCGTGTTTTTGTTTTTTATAAGAACAAATGGCATGCTTCTTTATTTTAATATCAGGTTATCACGTCAATACACATTTTGAATAAAATACATTTGTTAGCATCATCAGTGTAGTTATGATAGTTAGTTAATAGATGGCGCTAAAAAATGGAGGTACGATTCTTAGTATGAAGATTGTAAATCCTATATAAATAATCCGTAAATAAACGATATATTTTTTACATAGTTTCTGCATGTAATGAAACATTGTATGAAAAGGTACATCCATTACTGATATTATAAATGGGAAAGTGTGTGTGTGTCTGTTTGTTTGTCCGTCTTTCACGGCAAAACGAAGCGACGAATTGACGTGATTTTTAAGTGGAGATAGTTAAAGGGATGGAGAGTGACATAGGATACTTTTTGTCTCTTTCTATCGCGAGCGAAGCCGCGTGCAAAAGCTAGTACGTATATAAACAAAATTGACTTACCAAAGCGTCAGACCCATGACCCCCCAAAGACGTCGGGAACCTTACATCCTTCACATCCACACTCACGATCTTCAGACCCTTCTTATTGAGCGTCATGTCTCTGCCACCGGTCGCCGACGACTGATTATGTTAGTACATTGAGCGACATATTACTGTTATCACTGTCACTGTAATGAGATAGGTAGTTAAGTTAGTGATAAACATACCGGTTAAAAATGTAACCCTCTTTTTGCGTAGCCGTAATCGGGTAAAAAGAAAAAAGAAAGAAAAACATGGTTTTGTGCTCAAGTTTAAAAACGTAGTATTCATCGAAGTTCGAACTTATATTTTTTAACTTGAGTTTAAGTATGATACTATTTTTATTACCATATTTTGATTAAATTGAACAGATGTCAGGTATCCAAACAAAACTAACGTAAGGTGCACAGAAAAAAAAAAACAGAATAATAATTAAATATAACATTTTATTGTATAAAATATGTGATGTTTGTCAACAATTTAGATATTTAATTTTATCCATGGTCCCGCATAAAAGTTAAAAATACCAAAAGTAGAGCATAAAAATATTTTTATGAAATTACAATTTTACCCTTAATGACTAGAGTCATGTTACAATAACAATGTCCATTTTTTTAAATAATTGGCTATGATTTATAGTAATATAATGATAAACTATTCAATTTGGATTTAACACTTTGTCACAATTACCCTTTGTCATAGGTACCTAATCTCAGAATCATGATTAAATCATCGTTACAAATATGTACATAAAATACTAGATTGTAATCATACTCAAAAATTCATTAGCAAAAATCACAGAAAGCTCTTATCAAAGTAAATAAACATATATTTCCAGTAGAAAATGACACTTAACAATGTGTCTCACTCAATTAAAACTACAATAAGGCTAGCTACAATGAACAATTGAACATATTGGAATGTAGGTCTTATTACAGTCACCGGCATAAATAAGTGATGATTTCTGTACCTTGTCATATTAACGTCTTGTTTAAAATGTCATACGAAATTGTCAAACAATTAAAAGCGACAAGGTACAGAAATCATCACTTATTTATGCCGGTGACTGTACCTAGTTCTTGTAGAGTTGTTAGTTGTGATATGATACGTATCTTTAGGGTTTACTCAATAATGAGTAAACAGAAGTAATTACTAATTACCTACTTAGAAAAACGGAAATATTTTTTGACACAAAAACAAAATTTCGTTTTTTACTAGAGATGGGCCGAATATTCGGTACATATTCGGTATTCGGCATATTCGGCAAGTTTTTCAATGTTCGTTATTCGGCCGAATAGTTCGGTTACATTGCCGAATATTTACCGAATAAACAAAGTAAATAAATAGCGTAAGTTGTTTCGTAATTCATCGAATAATGACATCCTTTTTCAGCATTCTAAGGAACCACCAAAGGGAGTTAAAAATGCGTTATAATATAAGTATCTAAAATTTTCTTCTGCACTAAATTATATTATATAGGAATATTAATATTAGTACCCATTACCAATCATTGAAAAGTGTTTACCTCTAAGCCACGATTTAAAATATGGCGGGACCGAATATTCGGCCGAATGATCGGTTCGGTAACAGCTGAACCGAATGTTCGTATTCGGCAAAGTCCGTATTCGGCCCATCTCTTTTTTAATTACATAGGTACGTTAATTTTATATGCCATTGATCTAACTAGAAAATACAAAATATGCAACTAAACCAATTCTACGTTGCGTACAAAACCAACTAGTCCAACTACTGAAACTACATGCATCATTTACAGTATGTACAGTGATAGGTAGTCAGTGCATGTACAGTCGAAGGTATACAGAAATCGACAGAGTAAATATGTCAACATGGAACTTCTTGGTCAAATAAACATTGAAAAGAGTTAAACAATAAATGTATAAAACATGTCTACTAATTGAGAACAACCTTATTTCTTTCAGCTAAATAAAAAAATACTCTGATTCTGATCTCATTAAAAGAAAATCAGAAAACAGTATACTCTATCAATTCTGAATACTGTTTACTAATACTAGTTATTTCTCAAGCACTAACGTACTAATGAAATTAAATATTATAGGACATTCTTACACAGATCGAGTCCCACGGTAAGCTCAAGAAGGCTTGTGTTGCAGGTACTCAGACAACGATATATATAATATACAAATACTTATATACATAGAAAACATCCATGACTCAGGAACAAATATCTGTGCTCATCACACAAATAAATGCCCTTACTGAGGTTCGAACCCGGGACCGCAGCGTAGCAGGCAGGGTCACTACGCGCTAGGCCAGACCGGTCGCCAAATCTAAAGTAATCTCCTAAAGGCACTAACTACAGAAGAATCGTTACTTGTTTTTATTCTTGTTGTACACGATAGCGAGTTGTTTCACAAGAGCCCGATCTCCGTGCTCCCAGATCTTCTTGGTTAAGCCTCCGAGTGTGCCGTCATCGTCGTTATTGGTCCAATCCAGCAACAGTTTGTAACGCGCCTAAACAGAAATACAAACATTAAAGTGCGTTGAACCACTTTATTCAGTTTCCAACTACTAAGATGTGTTTTTAATTTTTAGTCATTATTTGTTTAAAATTTGAACTTGCTTGATATTAAAAGATTTTGTTTATTTTTGTATGAATCTGCTCCTTTGTCGGTTAAAATCGATTGTTACTCTCTGTTGTTACTAACGTATGAAATTGACGCAGAGAACCAATATTTTGCACTATGGGTTGTTGTTGTTTTGACAACAGTAAATGTTACAAAATCATATTTATAATCATATTAAAGAGAAATAAGTAAACATGTATTGCTAACAAAATATGTATGAAAAAATAGTATAATACATAACGCGCGATATTCGTAGGCGACATCTAGCGTCAAGTAGTGGATTTATGAGTAAGCTACTTGACACTAATTGTAATGAGTATCAAAGCTGGATGGCTAGTTTTTTTATTTCTGTTACGGATTTGAAGAGTAACATAATTATTGCAGGTGACTATACTAGGTGTTATTAGAAATATACTAAATGAAGTAGGTATATTAAAGTCTCATAGGGGTCGTTAGGACTATGATTATACCAATGATATTCACTTATGTAATGATTACATAAGTGTATTTAGCTCACGTGAATTCAAAACACAAGGCGACACTATCTAATGATGTTTAGTTAAACAAACAACTTTAGTGTGAACTAAATAAGGTTGATATTTCAAGTTTTCTCACAGCGATGGTAGAAATACTCAAGAGAGCCACTTTATGTGACATTAAGATTCCAAATCAAAAGAAGTTTTTTAGGGTTCCGTAGTCAACTAGGAACCCTTATAGTTTCGCCATGTCTGTCTGTCCGTCCGTCCGTCCGTCCGTCCGTCCGCGGATAATCTCAGTAACCGTTAGCACTAGAAAGCTGAAATTTGGTACCAATATGTATATCAATCACGCCGACAAAGTGCAAAAATAAAAAATGGAAAAAAATGTTTTATTAGGGTACCCCCCCTACATGTAAAGTGGGGCATGAATTTTTTTTTCATTCCAACCCTAACGTGTGATATATTGTTGGATAGGTATTTAAAAACGAATAAGGGTTTGCTAAGATCGTTTTTTGATAATATTTATATTTTCGGAAATAATCGCTCATAAAGGAAAAAAAAGTGCGTCCCCCCCCCTCTAACTTTTGAACCATATGTTTAAAAAATATGAAAAAAATCACAAAAGTAGAACTTTATAAAGACTTTCTAGGAAAATTGTTTTGAACTTGATAGGTTCAGTAGTTTTTGAGAAAAATACGGAAAACTACGGAACCCTACACTGAGCGTGGCCCGACACGCTCTTGGCCGGTTTTTTAAAGTAATCAAATGTACCGTTATCTGGGTAAAGGGACCTTATTGTCGGCGGCGCTTACGTCCCGCGGCATCGTATTTGTATACGAACATCGCTCATAACGCCGTAAGCGCCATCGACAATAAGGTCTCTTTACCCGGATAACGTCACAAATATCTTCTTTTGATTAAAACTTGATTTTAAATAGAAGTAAATATCAAAAAAATATGTTAATTTGTGTTAGGTACCTCTGTGACTCCATAATCTCGTGTGTTGATCTCCATAGTCTCAATTTTCCCTCTTAGGAATCCCAGCGATATGAACAGACCATACCAATTCTTTCCCAGATTGCCCGATATCTGGTCTAAGTACTCATGTTGTATGGGCTGTAAATAAATGGTTAATATGAAAACTAAACTAAACAAACCATGATTTTATATTCATATAGAATTACATTACATATTTGTAACCCAAAATATTGCAAAGCAAGATTAAGTTAGATAAGTCACAGTATATTTTTATTTTATGATAGGCTAGAGAAATTCCAGGAATAATAGGTTTAATTATTGTTAATTTGCTAATAATTGCATTTATTAATTGATAAATGATGCATTTAATTAAGACTTCTGATATTATATTGTAATTATAGGATTTATAGGTCTTTAAACAAATAACTACTATTCTTTTAATTAAAGAAAAAATACTTAGAAATTAATTAATGATTTCAGAATCATAGGAACTGCAGAATAAAACATTATTTGTTTACAAAAATCTAAAAGTCTGCATGATGCATTCAGCAATCACAAATTACAGCCAGAATAAAGATAAAATATTTTAATAAGAAAGTAGAACCCATGCCTATTCCTAGGATTACTTTACAAGCAGATCTCAGACTGCCATGAGAGACTGTATTGTATAAGCCAGAATAATGCAAGAAAGATGAATATAAATATCCTTATCTTGAAATGATTGCACAATAATTAATGTTACATACATACATACATACAATCACGCCTGTATCCCATAAAGGGGTAGCTTCAGGGCCACTCTTGGCAAATAAGGGGTTAAAAGAAAACGAAACTGTGGCATTGCAGTGACAGGTTGCCAGCCTCTCGCCTACACCACAATTTAACCCATATCCCATAGTCGCCTTCTACGACACCCACGAGAAGAAAGGGGGTGGTGAAATTCTTAACCCGTCACCACACAGTTTAAATCCACCACACAGTATATAATTAGTGTTAAAATCGAAAAATATAAATCAATTAGGTTTTACTCACTTTTTGCTTAGACTCCATGAGTAAAGTGATAAGATTACACTTCTCCACATCCTCCTCATCGGGATCAATGTTCTTTTTGGAAGGACCCTTCGCCGAGCCCATATAGTAGTCGTCTCCCCAACGGACATCTTTGGAATTCACTATGTTTATCACATTACCAGTTGCTGAAATATAAATGAAATTATTATTAAAATTGCAATTTTCTTCAAACTTTACCTAATATTATGTGGTCAAGAAAATGTTGTCATTGAAACTTCAGGGATTCCCTGGGACAGTATTTATACAATATGGCTCACATCTCAGCGTAGCTTTTAAAGTGTATTATTATTATGTAAAGGCCCTTATTCCCGGACAACAAATGACATTTGACAAGGCACCAACATTTCACAATCCTTTGTTTTGCTCCTTCCTTCATACTATACTGAATCAGTACATTACTCATTACCAACCTTGTGTATTTACTGTGCAGTCACTTTTCCTTTTCTCCTGCTTATGGGGTTTCGCTTCTTTAGTTTCTTCTTTCGGGAAGTCTTTCTTCTGTTTTGATTTCTTATTTTTCTCTTTCTTCAAATCATCGTCCGGTTCCTCAATAACAATAACTTCAGGTTCTTCCTCATTATTGGGGTCATGGTTTTCGTTGTTTTGTTCTGGAGGCGTATATTGCTCTGCAGGCCGGTTCCTCGGGGGCCGCGGTACGGCATCAGTTTTTAGGTTCAAGAAAAAATCCTTGAATTTAGCACTCAAACTATTCATTATCAAAACCTGACCTTCTCACACAAAGAAACTGTGGCAAATAAAGTTTGTTTTCCAATTGAGGTAGGATTGTTCAACATAAATAACACATGAGACTACAGATTGTATTTTTAAAAACAAATTCCAATAAATATTGGATTTTAAATATAATTTTCACACTTCGAAAATGCTTCGAAACTTTATTTGTTATCAAAGAACACACTCGGTCTGACGTATAGAACTTTAAGTTGCCATATCAAAATCTCCAAATTTCACGACTCGTTGACAAATAATCACTTCTACATGTAAAAAAGATGGAACAACATTCCACAGTTAAGTCAAATTAATTATTTTGTTGAATATTGTTTATTGTCCGCGGAGTTCATTTATACTGGTCAATATGGTTGTGCTGAGCGGCGCCGAGGCGCGTCCATCCCTCTTTACCGAGTTAACAATGTGATATGCTATCCCTTTCACGTAAACGACTAGGCATGGGGCCATGTTAGTTTATGTCTGTTGCGGGAACTTCGTACTGCCGTTCGTACCATGTGCTACCATTTTATGAAATATAAAAGAAAGCAGATTTTTAATAGTGAATAATTATCTAGAATCTGTAGAGTCTGTAGTGGTATTTAGTTCATTGATTAGTTTAGAATATTTAGTTGGTTATTTAACTTAGTAAACGTAAGTAAAAATGCACAGTTTAGTTATTAGTTACTAGAATGATTTTTATTGAGATGCTATCACAATTATCATCCTCCTTGCGTTATCCCGGCATCGGCATTCGCCACGGCTCCTGTGCAAATAATACTAAACATTCGAACTGCAAAGATTAGAAAATTCCACGAAATCTAAATAAAAATATAATTATTTCTTTTTAATGTCACTGTACTAAGGATTTTTAGGTAAAATTAATGAGACAAAGAATTAAATGTTGGCAAAGTTAACTAGAAATTAGAGGTTTACAGCAGAGAGCACTGGCAACATTAACAACTGTCATTTTAGAAAATAAATGATTTTTAGTCAATTGTTTATCTTATCTTATCAGTTGTTTTTTACGCATTATTTTTAATTCTAACTCAATAATAATTACTTAAAAAAAACACTACTTTTATTTTTATTTCCGTTATTACAATATCACATTACGTGTTTATGACATCACTGGACTAGGGGAATTCCCTCTGTAGCTTGTAGTAAGCTGTTGTAATTCCAAGTCCAAAATTATTCGTTTACATCAAGATATAACTCTGTCAACCAAGTCTGTCAGTAAATAAGAACAAAGAAAACTATACGCATCCTTTTCTTTAGGGTGCTAGAGAAAAGGATACCTATAGTTTTCTTAGTTCTTATTTACTGACAGACTTGTTTGACAGAATATACCTACCTATTAAAATTAATATGTAAAATAAGTTTAGTTACATAATATTAGGTGTGATATGAACGTTATTTATGGTTATTCTGATTTTAAAATATAAAAGTCATCATTGTCACTGTCAACATCAATTTTGCGACATATCTTTCTTTGAATACAATATTTTGATTATTTTTCTACGACTTAAATAAAATAATGTTTAAAAGTGATTACCAGGCGACAACCTTGTCGGATTTAATTAAACGAGGTTTCTTCGAATCTGTTTATGCGAAGAGTAATCCAAATTCTTGTACGACTTCTCCGAGGCGTAATTCTGGTACCGTCGAGGCAGCGGAAGTGAAGGCTAGGGATTGCGCCTGCCCTCCGCCAATCCCGCCATGTTCTTCCGGTAACCGCGGGAAAACCGGAGCGGGGGTTTCCGGTTCCCGTAACCAGCCGCAAGGCGACAGGGACCCTAATAGCGAGCTGCCTCTGGGCGCGACCAACCCGGGCTTGCTCAGATACATCCACAATGCGGCCCGCTACAGAATACCCCAATGCTTTGAGGGTGCTTCGATTGCTGTTAAACAGGTTACTACAGTACAAGATATCTCTTAATAGTAGTTTTTCTTAAACAAAATAACTATTACCTAGTCAACATCCTGAAGATTCACTCTAATCGTAAGCTCATAACATATACTTCAGGTACTGGTCCCACCGCGAGCTAGTAACATCGCCGTGTCTCTTTTATTTACACGGGACTGATTAAGTATCTTTTGTTCGTTTTTATAGCCGGTAGCTCATAGTTTACTTGCTCGCGGTGGGACTAGTGCCTCATGCCTCATGGTGACGTCTACTGAAATTAAGGCAAGCGAAGCGAACTTTTTATTAGAAAAAACACAATGAATTTCTGTCATTATAGGTACTTTAGTTTCATCATATTTTTTCACTTGGTAGGTTTACTAACTTCCAAAACCTATAAAAGCGCTTGTTTCTTTTTTTTGCTCTTAAAATAGAACTCTCAACAATAAAATACCCACAGGACACCAAAGAAAACTGGATGCTCGGCCACACAATGTCCTTCAGTTCAGTGTCACCAGGCGGCTACAAGTTGTTACTATCGTACATGGACAAGAGCAAGCCATCAAGGCTGCCCTACTTCGTGATGGAGGCGGCACCAGGCGGACAAATGAGCTGCGAGGTCCGAGTGGGGCCCTCCGAAAGCACCCGGGCCACGGTGGTCGCGCAAATTGCTGACCGAGAGATTTATAGCTTTGAGAGCATTTTTGACGCCTACTTTTATAATTGCACGGCTTCTGTGATTGCTGTCAATCGGGATTTTATTGCTTTACATTATCTTCAGGTTAGTTAAATATTGTTCTGCCATCGATATCAGTAGCGTAATAAATGGGTTTGGTCAATCCATAACACTAGATGATTTGGAGGTTTGATGACCAAGATACATTGCTTGTGATTCATGGTCACATGTGTGCTGTTAGTTACTGGGTACGCAGGATATGCACAAACGCTTGACGATAATATCGTTATTGTAGCTAACTATCTCTATTGCTCTTGGCGCGACAGAGCCAGACTGCGTTTCGATCGGCGTTTAGCGTCAACGATTGTCATTTCGGCTAGACCGACTGTTATGTATTTGTTCCAGGCGATAACAGATAAAATATCACTGGGAGCAGAATTCGTGTCCCGCGTACAAGCGACAGAGCTCAGCTCAGCATCAGCCGCAGCGCGCTATATGACTAAGGAGTATTCTGCGAGCGCCACCCTGGGCAGTCGAGGCTTGGATGTGTGCTACGCGCGTGCCATCGCACCGCACCTTACTGTCGCGGGGATGCTTGAGGTGACTGTCTACGAAATTGAAATTCTATTCTATTTGTGACCAGCCTAAGGCTAAGGGTGGTCACATCTATCAGCATTGAGCCGCATTTTATGTAGGATGAGAAATGGCACGTTAGTATGAAAACGCTTACGCATCGGAAAGCTGAAAGCATGCGTACGCCTGTTCATACTAAAGAGCAATTTCTCATACATAAAAGCCGTAACTTCACCCTGAGTTCAGATGAACGCGCGGCGACGCGCGCTGTCGCGTGATTCGTCTGGGTTCACAAAACGGTGGCTTCAGGCCGATTCTCGGTTTAGAATCTCGCGCGATGCATGCACACATTGATTTGTTACGATCACAAATCGCACACCAAGCGCGACTAAAAGCCAGTAACAGTAACACTAAGTCCTTTAAACATGTTTTCTTCAGGTCGGCTTCGCAATCCGACGCGCCGTAGCGACTTTAGCGTACGAATGGCGAGCGGATGAATGGACGGTCCGCGGTTCAGCCGACTCGGACGGACTAGTCGGCGCCACGCTGCAGCGCGCCCTCGGCGGCAAGCAGTCCAAGCTGGCTTGCGAGATATCCGCGCTGCTGAACCACCCTAACAACAAGTTCCGACTCGGCTTCGGGGTCACTGCTGCTGTTGTCTAGACTGCAATGCGTCGTGGATTACATGATTCATTGTTTTTCGAAGGTAAAACTATATATAAAAGAACTAGCTTTTGCCTGCGGCTTCGCTCGCGTCAAATTCGGAAATTACGATATACTCCATACAAATGTTCACCCCCCATTTTAGGAAAGTGGGGGTCAGCAAGTGACAAAGTCACTCTTCATCCCTTCAACTATTCCCACTTAAAAAATCACGTCAATTCGTCGCACCGTTTTGCCGTGAAAGACGGACAAACAAACAGAGACACACACTTTCCTTAACTATTAGAAATTTACAATAAAAAGAAAAGAGTTCTTATCTCTTATTATCTCTTATTCGGACAGTTGGGCGCCTTGGGCGTTCTTTGTATGACGTTTTCGGAATAATGAACCTAAAGCCTCCGCCACACATGAGCGTTTTGAGAGCGTGGCGTGAGCGGGGCGCGGCGCTGACAGTACGCTTTCATCGCGCTCCGCTCACCCCATTGCACGCTCTCAAAACGCTCATACATGTGGTGTGTGGCGGAGGCTTTATTGTTAGAATGACGCCTAGTTGTCCGATCTCTGCATAACATATTACACGCCAGCTAACTATTTCAAATTCCCAAATATAAAAATGTAAATTTCTTTAGGTCGGCTATTCGCCGAGGCAAGCGGTCCGCGATGGCTTGTGAGATATTCGCGCTGCTCAACCACCCTAGTAACAAGTTCCGGTTCGGCTTCGGACTTTTTGTGGAAGTAACCGAAGGAATATTCAAGATACTTATGCGTTCAATTTATTAGGGTAAAACAAGGTAGGAGAGACTCTATAGAGTACGACCAAAAATTGTTGACTATGAAGCTTAGCTGGTTAATATCTACATTATAACTACTATATGTATGTTTCGTACTCGAGTAAGTACCAAACTAGTTGCCTTTTACTGATACATTTTATGGCAGCTACTTAATTAATTGAAAAGCATGTAGTTTTTTTATATTTTAAAAATAATACCTATTTATGTTTTTATATTGATACGTTACCTGTTTACTAAAATATGAAATTTCTTGTACCCTATGATCTTGAGTATTATCTAAGTATTTCTTTAGGTACAAGTACCTTAGTAGGTAGGTACCTATCTACTTACATTAAAGCATTGCACGGGGTACTTAGATAGGCACTTACTATACAAAATATAATCATTAGCTAAACGTAAAAACGTTTTTGACATCATATTCAAAAATAGTGATTATTTTTTGTAAAGTAACTAAATGTGATTACACGGGAATGGTTCTGATTCAATATTATTCACCATCCACTACATTAGATTAATCCAAATAATTTACGGCACGTTCTTTGAATGTTAATTATAATTATTATACCCTTATTTTTATAAGAGTTTACGAAAAGCAAGTTTAATATAAATATTAGTTTTAGATAGCTTTAACAATAAAATAATTCCTTGTGATCTTACAGTTTTCATTTCACTCAATTTACATATTTAGTCCATTAAACGCACAAATCTTCAACTCACCGACTCGAGTTTTAAATTATCACAGCACAAAGGACTTGCATCAAAAATTCATTGTCAATATAACGATAATGTAGGCGTGCATTACGCTTGGCCGGGGCTCTAGACTCCCGGCGGCCGCCCATGGCGCGTGCGCGCGACAGGCGGGGCTTCGCCACACGCCCTCGCGCCCTTACACAACAATATACACCCTATCTGAAAACTTTAAAGGCCTTACTAGGTTGGTATGTTGGGGAAAAGTTGATGTGGGCGTAGCGCCGCCTCTCGCAGTGTAGTTTGTTCATGGTGGCGCGAGCGGGCGCGCGTGTTCAGTAATGGTGATGGAGCGGCTGGCGGACTTCGTCAGCAAGTCGCTGGAGGGGGGCGAAGCGCCGGCGCCGCCGCCGGAGCCCGGGGAGCTGGAGGACGCGGACGAGGAGGTGGACATCACGGCCCTGGAGGCGCCGGCGCCGAAGCGCCCGAGGAACTGGTTGCTGTCGCCTGTGCCCGCGCCTTGTAAAAGAGAGGATGAAGATGACCACAAACATGGTGAGTTTTCATACGATCTATAGAACGTAGCTAGTTGCAGGTCCAATCATTATATTAGGTCATCCGATTGATAGGAGCAGCCTAAGTGCTCGAAAATGTCATATTGAACTACGTAGGTACCTAAGGTATAGCGGGGTAAATCTCGACTGAGGGGCAAATGTAACTGGTTCTATTTTTCCATGTTTTACAATGTTTGCATTATTAAATAGTGTCCACCGGTTATATTATATGTATGGCAGGCGTGTTCAGTGGATACATTTGCGACATTCTTAGTGACTTACGTCAATTTAATGACTTTTAGTATGAGATGACGCACAAAAATCCGAGATCTGGTAATAATGGAAAAAATGGACTAGTTATAATTGCCCCCCAGTCGAGATTTGTCCCGCTGTACCTTATAGATTTCATGATGGTCAAGATATTTTGTGAATAGCGACTAAAAATTGCGGGTCACAACTGGATGAGACTAGCTCAGGACCGGGTTACATGGCGACTATAGTAATGGCGTACAGCAGTGGGCGATTAAGGGCTGACATGACGATGATGATGAAACATTAATAACTTAGAACTTACCATTGGAATGCCGATTAGCATCTAGGTAGGCATACCTACCTTTTGTTTGCGTAGGTACAACATCAAGAACTGTCTAATGTGATGCCTGGGACATCATCATCATTATCAGCCTATCCTCGTCTACTGCTGGACATAGGCCTCTTCTAATGCACGCCACTGCTCCCGATCTTCAGCTAATCTCATCCAGCCAACACCAGCCAACTTGCGGATGTCGTCACTCCATCTTGTCACAGGGCGTCCTGCACCACGTTTACCGAGTCGCGGTCCTGCGACTAACGTGACCAGCCCACTGCCACTTCAATTTGCTAATCCGGTGAGCTATGTCGGTAACTTTGGTTCTGTGACGGATCACATCATTTCTGATGTGATCCCTCAGAGATACCCCGAGCATAGCCCTCTCCATAGCTCATTGAGCGACTTTGAATTGCGTTTTCACATTATCCGATCCGATATCGGATGTCGGTCCGATATCCCATACATTACGGGCGCCATCTTTTTTCCATTGAAATCCTTCCGACATCCGATATTGGATCGGATAATGTGAAAACGGACTTAGACAGGTTAGGTTAGGTTTGTTTTTATGGAAATCCTGAAAAGTTACGAGTTTCTAAAATATGATTAACGAAAATTCAAACGGAGGCCGGCCTTACACAGTCTGAATCAAATCAAATAAAAATTCATAACATAATCTATAAAATTCAGAATGCGTATCTATGGGCTTTTAATCAGAAATATCAGAATTTGTGTAATAAATAGGTAAATGATATGCAATTCCTTGCATTCCGAAATGAGGTTGAACTCGCTACGCGTGTAAGAAATACAGTAAACTGGGGTTACTTTCATTCTTGGGGTTACATTGGTAAAAACTTCGTTTTATTTCCAAACACATTTGTCCCATTTTTTATTTATTTTAAGTTCGGCAATATCGATAGTGAGTATAGTCTGTATAGTTACTCTCATTAGTTGCTCTGACGCAGCAGTGAACAAGTATGGCAGTGCGGATAACGAGTCAAAATATAATTATAGTAATGGTTGCTATTTTTAGGGTTCCGTAGTCAACTAGGAACCCTTATAGTTTCGCCATGTCTGTCTGTCCGTCCGTCCGTCCGTCCGTCCGTCCGCGGATAATCTCAGTAACCGTTAGCACTAGAAAGCTGAAATTTGGTACCAATATGTATATCAATCACGCCAACAAAGTGCAAAAATAAAAAATGAAAAAAAATGTTTTATTAGGGTACCCCCCCTACATGTAAAGTGGGGGCTGATATTTTTTTTAATTAAAACCCCAACGTGTGACATATTTTTGGATAGGTATTTAAAAATGAATAAGGGTTTACTAAGATCGTTTTCTGATAATATTAATAGTTTCGGAAATAATCGCTCCTAAAGGAAAAAAAAGTGCGTCCCCCCCCCTCTAACTTTTGAACCGTATATTTAAAAATTATGAAAAAATCACAAAAGTAGAACTTTATAAAGACTTTCTAGGAAAATTGTTTTGAACTTGATAGGTTTAGTAGTTTTTGAGAAAAATAAGGAAAACTACGGAACCCTACACTGAGCGTGGCCCGACACGCTCTTGGCCGGTTTTTCATATTCACATAACTTTTGAACTAACGTAGTGGGGTATTAAAGTAGAAGGTTCACAGTGAATATTAGCTTGCCAGAAGTATGTTTAGCTATACCATTGTATTGAGTTTTGTGTCTTAAATTCAAGCTAGGTATTTATTACTAATTATTTTTGGGGTGTCTTTGATCACCTGCAACATTGACCATACTTTCATATGTTGATTATTGTGTGATTGTGTCACGGTACTTGTTGAGGCTGATAATTTGATCTCTTATTGTGATAAATGAATCAATCAATCTCAAATAAAGTTGACTTTACGAAGACAGTAATTTTTATTTTTGATCAAAGTAACCCGAAAATAGCATAAACAGTTGTAATTTTTTTAACCTGAAAACCGATTTTATCTTTCCTTGAGATACAAAATAAAATACTTCTGTAAGGGGTTGCATTCGATTATCATTAAATATAGGGTATATAGGTTATCAAAATAACCCCAATGTCAGTTTAAGTTTAATCACAACGTGTTATTTTTATTTCGCCAAACATTATTTTGTTAGCTTTTCTAGATTTTTAAAACAAACAACAAAAAGCAACGAATTAGTTAAAAAAGTTGATGTTCCCATTTTTTTTTTACCTATTAAATTTAATGTAGAAGTTAGAGAAGTTTAAACTTTAAAATTGATCAATGTAACCCCAGTTTACAGTTCGTTTCGACGTTTCCACATTCTAAATAGTCATTGAGACAATTAAAACAACCCACATCACAATTAAGTACGAGTAGTGAGCATTTGTTTGACAGGTCTATCGGAATTCAGAACGTGAGTCAAATGTAAATCGTAAATAATTTCGAGTAGGTACTTACAATTAAAAGTGGACTTATTTAATCGCGTAATTCGCGTAGAAGTATGTTTTAAGTATGTGTAAAAATCGTGAGTGTTTATATCAGTTTTAATTTGGAGTACCTAGGAAAATAATAAATTAGGGTGAATCAACTTTTTAGGGTTCCGGAGTCAACTAGGAACCCTTATAGTTTCGCCATGTCAGTCTGTCCGTCCGTCCGTCCGCGAATAATCTCAGTGACCGTTAGCACTAGAAAGCTGAAATTTGGTACCAATATGTATATCAATCACACCGACAAAGTGGTAAAATAAAAAATAGAAAAAAATGTTTTGTTAGGGTACGCCCCCTACATGTAAAGTGGGGACTGATTTTTTTAAAATTTCAACCCCAACGTGTGATATATTGTTGGGTAAGTATTTAAAAATGAATAAGGGTTTGCTACAATCGTTTTCTGATAATATTTATATTTTCGGAAATAATCGCTCCTAAAAGGAAAAAAATGGTGTGTGTGTCCCCTCTAACTTTTGAAAAAACATGAAAAATATCACAAAGTAGAACTCGATAAAGACTTACTCGTAATGGAAAAATTGTTTTGAACTTGATAGGTTCAGTACTTTTTGAGAAAAATACGGAAAACTACGGAACCCTACACTGAGCGTGGCCCGACACGCTCTTGGCCGGTTTTTCTTGCCTGTTGTCGCCATGGTTACGGTCCCCTGAGTCACGGTGGTTTTATACAAAATTATGCTACTGAAATTATGCAAACATGCATTTAGTCTATATTTGTAGGTGGAAATTTAAGGAAGGGCTTGTTAACACCAGAAAAATGCACGTTTGCATAGTTTAAGTAGCATAATTTTGCATAAAACCAGCGTGACTCAGGGGACCGTAACCATGGCAATAACTGGCAAGAAAAAGTTGATTCACCCATTAGGTAATAAATGGCCTTGTTCCTCGTAGATAACCAAGTTTGATAACTGGTTTTGTATGAGGAAAAATAATTCTTCTTAGCTAACTGGGTTATGAAATAGGATATTTTTTCTATCTAGAAAACCATTCTTTTTTGCAGTTTTCTACGAAGAATTTCTTCTTTGCTTACCCGGTTATGAAATAGGTTTTTTCCTCGTAGAAAACCATTATTTTTTGCAGTTTGCATAACCGGGTAAGCTAAGAAGAAAAAAATCTTCGTAGAAAACTGCATAAAATTGGTTTTCTTTCAGGGAAAAAAATCAGGAAGAAGAAAAGTTCTTCATAGAAAACTGCATACAATAATGGTTTTCTACGAGGAAAAAAAATCCCATTTCATAACAAGGTAAGCAAAGAAGAAAAAAAATTTTTTGTAGAAAACTGCAAAAAGAATGGTTTGCTACGAAGAAAAAAAATCCTATTTAATAACCCAGTTAGCTAAGAAGAATTATTTTTCCTCATACAAAACCAGTTATCAAACTTGGTTATCTACGAGGAACAAGGGAATAATGTCAATCTGATGAAAAAACTTACATTTATGGTTGCTATAAGTAAATATTTTTTGAATTTGTTTTTTATTTTCACTCAGTATTTTTCTCGCGTTGGTGAAAATTTTTGTCTTTCTCTCGGTGCCAATATTTATTTTGTGCACCATCACAATCTAGGCGCATCATAGCCGTCGGCCGTCGCTCGGCTCCATGCCACAGCAGCGTCCCCGTCGGCCTCTTACAGGAACTTTGAAGCTTTCCGATAAAATTTTTTAAAGTAAAAATGTATTTTCACCACACCAACTGGTAAAGATCAATTTTGCTATTCGAAAACGGACAGCAAAATTGCATTTTATCCACAAGAGTGCAAAGTAATTTCATACAAATTTTAACTTGATGCCTTGAGCTGGCTGGTAGAATTTACCTACAAATAATTATTTTGAATCATAAATATTGAATAGATTGCTAAATTTGATTTAAATTGATGTTTTATAGTCAGTATTTTGTTCGTGTTGGTGTGGTGAAAAATGTTGTGTTTCACTCGGCGGCAAAGTTTGTTTAACCTACGTGCCTTGAGACCCTCGCAACGCTCAAGATTCCACTTTTTAATATTGGAATCTTTCGCTTGCTCGGGTATCAATATTGGCACGTGCGGTTAAACAACAACTTTTGCCCCATTGTAAAACAAATAACTATTATTACCACGAAGTCTTTTAGCTACCTGAGTCCAAATTGTCCCGACCGTTGAAAATTTTGTAGCAAAAATTTTTTATATAGTTGGTAATGTGAAATTTGAGTAGAAATAGTAAAAAAAAATCCTTTGTCTGTTATTCATTATTCTTTTGATCGCATTAAATTGATAATATTAACTATTAAATTTGGCGCCAGTTGGTGTGGTGAAAAATTGTTTTTTGTGTTACACGAGGAAGATAGGTAGGTGGCACCACTAACTGTAAAACATCAAATTAAATCAAATCTATCAATTTATTAACTAAACATTATACATTATTGATTCAAAATTATGATTCAAGAGTCAATTTTACCAGGCGGCTTGAAACACCAAAATAAAATTTGTATGAAATTACTTTGCACTCAGATAAAATACAATTTTGCTTATTCGTTTTCGAAGAATCAAGAAATATTTTATCAATTGGTGTGGTGAAAATGAAATAATAACTCGTTAATTAATCGGACATTCAGACTTTCTCTATCAAAAAAATCATAGGCGTATTCCGCAACGTTCGAAATTTATTAAATGAAAAATATAATAAGTTTTTTTACAAAAAAATAAGTTTTGGCACAAGCTTTTATCACCGACCTTTCTTTCAACGGTCATCTACAGCTCTCCGAGACTTTCTAAAAACCCCTTACTCGATGGGGATACGACGTTTCATAAATCATAACAGAGTTCCTATGACCACCTTTTTGCTTCATCATCAGATCAGCTCCAAGATACCATAATATTGAATTGTCACGTGATTTACATATGTGTGCAGAATTTGAGCTCAATCAGAAATCGGGAAATGGGTCAAATTTAGCTTCTATGTTTTGACCCAAACTAAACATACTAAAGTAACAAGGCAAGTTGAATAAAAGCTTGTAAAAGGAACAGGCTACTGTAATTTTCTACGCCTTTGTTGCTGACTATTACTCCAGTATCACATAAATAGGACATTTTGCTACAACTTAACAACTCAGCAACAAATGAAAGTAATTCCCATCATCGCAGATTAACACTACAAATGAATAACTCGTTAATGGATATCCAGACATCTCTATCAAATAAATCACGGGGGTATTCCGCACCGTTCGATAATTAATCACCGTTCAGGTCGTTACGTCTAAGGAGCCCGGATGGCCCCGGGGCCGAAAGGGGAGAGGGTGTGGCCCGGTACCGCCCACACTTGGATAATCCCTCCATTTACATAATTGCCGTATAAAAAGGAGAGCTTCCCAATTTGCTAAATTGCTCTAAACGACTGCTAAACGTATCGCTCGTTCGTCACCGTCTTTAGAGCGTGTCCCTTGCTCCTACACTCCTACAGATTTATTGATGCCTGGCGGGGCCCCGCTTAGCGATCGAGGTGTCACTTGGCTCAATCGATTCTCGTTTGTTTTGTGCGTTTTCACATTATCCGATCCGATATCAGATTTTGGAAGGATTTTAAAGGCAAAAATCAAAGATAGCGGCATAAATGTATGGAATATCGGTCCTACATGTGATATCGGATCGGATAATGTGAAAACGCACTTATGGTATCTGCGGACAGGGAAGAGTCGTGGTGTGTGTGTGGATTGAGTGAGCACCTTCCGAAAATAAAAAAAAATATGCTGATCATTTAGTAAAAGTTCTAAAACAATTGTAAAATGAATCTCTGAATTTGTAAAAAGATAAATCAAAAGATACAGCCATTAACATGTGCTCACTCAGTTCTCACAAACTACCAACGAAAACAGTGAATATATTCATTTAACATATAATATTTATATACTAACATTTAGCAAAAAATAGGCCAACCTACCTCTATAAATATTAGATCACCTAGTGACGTATTAAATTTTTTACAAATAGTTTCTTATGCTCACTCAATCCACACACTTTTGAAAAGCCGAATTTTGATGAAAAACATAAGATTTAGACCGCTATTATATGTGTATAGTTTAGTAAAAGTGAAATGGGAATTTGTAAAATACAAAACAAACCACTAACGTGTCAGGTTTTTTTATAATAAATTTTTGTAAGTGCTCACTCAGTCCACACGTTTTGAGGTGTGCTACTCTGCGGCGGCGCCACCATAATGAAATTCAACTAATTATATGTTAAAATGATGTTCGTAAGACGTACAGTATGTACGTATAATTTTATGACTGTACCTATAGCGGGAAATGAAATAATGGGCTTTTATTGTGGCGCCGCTGCAGAGGATGCTCTGCAGCGGCGCCACTCAGTTCTCATAGATAGATATGACATCATCTACTTTTTTCTCATGGAAATTGATGTACCAATGCTGTTTATTATGTACGTATTGAAAAAATCACTATAACTTAGTAAATTTATGTACTTTCAGTAATTCCGCATTCCGCCTGAACGGTATGAGCTAGTATGTAAGGAGGTGTACCTACGGGTAAGCGAGAGGGAGATATGTTCCTTCCCGCTCGCTCCCGCGCTCGGCGCGTTTCGTTCTAGGTTTCAATAATTATTATTAAATTTATGCCGCTGTTGTACACTTTGCTTTTTACTTCGATTGCGAGGAATTAATTATATTTTTCTCGGCAATTTACACCACGAAATTGTCGTAAAGCGAAAGAACATAATAGGTGCATAAGATAAACAATTCCCGCCAACTTTTTTTTCAACATGTGATCAGAGTTTCAGACGCTTGGTTTTTTGCCAAGTCAAAATTTTTTTAAACGATAAGTAATTGAATCCTATTTTATTTAATTTACTTAATTTAATGACAGAAAATACGGAATTCTAATAAATTATAGCAAAAATAAAATAACCTATCAAAGTTTTGTCACCTACACAATTTTATTGCTCAATAAAATTGTGCAATATGTTTTAACTGTTTTGTCTCTTGAGACCGATTACCTTAGTCTTAGGCCGGCACGGCAACAGACAGTCTTAAAATTCATAATCTTAAAAAACAAGAGTGTGTGTGGACTAGGGCTTCCAAATACCGGACCTTATCCAATACCGGTATTCATTCCGGTATTGGCGATTTCAATTCCGGGATCCCGGTATTGAAATCGGGAAAATATAAAAACCAAGTAATTTGCTTAAAATAACAAATTTTATTCAAAATCTCGCTACTTTTCATGCGTGTTATATACTACAGCGGAATCTTGCCAATCCGACTTAGTGAGGTGTCAAATCGATTACATTTCCAACTTCATAAGTTTCGATTTCAACCCAAACGGTTCGCAAACTTATGTGGCCAAGTCCGTTCAACTTCTATTGTTTTTAAGTATACATAGTTCAAAGGGCTACGCCCTGTGCTCTTTATTTTTGTTATGAGTCCTCAGTCCCAAGTACGCAGTATAAAAGCAAACGGGAAAGAGCGCCAGATCTCTACTCAGGTGATTCTGTAAGTTAGATATCGCCGCCATATCGGACATTTCACAAGAAGACGCGGCTATAGCAAACCATGTTTTCTGCCAAATCGATCTCTTTAAGCTCGTGCGGAATAGAACCTTTTACATTTTAATAATAACAAGCCTTTGCATATATAACCAGATGGTTCAAACGGCATCCTTGCGACACTTACGTTTGTGGCTGTACAGCCCAATTCGATAGAGGATCCCTCGTCCGCACACACGGCAGGTGTATGCTCTAGCTAGGAGGTGAACCAGGCATTGTCGTGCTTGGATTGAACGTCATGGACAACACGGCGCCACGTGGTTCGGTCTTCGGCCAGTCGTTGCCACGGGTCGCATGGAATATCAAATGTGACCATGTCACGCTTCACGCAATCTTTAAAGCGCAGCGTTGGCCGTCCGACCGGTCTTTTTGCATCTACAACATCTCCCAGCGTGGCAAACGAGTCCGCTCCATTCGATACACATGCCCGAGCCACCTCAATCGCCTCTTCTTTAGTATGGCTGTGATACTAGGAAGCTGCTGTGGCTCATTCATGCTGTGTTACATTTTATAGTCAGTGTTAATGGTGTAGTTGTGCTGTAGGTTTAACTATAATATCACTTTATTAAATAACAAGCATTAAGAAGCATTTCTCGATTATAGTTTCATCATTGACTTTTGAAATTAGAACATGAGATGATTTTTTTAGAAACACATTGTAATCAATATCTGTGGTACAATTTAGTGGTATTTTTGTATTTCGTGGCGCTAGAGGCGCTAATGCACTAATAAAATAAATCCGCCAAATCATTGAACAATTAGCCAAAAAAGCTGAATTGTCCGACATAGATTATCAAAAATCACATTAAGAAATAATCTATGGAATCACACATTACTTTGCGGAAATCCATGATAATCAAAATCAAAAAGATTATCCGCGGAATAGGAACACTTAATTTACGGATTAGAAAAGTATTTTTCTTGATTTTGATAGTTAAGGAGTGATTTCCCAATTTCGGTACTAAGTATAGGGAATGTTATGTACGGCAAAGTTTTGAGCTAGATAGAGTTCAACACACTAACGCACACGCATAGTAAAAATAGAGTAGCTACGGTATACGTTAGTTCGTATGCATTAACCAATTTTTTGAAAAGTTATATCTATGATATAGATGCATCAAGGCGATTTGTTTACAGAGGATTTGTGTCCTGTTGCAACTACGTTTGATGTGTTGCTCCTCTGTCACACTTATTTGCGAATTCACAAGTGCGACAAATGTGTCAAAAAATGTTCGCGGCCGACCCTCCTCAATGAATGCTTTTGACACGTATCTTTAATTCTTTATCTAGCTAATCATCGAAAAAACAATCATTTTCATACAAATATTGCAAAAACACCAAACAGAGATGTGTCAAATCGAAAAACGAGAGCAAGAAGAAGATTTACGCGTGTAGTAACCATCGTGATGCAGAAATTTAACGTTTTTGATGAGTGATTTACGTTCATTTGGTAGTTACTAAAAATACCGGGATCCCGGTATTACTAAATTAAATATAGGTATTGAAATGTGCCCAAAAAAAGGCGGGATCCCGGGATCCCGTGATACCGGGATCCCGGTATTGGAAGCCCTAGTGTGGACGGTCGCGAAATTGTATGGAACTCCGTGCACTCGATCTGATTTTTGTACTGATTATGGCTTCCCACAGACAGTCTTAAAAATTCATAATCTTAAAAAAAAATTGTATGCAAATTGACACTGACAGATCTGTCAGTGTCTTGTCAGTGTTAGTTTGAACTGTCAGATTGCATACAAGTTTTTTTTAAGATTATGAATTTTTAAGACTGTCTGTGGGAAGCCTATGACTTTATCAAATTATGAATTTTAAGACTGTCTGTTGCCGTGCCGGCCTAAGACTAAGGTAATCGGTCTCAAGAGACAAACAGTTAAAGCATATTGCACAATTTTATTGAGCAATAAAATTGTGTAGGTGACAAAACTTTGATAGGTTATTTTATTTTTGCTATAATTTATTAGAATTCCGTATTTTCTGTCATTAAATTAAGTAAATTAAATAAAATAGGATTCGATTACTTATCGTTTAAAAAATTTTTGACTTGGCAAAAAACCAAGCGTCTGAAACTCTGATCACATGTTGAAAAAAAAGTTGGCGGGAATTGGTTATCTTATATACCTATTATGTTCTTTCGCTTTACGACAATTTCGTGGTGTAAATTGCCGAGAAAAATATAATTAATTCCTCGCAATCGAAGTAAAAAGCAAAGTGTACATACAACAGGGGCATAAATTTAATAATAATTATTGAAACCTAGAACCCTAGAACGAAACGCGCCGAGCGCGGGAGCGAGCGGGAAGGAACATATCTCCCTCTCGCTTACCCGTAGGTACACCTCCTTACATACTAGCTCATACCGTTCAGGCGGAATGCGGAATTACTGAAAGTACATAAATTTACTAAGTTATAGTGATTTTTTCAATACGTACATAATAAACAGCATTGGTACATCAATTTCCATGAGAAAAAAGTAGATGATGTCATATCTATCTATGAGAACTGAGTGGCGCCGCTGCAGAGCATCCTCTGCAGCGGCGCCACAATAAAAGCCCATTATTTCGTTTCCCGCTATAGGTACAGTCATAAAATTATACGTACATACTGTACGTCTTACGAACATCATTTTAACATATAATTAGTTGAATTTCATTATGGTGGCGCCGCCGCAGAGTAGCACACGTTTTGAGAAAGTTAAAAATGTAAATATCTTACGATTTGTAGTACCTAAGACACTCGAAAGTACTTCAACATTTAGTAAAAATTTTTACTAAATATCCACCATCTAATATTTTATATTCGTTGTCTGGTTTTAAAGATATTCAGACATAACTTTTCTCATACAAATGTATCAAGTAGGGTGATCACACTATGTCGGCTCCTGATTTTCCCCACCTTCCCATTGTCATATTGAGATTGGGGAGTTTCGTTCAATTTTGATAATAGTTTACCGGATTTGTAAGTGGGAGCGAGAAAAGAATAACTATTTCTCGCTCCCACTTACAAATCCGGTACGCTCATCTGTTAGCGCGATTAGATTACCAGGTTCTGGTTTCTTACTGGTGAAGTATTATATTCTTTGTTTCTTACCAATTATCATTCATGTCCTTTTTAATGCATGCATGTCGATATGGTTATTATCCTGACGTCGATAAAAATTACACAATACACATCATCACTAGGCCAAGAACATAACCTAAAAACAGTTTGCAGATGGATAATTAATATGGTATTAGTTTAATATTATCAAAATTGAACGAACGAAACTTCCCAATCTCAATATGACAATGGGAAGGTGGGGAAAATCAGGAGCCGACATAGTGTAGTCACCCTACTTGATACATTTGTATGAGAAAAGTTATGTCTGAATATCTTTAAAACCAGACAACGAATATAAAATATTAGATGGTGGATATTTAGTAAAAATTTTTACTAAATGTTGAAGTACTTTCGAGTGTCTTAGGTGCTACAAATCGTAAGATATTTACATTTTTAACTTTCTCAAAACGTGTGGACTGAGTGAGCACTTACAAAAATTTATTATAAAAAAACCTGACACGTTAGTGGTTCGTTTTGTATTTTACAAATTCCCATTTCACTTTTACTAAACTATACACATATAATAGCGGTCTAAATCTTATGTTTTTCATCAAAATTCGGCTTTTCAAAAGTGTGTGGATTGAGTGAGTATATAAATATTATATGTTAAATGAATATATTCACTGTTTTCGTTGGTAATGTAACATGTTAATGATCTTTTGATTTATCTTTTTAGAGATTCTACAATTGAGAACTTTTAAAATGATCAGCATATTTTTTTTTATTTTCGTTTCTCTTTCTGATACCACTTGACTTGAAGCTTAGTCATACATATCGTCCGTTTATCACCGTCTTAAAGGCTCCGATTAAATAAAAGCACTGTCGATGTGTCACTTGGTTCAATCGATTCTTCTTTGTTTACGTATGGGACTTGGTAGCTGAGCTCGTTTTTCGCGATGATGACAATACTTTTTCTGATACCTACCCCTTGATAAGGAGTTCAATCAAATTAAACCATTACATATTGTAAACATACATTCACTGCAGTTTTTGTCCACTGTCTCCTTAATTACTACATAATCATGCTCAAGCATGCAAGCACAAACTAGAATATTACTTCAGTTTTTACAATCAAAATATATAAATAACGAATAGACAGACACAGCCAATAAAGAGGCCAAAGGTAAACTTTATTAAATTTATCCCGATTTAAGATAAAACGAAACGGCACTCATAAGAAACATCAAGAGGGGTAAACTACCCCCGAGATATAAAGCCCGAGGGAGTTGGCGATACTGATTTAAAGTGTTTTTAATAATATTAACACGTTGCCGTATGTAGGGGGACGGACGTTGCACATTTTATAGAGGATTACTGGATTAACGAAAACAAATATGTCCTGGAATTTTCTACAAAAGTTTAATATTTTTCACGTCACCAACCGATACACCAAACTGGGTATTCTACTTCAAAAACGGATAGAAAGTTGATTTTTATCTACATGTTTACATGTCTGTAGAGTAATTTTTTTCTCTGCTATTATACCGTGTTATTATGTCTTTAGTTGTCTGGTAGAACTTTTTAAGTGTAAAAATTATTATTTGATATGATATTGTTTAATTACCTACTGTAAGGGTTCTTTCCGTGTTGGTGTGGGGAAAAAGATATGTTACCTACACTGGCAAGATTTATTTAACCTTCCTGCCGTATTTAGGTATAGTGTTAGTCGTATAGTAGATAGACTAGACAGGAATCATAGCATAGTAGACGTTTGAAGAAAAGTCATGCGATTCTAAAAATAGATTTAGGACAAAAAAGTTTTTTTTTTAATATAGTATCCAGTATTTTACCATTTTCTGTTTTTACAGATGTATCCGACAAATCATCGAACTCGATCAGCAATGGCGGCGGCAAGCAGAGGCGGTCCCGCACCAACTTCACTCTGGAACAGCTGGGAGAACTGGAGCGGCTATTCGATGAGACACACTACCCTGATGCCTTCATGCGAGAAGAGTTGAGTCAACGGCTAGGACTCAGCGAGGCGAGAGTGCAGGTAACACTGTTCAGTAGGTTATGAATCAATCGTACCAACTTCACTCTGGAACAGCTTGGCGAGTTGAAGCGGCTATTCGACGAGACACACTACCCTAGTGCCTTCATGCGAGAAGAGTTGAGTCAACGGCTAGGACTCAGCGAGGCGTGAGTGCAGGTAACACTGTCCAGTAGGTTATGAATCAATCGTACCAACTTCACTCTGGAACAGCTTGGCGAGTTGAAGCGGCTATTCGACGAGACACACTACCCTGGTGCCTTCATGCGAGAAGAGTTGAGTCAACGGCTAGGACTCAGCGAGGCGAGAGTGCAGGTAACACTGTTCAGTAGGTTATGAATCAATCGTACCAACTTCACTCTGGAACAGCTTGGCGAGTTGAAGCGGCTATTCGACGAGACACACTACCCTGGTGCCTTCATGCGAGAAGAGTTGAGTCAACGGCTAGGACTCAGCGAGGCGTGAGTGCAGGTAACACTGTTCAGTAGGTTATGAATCAATCGTACCAACTTCACTCTGGAACAGCTTGGCGAGTTGAAGCGGCTATTCGACGAGACACACTACCCTGGTGCCTTCATGCGAGAAGAGTTGAGTCAACGGCTAGGACTCAGCGAGGTGAGAGTGCAGGTAACACTGTTCAGTAGGTTATGAATCAATCGTACCAACTTCACTCTGGAACAGCTTGGCGAGTTGAAGCGGCTATTCGACGAGAAACACTACCCTAGTGTCTTCATGCGAGAAGAGTTGAGTCAACGGCTAGGACTCAGCGAGGCGTGAGTGCAGGTAACACTGTCCAGTAGGTTATGAATCAATCGTACCAACTTCACTCTGGAACAGCTTGGCGAGTTGAAGCGGCTATTCGACGAGACACACTACCCTAGTGCCTTCATGCGAGAAGAGTTGAGTCAACGGCTAGGACTCAGCGAGGCGAGAGTGCAGGTAACACTGTTCAGTAGGTTATGAATCAATCGTACCAACTTCACTCTGGAACAGCTTGGCGAGTTGAAGCGGCTATTCGACGAGACACACTACCCTGGTGCCTTCATGCGAGAAGAGTTGAGTCAACGGCTAGGACTCAGCGAGGCGTGAGTGCAGGTAACACTGTTCAGTAGGTTATGAATCAATCGTACCAACTTCACTCTGGAACAGCTTGGCGAGTTGAAGCGGCTATTCGACGAGACACACTACCCTGGTGCCTTCATGCGAGAAGAGTTGAGTCAACGGCTAGGACTCAGCGAGGCGTGAGTGCAGGTAACACTGCCCAGTAGGTTATGAATCAATCTGGAACAGCTTGGCGAGTTGAAGCGGCTATTCGACGAGACACACTACCCTGGTGCCTTCATGCGAGAAGAGTTGAGTCAACGGCTAGAACTCAGCGAGGCGAGAGTGCAGGTAACACTGTCCAGTAGGTTATGAATCAATCGTAAAAACTTCACTCTGGAACAGCTTGGCGAGTTGAAGCGGCTATTCGACGAGACACACTACCCTGGTGCCTTCATGCGAGAAGAGTTGAGTCAACGGCTAGGACTCAGCGAGGCGAGCGTGCAGCCACTGTTCAGTGGTTATGAATCAATCGTACCAACTTCACTCTGGAACAGCTTGGCGAGTTGAAGCGGCTATTCGACGAGACACACTACCCTAGTTAGTGCCTTCATGCGAGAAGAGTTGAGTCAACGGCTAGGACTCAGCGAGGCGTGAGTGCAGGTAACACTGTCCAGTAGGTTATGAATCAATCCTACCGACTGCGCCATGTAAATAGTATTTTAATAAAAGTCGGTTTGTTATTGGTAACAAATTCTTAAATTCCTAATTTTATAAAATGCGTACCTTTCTTTAAACTAGCTTAGAGCAAAGATTGTGGTCACCCGATGACATTTTTACAACTTTATTTTAAAAGGTTCTTATTTGTGATAAGTGTCTAAGTAGTATCCGAACGCACCTTTCCTACACCTACACTTTACTCTCGAATAGCATGCCCTGGAGGCATTTAGGCAGCGCAAACGAGGATAAAAAGCAGTATTTCAGACATTAGTAATAAATATGTACCTACCGAAATGTAGGTATCCCAAATACTGTTAGCTTTTAGACAGAAACACAGCGACTAAACAACTTTGCTGCTACCCCAGTAACGCACACCCCACATAAAGTCATAACCTATATCACTGCAGCAAAGGCACTTGGTACATTATAACATGCGATATTAATTACCCTTACGGCCCCTCACCCTTATTACTAATGCATGTAATTAGCTGTGAGCGTCCAACAAGTGATCTTTATCGGCCGTGTATCGGCGTTAGTCGCAAAGTGGGATAAGTGGTATAAGTGGATAAACGCCTGACCGGCATGCGTCTTCACTACTGTCAATTGGCTGAGATTTATTGAAATCAGTGGAATCTGATTCGATTGCACTATTTTCACTGTGTCTGTGATTGCAGTAATACTTACGTGTTTATGTAAAAAAGGACACACTTTTGTGTACTTATGCGAATGATGCTAACAAATTAGGGTTCCTTTTGTACCTTTACTAAAAAGGAAACCTAAAAAGTAAAGATTTCATTTTGATTGGTCTCGTTAAAACTTAATTTGTTATCGTAATTTTTGACAAGGATATTTTTTTATTATAAAATTAAACATAAATACTATTCTAGTGTTTGCTACATTATTTAGATGTAGTGTCCGTTTATCGGCCATGTATTCGACGTTAGTCGCGTTAAGTTGCAATGTCAATTGGCTGCTATTTATTGAAATCATGGAATCAATTATATTAGACAGTGTGTGTGATTGCAGGGTTTATGTACAACTAGAGTTTAGGTAAAACATTTTTTTCAATCGTCTTAATCATAAAACAAACAGGTTGCTGATGTTGACTTACAGATTGCTGAAGTAACCTTTATTTGGTGACATAAATTTATTTGTTAATAACATTTTCTAGCCGGGGTTTTTTTTTTAATAAAAATCTGTTGGATAGTGCATCTATCAGTGCATGTATACAGAGTTGTATATATATATAGGGTATTCGGTCCGGGATCTCGGTAATGTCGGCCTTACTGAACAATATTTTTTACGATTAAATAGACTACGTTTCGGCTGACAAACTTAATGTGTTTACGATCATGCAAAAGCTAAAACTATTTTGCTGTTTCGAATGGTCTGAAACTGAGTGAACTAATTTTGCCTTCTTTATTGTTATGACGAGTGAGAGTATTTTTATTACAATTTTTAGCCTACTCAGTCAGCACCCCAAGTGAAACGTTTTGAAAACAAAGCTTATCTAAAAGTATATTCGAAATCGAAACGTAACTTTTTGAATGAAATTTACACTAGTAATTTATATGTAGTACCTAAACTAATTAACCTCCCCTTGTAAAGTCCCATTTCTAGATGGTACGAGTTTCTCGCCCTTATAGCTGCCTCTCAGTAACTGCTAAAACCAAAAATAAATTCGGCTTATTAATATTATACAGTTAATGTTTACCTACTGACATTTTACCCCATATATCTATGGGGGCGAAAAGGGGAAAACGATAGAGTGGAATTTAGGGCCGAGTCAGCAAGGAAGTTGGTATGGAGTGAAAATGATAAATGTGATGTTAGACGAATAGTGTGAAATGAGTGTAAGCGAAGTTTACCTTACAGTCCGGGAATGTGAGGACTGAGTCGTTGGTCGCGCTGTAGGCCCGCTGGCGGTGATTTCAGCTCCTTGTCGCAAGCTAGAGGAAGCGTAAAACCGTTACCTTCGAGCTTTCAACTTAGACCTTCGACGTTCTCTCCACGGATGATCCTGGCGCTCTCCGATACACAACACTGATTGAAATTAAGTTAAATTACGGGTGATGGTGCTTTCAAATAATTTACTGCGAGAAATAGCGAGACTGGCTAAGGTGATGGTGACTGTTCGCGAATCTGTTGCGTACTGGCTCTGTCAATTGCATGACAGAGCAACCGTTTTTTTTTTAATATTCGAATTTCAACTGTGACAAAGTGTTGCCACAGTTAACATGAAAAAATATCCGAAAAATGATGGGCAAAACTGAACATTCCGCCCACCAAAATACACTAGTATTTTGACGTAGTGCGAAAAAATAAAAATAAAAAAAAAATGGCGAAAACGATACGGATACGAAAACATTAAAATTAAACGAGAAAATGGACGACACAATTGAACCGCTTTAGAGCAGCAGCTACACCGGCAATGGGCACAGCTTGACCACAGGCCGTTTGTACAACCCTGTGGCAGTGCGCACGGAAACCACACGACAGATTCCATCGGATCCGGGGTGTGTCTCGACGATGCGACCCAGGGGCCATTTCATTGGGCTCGTCTGCTCGTTTATGACGAGCACGAGTGCTCCGACCTGGATGTTAGACTCTTTGTCGTGCCACTTCATCCTCTGTTGGAGAGTGTGCATGTACTCCTTAGACCATTTGCTCCAGAAGTCTTGGTGCATTTTCTGCAGCAGCTTCCAGCGTTGGAGAGGGCCAACCCGGACGTCTGCCAGATCCTCCTCAGGCACGACCGACAGGGGTTCTGTGGTCAAGAAATGACCCGGAGTCAAGGCTGAAAAGTCATTAGGGTCGGAGCTGAGAGGAGTGAGTGGCCTTGAGTTCAGCAAAGCCTCGACCTGAGTTAAGACCGTCGAAAACTCCTCGTACGTCAGCCTTTGGTTCCCTATGACGCGCGAGAGGTGTGTCTTTACCGCCTTGATCCCGGCTTCAGCGAGTCCCGAGAAATGTGGGCTCCCTGGCGGGTTAAATTCGAAATGAATTGCTTCGCATGCGGCAGCATCCTCCACGAGACGTTGGAGGATGTTGCTCGCACCGACAAAGTTTTTGCCTTGGTCAGAGACTAACCGACTGCACCGACCTCGACGGGCGACGAAACGCCGGAGCGCAGCCAGAAAGGCGTCTGAGGACAACTCCGTAGCCAGCTCAGTATGTATCGCCTTTGTCGCAGTGCAAACGAAGACGCAGATGTAGCCCTTGTACGTCTTGTTCCCGCGACCACGACCAAGGGCGATATCGAAAGGTCCACCAAAGTCGACCGCTGAGCTCGAAAAAGCCTTCAGTTGAGTGATGCGATAAGCTGGCAGGTCTCCCATGAATGGCGCAGGAGCGCCCAGCGGGCGAACCCGGAAGCATTTCATGCACTTTGAGACCACGGCGTAGATAGCCCGCTTAGGACTCATGATCCAGAAATGCTGCGCCAGCAAATTATGGAGCGTTTGGATGCCCGGATGCATAAAACGCCTGTGGTATTCGTCAATCAAGAGATAGGTCAGACGGTTGTCGCGAGGTAGCAAAAGGGGATGTTTAACATCGAATTCGAGAGAGGCTCGCGACAAGCGTCCGCCCACCCTCAAGAGACCCGCGTCATCTAGGAATGGGCACAGTTTTTTAAATGCCTTCGGGAGAGAGTTCGAAAGACTACTTGTCACCTTCTCGATCTCCGAAGCAAAGTGGTGCTTTTGCACATGGCACACGAGGAACATGAGGGCCTGTTTAAGTTCTAGCGGTGTCAGGGGACCGCTCAACAAGTTGTTGGGCATTTTCTGATTCCTCGCGTTATATGCGAACCTGCGACAGTATGCAAGGACACGTTGCAGTGTCCTTAGCGACGAGAATTTATTCATCAGGTTGTCTGTCCATGATTCTTTCACTGAGACAGTGAGCACAGTGACCTTGCGCTCTTCGTGTAGAACGTCCAGATCCACTGCCACCGTGGACTTAGGCCGGTCAACCTTATCCAAACCTAGCCAAGATGGGCCCTGCCACCAGTTATTGTGGTGAACCAGGTCATCTGGCAAGAGTCCTCGCGATCCACAATCTGCAGGATTGTCACCAGTCCTCACGTGCCGCCAACAGTCTGGAGGGATGATATCCTGAATGTGACTCACGCGGTTAGCCACGAAAGTTTGCCATCTGGACGGGCAAGACTTTATCCACGTCAAAGCAACGCTGGAATCAGACCACGCACAAATTTCACAAATCTTGTGGAGGGGCGTCAGAGCCTCTGCAACAGATGCTATCAAGTCAGCAAGTAGAACCGCAGCCAGCAACTCTAGACGGGGTATCGACAGCTTACGAAGAGGTGCCACTCTTGATTTGCTGCAGACCAGATGAACATATCGCGTTCCATCCTCACCTGACGTCCGTAAATAGACCACCGCGCAATACCCTCGCTCTGAGGCGTCGCAGAAACCGTGGACTTCGAGCGAGACGAAATCCTTGACCATACGGCGCGGGACAGACACCGATTTCAACGAAGGAAGCTGCGCTTTGAATTCTTGCCATTCGGATGCAAGGTTCTCTGGCGCATCATCATCCCATGAAACACCTGAGACCCAGAGCAACTGCATGAGGTACTTCGCGAAGAACGTCACAGGTGAGAGGAGGCCCAGAGGGTCGAAGATTCGAGCGATCTCTGAGAGGATAGTGCGTTTAGTGCACCGTCGATCCTCGACAGACACTTTGAAGGTGAAGTCATCCGTCTGGGGTAACCACGAGAGGCCGAGAATTTTTAGTGAGATGTCCCCAATGGAGTTGAACTCCCGAAAGTCCTCGGAATATAGGTCTGAGGAGGGGACACCCTCGAAGAACTCCTGGTGGTTAGACGTCCATTTCCGTAGATGGAAGCCACCAGAAGCTAAGATGGTAGACAGCTCCGATCGAAGCTTCCGTGCTTCTTCGACAGACTGAGCTCCAGACACCACGTCGTCGACATAGATGTCTCGGTCTAGCACTGCTGAGCCAGAAGGGTATTCTTCTCCTGATTCTTTCGCCAGTTGAGCTATTGTCCGAAGAGCTTGGTAGGGAGCTGAGGACACGCCGTAAGTAACGGTCAACAGCCGATAGTCCCGGATAGGCTCATTGACAGACGGACGCCACAGGATGCGCTGATATTCAGCATCTTCCGGGGACACTAAGATCTGCCTATACATTTGCTTGACATCTGCTGTGAACACAACACTATGCCACCGAAAACGAAGGAGCAAGTGGAAGATGTTGTTTTGCAGCTTCTGCCCTGGCAGTAGCGCGTCATTTAGTGAGACACCCCGGCTGTCCTTGGCACTAGCGTCGAAGACTACCCGAAGAGGAGTGCTGGTCGACGAGGGCCTCAACACTCCATGGTGGGGTATGTAAAAGAACCCCCCCAAATCCACCTTTGGAGGATCACATTCCTCAAGGTGGCGACAGCTTTTGTAGTCCTTCATGAAGGCTACATAGTTCTGGTAGAAGTCGGAGTTACTTAATAACTTCCGCTCCAACAACAAGAATCTCTTAAGAGCGATGGCTCGAGAGCCCGAGAAGATAGGTTTATTAGAAGTATCAGCAAAAGGTAAAGGAACGACAAATCTACCTTCTTCTGTGCGACGAAAATTAGCGAGAAAGTATTCCTCGCACAGCTGATCTTCCTTCGATAAAATGACGGTGTTCGGAGAGTTGACATCTTCCAACTCCCAGAACCTCTTAATGGAGTCGTCAAGCGATAACTTGCCCACTACCAGCTGACAACTGTTGTTACGGAACCGAGAACGACAAATGTCCGTAGTACAGTCGCCTGCGTCTCCCATCAGAATCCACCCGAAAACGGTGTTGACGGCAGTCGCCTGGCCCGGGGCCCCATGGATTAAACCTGGGCGCAACGAAGAAGCGAAAATATTGACATTCAACAATAGATCAACAGGTCCTGGAATGTGCCAGTAGGGGTCAGCTAATTCTAAGCCCCTAATATGTTGCCATGATGACAGGTCGACAAGCTCAGGCGGCATCTCAGGACAAATTTTAGGCAGCAAATAAGCCTGAAACGAGAGGCTAGTATCAGCCTTCCCAACGCTCGGTGTGATGGTACATGACAATGTGCCACCAGGCTTCGACACGAGTTCACCGATACCAGTGATGGCATGGTTCCCATATTCTGCCCGGAGACCAAGTCTCTGTGCACATGCCTCACTTATGAAATTACAGCCACTAGCACAGTCAAGCAAGGCCCTTACCTCAACTAAATTCCCTCTGGCATTCTCCACCAATACCCTCGCAGTCGAAAATAGGGATGAAGCGGCAACATTATTGGCTACCATCACCAGAGGATTTGTTGAGCTTGATGGACGCTTCAAATTATCCACATCCGTTGCCGGGGGTACAGGCACCTTACCACTATTAAAATGCAACAGCGTATGGTGAGAGAACCGACATTGCTCACACCGCTGCTTCGACTTGCAAGACCTCATAGGATGTGACCCCGACAAACACAGAATACACAACTTATTCTCTTTTGCACATTTAAACCGAGAAGCGGGGTCATAATTTAAAAAGGTTGGACAGGATGTAAGACTATGGGCCTGTCCACACACCTCACACTTAGGAGCGGAGACTACTAAGGCTACTTTTGGCTTATTAGATGGCTTGCTACTACTCGGCTGCGGAGCACTAGCGACAAACCCCGATGCCACTGCAGCGTCTAAGGCACGGTGTCGCTTTTCAATAAAATCCTGCAATTTACTAAACTCAGGAATGTCATCAGAGTTATGTTCTAATTCGAATTGCTCTTTAGTGTTCCTATCAAGCTTCGACCACAGTAGCTGTACAAGAAGGAAATTTTTGTCCGGTAAGTTGAAACCTTTCAAAATCGACAAATTCTCAGCAAAAACCCTATAAACCCGCTGCAGGTCACTAGCGCGGGATGCCTTCACCGGCTCACACTGTACAAGCTTCTCATAGTAAGTAGCAGCAATTAATCTAGTTTTGTTATATTGCTTGTACAGCGCTTCATATGCTACCTTATAGTTGTCATCGGTGACAGGATAATTCTTTATAAGGTCATAAGCTTCGTTTTGCACACTGGACAAAAGATAATGTAATTTTTCAACCGGAGCAATGTCAGTCCGCTTGTCCACCAAAGAATTAAACAACTGCATAAATGTTACCCAATTTTCAATTTTCCCATCAAATGCTTTAATTTGCAGTTTTGGTAACTTAGGCAAGACCGGCTGCGGCACGCCCGAGACTGACGAAGTCCCAGCACAAGGCTTCCTATTCTGCAACCTCGACCGTACTGCCCTTACTTTCGAATCGAACATCGCGGTATGTGAGCAGATCTCCCTGTGTTCGGAACGAGGAGCACTACTTAATAACTTTATCTGCGCTTCATGGAAGTTCTTCGCTATAGAACACAGCTCACTCTCGTCACATAGCGCAAGTTCGGAGTCCGACAACATTTGCAAATATTCAATTCTCATTACCTGATAGTCACGAGCAATCATCACCGTGTCAACCTCTGTTCCGACAGACTTATCGCCATTCGTCATTATTACGGCGTTAAATTACACTAAAAACGGCGATATTAATATAAAATTACAACAAAACTAATCTTCACAGAATAAATCACAACACAAAGTCGGTTGATTGACACTGACAGAAGTGACAGGTGTCAGCTGACAGGTGACACTTGACAAAATTGTTGCCAATAAAATGAAAAGTGAGTGAATGATTTTTGTTAAAGCACCATTACCCGACCAACTTTCTTGCTTACCCACAAATTTTTAACAAGTCTACCCTAAATTTTAAAGTGCGAAAAATGACAATACAAATTTGAGAAAGCGAATATTTAAACGAAAACGACAAATCATAGGCGCTTTATCAAAGTATCCGGCTCGAAGGACCAAAATGTTCGACAATTGGTGGACTGTATGGGGGCGAAAAGGGGAAAACGATAGAGTGGAATTTAGGGCCGAGTCAGCAAGGAAGTTGGTATGGAGTGAAAATGATAAATGTGATGTTAGACGAATAGTGTGAAATGAGTGTAAGCGAAGTTTACCTTACAGTCCGGGAATGTGAGGACTGAGTCGTTGGTCGCGCTGTAGGCCCGCTGGCGGTGATTTCAGCTCCTTGTCGCAAGCTAGAGGAAGCGTAAAACCGTTACCTTCGAGCTTTCAACTTAGACCTTCGACGTTCTCTCCACGGATGATCCTGGCGCTCTCCGATACACAACACTGATTGAAATTAAGTTAAATTACGGGTGATGGTGCTTTCAAATAATTTACTGCGAGAAATAGCGAGACTGGCTAAGGTGATGGTGACTGTTCGCGAATCTGTTGCGTACTGGCTCTGTCAATTGCATGACAGAGCAACCGTTTTTTTTTTAATATTCGAATTTCAACTGTGACAAAGTGTTGCCACAGTTAACATGAAAAAATATCCGAAAAATGATGGGCAAAACTGAACAATGATTAAAAAAAATGTTATTTATATTCTATGTTTAGTAATAATCGCAAGTATCGCAACCAAGATTTTATTAGCTAGGTAACGCTACACGGTCGAATTCATTATTTTCCCTATTGTATATTATTGAGACCTTCATAAATCATTTATAGTGGTTTTAATATTATTGGGTACTATTCAACTTTAATTAACCTCCCCTTGTAAAGTCCCATTTCTAGATGGTACGAGTTTCTCGCCCGTTTTGGTCGAGAAACTCGTATGACATTATCGTATGCGATTATCGCCTGGCGATTATCGTACGAAAACGTTTACATTCGTGCGAGAAATAAAAACTCGCATACCAGTATCGTATGCGATACTCGCCAGGCAAAATAGTTTAGACGGAGAGTTGAATTTTCAGGAGATAATTCCATAACATTTCTCGACTCGTCTAAACCGGTTCTCGTATGACATTTCTTCCCGAACGTGCGATTATCGCACGAATCGGATCGAACCGATTTTCATGCGAGTTTTGCCTGTCAACTTGCGTGCTTAGTTGCTAATTAATTAATTATATACACATGTATTATATGCTTTTTTATAATATTGGATATAATTTACTTTGGATTTATTTGAATTTAATTTGAATAGTACCCAATATTAAAAACACTATAAATGACGGTCTAAATAATAATTATATAATAGGGAAAATAATGAATTTGACCGTAGCGTTACCTAGCTAATAAAATCTTAGTTGCGATACTTGCGATTAGGTTTAGGATATAATTGAGCATAGAATACAGATAAGATTTATTTTAAATGATAGCATGAGGTACCCCATATGGGTTGTAAAATGCCAATCATTTAAGAGTTGGACTCTTGTCGGTGGAGCAACTTCCATGCGTGCCGGTCTTCTGCCTCCTTTTGACTTCCTGATACGACACAACGTTGATTTTTTCCTTTATTTGGGTCATATACGCTCTCCTTGGTCTCCCCTTTGCCTTCTTGCCTCAATTCCTCCTTCTATTATGTTTTTAATGAATTCGTCGTGTCGTATCAGGTGCCCAGCATTTTCCCTCTTCTGTTATCTATAGTTCTCAGCAAACTTCTTTTTTCTCCTATTATATTTAAAACCTCTTCGTTAGTTTTCATTTGAGTCCAACTGATCCTTGCCATTCGACGCCAGCACCACATTTCAAAAGCCTCCAGCCTCTTCCTATCACGCTGTGTCATTGTCCACGTTTCGCTACCGTATAGTGCTATGCTCCAGATGTACACTTTTATTAGCCTTTTGCGGATATTGTTAGATATTTTGGCTTTGAATAGACACTTCTTTGCGTTAAAGGCTTTTAATGTTGATAATGATAATCCTAATTTATTTTTGGTTTTAGCAGTTACTGAGAGTTAGCTATAAATATAAAAATACCATGATTTACATGATTTCTGTTTCTAGGTAAAGATAATTCATTTCGACTTTCGACTGAGTAGCGCATAAACTCGTATACGATTCTCGCATACGTGTTTTGTTTACACGGAGACATACAAACATCAAAGGCGAGGCGATTATCGCCTCCTCCCGTGCGATATCGTACGTATAGTTTACATGATGCGAAATTTTTTCTCGTACTTCGATAATCGTACGTTCGAGGCGATAAACTCGTACCATCTAAATGGGGCTTAATCGAGACAAGACTAAAAACAAACGACACGTCTCTAGCTCCCCACCGCGACTTTGTCTCAGCACATCATACAAACACACGAATTAGCCTGATTAAATTAAATCCTGTAGCAAAAGTTTTACACAAAACGTGGTGCTATTCGCAAACAAAATACAACCCGTTGATACTTCAGCCATCCAGTTCATTAAGGGTATTGTACAGTCCCTATCCAACCCTAGGCCACTGTAGAACCTTCCACAGTAAACTTCAAAGTTTAAAATGAAGTACGATATCAATAAGACCTATTACATATTCAATTTTTAGGGTTTTTTATAGTGCAGCGTAGAGTATGAAAATATAGCATGATGTGATGTAGTATCAACTATAATAACTACGTATAAAAACCCTAGATAGTAAGTCAATTCATAGTTATTTTCCAGAAGTCACGTCGGAAAATTTATATGGAAGTGGTAACATAATAAAAAATAAAAATAAAATAAAAAGATATTTATTTACCAACACAGCACAAAATGGACATGTAAGGACTTATAAAAACTTAGTAAGTAAAATTACAGATGTGTGTGCAGTAAAATGGATGAGACTCAGCGAGACCGCTGATTTTCAGTCCCCAACCAATAAACTTAAATCTAATACTTAACTAAATAACTAGCTTACTAGCTAACCCGGCGAATAGATCGCTGCCAAGGCGATAATGTAAAGTTATTGTCAAGCTTAAAGATGTTAAATAGACATTATTATAAAATACTTATAACAGGTGCCGTAGGCCCGTAGCCGTATGGCATTTCTGCGACGCGAAACGAAAACGAAACGCCGCGAAAGGTAGTCTGACTCTGCCGCGCCAATATGCAGGATAGAGATAGATAGGTAGATAGCTACGAAAGAAATATTATCGTGAGCGTTTGTGCGAATGGCTACGCATACAGACAAGAACACAGTGATGGTTCTGTTCTGTGTCAGGGCTACGAGGAAACTTCGATAAAAATTTCTAACTAGTCCTATATATATTACTAAGTAGGTACAAATTCTTAAGAGCGTTGTTTATAAATTACATTGTTGTTTATAGATTAGATTACGGATCTAAAGGATCATTTTACACTAGACAAGCCCTATCAAACTCAAGCTTCGTGAAACCCCACTCTCGTTTGTTTGTCTATCGTTTAGCATCTAATGTAATCAGCACTAATGAATGCGCCCCTAAGTTAGCGTATTGGCGACTGTTCTGTTTACGGGTAGGCTCGGTCACATATTGTGCCGCAAATATGTTTGGTCGCTGGTCAATTATACCTAAAGCTTTGTTCATGCGTGTTTTTTTAGTAAAAAGCTGAAAGACTACTATTAACCTTTTCAACGCCAAAAACACCAAAAGGCGTCATTTCTCCTTGTGTCTACTGCGCCAGGAACACCTATAATGGGTGTTATGATAGTAAAATAGTGATCGACTAGATTATCATTGGAAATTTGAGATTCCAGGGGCCCGTTTCTCTAACTGACAGCGTTAAACTTTTAACGCTGTTGTTGCCAACTCGAATTTTGAACCTACCCCTTCCTATTTTCGTTTCTCTTCTTCCGCGCGGAGTGACTCCACGCATTTTTTTTTCATTGATGTCAGCAATAAGGTGTTGTTATTTAAAGTTTTACATCCATAGTGTCGATCACTACTCACTAGTTATGGTAGACCGTTGCTAAAAGTAACTTTGAGTAAAGTTTACATTAGCTTGCTTTACGCCCCAGAACTTTGTGCTTGAGTGACGTTTGTGTTAAGTAATAAAGACATCAATATTATAGTATTAATGTATCTCCTTAAAAATGTCTTGAATATACCAATAGCTTCACACACTGTACTGTTATGCGACGACTTCAAGCGGATAGTCGCCTTCAATACTAATTCAATACCATGGCTGGTATGTTACACCAAAAACGATTTAATACTGGACTGACAAAGCCCATACAAGAAAGCGTACCCCTGAAATGTATTTTATGGGCCTTTTAGGCTTAAAACTAGATGGCACTGTTCGCGGCCGAAGTGGTCAAAATCATATTTTCCCCAAATATTTATGCGCGTTTTTATTTTTTATAAGAACAAATGACATATTTCTTTATTTTAAAATCATGATATCACGTCAATACATAAGTATTTTAAAAAACATTACTTTGGTGGCGCTAAAAAATCGAGGTACGATTCTTAGTTTCTTACCTATGAAGTATGTAAATCTTTTATAAATAATCCTTGGTTACACTTAAAAATGCTTAAGTAACCAATAGTACCATGTCAATTGTAACGGTATTTGTAAAATAAACGCATATTAGTATCGATTCATATAAACATAGTTGTTGATCGAACCCCAGTCCAACGCAATCAGCCCAAGCCCGACGCGTGCCCTCGCACTAATGCGGTTACACTATTTGCCCACCGTACATGCAACGGGGTGTGTTGATCGATCAAAAGCCAACCGCATGCCACACACATACGGTTGACGTTCGCGTGACAAATGTACGTGCATCGTACACTCGGCGTAACACAATTACGACGGCGGGTTGAGATTGCATGCTGTTTGTTTTAGTGATTACGAGTTTGGCTAAATTTAAATGGTTGGCTTCACAATTAGTGTAACGGGCTCGTAAAGCCTATGTCATATAGGCCTGGTGCCTATTTCTCGAAGCTACAAGTTACAATTTATAAGTGGTTGTCAATGTTGTCAATGTCTAATATGTCAAGTTGAAAAGAGACTTCCGCTTGTAACTTTTAGTTTTGAGAAATGGGCAACTGGGATATAGAAAATGAAAATGTATTTCCCATCTATTATGTACCCTTATTCATTCAAATAAATATATTTGATTTGATTTCTGGTAGTGTTGATCATAGGTACATTTGAGATATCAAAACGCGTGTTTTACAATACAGATTTTTTTCTCTGCACATAGTGCGCAAATTGGAATTTTTTTTTGTCAGGTCGAAACTTCAGAGGGCCATCTGGGGCCCATTTCTCAAAACTGAAAGTTACGGAAGTCTTTTTCCAACTTATCATATTAGATATTGACAACCACTTGTAAATTTTAACTTATAGCTTCGTGAAATGGGCCCCAGTACTGAAAAACGTCATACGGTACACGTGCCAAAAGGAATTTCGTGACACGTGTCGATTTAAAACACTCCCTTCATCGGCACTCGTTTCGAACTTCCTTTTTTGTATAGTAATGTAATGCACTTGTATAGTAATGTAATGTACTATTTTCTAATAATTTAACGTAGATCTTTGTCCACAGGTGTGGTTTCAGAATCGACGCGCCAAATGTCGGAAACATGAAAGCCAAATGCATAAAGGTAAGTGCATTCCATTTCGAAATCACGTACCTACTCATACTACCTATACCCAGCACAAGCAAACTGCTTGTAAGCCTCCGTGGCTCAGTGGATCGAAGCGGCTGCAACGACAATGTAGAAGGTCACAGGTTTGAGTCCTACCGGAGGTGTGAATTTGTGAATTTTTCCTTCAATTTCAAATTAACTATGCTTATTTTCTTTCTATTAAGTAGATATTTAAACCTGAATTAAAACTAGAGCATTCGTCCTCACTCATCAGCAAGAGCAGTCGAATGAGATGATGTTATACAGTGTGTTACCAACAAGTGAGCTTTTTAGGGTTCCGTAGTCAACTAGGAACCCTTATAGTTTCGCCATGTCTGTCTGTCCGTCCGTCCGTCCGCGGATAATCTCAGTAACCGTTAGCACTAGAAAGCTGAAATTTGGTACCAATATGTATATCAATCACGCCGACAATTAAAGTGCAAAAATAAAAAGTGGAAAAAAATGTTTTATTAGGGTACCCCCCTACATGTAAAGTGGGGACTGATTTTTTTTTCATTCCAACCCCAACGTGTGATATATTGTTGGATAGGTATTAAAAAATGAATAAGGGTTTACTAAGATCGCTTTTTGATAATATTAATATTTTCGTAAATAATCGCTCCTAAAGGAAAAAAAGTGTGTCCCCCCTCTAACTTTTGAACCATATGTTTAAAAAATATGAAAAAAATCACAAAAGTAGAACTTTATAAAGACTTTCTAGGAAAATTATTTTGAACTTGAGAGGTTCAGTAGTTTTTGAGAAAAATACGGAAAACTACGGAACCCTACACTGAGCGTGGCCCGATACGCTCTTGGCCGGTTTTTAAAGGAACGTAATCTGACATAGTTATTTAACTTAACCATGCAAGCAATGTACAATTGTACAGCACACACACTTGTCAAGCAAGTGAGGGCAATGACAGCTCATAAGTATGAGCGGTGTGAGTGTGAGTAATGACAATTAAGAAGTGCACGCGTTACATTGAATGTTGGGATTTCGGAAAATTATTTTTTCAGTTAATTTAAATAAATATCATTTGCTGATATGCGCAAACGATTCCTAATTGACTGTATTATTATTGGTTTTAATAAATGCCCGAGTAGTGCTAACACACTGTATACTCATTCTGGGAAAAAAACCTCTAAGCTTAGGTTATACAAATGTAACAACTTATGTACACCTATGTTGGACAAATAATAGTATTTTATACAATCGTGATATAATACAAAGCTTTTCAGTCGAGTACCATGTTTAGGCCACGAAGCTTGCTGAGTGGCTTAATAGTACGGTACGAAAGTGAAAAGCTTAATTATACTTTTTCTATGAGTCATCATCTTCATCATCAATGGACGAAAAATATCATCATTCAAGTTAAAATTAATGTTAATGGCGTCGTTCACCGTTGTATCAACATTGAATTACTTGGCAACCAATTGTTTGTAATAACCGTCTATGATTAGTCGATAACGCGATAGATAAAAAAAATGTGTTTCAGATATCGCAAATTAAAAATCGCAAATTAGTATAGAACTTGTATGAAGTTGATGAACTTGTATGAAGTTCTATACTAATTTGCGATACCTGGCAAATTTTTCTGCATCTGAAACACATGTTTTTTTTATCTATCGCGTTATCGACCAATCACAGACGGTTATTACAAACAATTGGTTGCCAAGTAATTCGATGTTGGTTTATACAACGGTGAACGACGCCATTAACATTAATTTTAACTTGAATGATGATATTTTTCGTCCATTGATGATGAAGATGATGACTCATAGAAAAAGTATTGTATACAATAGTGATATATTTAAGCTTTTCACTCTCGTTCCGTACTATTAGGCCACTCAGCAAGCTTCGTGGCCTAAACATGGTACTCGACTGAAAAGCTTTGTATTATATCACTATTGTATAAAATACTATTGTATTCTGTATTCTGTTATGTACTCGGTCGTATCGAAACCAGATTTAAACCGTAACGAATTGAATGAAGTTTTAAGTTAGAAAATACAGGCAATGATTTGGGAAGTGAGAAGTAAGAACAAGATCAAAATAACAAACAAAATCATTTAAATCAATATACCTAACCTACAAATTGTTAATTTAAGATCCGCCCTCACGATTATTTTCAAGACTCGCTTGCTACGCCGCGCTGTAACTCGTAGCCCGTAGCTTCTGTTTTTCCGCTACGAAATTAAAAAGCATTGTAGCGCTTACTTGTGTAAAGTCAGCAAAGTAACGCGTATGTTCATTTAGCATCTTTGATTCTTTATAATTTATATTTACAGGGTGCCCGGTAATTAATGGACAACCTTTTAACCACCAAGAGGGCACCTTATACTGGTCCAGAAAATCGACTTTAAAGTTTAGTAAAATCCGCCTGGTTTTCGAGATTTTCACACTTTTAAAATTTTAATACTACCTAAAATTTTAAAAAGTGTGAAAATCTCGAAAAACAGGCGACTTTTACTAAACCTTAATGTCGATTTTCTGGACCAGTATAAGCTTATACTGTACCTAGGTGCCCTCTTGGTGGTTAAAAGGTTGTCAATTAATTACCGGGCACCCGATATACCACATGTAAACATGTATTGAAGTGAGGTCACTTTGTTCTGCAGCTGACTGTACAATAAAAACAGTGCAACGCAAAAGCCGTACTTGGTGCAATGCAGTAGTGATACGGTACCGATGACGTTTTGGTCGAAGAAAATTTTAGACTTTTAGAAACCGATAAAATTAAAAATTAATTCGTAGCAATATTCAAACCACAATGTAGCACATTAATAAATCTCGGTAGCCTTTGTTACCAACCCCATTCCATAACAACACAAGCCTTAGTCAACTCTCGGTAGCCTTTGTTACCAACCCCATTCCATAACTTAGTCAACTCCGTGCAATGCATCTCAAACTAAATACCGAGTTTAATGTAGTCGAAAACTACAAATTGCAAATGATTCTGGCAAACTGGTAGCGAGTTGGCACCGCTTAATCGTGCCAGTCCGCTTGAGCGAGCTGCTGCGCTAAATACTAAATAGTGCAAATCGGTACTCGGTACGGGAATGAATTGTCAGTGCCAAGGGTCATAGAAATGGCTAAGTGTATCTACTTGCCTTTTAGTTTGTTCATCTGTACCTATTTAATTTTATACGCGCTGCCTTCATAAAGTTATTGTAATATTTATTTTGCACACTTGCCGGTCTTAAAGACAGGTCGAACTTAGAATTTTGGTCACTTGTCTTAATCTCGTAGAACTAAAAGTTCTTTATAACGCACGTGAAAGAAATATTGATAATTTAAATCTTTTGCTACTTTGGATAACTACAACTTCCGCTTTACTTCATCTAACATAACAACAACATACAATCACGCCTGTATCCGATAAAGGGGTAGGCAGAGCACATGAAACTACTAAAGCTTCAGGGCCACTCTTGGCATATAAGGGGTTAAAAGAAACCGAAACTACTTCATCTACTTAATAAATAATAACAATTTTTCGTCAGAAACATAAACTTATTGTACATATCAATCCTGTTGTGCGCCGCTCAGCCACAGCATTATGCCAAACAGACCTAACGAGGCACATACGGTAAGTAAACTTTACTGCAACACTAACAACTAGTTCACACGAGAGATTCCAGCCAGGATTTAATAAACACTGCACTACCGTATTACGTATTCTCCATGACTTGCTCTAACTCGATTACTTCGGCGGCGCCGGTCCGACTCTAACAGTTTTTTAATTCGACCATAACTCAGCCCGGTGAATAATTAAAATGGCGGGCCGAGGGAATCCGCGCGGGGCAAAAAATCGCGGGAAAACATACGAGGCGATAAATTCAGGGAATTGCACATCGCACTTAGCGATCGGCGGTGCGGCAGCGGGCAGGACAGTCGGCCGAACCGGCACCGAGTTCGTCTAAGTGATATAATTTCAGGTATATGATTTCGACTAGTTCGAGGTATTTCATAACAAGATCTTTTACTGTATAGTTATTATACATTCACTAACAACAAAACCTGATAAAGTTCACATCACATGGAATATAAAAATTAAGAATGGTATTTTTTATTTAATTACCTCTGCATAACTCAGATAAAACAAAATACAGTCCCGTGCAGTTACATGATATCTGAACACTAGATTACTTTTGTTCGCGTAAGTGTGTGGACGTACGTAACTAAACGCTACTGTACCTTCCGTGAATTTTCTCAACATTGTTATTAGAAAGCAGCTTTCGGTACAGTCACCAGTAATAATATCGTACAAAATGAAGGCTGCATAAATATCAGACACGCTTTTATGGCTCTGGAAATAAGATTGTGTCAGATATTTTTGCGGCCTTCTTTTTGTGCGATATTTTTGCCGGTGACTGTACCGAAGTATTTAATAATTTTAAGGCAGCAGTGCTCTAAAAAAACAGCTAAAACATTATTTTCAGGAGACTCGTCGATCACCGCATATTTGTGAAAATCCATAAAAGGAGTCCAGTCCAAGTGACGTCTCCGAATCATTTGTCCCACATCCCACACATGTAGGGCAGAAAATATCAATTTGGCACAAATTGTGTCTCTGCGGTAACGCGCTGTCGCCGCTCATATCGTCACAGAGACGAACTCGAGGCGACGTCGAGATTGCGAGCACCACTAAACGGAGCGTGAAGCGGAAAAAAACCGCTCTCCGGAATCGAATAAAATGATTCCCCGCGGGAGCCATTCGGACGCAATCCCGCCGTCCCCTGCTAAATGTCTTATTAACTTATGTGCCCCCCGCCCCCCGACACGAGAACAATCATGTAAAGTGAAATGAAACGGTTATTTGTTGTGCCCCTTTGACGGCGCGGAGATTCCCGGTGTTGGCGCAATCGTTTGCGGCGCCGTTGTCCTGATCGATTGCCCGCGCAAACGTGTGATAATGACATCACATGAACATTCATTTGTTGCCACGCTTGCGTGATATCAAGTAGATTTAGAAAAAAGTTTTAATTTATCAATAATCATGTAAAGTGAAATGAAACGGTTATTTGTTGTGCCCCTTTGACGGTGCAGAGATTCCCGATGTCGGTGCAATCGTTTGCGGCGCCGTCGTCGTGATCGATTGCCGGCGCCGCAAACGCGATAATGACATTCTGTGAACTTCATTTGTAACCGCACTTGCATGATATCGAATTGCATTAGATAAACGTTTTACTTTACTAATGTAATTTGAGTTGGAAATCAAATATTCACTGGCTTCAGTAGGTAGGTATATATTTCGCTACACGATGATATTAGAGAATACTCAGAATAGTGTTATGTATGTAGGTAGACATAAGTATCGTTTGACAGTTAGTCATTAAATGGTCATCTTCAATCACACAGTCTTTTATTTAACACTGGCGACGGGCTGGAAAAATACAGTTTTTTCTTGAAGATCGCGCGTGTACATCATGTCGAAGGTATCGACTATCGGCAAGTTAAGTGAATTTGATTTAACCAACGGGAATTGGCGAGTATATGTGGACAGAGTGGAAATGTTTTACAAGGTCAACTCGGTCACGGACGACATGAAGCTACCGATATTAATCTCGGCCATCGGTGATGCAGCATATGAGCTAATGGTAACCCTATGTAGCCCTAAAAAGCCATCAGAATTAACATACGCTGAGGTTGTGAAAACAATGGAAAATCATCTCCAACCGCCACCGTCTGTATTGGCGGAACGTTTTCGCTTTCGTCAATGTCGTCAGGTCAAAGGTCAGTCTATAAAGGATTATGTAGCAGAATTAAAGAAGTTATCTCGCTATTGTGATTTTTCAACAACACTTAATGATAATTTGCGCGATCAATTTGCATGTGGAATAAATAATGATTTATTTCGGCAAAGATTATTTACCGAATCAGAGTTAGATTTCGAAAAGGCTGTATCTATCGCATCGAACCTGGAGGCGGCGGAAAGAGATGCACTAGCGGTGGAGCCTAGCGGGGGCGCGGGGACGTCGGCGGAGGGGGTGCATCATGCGGGTACGAGCACAGCCAGGCCGAACACATCGCAATTTGCGGGCGCCTCACGACAACATGCAAACATGGCGGCAGTGCATTTTAAAAACGGGTGCACGGCGTGCGGGGACCGTTATCATAACTTTAGTGAATGCAGATTCCAGAGTTTCGTGTGCAGTAGGTGTGGAAAGATGGGTCATTTAAGACGCGTTTGTCCGAATCCGATGGAGGATATCGGCGGAGCGGCGGCAGGAAGGCGGCGAGACGCCGGCGCCTCCACTGGCCGGGGGCGCGGTCGCGGTGGCCGCGCGGGCGCAGCGGAGGCCCACGCCGCAGTACTAATGCATATTGGCTACAAAACAACGAATATCAACCCATGGAGGAGCAAGAGTTTCCTGAGGACGAGTGTATTAATCAGATGTCCTTAGCAGATTACAAACCGGTGAGCATAGCAATCAGTGTAAACAATATTCGTCTTATAATGGAGATTGACTCGGGGTGCGCTTTATCATGTGTTAGTGACAAGGTGTACGAGAAGTGTTTCCAGTCGGTACCGTTACGGAGCTGTGATTTAGTTTTAACAGTATATGATTACGGTCAAATTAGACCATTAGGTTATATTAATGTACCAGTGGAGTGCAATAATATCAAAAAGAATCTCGATTTGTATGTCATTAAGGGGGGGAATCGTGAAACTAATTTGTTGGGACGGCAATGGATGGCACATTTAGGGTTACGTGCCGAAGTACCTTTACCATTAAACTTTGTTGAGTCGGGAACGGAAAATGAAATTGTAAATGATATCTTTTCCAGGCATAAAGAGTTATTTGATGGCGGGCTAGGACGGTTCACGGGCGGCACGGCGACGTTGCGCGTGCGGCCCGGCGCCGCCGCCGTGTTCCACCGCGCGCGCCCGCTGCCCTACGCGCTGCGCGAGCGCGTGGACGCGGAACTCGACTCCATGTTAAGCGCCGGCGTCATCGAGCCTGTGGACGCCTCCGACTGGGCCACGCCACTTGTTCCCATACGTAAGCCGGATGGCAGCTTACGCCTTTGTGCCGATTACAAGGTAACATTGAACAAAGTTTTATTGGTCGACAAATATCCCGTTCCGAGATTAGAAGATGTGTTTAGTAGTCTTAGCGGTAGTACTTATTTTACCAAACTGGACCTGTCTCAAGCTTATTCGCAAGTAGTACTAGACGATGAATCAAAAAAATATACTGTCATTAACACGCACCGAGGTTTATTTTCCTACAATAGATTGGTTTTTGGCTTGGCATCGAGCCCTGGTATTTTTCAAAGGTTAATGAGTACGTTGTTGCAGGGCATTGATAACGTTGTTGTGTTTTACGACGATATATTAATTACGGGAAGTAATTTAAAACAACATTTAATAACGGTAAATACAGTATTAGATAGATTGCAGGCGCATGGCTTAAAATTAAAAAAGGAAAAATGCGTATTTTTACAGGATAAAGTTAGGTATTTAGGGTACGTTATTGACAAAAGTGGGTTAAGTGTGGATAAATCTAAAATAAAGCCGATCTTAGAAATGCCATACCCCAGTAATGTTAGTCAACTTAGATCTTTTTTAGGCATGGTGAATTTTTACGCTAAATTTGTAAAGGATCTTAGTAACTATTTGGCGCCACTTCACGCGTTGTTACAAAAATATACTAGATGGCAGTGGGGAGAAAAACAGATAGACGCTTTTAACAGGGTAAAGAGTATGTTGTCAAGCGCCGAGGTGCTCGCGCACTACGACCCCGGCTTGGACGTGGTGGTCACGAGCGACGCTAGCCCCTTCGCAGTAGGGGCTATTTTGGCTCACCGTTACGCGGACGGCTCCGAGCGCCCTCTGGCGTACGCGTCGCGCGCGCTCACCGCGGCCGAGCGCAATTATAGCCAAATTCATAAAGAGGCGTTATCAATATACTTTGCAGTGAAACGCTTTCATCAATACTTGTATGGTAGGCGGTTTTCGTTGCGCACGGATCATAAGCCCTTGGTTAGTATTTTTGGACCGAATGTAGGTGTACCGAGTATGACAGCCAGTAGGTTACAGAGATGGGCTTTATGTTTATCGGCATATGATTTCGACATAGAATATGTGAAATCAGAACAAAACGTGGCTGACGTTTTATCAAGGCTTATTAAAGCGCATAAACTAAGTGAAGTGGAGAATGAGAAAAGAGAGCCCGAACAAACTTACCTTCACTTTGCGTCCGACGCCCTGTTATTAGATTACAAAGTGCTAAAGAATGAAACAAAAAAAGATCCGTTACTGTCTCGGGTAACTAGTTTTATTTTAGATGGGTGGCCAGATGCCGTAGATATTGAACAATTGAAACCGTATTTCAACCGTAGAAATGAACTTTATTTAGAACTTGGAGTCATTATGTGGGGTCACAGGGTGGTAATACCGGTGGGCTGCCAGGACAAGGTTATTAGGGAACTTCATGAAACACATATGGGGGTTGTAAAGACCAAATCTTTAGCGAGAAGTTATGCCTGGTTCCCGGGCATCGATGAAGCGATCGAGCGGACGTGCACGGCGTGCGGCGTGTGCGCGGCGACGGCCAGCGCGCCGCCGGCACAGGCCCCGCGCGCCTGGCCGTGGCCGGAGCGCCCGTGGACCAGGTTGCACATAGACTTTTTGGGGCCCCTCGCAGGTATTATGTACCTGGTAATAGTAGATGCGTGCTCTAAATGGATTGAAGTCATCAAAATGGCGAGTACCACTGCGGCCGCGGTCATCTCTAAGTTGCGAGAAATTTGGGCTAGATTTGGTATACCCAAACAAGTAGTATCGGACAATGGACCTCCCTTTACTAGCCAGGAATTCGAGTTTTTCATGGAAAATAATGGTGTAGAGCATATATTTACAGCCCCCTACCATCCTTCGTCGAATGGGGCCGCAGAGGGCGCTGTGAAGATATGTAAACACGTTTTGCTTAAAGCACAAAAACAGCAACTTGATGCAGAAGTGGCTCTGAGTAGATTCCTTTTAATTTATAGAAATACAGTACATAGTACGACGGGAGACAGTCCTGCCAACATTTTACAAGGTAGAGGTTTACGCACGCGGCTGGATTGTTTAAAACCAGAAAGAGGGGCACACGCGCGCGAGGCGCAGGCGCGGCAACAGCGCGCCGCCGGCGGTGCCCACCGTAGCTTCCTCGCAGGGGATACGATTTGGTACAGAAATTACAGTTCTAGGAATGCGGACAAGTGGCTCGAAGGTACTATTAAAGAAAGTTTAGGTAGCTCCGATTATGCATTAGAAACTAGTAAAGGGGAAATTGTACATCGGCATGTCGACCAAATAAAGCGGCGTTCACGTAATAGTTTGTGGCTTTTCCCGGGTGGCGAGGCCCAGTCTGGAGCCACGGGCTCGAGCAGTCCGGGGGAGCGCGGGGCCCGAGCACCGCCGCCTGACCCGCCTGCGAGGTATCAGCCTCCTAGGGTTCGAAATCCACCAATACGATATGGATTTGAAGAAGTGTTTTTTTTTAACTAGAGCAATTTCATTTTTCTTTCTCGTAATTAAAATTAAGTTTAGAGTGTTATCCATTTCAAGTGAAAAATATACCACTGGGGTCAAAATTCTTTAGCTATATAGGTATTATATAATGTGTATGGAGACTAACATAATCTAAAGATACCTAAGTGTCTATATCAACAGCATAACTATGTATACTGGGGTTTAGATAATAATATTAGGGTAGCAAACTACCTATAAGTAAATTGTAGAATGTAAGATTTATGTACCTACTTAGCGAATGTTGGAGATAACGTTAGCAACATTAAATATGTAGTGGCCAAACTATTTATTGTCATGGATAGAGTAATAGTTACCTAATAAATATTAAGCGCAGTCTTACCCTAGAATAATTAACTATGTATGATGTACCTTCTAGGTAGTACATACTTACCTGTTTATTAACTTTAATTAGTTATAAGATAAATAATGTATTTACTTACAAAACTTTCTTTTGTTTTCTTTGCGACGCAGTGTTTGCGTTGCATGTTTTTTTTATATGGTCAGTTGGGAAATAGGTACCTACAATTAAAAGATATTTACCTTTTAAGGTAAACAACAATTAAAAGGTAAACAAGTGATAAGCATAGGTGGCGGAAAACGTGTATGTACCTATTTAGACTGATCACGTCAGATAAAAGTTATTTGTGTAATTTGATTTAATTTAATAAAATAAATCTTTAAAATAACGGTGGAGGTGTTATGTATGTAGGTAGACATAAGTATCGTTTGACAGTTAGTCATTAAATGGTCATCTTCAATCACACAGTCTTTTATTTAACAAATAGCAGCTTAATCTGTATCTGTTCAATAACTTTTAGAACACATTAAAACTAGACAGTGCGCTAATCTTCTCTAAGCATTTTTTTGTTGATAAGGGTAATCAGATTAGCTAAAATAGTAGATAATTCTTACCAAACTCACTTTTAATAACGGTACGACAGAATTAACATAATTTTAATTCCCTGAAATATGAAAACTTCAGCTTCGCAGGTAACAAATTATAAATATTACCAAGTACCTACAACTCTAAATCTTCATAAAATTAAAAATTCATTTTTAACGAAGACATGAATCTCGGCGCTCTGCGCCATAAAAAAATCGCAGCAAGAATAAAAGAATACCGACGCCTAATTGTTCCCCTGTTCATAAAACTGTAAAGTTATTCGCGTCCGGGAGGGTGGCGGCGATATTTTATTGCGCACAAACCGCTGTAAAGATGTTTCGAACGCTTTAAAATAACGCGAGCGAGAACCCTGCCGACCTAACTCGATTAAATTAAACAACTCAGAGTTAATCAAATAAATGCACGGCGGTCGCGAGGAGGGGTGCAGGCTGGACGTACTCGTATTTATGTCGGCACTTCTCGAAAGTAATTCGGTGTCAAATATGGAAATAACTCATACGCGGAGGGAGCATCCATTTTAATAATGTCGACGGCGACCGGAGAGGTTATGATTTAGAGCGCGCGCGATCCCCGCCCAAGACCGCCTCCCGCCCTGACATATTGTTCTCTACCTAGCTCACACCTAGCACCTAGGTAGCGACAATATGAGCCAACATATTGTCTACAAGTACGTGTTCTAGTGCCGCCTAGGTCGCGCGCTCAACATCTTAAATTCAATGAATCAACATTTTACAGTTCATTGCATAACAAAAAATAAAAAGAGATTTCAAAGCCTCAGGGCGTAATAAAAATCACGTCTTCCAAATCTAATAGAGAGAGGAAGGCGTAAGGTGAGTAATTAAATTAATGAATCCTTTAGCTCAGCCGAGACCCGAACAGCTCCTTAAGTCGGGCAGATCCGCGTTAATTTATTAATTGATACTTCGCCCGGCGGGCTATAAACAACCGTTCTCACTTAATTTACGAGCAAATTATGCTTTACTTAAATATCAATTTAATTAAGTGAAGTTCGGGAAAGGATATCGTGGGATTTGCAGTCATTTGTCTCTGCCAATCGCGGGGGTGCCAGCTGTCCGCTTGAGCCGTTACTTGTTTTTAGAACTTGTGGAATAAGCATTTTATTTAATTTGATTCCTTTACATAGAGTAATAAATTTGAGTTTACATTTGATTTACATAAACTTAAAGTATGATGAAATATTTTCACGTTTAGTATCGAGCAGTTGATGTAGAGTCGTAGAGGGTCTACAAGCGTAGCTTAACTTGTGCGTAATTATTTAATTTCCAATTTCAACTGAATTGAAACATAACACATGAATAGATCAGAGGCTAAGATGACCATAACTAAATTCATTGACAAACCTCGTTTAAATCGACGTTTTATATCAATGATTACCATCATTTAGGCTAGGCCCCTCTGTCTCTGATGAGAACAGTTACATTCGATCCATTAATTATAGTAGCGAAGAAATTAGATGCAAATTTCGAGTAGGCATAGTTTCGTCATCTTATATATACACGAGTCTTCGTGTTAATCTATATTTCTATCGGATGGTATCAATAAATCGTGGTTACATTTAAGCATGCGCGGATCCAGGGGGGGGGTCATGGGGGTCATGACCCCCCCCTGGAGCCTAGGCTGGCCATACAAATAGACCACGTGACCCCCCGGGGGGGCCTGGGCCTTTATCACGTGACCCCCCCCTGGGCACGAAGCTGGATCCGCGCTTGCATTTAAGAATCTTTTTCCTACTCTGTAGTGTGACAGGCCACACTCACACTACTACTCCTAACCATGCTATATAAGTTGTCGCACACTGTAATCTTATACACAATAAACCTATATCTCATACAAGTGAGTTGTCCTTTAGTCCCCACATCACATGGCGACCCTGCCAGTGCGGCCTCGCGCTGCACTGGCGGCGCGCGCGCCGGTCAGAAGATGAAAATTAGTTATTCATAAATTATTGGACAATTATTGTGAAAAAGTATAGTGAAATTCAGTGGACACAATTAAAACTGCAACAACTGGACAATTAAACCTAAATACCTACTGTGCATATATACAAGCTGTGGTGATTAAATATAATTATAAGTTAAAATAACTGACTATGACACACTCAAAACTTAAACAAACTTTGCGCAATCCAGTTTTACTACGAAATAATATTTCTTTGGCAGTGAGGTATACAAACTACGAGTATGTGTCAGGACAAATAAAACAGCCAGTGAATGTAAAAGTGCATTAAGTGAAAATGGACTAAATAAAACAACAATTGGGACTTAGAACTTTTGTGATGATGGTAGCTGCTGGGAGTTGTTCGTGTCGCTGGGAAAGGCCTCGGTCTGAGATTGCTGGTGTCCTTGGCCCTAGTTCGTGCACCTGACTCTAGGTGGAAGGACCAGAAACTATTCCAGTGGAGTGGTACATTCGGAGTATAAAGGACAGTTTAGTGTGATAAGGTTGTATTTAGTTTCTTATAGTGTTTTATATGGAAAATTAAAAACATTTTTTAGTTTAACGCTAATGCGTCCCTCCTTATTGAGTGATAATTAAAATAATGAGTGTCATCGAGGAATATTTACAAGAAAAAAAAAATATTGTGGTAGTTATTCAGGTAAAAAGTATTATGTTACTTGAACTTGGTTGGACACGCTACCGCGCTACCGCGTGTCTAGATTTTTGAAGAAAAGTAAGCTTTTGTATGTCTTCTTAGAAAATATTAGTGAGAGGTAATTAATATTTAGCGGGTAAGGTTGAATACTAAGTACGTCGCATGATGATGAAACTCTATTATGGTTAAATGTACCTATATGATGTCATTTTTTTTTTAAATATAGCTATTTTGTTTTGATTTCAGATATATTTGGTAATCCGGTTTCATTTCGATGTTACACCATGTTTGTTTAAAAAGTATCCCAAATACATTGCGCAAGTTCCTTACAAGTAATTTCATCAGAAACTTAGTCACGCTGCCACCATGATTGGTAGGTGGGTGAATTTCAACAGGTTCCAAATTTGCCTAATTTTGGTGGTATTTTTTATTTTTGTAGTTTATGTCTAAATTATGTATGGATTATACGTAACTAGTCCCAATGTATATTGTGTAGTAATGCCCCCGTAATACACATAGTATTTTTGGAGATATTATGGTTTTAATAATTTGGTTGCCACCAAAATTGCGTACACCCACCAAAATTAGGTTTACTGGCCACCAAAATTGTTCATTCACGTCAAAATTAGATATTTCTGCACATTAGTAGTATATTTATATTTAATCAGTTATAAAATGAAACAAAGACAGATGTTTTATGATCCGTTTTATTATAGTGATTATCTGATTATAACAAAGTCGCTAAAATCGATGTGTATGAGACTATACTAGAAATAAACTATAATTTCACTTTTTGTAATAGAAAATAATTCACTTTTAGAATGGCTAACCAAAAAAAGAAACAATCGAGAGAGGAGGTCCTTGAAAAGAAGAATTTGCTGAGCGGGAACGAAAAAGGAGAATTATGAGTGATCCCGAGAAAACAGCAGATTTGCGAAGAAAAGAAAGGGATCGGTATCATCGTTAAAAAGCCCAAGGTAAGATTTTACCTCTAAGCAGCATGCAGCCTCGTGAAAGACGAAGAAAAAGGAATAGACAGAATTTCAGAGCATATTATAAAAGAAAAAAAAGGAAGGCTTTGTAATGAGCACAAGTATTAGCACCAGCAAGTGGGATTCCCACTTCGCCCCTGCCTGGTCCTTCTACGCCACAAAATCCTTGTCTCAGTCGCTCTCGATCTCCGAGTCCTGAGCTTGACACAAACATCTCACGTCGGCTACACTCCCAAGCTGTCCATCGCAATGTGTCCAATAACCCATAGTTTCTGTGTTGTCAAATTCTTTATAGGTAGTCCATAATTTTATTTTTGCAGTTCAAACATTTTCGTTGCAAGTTACAGTAATGACCTCACAACACAAACTTTTCGTAATGTGAATAGTAGGTACTGCTTTTATTGATGATATTTTTCATTTTATAACGTAGTATAAAAAAATTCGAAGGTATCAAAGAACTAAAGCATCAGTCATCACAAATATAGGGAATGCTCCCGGGAATTCCCGGTACCAAAAGTACCGGGAAATCCCGGGATTTTTGAACTCTTTGGGTACCGGTACTGATGTTATAAAATCCCGGTTCTTCGGTACTGAAAAATGGACATAGATTACAAACTAAAACGCATTGAATCACTTCAAAAATGTGAACGTAAACGACGGAATATCCCTTTAATGCTGTTCAAATGTAATGTGAATAGTTTCAAACGCGTTAGACTCGTCCCGCTCGGTATTCATGGCTATGATCGGGACCTCGGCGTCGGTTATGCTTAGAGGGTAAACCAAACTAACTTTTTGCTAATGTTAGAATTAATTGAGGTCTGTAATGATTTCTTGCACATGTCGTCTAAGTTTTTGAAAGTATGCTTAGAACGCAGTCTAGTATAATTTATAATTTTGGTCCTAATAGGCGACCGGAATAAAATTCTAACAATAGCCACCGAATTCTACAAAACCCTTTACTCCGAATCTCCCAGACACCCACATCCTGTGCCTGATTTAGAAAGAAAGCTTCAAAGCTATTCCGCCAGTTACGGAAAACTCGCCAGGGCTTTTCCCGTACTTCATTTTTTGAAGAGCCATATGTACATCGGCTCTTCAAAAAATGAAGTACGGGAAAAGCCCTGGCGAGGATGGAATCACCATCAAAGCACTGAAAGTAGGAGAACATACTTTGATCCCGTATATCACCTGTTTAATACTATAATAACCACTCAAACTTTTCCACAAAAAATGTGCCACTCCAACATCATTCTGCTTCATAAGAAGGGTGACAAGTCTGATATAGGAAACTACCGTCCTATCAGTCTTGTCTCCCATCTGTACAAGATATTTCTTAAAATCGTAGAAGACCTTATCTCGGGAACACTCGATCGGCACCAACCGCCCGAACAGGCTGGATTCCGGCCAGGCCTCTCCACCACCGACCACCTACAGCCCCCAGCTCTACAGCCCTTAATGAAATTATCAAAAAATGCCAAGAATATAAAATCCCAGTTTACATCGCATTTGTCGATTACTCTAAAGCTTTCGACAGTCTTCATCACAATTCCACTTTCATAGCTTTACGCAATCAAGATATAGATCCCAGTTACATTCAACTCATAACCACCATTCATCAAAATAGTACAGCCGCCATAAAACTACATTCCTCAGGTCCCTCATTTTCTATTCAAAAAGGAGTCAAGCAAGGAGATCCGTTATCGCCAAAACTGTTTACCAGCACACTTGAACAAGTCTTCCAGAAGCTTTTGCCGAGTTGGGGAGATCGGGGCCTTATCGTCGGGAATAGAAGGCTAATCTTCGATTTGCCGACGACATTGTTCTGGTTCTGCTCAACTGCCTCCGAACTACGATCAATGCTTGAAGACCTCAGCGACGCAAGCCTCGAGGTTGTACTTCAGATGATCATGTCGAAGACCAAGTTCATTACCAATAATAGCACCGCATGTAGGATTGAGATAAACGGAGAATCGGTTGCATATGTCCAGGAGTACATCTACTTGGGCCAACTACTTTCTTTCCAGGCGCGACAAGAGAAATAAGTCGAAAGACGGACTGAAAACGCCTGGATTGGTCCATGAAACATCCCATGAAAGGCGATTTGCCACTGTCACTTAAGCGAAAACTCATGGACGTGGGACACCACGCTGCGCTCCAAAACAAAAATAGTCGACGTAGTTCGGAAAGCGGCAAAGCTGAAGTGGGACTGGGCCAGTCATGTCTGCTGAATGCCGAACGAGCCATGGGCCAAGATTACCACAGAGTGGCAGCCCAGGCCAAAAGGGGACCCGGCAGATCACGTATGCGATGGCGGAACGAGTTGGACTCCTTTTTGAAAAAATGGCCGAGGACTGCACAAAACCGGGAGGAATGGAAAAAGCGGGGGGAGGCCCTTGCCCAGCAGTGGGACATCGCAGGCTCCTAATAATAATAAAAACTAATGAGATGTTTGTGACACCATAAAAAACTGGTACCGGTTCTGCATTCCCTAACGTAACTTTCGCTAGAATGAAACCCTTTTGGGTTGTAAAAGCAAACACTAATCTTTACACCTGTCTAAAATACATGCGAACATGGAGTTGTTAGAATCCGCATTAAAAATAAAAATTATCATCAATAAAAGCAGTACCTACTAGTCACATTACGAAAAGTTTGTGTTGTGAGGTCATTACTGTATGGAAAATGTTTGAACTGCAAAAATAAAATTATGGACTATAAAGAATTTGACAACACAGAAACTATGGGTTATTGGACACATTGATGGACAGTTGGGACTGTAGCCGACGTGAGATGTTTGTGTCAAGCTCAGGACTCGGAGAACGAGAGCGACTGAGACAAGGATTTTGTGGCGTAGAAGGACCAGGCAGGGGCGAAGTGGGAATCCCACTTGCTGGTGCTAATACTTGTGCTCATTACGAAGCCTTCCTTTTTTTCTTTTATAATATGCTCTGAAATTCTGTCTATTCCTTTTTCTTCGTCTTTCACGAGGCTGCATGCTGCTTAGAGGTAAAATCTTACCTTGGGCTTTTTAACGATGATACCGATCCCTTTCTTTTCTTCGCAAATCTGCTGTTTTCTCGGGATCACTCATAATTCTCCTTTTTCGTTTCCGCTCAGCAAGTTTCTTCTTTTCAAGGACCTCCTCTCTAGATTGTTTCTTTTTTTGGTTAGCCATTCTAAAAATGAATTATTTTCTATTACAAAAAGTGAAATTATAGTTTATTTTAAAGTTTTTCATTGTTACTGGTATTTCATCAACTTAGTCAATTATTATTGTAAACTAAAAGTATAAATATATGACAGCAAATAAATAAAATACTTCGTTTTAGCTCAGGATACTCGTAAGTATCAATTTTGGTGGCATTAAGCAATTTTGGTGGCTTTCCAATTACCACCAAAACCACCAAAATTGATGCACCAAAATTAGAACCATTGCATAATAAAATTTTTAAAAATAAACTATTTCATTCACGTCACTTTCAAGTTTATTACTTTTTAAAGAAACCATAAACATGCTTTAAAAACAGTTCACGTAAACATAACTACTTGTTTGTCATTAGTTAGATATACCACCAAAATTGCATGAAAAAATATTTTAATACACCAAAATTAGGTACTTACGTGTTTGCTGGTCAGATCCAGTGACGTACGACACGTACGTCATAGTTCAGGGCCAGAACAGAACTAAACTAACAGGCTACTACACGTTTCTAAGCCTTGTTGCATTTCGTTCGACCATAAAGTCATTTTCAATATTTACCACCAAAATTTACAAATTTACCCGGACAACTATTAATGCTTAGTTTAAAGTATCCAATTATGGACAATTCCTTACTAGTATTTTATTATGACATACGTACACTAATAACGAGGAATAATTTGTGGTGTTTGAGTTAAATCAATGGATGTTATTGATGTACCATACAAATTAGTCAAGCAAAATGGATTCAGGACACTCCACCAAAATTATAATTGCGCCATTAAAAAAATTCTAAATAAATATCAATAGCTTTTATAACAATTTGCGATTTGGCTTAAGATAATAATATGTGTTAGGTTTTCAGGAAAAAAATAGCACTATGATACAATTAGTCCACACTGTCAATTTCAGCTCCGCCGCATTTTTTTTGCGCTGAGAAATTCACCCAGGTATGCGCTGTCTGTAATTACGGCTCAAATTACAGTAAACATTTGTATCATTATGCACCTGTTTAGATTACAATGTAAATTTTGCAATCACATTTCTTATTAAAAGACCGACAGTTGCCACTTTTAACCCTATAATATTTACTTAGACTACCTATTACATTATTGATTAGTTTAAATAATGATAATTAAGATTGATTTAATTTTAACGATACGAGTATTATTTTATTAAGAATGACAAATATTTGTAATTGATATAACGGATTTGAGATTTTTTACTAACGGAACTGGATTTTATGAATTGAAATATATATTTAAAAAAACGTACAGTATTTTGAATAACAGAAATGAAAATTGAAGAGAACTATGTATAATTTAATTTCGGTATATGCAGAAATTGGTTGTTTGTTTTAAAGTTGAATTTTATGGATAGTGGTTTTGTGTTTCAAATTGTGTGTTATATACTATGAGAAAATATTATAGAGAAAGACGATTTAATTTTGACAATGTTGGATTTTGAATGGAAGCGTTAATTTATGGAGAATGGATTTGTATGGCATAGATGGTGCGATAGCAGTGGTTGGGCAAGCTGAAGCAGATAAGTTTTTCAAAGAACGATAAGCCTGATCAACTTAGAGTTGTTGAAATTCTTGTGTGTTAAAGCTTTCACGGTGTTGAGTTATATGTTAGGGTTGTGAATGTTTTTTTTTGTGAATGCGAAAGGAATAAAGTGAATATAAATAAATATGCCTATCGCATCAACGATGGCCCGAGAGGCAGTGTTGTGCGATTAGGTTAGCAAGGGTACGCCAGGATACAAGGCAGGCACGGAATCCTTGGCCGTCTGACCATGATTTGGTCGAGTATCAATCGTGGGGACGCCTTGGACACATGGAAGGTTTTGATGTAAGGATGTGTGTTAAAATAACTGCCTGTATGTGTAAAAAAAATAGTATGTGTGCGCGCTTAAAATAAATATACTTGTATCCTGAGCTAATAAATAAATAAATAAAAGGTCGGCCGACCAAGTAAATGCGCTGTGTACCCTTGCCAAGTATTGCACGCTTTAGATGCACAATTAAATAAAATGTTATGTTATGATATCATAAATGAGACGTCTATTGAGTGAATGTAATACTTGCAAGTATATATGTGGTGCTAGTAAAACAGAAATAACGTATTGCAATACCGACCTAAAATGACAAATAAACGTATTGTATTCACGTATACACTACGTATGCTACGTAATTCAATATGATTTTTTTGTGCCTTTTGTAAGGATATATTAAATATATTTTATCTATATTTTCATATTATTTTAATTATTATTTTGAATTTTAGCTATAATTTTGTACATGCGAGTTGCCTTTGTATTCTAGGTTAGTTCAACTGTGGGAATATAGACGTGTTTACTTTAGATTATCATCAATATTATCTTAACTCAATCTATAATATAAAGAGTTAAATAGCAGGTTTGTCCCCTTAAAACAAAGCATTATTTGTGAAAATAGGGAACTTGACTGTAGTTGAAATAATAGTATTTTATGCAACTGGCGTTTAAGTGAGGTCAAAAAAGACGAGTGGCGTGAGTAAGAATTTGAGGCGAAGCCGAAAATTGTTAATAAAGACGCCACGAGTATTTTTTGACTCAGTTAAACACCGTTGCATACAATACTTTTTCTACGACCATGCACTTAGTTTTTAATAGTATTCTAAAATAACTTTCGTGAAATTCGCAATGTTTCCTGTATTTTGACTTGTCGGCCTGCCCTCTGTCACTCACCCTGTAGCTCGCACTCCCCCGCGCCGCCACCAGCCCCAGATATAGCTCTTAAAGTATTGTTAGGTAGCCTTTAAGGGATATAGCGTGGGTGCGCGGGGCGCCGGGGGTTGCGGCGGCGCGGGGGAGTGCGAGCGACAGGATGAGTTCAGGATCATTACAGAGGACAAGTCAAAATACTGGGAACAGTGCGAATTTCACGAAAGTTATTCTAGAAAACTATTAAAAAGTAAGTGTATGGTCGTAGAAAAAGTATTGTATGCAACGGTGTTTAACTGAGTCAAAAAATACTCGTGGCGTCTTAATAACAATTTTCGGCTTCGCCTCAAATTGTTACCCACGCCACTCGTCTTTTTTGACCTACTTTAAACGCCTGTTGCATAAAATACTATTATACCATGCACGAAATAAAGCATCAGACAATTATAAGAAAAACCTGGACAGAAGTTATTTTTAAATCCAATTTCTATTTAATAAGTCGGGTAGAAATATAAAGTAACTGAGTTGACCGTGACGTCACTCAATTCGATTTCATATAAATTCCATATTAGCAAGTCGTTCAAATTCGTTTTGACAGTTCTTAAAAAGTATCCCATTGCAAGGTACCATCTAAGATACATTTATAAAATCATCCAGACTAATATTATAAATGGGAAAGTGTCTGTTTGCTTGTCCTTCTTTCACGGCAAAACGGAGTGATGTAATGCCGTAATTTTTTAAGTGGAGATAGTTGCAGGGATGGAGAATGGACATAGGCTACGTTTTGTCTCTTTCTGACCCCCTACTTCCCTAAAATGGGGGGTGGAAGTTTGTATGGAGCATTCCGCAATTTTCGAATTTAATGCTAGCGAAGCCGCGAGATTAAGCTAGTCTGATATAAGCCGGTTATCCTGCAGGTCTGCTGGTAGCCGGAGGCGGCACTCCGCTAGAGCCGTGCCGCGTGGCGCCGTACGTGTCGGTGCCGCGGCTGTCGGCGGTGCCGCGCGCGCCGGGCCCGCCGCCGCCGCTGCCGCCGCTCGCGCCGCACCCGCCGCCCGCCGCCTTCGCGCCTTTTGACTCAGCGCTGCTCTCTGCTGCGGCACATCAGGTATGCTGTATTGAGTTTAGGGTACTGGTGATTCTATAGGGATAATCTGCCTTCCTAAGCTCATTGGTGATATCTAAAAAAACACTGGGCTCATGAAGGTAGTTCTAGTAGACAGTGGCGGCACTGTAGAAGTGCGCATGGCGCCGTACGTGTCGATGGCGCGGCTGTCGGCGGTACCGCGCGCGCCGGACCGCCGCCGCCGCTGCCGCCGCACCCGCCGCCCGCCGCCTTCGCGCCTTTCGACTCGGCGCTACTCTCTGCTGCGGCACACCAGGTACCTATGCTGTATTGGGTTTATGATACTGGTGTATAGGAGTATGCTCGCTAAGCGCATCATAGCACGAGCTCCCGGTCGATTATGCAATTTTTGTCACTCGGTGCTACTATGCTGCTGTCTGCTGCCGCACACCAGATATGCTGGGCTGGCCTATAGGCATATAAGATTTGAGTGTCTTTTTGTAGGACTATTCTCTATTTTGCCCTGCTGCCTAGTAACTGTCTCGAGATTATTTCGCCGCAAGATAAGTTTAACACTTTCGAAACCGGGCTCTACGCGGCGCTACGACATTTTCGCTACATACGGGGAAACCCATGTAATCGGCTACGCTTCTACGAGCGGTGTACCCTACAGTCGGGTTCTTGGTAGCGAAAGTGTTAAGCTACGTCTGCTACGCCATAGCCCGTAGCAGCATTATTCTCCTATTGCTAAATATTTTTTTGTAAAAAGTAATATTACAGCCGTATTTTGATTTTAATAAGCATTTTATTTGTATACAAGACCTATATAATTTTATATACAAGACCAGCAGGCCTAGCACATGATGGCCGCGGGAGTATGTCGCCGCGAGATAGACTACCTGTCCTTATGTCATTAATACAATTAGACAAAGACGTGTCATCTATCTCGCGGCGACATACTCCCGCGGCCATCATGTGCTAGGCCTACTGGCAATGTCTAAACTGACATTTACTAACTACATCACCAGATACATATCAATCTCTATCGCATAGAGATCTCATTTCTAACGTTCATGTGAATATGAGACGAGACAACCCTTCTCGTTTAATTTTCCTAGTAACTAAATTTACAGGAACTAAATAAAGATAAAGATAAGATAAAATTTATTTCATAGAAAAATGTCTAAAATTAAAACAATCACAATTCTCTTAAATAATGCTTAAAAACTATAAATATAGGTACAAATATGGTTTAGAAAGACATAAATCAGTTCGTTCGTGGTGCGCGTGCCGCGGCCGCAGCTGCAGGACACCATCGCGAGCGCAGACTTCTGGCCGAAAGGTGTGGTTTTTCGGCGGTTCCGGGGCAACCTGCCGAATCCTACACCGGGGCAAACGACGCAACGGAGCCACGCTGTTTCGTCATCGCCCAAATCAATTGTTTAGTTATAATTGTAATTTTTTTTTAATGTTCTTATTTACTGTTTTTTTATTATTATTTAATTTCATGACGCATTGGATTTATCTGTAATGTCATTGAAATATGTTTTCAAATAAATAAATAAATAAATAAATAACAAATAAAATAAGTCTTGTATGCAAAAATTGTAAGCAGGTCAACATAATATTATTTTACGCCAATACCTAAACTAAGTAACTTAATACTTGTATCTTAGGCATTTCGTGTTAGTAGGTCAGTGTAATGTAGTTTGGTGCTTATTGAGCAAAACCATAAAGGTTATAAATTGTAAGTAGGTTTACATTAACTTAAATAAGTGATAATAAAACGTTTCTCCTTAGACATAGTATACATAACAGGGTAGGTTTTTAGCAGGTGCCGTCATAATCTATAGTATTTAAATACCTTATAAGGGCACTTTTCTTTCCCGGGCACGAATCATCTCCAGTTTGGTGGTCAGGTCAAATAGGAACCTTTTGTAAACTGTTTTGTCTTTTGTATCACGCAGTACGCAAGTGCGGCGGCGGCGGCGGCTGCCGCGGCGCTCTGCCCGCCCTACGCCGGCCTCGCGGCGTTGGCGGCGCGCTGTCGCTCCTCCTCCATCGCCGACCTGCGCCTCAAGGCGCGCCGACACGCCGCCGCGCTGGCCGCGGCGCGAGCGCCCACGCCGCCGCCGATCCCCGCCGACGCCGCGCCTGCAGACGCATAGCCTCACGCCACACCGATCAATTTGACTGTAAAATGTGTACATAAAGAACAACATACTCGTACATCTGAGGGTGAGAGTTAAACAAAAACAGTAGGTATATTGGTGAAGAGTGAATTGAAGTAAGTGATAGTGATGTCTTGAGCGGTAATGTGTCAGCTAAAAAAATATGGATTCGCAACTTTAATTTATAACTATGAAAGATTTAGGATGATGTTTTGAACTACACTGCATTTAAGTGTCTACATAACATAACATTCTAATCTGATACTTATTTACTTGGTTTTCATGATACCTAAACAATAAGCTTTTTTTAACCGACTTCAAAAAAGGAGGAGGTTCTCAATTCGACTGAATGTTTTTTTTTATTTTTATTTTTTTTTTACTTTTATCAATCTCATATAGGTACTTACCTAAGTTTGCATTTGGCACAAGAAATATTTTTTTAGAGTGAATCTGTAAGTTTTCGATCAAATTTATTTGCATTGCATATGTTAATTTTTTTTCCTCCTTGCGTTATCCCGGCATTTGCCGCGGCTCATGGGAGCCTGGGGTCCGCTTTGACAACTAATTGCATATGTTAATATACTTACTATAATATTTTGACAATGATTTTCCGCTATTACTACGCTTCAATTAAATATAATTTAGTTTTCCCCTCACTAGCTCGGAAACACGTGTTTTGTCCTTTAATACCAGCGGGTAAAAACGCATTTTATCCACTAGTGGGTAAAGTAATTTGACCTTGAATAAAGTCAATTTAACTGCTTTAAAATTGATAAAAGTAGGTGAATCTAGTAATAAAGATGATTTACCACCCGTGGAACTACTGGAAGCAGTGATAAACGCATTTTTTGCGTTGTAGTTTCCTCGCTATAGTGAGGGGAAAAGTTTTGTGTTACACTCGGGTGCAAATGTATTTTACTTCTCGTGTGTTAAAAAACTCGCAAGTTCAGGATTCTATTCTCGAACCACTCGCTCCGCTCGTGGTTCAACTATAGAATCCTTCCACTTGCTCGTTTTTCAATTCCACACTCGGCGTTAAAATACAATTTTGCCCCCTTGTATAACAAATAACTATTAAAAGTGGTAATAATCTGACCAATAATTCCTATAAACTGTAAAGTATAATCTCAAGTATCTCTAAGCACATTAAAACTGTGATAAGTGTATTGAAAATTGTTCTCGTAATTTATAAAGCTTGTCTAAAAACCTTCCTGTTATTGTAAATTTAAGTATTTATTAAAACATTTGACTTAATAATTGTAAATAAAAAAAAATTAGATAATGTTCATAGTTTCCATAATTGATGCTTTGTTCATAGCTGTACTGACTACTTAATATATTATGTAGAGGAAATCGTAATAAAAATGTTTTCTTACTTTTCCACATTCAGCAATCATTCCCCAACCACAGATGAAGTAATGAAATTAAAATCGTGTTAGGTTCATATTTTATTGATGATGGATGGTGTGATACCCATTGTCCATAATTTAAATCCAGGGGTGAACATGGTATTGTTTCTGCATTTGCGCTGATTGATGACAGCCCTGCCGCGCTGACTGCACGGTTAATAATATACGAACCTCCATTTCCGGTTCCACACCCGGATCAAACTATCGTGATGGACCAGCCATGTTGAAATAGTTTATAATTTATAACTCTTTGATATAACGATATGGATATAGTACTAAACAATGAAAGACTTAATTATTGGTTTGCAATGTTTCAAGATCACGCAGACTAGGTAATTAATTAAGTCCTATGAATTGATAAAATCGCTTTTAAAGCTCGGCCACACAATACACATGCGCGTTTTGAGAGCGTAGGCGCCGTAAGTGCGTTTTCACATTATTCGATCTGATATCGGATGTCGGACCGATATCCCATACATTACAGGCACCATGTTGGATTTTTTCTCTTGAAATCCTTCCGACATCCGATATCGGATCGGATTGCGAGCGGAATGTGCGCAGATTGCGAGCGGATCGCCAGCGTTCCTCCGGCGCACCGCTATAAATGCGCTCCGCTAAAGCTACGCTATCAAAACGCTTTATGTGTGGCGGAGCGGAGGCTAGTAAGACTTACAAAATTTCACAGGGACCATTTAAGAATAGGGCAAAGTCAAATTAGGTATAGGAAGTACTACCGGCCTGATGGGTAGGGATAGGGACAGACAACGAATACTTACACTTGTAAGTTTTACTTGGTTTAACAATTTTAAGGATTTTGTTACGTCTTTTTGACAATAGGCATCTGGAAAATTATTAGAGTAGTAGGTAAGTATTATGTGAATTATAACAATCGCTGGAATTATGTCAGATCCCGAAATCAAACTACCGACTTATTTAGGTAGTTTCTTAAACTGTCCATGATTGGGTCCGTTACTGTATATAATTAGGATTTACAATTTTACATACTTCATACTAAGAATCATACCTCGATTTTTTAGCGCCAACTATTAAATACTATCATAACTAATTAAATACGGGGAAAATATGATTTTAGCGACTTCCAGGCTGCGTACAGCGCCATCTAGTTTTAAGCCTAAAAGGCCCTTACATTTCAGGGGTAGGTACGCTTTTTTATGCGCTTTGTCAGTCCAGCTGGTATTAAATGGTTCTTGGTACTTTGATCATTTCCATAAATTTTATATTTTTAATAAACTTAGCAGACAATAAGAATCAACTTTAAACCTCATGAAACTTCTGTTGTCTTTACCATGTTTACACGCACGGCATAACAATGTTACGCCATCTGACAGGCTGTTTGAGCAAGCCGTTAAAAAAGCCCCTCCCTCCAATTAGGGAGGCGCCGGTCCTGATTGGCCGTAATCCGGTTAGTATCGGAGACAAACTTCTGTTTGTAGTGTTTAGTTGCACCTGTTTTCAAATATCTGTGTTTTATTGTAGTTGGTAAGCAAAGTACCTACTTATTTCAAAATGATTGCATGTTGAGAGATTAATATTGTAGGTAATAAAATTGATGAATAGAATTTTAGTACCTAAATCAGTGGTGGGCAAACTTTCTTTCATTGGGGGCCAAAATATATTAAGGAATTTTTAAAGACGGGCCAGATTTACACCAAAAATGCATAATTTGTTTACTACAGTGCTGGCCATATCACACACTATTTTGAAGGACCGGTGGCGGGCCAGATATAATCCTTTCCGTATACACTTGCCCACACACTATTCAAATTATTCTCCCAACTGTTATGGTGGTAGCCGTGGTAGCACTTAGTCTTAGTCTTCTACTAATATCTAATAAAACTTAAATAATCTAAACATATTATTTATTGCACTAAGACTTAATATTTATTAATTACACTGAATTCCGTGTTCGAATCGGATCGAATAAACAGCGATGCGCTGGCAACATTCGGCAACGGTAATGGCGTCTGAAGACTGCTTGATAATAACAAGTGTTTTACCTATTCATAAATAATAGGAGTTCACGGGTCGTTAAATATGTAAATTAGTAAACTACACACTATTGATTACTGAAATGCATAATACAAACTGTAGCAACGGTCATTGAAGGTATTTCAATGACATTGATCAGGATAGCTTCCCTGAGGAAAAGTGTGGGTAAGTGAAAGGTGTCGTGCTATTTAATCTGGCTAAAGTTCTATCTGTGAAATAAATTAGCAATTTGGAGATCTATGTAAACTTTCGTGTGAAACGTGTAGTGTATACGTGTGTAATTGTGTGCGCGGAAATTTATGTTTGGTTATTTCTATTAGGTACCTAGTGAAATCTTTAAATAAGGTGGCAGATTATAACGCTCGGTGCTTCGGTGTATATCTCCATGTGTAAAATATGTGTTTATAAATAATAAAATAAGAAAACATAAATAATATGCCTTATATTTCATTACACCAAAAACAAAAGTCAACTCAAATAATGTTTATGGATAAAATTACTACCCACAACCGCTAAACCGGTTGTTGTCAATTTTAGTTCCATTAATGTCCGTTGGAATTTGTGTGAGACCGCCACTAGTTTAAACGTATAAAGGTTTTGTAAGTGTGTGTGTGATGGGAAGGGGGCATTTTTAGGGTTCCGTACCAAAAAGGTACAACAGGAACCCTTATGGTGCGACTCTGTCCGTCTGTCTGTCCGTCTGTCACATTCCTAAATATCTCGAGGACTACTAATGCTATCAACTTGAAATTTGGAATAGTTGTGAACGTTGTAAACCTCTACAAATAGAAAGTATAATTTTTTTAAATATATTAATTTTAATTGTAGAAAATGGCCAAAATGAAAGGGGGGCAAACTGTAAATTTCAAGTTACTAGGTCAAGTGGGGTATCGTTGGAAAGAGCTCAAATTGAACGTAAATAAGCTATTTTTTATAATTTTTTTGTTGTGGAAAAAAAGAATTTTGAAGAAAAATGTAAAAAAAATACCGTTCCCCCCACCTTATCTCCGAAGTTTACCAACGAAAAATTATGAAAATTTTAGTAAACATTGGTTTTATGCTATATATTACAGGAAAAATATAATCGTGTTTGTATTTTGAATACTTTTTTTTTAATTCACAAAAAACTTTTCAGATTTTTACTTTCAATTTACCCACCCTTGCGGATGTATATCGTACTTCAAATTAATACGAGGTGTTACGTAAACCATCTTCTGTCCAATAAAGTAAAAACTGTTTAAATCGGTTAACATTATAAAGAATTATCCCTGAAAAACCAGGTCGCGCAAATTAGTTAGCAAATTGACCGGGAGATGGCGCTATACACAATAATACTCATTAGTGCCTATACTTTTGTCTTCTAGTCAAGTCATTAGAGTTATATGAAAATATGAGATTATTTTTACTAGGTAGTTTGAAAGAAAGTTTGTACGGAACCCTCGGTGGGCGAGTCCGACTCGCACTTGGCCGGTTTTTTTTTGTATGGAGTTGGCGTTCTTCTCCTAGTAAGTATTATATTCTTTGGTGTGCCTCCTCATCTCCAAATCTCCTCATTACATTGGACTTCACAAAATCTCAGGAAAATACAACTCACAAATGTCTACATGACACATGTGACATTGACATTTCCATTTGAACTATTTTGTTGATATGTATTTGTATAGGTTCTAGGATGAAGGAGTGTTCATTCGATTTATTGAAATTTTATAAATTAACTTTATTATTAATATACATATTTTAGGTACAAAATGAAGTAGGTTATTGCAACAGTGATAAACCAATGATCTGAAGAAAAGTGTTAATGATTTATGTAGTGTTAGCTTGTGTTTGAAATGCACAATGTCTATGAATTATGTTTTCGGTTTCGCTCTATTTCTACTATTACTTGTAGCATTAAATATATACTTTTTCTATACTCTAATGCCGATAGGTAAAAAATCTCTAAGCTTTAACGTTCCCAGTATTAAACTAGATCAATCGCCTAGCGTATTTAAAGATATCTATGATTACCTCAACTATCTTCCTAATCAATATAGAAATCGTAACTCCAAGTTCTTTCCACTTCAAAAATATTTGCTGACTTCATTTAGTCCGTCAGATAATATTGAAAATTATTGGCCAACTCAAAAAGAGGTATGTAGTGTTATGTGTATGATTTTTATTGTAATAGAATCATCTGAATAAAGATTCCTTGAAACAGATATAAATTATATTATTTTAACCATATTTATTTATTTAAATAAAGACCAGAAAATTAAATTGATAAATAAGTTCTATACCTTTAGGTTGGTACTGGAAGTTCTCTTTACCCTCACAAGAATGGAGTCGCGGGACAAATGCTAAGTGCTATGAAGGCAGGACAGATAGTCATTGTTGACAATGCAGTCAAAGGAACTCAACTTAAGTTACTCCTGCTTTTGGAGGTAAGAACTAACAATGTTACAGATTTCACTTAAGATGGTTTATGGTCTGTGCGCACATTATTATGTAGTAATAGTGTGTAATGCCTTAATAAAACACAATTGTTTTTTATATGGAAAGTCTACCTTAAGTAACTTCATTAAACATTACACATAATATAACCTAACCACAAAATTAAAATTATGAAAAAAACCCAGACTGCAACAAAGTGGACCGATTTTCATGAAACATGGCTAAGAACACTCCCGACTAACTCAGCTTTCAGACAAAAAAAGCTAATTCTAAATCGGTTCATCCATTCGGGAGCTACGATGCCACAGACACACTAACACACACAGACAGACAGACACGTCAAACTTATAACACCCTGTCGTTTTTGCGTCGGGGGTTAAAAAGGCACCGTAAGACGATTCAACAATATAATTCCTGTACCACAACTATGGGTTATGTACTTTACGGATCTGTCTTGATTTTTTTTTATGAATATTCTGCCATAAAAACACGAAATGACTTATTGGAACTAAATTAAGTTAATTTTGGAAGTGGATCTAAACTATGGTAGTTTTACCGGACACATTTTTACTCCAAACCTTAATCACAGTTTTAGATTGTATTAAAACAATTTTTTTAGACACATCAGAAGCTGTACTTCAAACCAAAGCGATATGAGAGAGATCACATAATTCATGGCAGTATTGTGGCTGGGTTCGACAGGCACAACGCCGAAGTGTTTGCTTACTACCTCGCCATGACACTGAACTTCACTTGGATACCTCCCTCTGTGATCAGGAAACTTCATGTGGACAGAGAAATATTTTCCATCGCCACAATGGGATTGAGAAAAACAATGATAAAAAATGGTGATTCATAGAATATTTTGTTTTGCATAAACCTATTTTAATTTAACATATTCAGTGAAAAGTGCCACATTTTCAATACAAAATGAGACTGATGGACTAGTTTTCAGTGAATGTGCTATAATTATTACTGTAATTACTGTAATACAGAGCTCAACGAGGGTGCGGTGTGCTGATGACGGGAGGACTTACGGAACTAACTTGTTCCGTTTATTGTCCTTTGAGTCGTCGGCAACCCGAACCCTCCTTGGAACTTGTACACTCCTTTTTGCTGTGTACTTAACACAGCAAAAGGGAATGTACAAGTTTCTAATGGGGTGGCAACGCGCATGTGACACTGTTTGAGTTGCAGGCGTCCATAGGTTACGGTGACCGCTTTACATCAGGCGGGCCGTATACTTGTTTGCCACCGACGTAGTATAAAAAAAAAAAATTATTTTTTTAACCAACTTCAAAAAAAGGAAGAGGTTCTCAATTCGTGGGGATCTTTTTTTTTTAATTAAATTGTTTATTAATCAGTGTAGTACAAATTAATTTATACTCTTACCCCCTTATTCATAAACGTTCACTAAAGTTATCAAGCCGATAAAGTTCGTTTGTCCCTTTCTATCACACCAATACGTCGGAAAGGGACAAAAGAACTTTATCGGCTTGATAACTTTAGTGACGTTTATGAATAAGGGGGATAGAGAATAATTTAATTTGTATTTTTAGTAGACACACTACTATTTTAACTATAAACTGAAATAAATGTCATATACAAAATGTCAATGTTGTATAATTGCCTTTATACAACTTTTCTTTCTTAAGATGTGTTCCTTTAATTCGTTAAATAATTATCTTACCCGATTACGGGTTTGAAGCCAGTTTTTTTTTTATTAATATTACTTGTTGACAAATCTGAAATAGACACAGAGTAAAATGTACATTAAATATTGCTCTGCTAGTGCACTCAGCACTGCCAAATTTATATTCAATCAGTAATTAGATGTAGGTCAAAGTCAATGCAGAGTTAAATATTAGACTTGGCAAAAGGCCTATAATTCTTGTAGAATTCTCAGCATTGTGCAATGAATGATTATTTACTATTGTATAAGATTGTATTATTTTGTAACCTTTGTTGTTTTATCTACATATACAAATTTTCGAGCGAGACAATATTTTTTGTGTCTCACGGTAGATGTAGCTAGGGGCACCTCCCTAAGTTGCGTTCCGCGGAAATATTTGCTGACCTCCAGTGAAGTCTTGGTAGCTCAGTTGGCAGAGGGTAGGCTAGTGACCCAATGTCTCAAGTTCGTATTTAGCTAGGGACGTCAATTTAGAGAGAATTTAAAAAAATTAAATTTATTTCTAAGACTATTTCGTCATGTACCTAATTTTGTATTCCAGGCAATGGTGAATATTGTATCTATGGAAAATGCTTTTATTGTAAGATAAACGAGACTGTATGCCCTGACAATAACGGCGAGATTGAAGGAGCAGCAATTTTATACTTAGACAGACCATTTCAATTTCAAGTGTACAAGTCGCCATGGCGCCGCAACTATAGAGATTCTAAACTAATGGAATGGCAAAGAGAAAATGATTTTTGCAAGTAAGTAATTTTTGAATTAACATTACATTAGAAATCTAAATCTATATAAAATGAGTTGGCTCGTGAGGAAATCACAGTGCACATAAGTTCAAAAATATTTGGGGAAAATATGATTATGGCCACTTCCAGGCTGCAAAACAGCACCATCTAGTTTGAAGCTTAAAAACCCATACATTTCAGGGGTACGCTTTTTTGTATGGACTTTGTCAGTCCCGTATTAAGTATATCGTTCTTGGTGGTACAGTTTGGTCAGTTTGATCTGTGTAGATATACCTGAGACAGGTAAACGCACCATAATGCCTCATGGTGCTCCTATCCTGGGCTGTTATAAATGTCGCGATGGCTGTCCCTCTCACAAGTCTCACAGCGTGTTATATAACATTTATAACAGCCAGTGTAGAAGCACCACTAGGGAAGGCAATGTCTCCAGTCCACCAAACATTATGCTTCATGCAAGCGTGCGGCTTTTTTCTCTCGAAGCGGCTCGTTTTGTATGAGGATCAGATTCACCCTATTGAAATGTCACATGAATACACAATGGTAACAATATTTGAACACTATTAACTAGCCGGGCACTAATTTGAGACTTATCGAAATGATTAGTTTGAGAACCTTTGTCCTAACGAGCACGCGTGACAATCACAGAAAACCTTAGTGGTAGACAAAGACTATTTACCTTTACGTTTCTAAATGTTTAATTTTATGTTTCAGAAAAGTTATGGGAACTTTGAGCACAAAGAGAATTTTAGACTTAGTCGATATTTCAATATTCGACTTTCTGATCCAAAATGGAGATAGACACCGCTATGAAATGTACAAAGACAGAATTCTACTTCTGGACAACGGAAAAGGACTTGGAAATCCATCTGTCGACGAATTGGATATATTAGCTCCACTTTACCAATGCTGCATGTAAGTAGTAAGTTGTTGCAACAAATAAAAAACAGTGCGTGGAGTCCCTCGCGCGAAAGAAGTGAAACTTCCTAACATAACCTCAAAAACATTTTGTCAAGTGACCATCACGTTTTTGTGTTTACTGTTTAGTTACGTCCATCTTTTTACTGTTTTAAATATTTTACATTGCTGTTTGCTCAAATTATTGAAAAACAAACATTCCACCATTCTGTTCTGTCACTGGCTGAGTGAATAAGTGAATGAATTGAATGAGTGAGTTGCGTTGAGACAGAATGTTACGCGCTGACAGAATTTTACGCGCTGAGTGAGCGGGATTCCACGAAAAGTAACAATGACTGAGTGTTACGCGCTGTCAGTTGGAAGCCGCATTAGAAGTTTCACTTCAAAAATGTTGTTTAAGTCTGTCAGTAAGTAAATAAGAACAAAGATGAAAGAAAACTATATGCATCCTTTTCTTTAGGGTGCTAGAGAAAAGGATACCTCCTATAGTTTTCCTTGTTCTTATTTACTGGCAGACTTGTTTGACCAGACAGAGTATATAAGCTCTTAATCGTCACTTTTCTGTCCAAAGACTACTATTACTCATAGAGGCATTATTAGTGTTGTTTTATCAGATAACCATGTCTATGGTCCATGGACAACATCGTTACATCAGCTCCATGTCATCATGATATTGCATTACCTTCCGATGAACAGTCACGCTTCGTGATTGTTGAGCCATTTAGGGTTCCAGGTAAATTAGATATTCCACAGTGTAACGATCTACCCATTTTGTCGTAGCCAGAACCTTTAATTTCGCAACCAACCCGCCTGGTAGGCACTCGTGAACTTTGCTCAGATATGTGGTTAATAGATAACGTCCGCTTTCTGATGTAGTGCGTCATTTTTCGTCTATGAATGTGTTAATAGCACACATTCGCGGACTGTAATAGTTACATATTTGTACCTACACTTAGTTTACACCAAAAGTTGGCAAACATTTATACGTGACTTCGCTCGCGTTAAAAGTTAGCATATCACTCCCCATTTATACAGATATTTCGTCGCTCCGTTTTGCCGTGAAAGACGGACAAACAAACAGACACACACACTTTCCCATTTGCATTTGCATACGTATTTAACCCCTTCAATGCATTAATATCTGTTTCCTTTTCAGTCTAAGATTAACGACATGGAAATATCTAGAGCTGTTATCTGGTGGCAGCCTGACTGAAACAATCAAACTAATGTCCTCATTTCAAGACGAAAACTTGGCTACAGAGGACCACTTTAAAGCCGTGGAGCGCAGGCTTCTCAAAGTGTATGCTACTGTCCAGTATTGTATAGGAAGATATGGTAGTGCCAAAGTATTTAAAAGTCATTGGTAATACTAAAGATGATTTATAAAGGATTGAAAATCTCCACACTAAGCATCGTACCTATATTCGTTAGCGCCATCTATTAAATACTATCATAACTACACTGATGAGGGCAAAAAAAAATTCAAAATGTATATTGAAGTGATATCATGACATCAAAATGAAGAAATATGTCGTTTGTTCTCAAAGTAAATTAAAAAGACGCTGAAGTATTATTAAAAATATGATTTTTGCCACTTGCAGGCTGTGGAACAGCACCATCTAGTTTTATCCATGAATTGTGGGCCGTTTCAGAGGTACATGTTTGTATGAGATTGTCAGTCCCAGTATATATCGTCCTTGGTAATACTTAGGTAGTGATAAGGGTGCGCGCCCACGGGAGACAAAGTTGCTCGGCAACTTTCGTATTTGTACTTATATGAAAAGTTGCGTCGCTTCGTGAGCGCACTTTCATACTAGGCCATGGCCGCGACAAAAAAGTCGCTGCGAAAAGTTGCCCGTGTGCGCGCTCTCTAAGTGATAACTGATAAAGTACAAGATTAAGGACTGTACAGACGAAATTTTGTACATTGACCCGTCAGCTCTCACTGATATGTGTATGTGTAATGTGTTTATTACCCCTGGCGCAGCGTAATGGCTGAGAACCTTGGACATCAATTTGTGACATATTTGTTGTGATATATATTGTATACCTGTGAATCTATTTAATGCCATGCAATTAACTAAATAAATTACCCCTGTGCGAATGGGATACCGATATATTTAGTTATGCGCGTGCGATAGAGATAGGACCCTAACAACAACGCGGATATTTGACTGCATTTACAATGAATTATTTCATACTTAGCACGAAATAAAGCACCAGAAGATGGATATAAAATGTAGACAGCAATTATTTTTGTATACAATAGGCTAATTTCCTACTAGTCATATCAGCTTCTTTTTAAGAACTGTCAAAACGATTTGCTAGTATGGTAGGTATTACTATGAAATACTGAGGAGTGACGTCACGGTCAATTCATTTACTTTATATCTTTCTCTTTGATTTATTAAATAGAAATTATGTTTAAACATAACTACTGTCCATGTTTTTCTTCTAATTATGTGGTGCTTTATTTCGTGCACTGCATAAAATATTTTATTTTAAGTATAGGCAACTAGCCTAATTCTATTTTATAAATCGAAGAGTAGGTAACTCGACGCGTGCTACCGTGACATCATTGTATTATGTTATAGTGTGGCTGTGGTTATAGTAAATACAAATTCTATAGTAAAGTTACTTTACTTGCTAACATACGACCGCATCGTACGGCGACCTTGGAATTTTTCACGTAAATGAGAGCGAGAAAGAGTTATTTCTTTCCCTCTTACAGGACAGTATGCGGTGCGGGCGTATGTTAGCAGTGTTAACACTGTAACAAATAGTTCGAAAGAGATTAATAGTCAAAAACAGCATGGTTAATAAAAAGAGAAGAAATGGAACTTTTTTTTTTTGCTTAGTAACACTTGCTGTTCTCGACTTCGTACAAAAGTGGCTCAATTGTTGCCACATGCAAATTTACATAGACAGTGGCGCCCCTACTATTTTCTACTCTTTTTTGCCAAGGTGTACCATACGTAGTATCTTCTTAGTAGTTTGTGGGTGTACCCTAATGATTGCCTTTTTTAAATTTTTGAACCTTATTTCAACCAGGTAGAACCTAAGAACCTATCATGCGTACCTAACGCATTGCCATGAACCTTAGCAGAATGCACTAAAGTGGATATTTGGGCTACAACCAAATTTACGTATTTGGCAGTCAAAGGGTTGGATGTTGATTGTTAAAAATAGATTTGTAAGGAAACTCAAAGATAATGGATAAGAATAATTGTTTTTGATGTTTATGTGTGCAATAGTGTATGGAACACTTGAATGTTTTAGAATGAATATACTGATCTTATAATCTTAATCTTTTGGTTTAGTTTTTCAAAACTGTTAATTCCTGATTAGGTATTTAAATAATGGCTATCATTACTATTTTAGGTATGATGGTTGAAACCCAGCCACATGTCAATAAGATTTTTGGGACCCATGTATGAAAAACTATACTATATGATATTGACCAATTATTTGCTGTGGCCAAAAAAACTGGGTTAATCCTATCCCCTTCTAGGTTGAAAGGACATGTACAACAGTTGTACCAGGATCCTTTACACTCCCCCCCGAGGGTGCCCACCTTGCCGTGGCGGGGGGGCTTAGTAACCGTGGACTGGTCACCCACGGTGAAGCTAAGAGGTACCCAGGGCCGGCCTGTTTTGGGCACTGGCTGGCCCGAGGCGGTCGCTCTAAGCGGGCTTGTAAAGCCCACTTAAGACGCGTCTGGGAGGACTGCCGTGGGAGGGAAGATCCGGCAGTATGGGATGCCGCTCTGTGCCCTCCCACGGTAGCCGAGGTGGGATCGCAGGGGGAGAGGCGTGATGGTATAGCGGTGCGCCACTCTCCCTACCCCCTGCGACCTGGGCGGGGCCGCTCCACTGTAGCGGCATCGGTGGGGCCGCAAGGGAAGAGGAGTGCCGGTATTACGGTGCGCCGTTCTCCCTATCCTTTGCGGCCGGTGGTTAGCGGTGGAACCAAAGACCATTTCCACCGCTGGGCGCCTGAACAATTCCGGCGCCCATGGAACCTGCGGGTGATGGATCGGGAGTCCCATCACCCGCCTAAACGAGGTTCTGAGCTGGCAGGCCCTCCCGTGTTCCGAGGGCCTTCAGTGGAGTAAGCTGCCTAAGCAGCCTTCGAGAAGGGCCCGCAAGGGCAACGCTGACGGGGTATCGGAGGCCTACAACCGAGTGCCCGAAACCCCGTCCAAACAGCGAGCGGCGGAACGCCCCAGGGGGTTTAGTCCGTGCGAGTCGGACATACTGGCTTGGCTTCTCCCGGGCCAGTGGGATCCATAATGGATTCCCCTGGGTCATAAAAAAAAAAGGGGTCCTTTACACTGGTCCCACCGCGAGCTAGTAAGCTATGAGCTATCTATACTAATGTTATAAATGGGAAAGTGTGTGTCTCTTTTTGTTTGTCCGTCTTTCACGGCAAAACGGAGCGACGAATTGACGTGATTTTTTAAGTGGAGATAGTTGAAGGAATGGAAAGTGACATAGGCTACATTTTCTCTCTTTCTAATGCGAGCGAAGCTGCGGGCAAAAGCTAGTCGGCTATAAAAACGAACAAAAGATAATCACTCCCGTGTAAATAAAAGAGACACGGCGATGTTTATAGTTACTCGCCCAGCGGTGAGCTATCAAAATAGCTGTGTCTCTTTTATTTGCACGGGAGTGCTTGTCTTTTGTTCGTTTTTATAGCCGATAGCTCATAGCTTACTAGCTCGCGGTGGGACCAGTGCCTTAAGATGTTGATTATGAGATGATGGTCCCACAGTTCCACCCATGTTCCACCAAAATACAGGGTTAAAAAAATGGGTTGGGTTTTTAATGTCACTGGAAACGTCAAACCGCATCGCATCGTGATCGCATCGATGTAGTTAGCCCCTATTACGTCGGCCATCTGACAGTGACAGCTAGTGTTGGCTAGTATTCATATTGTCTTCTTCCGTGGGCATTACCTATATCAGTTAAATATAATCTGTATTATAACCCAATAAGACATTTTGACGTGATAACGTCTAATAACTCGTTACTACGGGCAGCATGCACGAAAAAGATGACGTCATTGTCCCGTTTCGCAATATAGTTTTTGCGCCATCTATTAGCGCGCGTTGGAACTAAGCGGCTGATCGATGCGCTCGGTATGGTTATAGCGTGTGGCCTAAGTAAAGCACCACAGCTGGGACAGATGGCGCGCCCGTGTGTTGTTCTCGTTAAGCTGAGTTTAGACCAGCAAGTTATTGCTGCAAGTTTTGAGACGCAACTATAGGTAAGAGTGAGTGGCAAATATCTGCATCTCTTTCTAGCATATACTTCTGTCTCAAAACTTGCAGCAGCGCCGCAGAGATGGGCAAATCGTAATCGATTCCGGATTACACGATTACTTGATTTTACTTTGTAATCCACTACTGGGTGTCAGATTACTTGTAATGTAATCAAGTGAAACGGTAAATTACCATTACATATAAAGGAATCACTAATCATCTATACAATAATTACTATTACCAATAATTCGGAATCATAGTCGATTCAAAATAACTGAAATTATTGACTTGATTACTTTCAGATTACAAATATGTAGTACCTCAGATTGCTCACTGTCACTTTGACACAAAAGTCATCATGGGTGTCGTAAAATAGGTTTTAGGGGGTGCTGATTCCAAAATTAATGACCAATTTGGAATCTGACATTGCTGACTGTCACTTTGACACAAAAGTCGTCATGGGTGTCGTAAAATAGGTTTTAGGGGGTGCTGATTCCAAAATGAATGACCAATGTGGAATCTGACATTGCTGAATGCTTAATGGTCTCACCGGAAGACCAGCGCTGGAAGTCGCCAGCAATATGCTGAGGTGAGGCCGTTTCGTGGCACTTTATTCTCCTATGTCATTCATAAATATTGTTTACTGTCTGTGTGTGTTTACGAATAAAACTTTTCTATTCTATTCTATTTATTCTAATTCCAAAATTAATGAACAATGTGGAATCTGACATTGCTGACTGTCACTTTGACACAAAAGTCGTCATGGGTGTCGTAAAATAGGTTTTAGGGGGTGCTGATTCCAAAATTAATGACCAATTTGGAATCTGACATTGCTGACTGTCACTTTGACACAAAAGTCGTCATGGGTGTCGTAAAATAGGTTTTAGGGGGTGCTGATTACAAAATTAATGACCAATGTGGAATCTGACATTGCTGACTGTCACTTTGACACAAAAGTCGTCATGGGTGTCGTAAAATAGGTTTTAGGGAGTGCTGATTCCAAAATTAATGAACAATGTGGAATCTGATATTGCTGACTGTCACTTTGACACAAAAGTCGTCATGGGTGTCGTAAAATAGGTTTTAGGGGGTGCTGATTCCAAAATTAATAACCAATTTGGAATCTGACATTGCTGACTGTCACTTTGACACAAAAGTCGTCACGGGTGTCGTAAAATGGGTTTTAGAGGGTGCTGATTCCAAAATTAATGAACAATGTGGAATCTGACATTGCTGACTGTCACTTTGACACAAAATTCATCATGGGTGTCGTAAAATAGGTTTTAGGGGGTGCTGATTCCAAAATTAATGACCAATGTGGAATCTGACATTGCTGACTGTCATTTTGACACAAAAGTCGGTATGGTTGTAGCGTGTGGCCTGAGTAAAGCACCACAGCTGCGAATATTAGGGTTCTAAGATTAGTAAATGGCACTAGCACTTTAATAAAATTAACGCGTGTCTCGCAAACGGTCTAGGATACAAAATGACGACTTTTATATAGGTATAAGTTAGGTTCGTTAGGTATCTTCAAACGGCCGAAGGCTCCTATTCTGTGCAGTTTCTGTAATAAGCGGGGCTCCGTCGATATCGCTTTCTGTCTCTGGCGCCTTAGTAATGCTACGGGAAAATTTTGCAACTTTGCACCACTCTAACTCCTAAATTAGTAGGTTTTAAAAAACTTTAATTTATAAAAGATGCTTATTTTAATGCATTCTTTCTAATAAGAACAAAACACTATGCTAGAAAGAGTGCAGAGGAAGTTCTGTAGGCACATTTACAAACGACTGTACGGATATTACCCATATATGTATCCATCTCTATTCGTAACAGGAATGGTTGGTCTTCAAACTCTAGAAACCAGACGGAAACTGCTGCATATTATGCATTACCGCCAACTGTTTCACCATAGAGTAGATGACGCATCCGTGCTTGAGAGAATGGGGCTGCAAGTGCCAAGAGCGAATGTGGTGGTTGGCATGCCGGGCGCGGTGCCGGCGCGGCGGCGGCGGCGCCTGTTCGCGGCGGCCGGCGCACCGCTCGAGCCCGAGCTGCTCTTAACCGCATCATGTTGGAGACAGACGATATTGACATATTTGCTGATAGTGTTGGTGTGTTTTACAGAAAACTCTTAAGGTTCATAGACTCTACACTCCTTAGGTGATTAATGTAATAACCATAGTTTAACTTTTAAGTGTGTTTGCTTTTATTTATGTCAATTTAACATGTACATAATTATATTACCACATAAGTGCTTTGGTGAAATACTGTTAACTTTTGTGTATTTTTAATAAATAAATAAATAAATAAAAAACGTGAAAAAAGTCCCAGAATCGGGCCCCTTTTGCTATACTCTGACCGCCCCTGTCTATACTACTGTAATGTTTGACGTTATCACGTTAAACTACCGTCCGTAAACCGACTTTACAGACAACCAATTTTTTTCAATTGGAGATTCTTTTGAACAAGAAAATAATTACGAGCACATGTCATAATAATCATAGTTTTTCATCAAAACAATGTGTGATAAATCGTGTTGATACTGATAAAGGAAGATTTTTCTGGTGAACAGAGTCGTTAATGCTGAAAATGATAGCTCAAGTTAAAGATCATTTTCTGTATTTTGCATACGGAAGCAATTTACTGAAAAAACGAATTCGTATCAACAACCCTACAGCAGAATTCCTGGGCATCGGCCGGCTTGATGTAAGTACTTGCTGATGAGAATGTATGCTAGTCCAGTTCAGATTCTTTTTAAATAAAACCATTGTACTCTTTAAGAATTAAGAATAAAATCATTCTTCAAGTAAACAAACCGTATCTAGTCAACTAACAAACAAACGCCCACAAAACCTTGGAGTAGTTTCACTCAGACTAGTGTTTTATAAGAACGTGTATGTGCGTATAGATAAAATCATAAATTCGTTTATTCATGTGCATATATCATTATGCGCCTAAAAATATGCTAATCCTCGGTCAGCATGTTACTTATTGTGTACCCCTTACCCAAAACTACTTTTTAATTTTACTTGATATTTGTAGTACCTGGGCAACCGAGTTTTGCTCGGAATTCGAAAACTCGAAAATTCGCGTTTTTTGGGACCTAAGACTAAGCTAGATCGATTTCTCACACCCGAAAACCCTCAGCAAAATTGTTAGAGCGGTTTCCGAGATCGCCTGTATATATAAATAAATAAATATACAAGAATTGCTCGGATAAAGGCATAAATATAAGATAAGATTTAAGGCCCATTTAGACGGTACGAGAACTCGCATACGAGTTTTATTACATTGCGGTATTTGAAGGTTGTGCAAAATTATATGTACCCTCAACAGCCCGTAATGTATCTAAAATCGCATGCGAGTTCGCACGCCGTCTAAATCAGGCCTTAAACTATCATCATAAAATCTAGTTATGATAGATGATGTATAAATAGTAATATTAAAAAACAAGAATCAAAAAGATTACAAATCCTACATACAGCCACCCAATTCTACAAAGAACTATATAGCGACAGCCAAGTAACAATAGAAAATCATCATAACAGTAGTAAAAATGATAAAGTTCCAAACTTCTTAATGAGAGAAGTAGAGCATGCAGTAATTACACAAAAAAATTACAAATCCCCGGGAGAAGATAACATTAGCAATGAAATTTTAAAAGCAGCCCTCAGCAACATATTAAAACCATTAACCGATTTTTTCAACGAAATCTTGAAAAAAGAAACCATACCAGAACAATGGAAAAAAAAACTACAATCACTCTCCTTCATAAAAAAGGAGATAAAGGTGAAATAAACAACTATAGACCAATTAGCTTAATGAGTAATCTTTACAAGATATTTTCAAAACTAATTTTGGGACGAATGACGAAAACCTTGGAAGAAAACCAACCAAGAGAGCAAGCGGGATTCCGTAAAAATTTGTCAACAATTGATCATATACTAGTAATTAAACAAATAACAGAAAAATGTCAGGAATACCGATTGAAATACTACATAGCATTTGTCGACTATAATAAGGCATTCGACTCTTTAAAACATACGGAAATATGGAAAACACTCAAAGAACAAGGAATTTCACAAAAATATATTAGAATAATACAAGAAATGTACTCTAACAATACAGCAAAAATTAAACTGGAACGTTTAGGTGAAGAATTTCCATTAAGAAAGGGTGTCCGCCAAGGTGACCCGTTATCCCCAAAAATATTTATTGCCGTTCTTGAGAGTATTTTTAGAAGAATGAACTGGGATAACTACGGACTCAATATTCTAGGAAGAAAACTAAATCACTTAAGGTTCGCGGACGATCTTATATTAGTATCAGATAACCCAACAGACCTGAAATGTATGCTAGAAGAATTAGACAGACAGAGCAAAATAGTTGGCCTATCTATGAACATGACAAAAACAAAACTAATGACGAACAGTAATAAGGAACAAATAGATGTTAACGGAAGGGTAATAGAATATGTCAGTGAATACGTATACCTAGGACAAATAATATCACCGGAAGACCAGATGGACAAAGAGCTTCAGAGGAGAACCACAAATGCCTGGAAAAAGTTTTGGTCATTGAAAGACGTCCTGAAAGCAAAAGAAATACCTACAGAACAAAGATTTAAAGTTTACAAAAGCTGTATTATACCAGTATTATCATATGCCTGTCAAACATGGGGACTTACCAAACAACAGGGACAAAAACTAAATGTTTGCCAGAACAACATGGAAAGATCAATTTTAGACATAAAGCTAAGAGATAGGGTGAAAATAAGTACCATAAGAGCAAAAGCCAAGACCAAAGCCCTAACAGAAGTGATTAAGCAACAGAAATGGAGATGGGCTGGCCACATAATGAGAGAGGGCAGAGACAAGTGGACTCGAGAGCTTGTAGAGTGGTGCCCTAGGTACAGCACAAGAAAAAGCGGGCCTCAAAAATGTAGATGGTCCAGGGACCTGAGAAGGACGGGTGGAAGGGCTTGGATGACTGTGGCAAGAGACAGGAACCAGTGGAGGACTTTGGAGGAGGCCTTCGTCAAAGGACGAGTTGGAGTTGCCGATGTAAATGAGTAAAAAAATTGTAGTTAAATGAAACTTCAATAATAAAGGCTATTTTTATTTTTATTTTATTTTATAATATTTCTTTGCAATATAGTAAGTTGTTTATTGATTCATTGTATTATTTATGTTACAAACAAAAATGAATGATACCATTTTTCAGGATCATATACTTGATTTTATGAAGTATTCGGATCACTGGCGAGGAACTTCAGCTACTATAGTACCTAAACCAGGTTCCACTATATGGGGGGCCATCTGGAGGTTGCATAACAATGATATGCCAGCATTAGACTGGTTAGTATCAGTTCATAGTTGGTATCTAACAACAAATTGTATCACCTTCCTTCCTGAAATTATGATTTATGTTTACATGTTCCAGGCAAGAAGGTGTAGAAACAAACTGGTATTTTCCTAAAACAGTGGAAATTACTACACCAGAAGGGCAAAAGGTGGAATGCCGTACTTATCAACAGACCATAAACCCGCCAGCCCGAGAGGAGACTGATGAAATACCAGAAGAGCGGAGACCATCTATGACCTACTTAAATGTTATCTTAAAAGGAGCAGCTGAATGTCAACTGCCTCCAGATTATATTGCAAACCTAAATAAGTTACCTCATAATGGACAAGAGGCCTCCCCCAGTATGATTGCAAAATTGGATTTATAATATTATGCATTTTAAATTTTATGACTTGATAATGAAATGAATATATTATATACAAATATTTTATTATACTGTTTGAGATGTTTTACTTCATAAAGTTGTAGAAAATAGCACTAGCTTGTTTGCATGAGAATTAGTGAGAACATGACATATGGAAAATAATGTGAGTAGTTACGTAATGTCTGGAGCCATACACAACACAATTCCATCTTGTTTAGTCCATTATTCCAAGAAATATCTTATGTTTTTGGTTGGATGGAAGATAACATTTACTACTTTCACTAGGTAAAGTAAATAAATGGTATGAAATAAAAAGCAGAATTAAACCTAAATATATCTTTATTTCAAATAATGTGTATTTTACACATGGAAGATATAAACGGTCAAAGTTAAGGGTCTCATGATTATTTAACAACAAAGTGAACGTGACAATGAATCAGATTCAATCCTCTCAAAATAAAAAATATGTTGGACATTTTTTTCCTATTTTTCAGTTACCATCAATGTGCAAAGAGACTTTCTTTTACATGAGAACCTTCCATTTGAGACTTGCACCTATTACTTTAGTGTAAAATAGCATTGAATGTGAACAAAATACTGGACTTAACAAATTACTCATACATAGTCAGAAAGATTCATTACACTGATTTATAAAAACACAAATGCTGTAGGAGTTGAAACAATCGTGTAGATTTCATCTACTTCACTCTAGATTTGTGTCGACGCATATAAAAAGTTGCCTCGAAATTTGAAAGTTTACTGCATTAAAGTTTATATTGATCTTATTCTTTCGGATTATAGCGAGTTTGATATACGTCGACACATTTGATTTAAATTAATTACCAACTAGTGCATTAGTACAATCTATATTTACTCCCACCGATGTATAACTGCGTTTCCGTGTTGGCGTTAATCTAAATGCACGCGACTTATTGTATACTTTTGTTTTACCTATATTAAAAATATTACGTGATTCAGTTAGTCACTTCTGGAAAGATACAACAGTCATTTGCAGACTAGTGACAAAATTTGTAAAAAAAGGCATTGATTTTTTAAGACTAGCGTGACAACTCTTGTATCTCCCCTCTTAATAAAATCATTAATGATTATAATATATTATCTAAGTAATGAAAATCTATTCTCCTACACGAGAAGACAATTTCTTAAAAATAAAAAAAAAGAACTTTAAGAAACTAAATTTTATAATTCTTGACATTAAAATGAGCATCGAATGTTTTCAAAGTAGGTTTTGGATTTATGGCAAACACAAACAAATCATATTAATCTACAAAATTCTTGCTTAATAAAAGTATAATTAGAAGCGCAACTGGGAAGGAAATACGTTGAGTGGGGATTTCTGATACTCAACTTCTAATGGTTTGTTATTAAATCAAATTACCATCTATATTCAACATTGCGTTTTTTTAAAGAAAATTATAGTTGGGAAATACATAGTAGGCAGTTGGATCATGTTTTTGGCTGAAACACTTTGTTTCAATTCTCGGACAAAAATATAATATCTATATGTATTTACTAGAAATCCCCAGTCAACGTAGCACCGGACAGGCGGATGTCGACGCACAACTATTATAATTATAATAATAACATTTTATGCGAGCGGTATTATAGATGAAATGAAATAATTCAATGCTCATTAAAGTTGTCGCTATACTTACCAATAATGTGAACCACAATGTTTGTACTCTGTTCACGGGTGCCATTACACTAAAACGGCAGTGGTCAGCTACTCAACTAACAGGCCATTTCAGACTAGCCGTTCATTTCTATTACAAAATCGAAGATATAAGGCTGTATTTTAGTGCTATTACTCGCACTTGATTTCAGTCAATCTAACACATGACTATCTGGTAAATTTAATCAGTGCTCAAAGCTTCATTAGCTTAAGTAGAGAGAAGGAACGTAACTTTATTTTTAAAGCACCAACAACATACCAAAAGCCTGTACTTTAACATTAAATTATTTACTCATAAAAACATGTCATTTGACATCATAATATTGATCGTTTTCAACAAAAAAAACCCTAAGGTCACACATTATTAATTCAAGCCAGTCAAGTTCTAGCAATCGTCCCGTGAACATTATTGAAATACTTTGGCCGTGGTCTAAGCTGTGCTCCCGTTTATACCGGTACGGGGGTGAGCCGTGGGTAAGGTGGCTGCTCAACGTTTAGCACTGGAAGCTCAAGTTAGGCCACGGCCACGTGTCGGGCTGCAAGGAATCCTATTGCGTAACTGGTGGGGAGGCACCTGGCGGCGTCGAGTCCTTACATGATGCGGCAGTTCTCGTCACCTTCGCGGATCTCGCCCAGCTGTTGACAAATTTACAATTTATTGATATCGTCTTAACTTAAAACACACTCGTATCTACCAATAATTCTTATGTAAAGCTTAAAATAATAAAAAAAAAATAATGCGTGTCCTCCGCAACCGTGTTATCCCCAACCAGAACAAAAATACAAAAAGTTTTGCATTTGCTGGGGCCGAACCTTAGAACTATGGCTAGCGTGGCCAAAATGTACCATGAATGCCACTGGATCACCGTGGTTTATACGAATGAGTGCAAATTTAAGTGTTATGTGCTGCCAATGTTCAATCAAGCAGATTGAATGAGTGAGTTGGCGTTGCGCACCGTAAGACTGACTGAGTATTACGCGCTGTCAGTTGGAAGTCGCATTAGAAATTTCACTTCAAAAAGTACTAGAGATATTAACAATATAATAGCACAGTATAATAAAGAGTACTATCCGCCCACCCCCTCTCGGTTACCTCACAGTTACCGCCTGTCAAAAACGCGAATAGTCGACCTGTCATATTTTACTCATACAGGCATATTACGCGTTCACCTACACGAGCTTAGACTGTGCTGAGAACGCGCCTCTTTCATATTATATTTGATTGCCAGTGTCCGAGATGTGATAATATTATTGGTTATGATGGTACCTGCTCGCGACGGGGGAACTTGTGTGCGAGTTCGCGGTGTCGCTGCGCGCTCGTGCTGACCTGTCTCCGTTGGCGCTCGGAAATGGCGACCTCCTGTAAATGAAAAATGTGTCACAAATGTGCTTTAAGGTTTAATGGTAGGGGAAAGTGGTTTACGGATGTTGGCATCAATGGGTGAAATGAATAAGTATATTCAATGTGTAGTGCAATAGGCAGAAATTAAAAAGTGACAACATCATACTGTTGTCCCGTTTTCTCTAAAGGGATGAAATTACATTGTTGCCATTTTTAATTTTACTCCTTTTGGTCAGACTGTACATCGCTATAGAAAATTTAAAGACAGCTGCCATATGACCGGTCTGGCTCAGTCGGTAGTGACCCTGCCTGCTGAGCCGCGGTCCTGGGTTCGAATCCCGGTAAGGGCATTTATTTGTGTGATGAGCACAGATATTTGTTCCTGAGTCATGTATGTTGTCATTGTATATAAGTATTTGTATATTATATATATCGTTGTCTGAGTACCTTCAACACAAGCCTTCTTGAGCTTACCGTGGGACTCAGTCAATCTGTGTAAGAATGTCCTGTAAGTAATATTTATAGGCTGACAGGAAGAAGTGGACAATGAATCATGATTCAGTTATATTTTACTTCACTGCAGTGGAACTTGGGAGTTGATCTGGTCCGCAGCCTTGCGGACTGTGGGAGTAACTAACCTCTTGGTCGTTGTTGAGCAGCGCGGTGGTGAAGTTGTCGGCGACGAACCACTTCTGTCCCTTCATGACGATGTCGCGCGGCGGGTCGTGCTCGGCGCCGGTGTCGGCCGACCACACGGTGGCCACGGCGCCCGGCTCAAGCTTCACCGTGCGGTGGAACTTGAAGATGGTCTCCTGGTCGCCGGCTTTGCGGACCACTTGGTAGCCGCTCAGGCTGTGCTCCTGTGGAGGTAAACGTTGGGTTACATTTTTGGACGAACGAAGACTGATGTGTAAAAAAAAATTTAACTAAAGAGGGAGAGGACACATTTTTTTAGAGTGATTATATCCGAACTAGGTTTGCAAAAAAACGGTTTTTTTTCTGGCTTGAAAAAAAAACCCGTGAAAAAAAAAACAGTTTTTTTTTTCTGGAGTATGTTTTTTTTTCTAATGTACGAAATCTCAAAATTTGCAAAGCAGTTAATACTTTTATACGGTTTTTTAGACTTAATAACTATTAAACGAATTTATGATTAACTTTAATTTCTGGTCTTATAAAAGTAACATTTACAAATTTGTAGTTGGTAGTTATCACTATTTTCTGTCGGCAACACCACCGCCTCTCCACGCTGCACGCCGCATCGGGGATTCCCCAATAAACGTTTGTATACTGAATGTTAATCGAATTAAAATGTACTATAAGTTATTGAAACACGTTACAATTCACGAAAAACCGTTATTGTCGTTATTGGTTTTTTAGGGTTCCGTAGCCAAAATGGCAAAAACGGAACCCTTATAGTTTCGTCATGTCCGTCTGTCCGTCTGTCCGTCTGTCCGTCTGTCACAGCCGATTTACTCGGAAACTATAAGTACTACAGTGATGAAATTTGATGGGAATATGTGTTGTATGAACCGCTACAAAATTATGACACTAAATAGTAAAAAAAAGAATTGGGGGTGGGGCCCCCCATACATGTAACTGAGGGATGAAAATTTTTTTTTCGATGTACATACCCGTGTGGGGTATCAATGGAAAGGTCTTTTAAAATGATATAAAGTTTTCTAAAAAACATTTTTCTTAAAGTGAACGGTTTTTGAGATATCAGCTCTCAAAGTCGTAAAAAGTATGTCCCCCCCCCTCTATTTTTATAACTACGGGGTATAAAATTCTAAAAAAAATAGAGGTGATGCATGCTAATTAACTCTTTCAACGATTTTTGGTTTGATCAAAGTATCTCTTATAGTTTTTGAGATAGGTTGATTTAACTGTAATTTTGGTTTGCTGCTACGGAACCCTTTGTGCGCGAGCCCGACTCGCACTTGGCCGGTTTTTTCTATTTGCAACCCTAATCCGAACATATTCTTTATTCAAAAGCGGTTGTGGCATTTTTGCTATTTTTGTAACGGAACATATTATGTTCAAAAATATTATACTCGGACAGATGGACCGAGAGAAACTAAAAGAATTCCTAATAGACCTATTTCACTGTTGAACGTTCGGGAGTCTGTCACTCACCTTCTTCCCCTTGTTGCGGATCTTGACGAACTTGCCATCGGGACAGGCCTCGGCGACCTCCAGGTCTCCCTTGGCGCTGGAGGTGACGCTGTAGTCGGAGAGGCTGCGCTCCTCGCTCTCGTCGAGCAGCGTGCGCTTGCGCGCGGCGCGCAGCGGCGTGGCGCGGCGGCCGGGCGTGCCGCGCCCGCTCACGCTGGCGCCCGACGCGGACGCGCGCGACTCGCTGCGTCCTGGCGACTGCGAGGTCAGGTTCAGCCTGGATAGTGAAAAAACCTTTTAGTTTAAGAACTTTCGAGATCCCGAGTGATTTAAGAAAAAACAAGGGTAGAAAATCTGAGATATCTGTCACATCTTTAATTACAGATTAAGTCAATTCAGATTTTATTCGGAAAACCAACAGCTTAACATCTAAGACTAAGTTAGCAAAAATGTGTATCTGAAAAGCCAATTGCAGGTTTCCACAAATAGGATGCGAAGGTAATTTACAGGCTAGCACAAAACAATCAGAAATTAATGAGACAGCATTGATTTAATACATATTAAACTTTTTAAAAAACGAGACCTATCTTAATCTTCTGCTGGCAGGGTAGCAAAGAAACTAGATACTAATAATGCGGGTTTCATTAGATGCAAATCCAATTGATCATTGTTATGACACAGCTCATTTGATCATCGACCTCGCTGCTCGGACAAAATATGAATTTTTACGATAGTTTTAAGCTATCATTAAACTTGAACACTTTGCACCAACCTGTCTTCTTCGCCTTCCAGCAGCGTCCTGTATGTGGCGATCTCGAGGTCGAGCGAGATCTTGATGTCCATGAGCGTGGCGTACTCGCGCAGCTGAGCGGCCATCTCGTCCCGCAGACGAGCCAGCTCCTGCTCAAGTGAAGCCAAGTCTTCGGCGTGGCGAGCGCGCTCCGACTCGAGTTGACGCTCCAGCTCGCGGCAGCGGTTCTACAAATATTTCGTAAATTAATACACAATGTTAAATAAAATGCACAAAAACTTCCATTGACATATTATTGGCATATTATGTAATAATTATGTAATGCTAGCCTAATAAAATTCACAAACATTTTTTATAAACAAACTATGGATATAAAGCTGAATATATCACAAGTCAATGTTCAAATTCTCAGTAATTTTAAATTACAATTTGTAATCACACCCGATCTATCTGGTGACTATCGCTGTTGCACCGGTTGCACATGATGTGTTATTTGAATTCGAGAGCAGACAGGCAATCATGGTCGCGCGATAAATGATATAACATTAGACCATCCCTTTCGCACTATTTGTAAGTGCGATAGGGACGGCCTGATGTTTTATCGTTTATCACGCGACCATGCTATCCATGCAGATGTGCATGCGAGCGAAGACGCAAATACGCGAACGGGTCACAATCATATAAAATTACATACATAGATGCTGTAAAAATGCCGCTTATGAGTTATAAATATGCATTGCAATATATATATATTGCAATGTATTTGATAAGACAATGTTGTCCTGGCAAATGCTTTAGTTCCTACGGAAAACTTTTATAAACAAAAATATACTTACGCTGAGCGCCGCGTTCTTGTTCTCCAGGTCGTTGAGCGTGGAGTTGAGCGAGTCGATGCGCGTGCGCATGGTGCGCAGCTCCTCCACGGCCACGGTGGCCGCGTTGCTGTTGCGGTTGGCCGCCGCGTGCAGGTTCTTCATCTGAATATAGAAATAACTTGTTAGATATTTATACATTATGTATTGAATATTAGTGCAAGTGTGATTGGAGGTACGTAGTGCTAAAGGATATGCTTGACTGCAATGTATGCAACGTCAAGGACAGGGCGAAGTGGAGGCGAAAGAAAGACACGGAAAGCTGACTCAACCACCATGTGGGATAAATAGCTTGCAATATACAGAGAGTGCGAGTGTGCTGGTCTTATATTTGCAGTCTAACGCTAATGATAGTTATGTGTTTTCTATCACTGATATATGCATCTCTCTGATATTAATCAGATAATAATTGTTGTGCGTAATAGTTGCGCGACTAGTCTTGTGATAGACATTGTAAAATTACTCGAATAGATAAAATAAAATTACAAGGATAAGGAAGAACACTAAGATTATATAAAAAAAAAAACTGACAATAGAGGTGACTAGTGAATTTATAACCGACTAGCTTTTGCCCGCGGCTTCGCTCGCGTTAGAAAGAGACAAAAAGTAGCCTATGTCACTCCCCATCCCTTCAACTATCTCCACCCATAAAATCACGTCAATTCGTCGCTCCGTTTTGCCGTGAAAGACGGACAAACAAACAGGCACACACTTTCCCATTTATAATATTAGTATGGAAGTATGGATAATGCATAATATACTATTAAATATTTAATACAAATCACACTCGGTTTACTATTGTTACTATGAGAGATGATCTTTGATGACACAATTTGGAAAAAATATTCTAGGATATAATCCTGACTTTCCAATGCGTTGGAGCTAAACCACGTCGTTAATTCGTCATAGGACATTAGTTGATTAATTGCATTGAGAATAATAGCGTATGATCAGGATTTTCATATATAAAACACACAAAAAATTACAAGAAAAGCTTTGAAAATATAGAATTATATTTATAGAATTAAGTACAAGTACATACCTTGTTCTCATACATGGCCTCGATGTCCTCGCGGTTGGCCTTGATGTTGGCCTCCTGCTGCTCACGCAGCTCTTGAAGGCTCTGCTGCAGCTTGGCCTCATACTGCTGAGCCAGGCGTCCATCTGCAGAAAAAAAGTTTAAACATTTTACACTAATATAGTTATTTATGTTTGTAATTACCTAAAATAAATAAATAATAAATAAATAAATTTGAACTCTAATGCGCGACTCCATACTTGATGTCGAGCTTAAGGGCCCATTTAGACGGTACGAGAACTCGCATACGAGTTTTATTACATTGCGGTATTTGATGGCTGTGCAAAATTGTATGTAACCTCAACAGCCCGCAAAGTAACTAAAATCGCATGCGAGTTCTCGCACCGTCTAAATCAGGCCTAAGGAATGGAGTCGCGAGCGAGAACGCAACTTATGCTAGTAGGTCAGGGAAGTTAAATGCTTGTAGGTAACACGTCAGAGGCTCTAGTGTAAATTTCATCCAAAATCTAGTCCACTTTTGGTAGGCCTTAGGTATTTTGTATACGATTAATGAACAACACGTCAAGCAAAACTAACGATCAGTGATCACGCTGAAATTTTAAAATATAATTTACACTCGGGACTCTGAATTCCCATTTAGTTTAATGCTTTTAAGTGAAAGAAAATAAAACACAAAAATCACTATGAACTTACATAGACCTATGAAGACCATTGTGAACTAATTTACACACAAAAACTCTTTAAAACAAAGATGTTTATGTACGTAAGGTTACTAGAGATGTACTCGCATTGAAGGACGAAAACAAATAAAATTAATTATTTATGACACTCCAATTTATACTTTGAAGTTGCAATCCACACTTATTACTTTATGATTTTGTCCTTATAAAGAGAAATTGTATCAATTACATATTTTAATGGCCAACACAAATGGGAAAAGGATTTTATGTAATTAATTAATGATTCCCATCTCATTAATTATTTGTGGCTAATTGTGTAATTTCTGTACAAGCTATGTGAGAATTTAATTGAACTAATAATACTACTACTACTACCACCAGTATTACTGACAGATTGGGTCTCCCTGTTGTTGGGTCCCCATTCCCCAAGAATACATAAATGAAAATGCGGGTCTCCTGCAGCTCCTGCTGGAAGACCTGGTCCTTGAAGGACAGCTCCTCGCGCAGACTGCACGGTGTCTGTATATCTCCAGAGTCAAGTACTCACCGATCTCGGAGATCTCGACCTGGCGGCGAGTGCGGGTTCCTGCAGCTCCTGCTGGAAGACCTGGTCCTTGAAGGACAGCTCCTCGCGGAGGCTCTGCACGGTGTTCTCCATGTCGATGCGGCACAGCATCTCCTCTTCCAGGGTCTTGCGGGTGTCCGCGTACACTTTGCGGAGTTTTTCCAGCTCTTTGGCGAGTTCCTATAAGAAAGTACACGGAAATTAGATAAAGTGTTAGCTAAAATCGCAGAAGGAATTTACAGGAGTTGGATAATGTTTGTAAAGTTTGAATTACTATTTAATTTACGCATGATACCCATAACTTATTCCACAGATGTCATATAAACCATAGATCAAGCAAACGTATCTACTTAGCGTGTCAAATGAACTCAGTGAAATCCACTGAGTTGTCCGTCTTTAATCGCAGCTTGCAGCTTTCGGGCGTCAAGTTTTGTAAGTTGAAGTCAACAAAAACATTAAAAATGCCTCGTTACATGATATTTAATTGCAACAACATAAAACTTATCAACACTCAAGGGCCTGAGACATATTTAAAATCACAGGCAAGTAACAACTTCAGTACAAAATCTGACACGCTCGGCCGCCATACAAATAAATGAACTCGTTTCTTCTATCTAAATCTAATTCTGTGACTTATTCACTTACATAGCTCAGCAAGTCATTATTAGATCGCGAGCTGAAAACCAGCTTGATATATTTTTTCTACTTTTCGTTTGAAATTCATTTAGCCTGTTTGTAATAATTAGTTCTTATGAATTTCGTCAAATATGCAAAGAGAGCATTAGCACATTAGAGGGAATACATAAACAAGCAATTTAACTGAAGATGAGCGCTAAGTGGTTAGTCATTCCCTTCGTACGGTCGGAACAACAACATGCCTACAATATCAAATACCTCCAGTCCTCCATGCGGTTTAAGATGTGTATGAAATATAGTTATTTGTTATACAAGGGGGCAAAGTTGTATTTTAACGCCGAGTGTAGAATCCTGAACTTGCGAGTTTTTTAACACACGAGAAGTAAAATACATTTGCACCCGAGTGTAACACAAAACTTTTCCCCTCACTATAGCGAGGAAACTACAACGCAAAAGAATGCGTTTATCACTGCTTCCAGTAGTTCCACAGGTAAATCATCTTTATTACTAGATTCACCTACTTTTATCTATTTTAAAGCAGTTAATTTGACTTTATTCAAGGTCAAATTACTTTACCCACTAGTGGATAAAATGCGTTTTTACCCGCTGGTATTAAAGGACAAAACACGTGTTTCCGAGCTAGTGAGGGGAAAATACATTTATTAAAAAGTACCTAATTATTGCACACCTACATTAGTATTACCTACTCCCAAGTAGGTAATATGTGTGGTTTATAATGCTTACCAAGAAAAATTTTTGGCCTTTTCTAAACATATTCGCAATTAAAATCTAAATAAGGTTGTGAAACTGAGTATGGGTTGTGTAAAAATGTTTGTAGACAGTTACAAACAGTGAACACCGCAAAATTAGCAAAGTAGACGGGGCTATTTCTACCTAAGTAGAAGATTGAAGAGGGGACTCTGATTGATTTGTTAGCAAATGGCCGGAACAAGTAACAAACGTCATTTGTAGTCGTTAAGAATATGATACTAATAGCAACATTTATTTTGCCATCGTGAATGTTTCTTATGTTTTACATTTAGGTTTATGTATGAAGTTAACACTCGTGGCAGAGGCAGAGCGGGATGACTTAGGGCCACTTGCACCAACGAAAATGGAGGGTTAACCCACCATTTTATATGGAATTTGACAGTTGACAGCCCACTTGGTTGGTGCAAGTGGGCCCTATATGTGTATCAGCGGGATTTTCGGGACCTGTCTCAACACAAGGAGGTTTGGAAAAGGGAGAAGGGACGCCTTTGCCTAGTAGGACACAGAATTACGCTAATAAAAAAATGTAATGACGTCAGAAGTACATACCCTGGCTTCATCTTGGGCCTTCTTCTTGTCAGCGAGGGCCGAGTTATATTTGTTGCTCTCCTCAGTAAAGCGGGTCTCGTAATGACGAGCCAAGTTCTCCGCCTGGGTGCAGTCTTTGGTCTTCTTGTCCAAGCTGCCAAAAGAAAAACGACATTGTTAATTTTAGAGACATGATTAGTTTTAGAACTTCGGTTTTAGTTACGGCTACAGCGCAGCGAGTTCCTACTTTGAATCTGGGGGCCGATTTTTGAGTCTCACTGTCACTAAAATACCGGTTGAAAACGGTGAATTGCCTACTATTTTCAGTGACAATTTTCTGAATTCGAACGCGGTGAGATCCAGCTCATCCAACAGGGGGTTGGATGAGCTGGATCACCAAAATGTCAGATGCAAAAAAACTAATCTTGTAATGACTAACCAATTATTACTTCTGTAACTTTGTAACAATTAAATTAGGTTAGCATGTCGTGTTTCAAACGAGAATGATTACTGAATAAAAACTGAAATGATGTCATAGATACAAATGTCAAGAAAACAATGTAAGGAAGGACAGTCTGATAAAGGTATTTCATGTTTAATCATATGAACAATAACTAAGATAATACCAAACAAATTGCCCGCTGCTCTTTGATACGCAATTAAGACATGAAAAATGTTAACAAGCTATTGCTGATAGTGATAAGTGATAGCGTTTTGGCGGCCAGCATCAAATTCAACGACGAAAAAGTTGTTATACTCGTATGTAGAAATGAGGTCATTTCCAGACTGCATTCCGATAGCGTCAACTTGACCCGAGTTCGAAGACGAGTCGTAGTCATACGGTACACGCAGGGTTGCGCAATTGTTACACGGAACGAACTCCAGTAAACACGCTATCCGGTTCCCTTACATTCACATAAACGTATAGCGTTATAGTGTGGGCGGACCAGTAGAACTCTGGTCTTAGCTTCAAAGTGATTGTAACCAGTTACTGGTCAAGTAGGAGCTGGCTGTGTCCGCTAACCGGTTAGCTAAGTGAATGCGGCAGCCATTCAATACTCGTTTGAGTCAAGTTTTCCCGCGCTTTGCGAATCAACGGCGACGTCGCGGGAGACGCGCACCGAACCTTGGCCGATTTTTATTCCGGGCGATATTAAAGCGTGATCACTGATCGTTAGCTTCCCTGTAGACAGATGTATCTATAATGCTGGACAAACACGCATATTTAGTTTCATAAATCAATTCCGATTTCTTTTCTGGTAACTTTAACATTTGAATCACCAAGACGAAAGTAACAGGAAATTAAAATTATCCCGAAGGAGAATCGGCGCAGATTGTAGAAAGCTATAAAAACCTCTAGAATACATTGAATCTATTCCAGGTTTTACAATAGATTTTATAGTAGACATTATTGTAGGCGTCTCAGGATTATCGCTATTATCATTAATCACATTACACTTCAATTATAAGCTAACAATGTGGTCCCTTGGGTGTTATAAATACAGGGAGGGTGGGGCTGGGGCCCTCTTTTGAACTTTATAAAAACGCAGGAAGTTTCGAATACCCAATAACAGTAAAGAAAAGGGGTCAATATAATTATGCATGCATTTAGTTTTACGTGCAGTCTTGTGAGTAAGCTACCGCGTTGTTTACTTCACGTGTATTTTGATATGATGTTCAAACGAACGCGTGAAAATATCGGCCTTATTGTGTACGCTAGAAGAATCTAATTATAACGACCATATTTGTAAACTATGATAATCTTAGATAATTTTAACTTTATGTAAACAGTGACGGAATTTGATAAATAAATAGCTAGATACGTACCTGTCGTGGTCATCTTTATATCATAACTGTCAAATCCCATGGTTGCTATTCAAGGTCAAATACCTAAGCTATGAGAGATATTTATAGAGCTTACGTCAGTGCTTCAAATTGTCCACGAAGAGGAGCTACGTTTTGATACCTATACCTAAGCGGCACGCGCGCGTGTTAAAAAGATATCGGATTCAATGAACTGTATACTGTATTGTATTTTTTATAGTTGTCCAATTAAACGGTAGATTATGCTTAGGTATAGACTTATCGATTAATGCAAATTTCGGGGATGTCTGTTGTTAGTTGTACATAAATATGTACACTTGTACGGTCAACCAATCGGAACCCTAGGCCACTGTAGAACTTGTAAGAAATCTCTTTCCGCTTGTCAATTTGACATGGTTGTAGAGTGGCCTAGGCACAGAATTATAATTAAACCAGAATGAGTAGTTAGGCCAAAAAGTGTGTCCACATGAGAGGTTAAAGTTGGGGCTGGTGTCCCTCTCGCACTTATTACCACTATCAAAATCATTTGAATGACGTCATCACTGTCATCATTTGGGGATACCAGTCAATATTCAAAGTTACTACCAAATCTACTAATACCCAATTAAAGGTTTTTAATAATTGCGCAATTTTTTGGTTTTATGGCTTCATAATAATGACTTACCAATTCGTTACAGGGTATTAATACCCTTGCCTCGATATAATACGAAAATAATTTAAGTAGTTTATAAACTTAGTTATCATACAGGTAAAAATACTACTACTATAGTAATTTTTTAACACTGGTCACACGTGCGAGAGGGACACCAGCCCCAACTTTGACCCTCTCATGTGGACACACTGTTGCTAGTCTGTCAAGAACGCCTTTATGCGCCGGTGATAAGGTTCAATTTAGTATGGCAAAAAAAGTGTGAGCTCAGTCCCTATTGTAGGTCGATGGGCCTAGGGCTCCAGTTGGTTGACTGTACTTGCTAATGTGAAGTGATCGTCAGATTGTAAATTTTCGAATATTGCACTTTCTAATACACCAGGAATCCAAATGTTTCTATAATAAATTACTTCTGGGTATGAATATATCATTTTAATGAATTTAGCGTTCCGATTATCCGTTGGTAATGAGCTAATTATAATAACATACATACAAAAAAAAAATAAAAAAAAAAATAAAAAAAAAACATTCAGTCGAATTGAGAACCTCCTCCTTTTTTGAAGTCGGTTAATAAAGTAGGTTTCTAATAGCAAATTTAATCAGAACATGTGTGCGACAATTCCATTTCTAAGCTAAAACAATGACGAGAAATTATCCCCCACAATGACTCTATTGATTCAATTGTGACAAAATTAGTTGGTTATAATATAACTCTATACCTAACTAGAACACATTCGACAAGTTTATTTAGAAGCAATTTTACAGTATTTTTGAATATCTGAGCTATTATTTAAAAACTAAGTGTTACTCCATTTATGCTTTCGTACATGACTTTGAGTTCGTTTCGTCATTCATTTTTAATTTTTGCCGATGTGACTATGGAACCCTAAAAATTGAATAAAATCAGTGGTGAGTGGAGTCTGAAGATTCATAAGACTGTAACAGAAACAAAAAATCTGCAATTACTTTTTAGGAAGCTATTTCGAAGGAGCATTGAAGAACTCATTCGCTTCTAAGATTTTTTTAGTCCATTATTCACATTATTGTCATTTATGTGAAGTGTACCTACAATTTTATAGGCCCAAGTCCACCATTAATACGGCGAGAAACAAGCGCGGATCCAGCTTCGTGCCCAGGGGGGGGGGGGGGGGGGTCACGTGGTAAAGGCCCAGGCCCCAGAGGGGGGGGTCACGTGGTCTATTTGTATGGCCAACCTAGGCTCCAGGGGGGGGGGTCATGACCCCCATGACACCCCCTGGATCCGCGCATGGCGAGAAAGCTTAGCTTAGAAAACCGAACAAGCTATCTATATTCTATACTAATCATTAACTTTTATTGCGATGCGGTAAATAACTGGTGCGATTAAACCTGAGAAAAGTTTCTATAAGAAAGCTTAATTTCACCTTGAGTAAATATTTGACTAGGTACCAACTTGAGCTTTCGGCTGCTCTATTAAAAGGAGGCAAACACTTCGATCCACAGAGCGTGAAGGACAAGGATCGATAGATGGTTCGTGCGACCTCAATGACATGAGAATGCGCTGCTACTTTATAATTGGGAGATTGGAGAGCTTATGCGGGTAAAAATAAGCCCTGTTGTGGGGCAAACGGGGCGATTAGACCTACGATTGGGGGCAATAAACATTAAATAAATGTTTTAATAAGGGAACCCAATATGTTTTCTAGACAGGAATACTGTTATTTTTTAATAATAGCGCGTTACGCCCGCCATCACCTATCCTTTTTAACCCCCGACGCAAAAACGACGGGGTGTTATAAGTTTGACGTGTCTGTCTGTGTGTCTGTTTGTCTGTCTGTCTGTGTGTGTGTGTCTGTCTGTGGCATCGTAGCTCCCGAACGGATGAACCGATTTAGATTTAGTTTTTTTTTTGTCTGAAAGCTGAGTTAGTCGGGAGTGTTCTTAGCCATGTTTCATGAAAATTGGTCCACTACGTCGCGGTCGGGGGTTTTTTCAAAATTTCAATTTTGTGGTTAGGTTATAAAGTTACTAAAGTCGAATAGGTATGATAATAATAAGGCCTCCGAGTTCGTAAAAACTATGAGTAATCGGAGTTCAGAGTTCTATTTACTGTCGCTAAGCGTTATGAACAAGTGTTTCTCTTTCGTCATTGCATAGGCCAAGTTCGCAAAATATAAATAATGATTACGTATACACCGTGCATTTAGATTCTTTTTATCGAGACATTCTCGGTATTTGTATGCATCACCTCACCGCTAAATACGCGTCTTACGTCACCGGTGGTGGGGGCGTGACGTCATCACGGTCAACAGTCGCCAAGGCCCGGTGACCACATGGAACATCGTGGAATTTAAAATTTAAAAAATTGGATTTTGGTAGCGTACGTCATTCTGCGTGTTTTATTTATTTAATTCTTAGGTTAGTTGGTGATACTTCCTGAATCCTGATAGTCGCTTTGCATAGTCTATAGTTACAGATTATTATAACCACATTTTTATTTATATTTAGTTAGAAGCTGACGAGGAATCTGACTAAGACAATTTTAGTATCTAAATGTTTTCATTTCTTATTATTTCCTTATTAAGAATTCCAAGGTAATTGAATAGTGTAGGAAATGATCTTGCATAACATTATGAATCAACAAACCTACTGAATAATTGGATATTGATGAGAATTAGTGAAACTGTTTTGGCTTCTTTTGGACTTGGCGGTTGTTTTCCAATCATGCAGAAAATATTTTCAAAATGATTCTCTCTATATGTACAAATATTATGTAACATAAAAATATAGTTAGCATGATTCTGAGAGAAGGCATCTGAAAAACATCCAGCTTGTTGAGAAAGGCGCGAAATTCAAATATGGAGTCATATACTTATTGTTTGACTATATTTTCAAAAAATGCTGCATATCTGACAAGGTTGGCATGCCAGAGTATAGGTAGGTGTGTCATTATAGTTATCCTAAGTAGCAATCCATGAATAAATGCACCTAACGGAGCTTTGTTTACGACACGATGACGCGACATAAACAATAGGCGATGACATGACTAATGCTTCGCAGGCACTTAGTATGCATTGCATTTATAGATAAGATAATGTGTGATAGAGATTTCTTGTTATTATTTATTTATCGTATGGCAACTTTACAATCTTACATGTAAATTACAACTTAAATTTAGCATTCCGTAAATAGTTGATGTGATAACTTACTTCAAATGCAAATAAAACATGGTCAGTTAAAATAATCTGTTTGTTAAAAAACTGTACTAACTAAGCTCAGTTGAAACCTATGGCTTTTAAATCCATCCTTGGTCACATTTCATTCAGTAATTTTAGTATGATTGTAGTATTTACTTAAATAAATGTTGCAGGGTGCCTTTTAATAGAATTATAAAGCATAGCAAGCAAATTAAAATAGAATTATAATCTTTTAATAGAATTTGCTAAAGCCTAGTAAAGCTATATACATAAATATCGACCACATCACAGGAACAAATAGGTTTCTGTGTTTATCACACAAATTAATACCCTTATCGGAATTGTTTCTCAGGACCATCACCTCACATAGGTTTTTTTTTTCAATTATGTTTGCTCTGTTTGTGTACATAAAATAAAAGGTCTACACGCGCGTCTCTCGAGTCTCGGCCTGTCACGGCATCCATCGATCTTTACGAAAATGGCGAACTGTGTCAAGGTCAGGCACAAAGTTAGCATTCACATGGCTAAAGTAGTTTTCCTCATGACTCTTTTAAGGAAAGAAGGATATTAATACTTATTTGGAGCTAGTGATGCTAGAATAAGGTAACTAAACATATTTTAAGCAACCAACTTTTGAATATTGCAGCTCTTAGTGGCTTCTTATAGACATGCTTTATAATAATTATAATCTTTTTGAACTTATGTAGCAAGTATGGTTACATATATGTACATTTTTAGACAAGCTGAAGTTTTTTTAGCTGACTATAGTCAGATTTAAACATAAGATATTTCAATGATTTTTACATGTATCTTCATGCAGAAAAGTCATTGAAGAGTATTGGATGGTAGGTAATTAGGTATAATATAAACTTTGGATACCAGAAACCAAAGCCTGAAAATAAAATTCTACAATACACAAGTTCCAAAAACTTTTAATAAACAGTCTTCTTGTGTGTGAATGTATGTATTGTAATTTATAGCAGAGAAATAAATAATATACATAGTGTAGTAAAGGACTTGTAATCAGAAGTGTCTTCACCCTGAGCATAATGACCACACACCATGTGCAGATGAAGCATAACAAGGAATTAAGGACCATTCTCTGCTTATTACACTTTTCTGATTTTCGGAACTGAAACCCGCCAGTTTAAAAGCAGTGCTTTATATTCAAATCCATATACCTAACTAAACCATTAGATGATTAGAGAAATGAATCCCCATAAAGTAAGTTTGTTTCTTTTAACCTAATTGGAATCCTTAAAAACAGTTTTGCCTTGACACACTTCTTTGGCAAACTAGGTCTCCGAAATATCTAACCACCTACATATTTCTTTTGGCTAGGAAACCATAATGATTTGTATACAAACAAATATTGCTGCAATCAACACTTCAACAAAATGCTTTATGTAATTAGTGAAGCAGATTTGTTTACAAATAAATCCATGTCAGCAGGTGAGTAACAGGTACAATAGTATGGACTTAATAGTAAGTGGCGTAATCATAGTGCATTTTACGATTCATATTAGGAGAGAACATACTGGCGCCGCAAATACGAAATAACATTGACGTTGGTGTATTATACTAAGGTCTAAGTCATAGAGCAACTTTTGCGAGGTTAGAGCAGTGTTAGTGCAATGTGCAGACTTCCGATAGCCCTGAAGGAAGAATAACTTAAGCGAATAGGAAGTAAGATTATTTTTTAGCGTAGCGATAGTTATATCGAGGTATGATGTCACGATGTCGTAAAACCGAGGCCGCGCGCTCGTCACAGCGCGCCCGCGCAGAAATGCCGCCGATGACGTAAACTTTAAGCTAACCTTAGACTCAGTCCCTCAACATAACCCTCACTTGAATAAAAATGATGCTATCACTTACATCCATTACCGCCCGCACCCAAAATAGCTATGTCAATGCTTACCGCTTCTTTAGGTCGTCGTTCTCTTCGTACAGGCGCTTCAAATCAATCTCTAACTTAGCTTTTTCTCTGGATGTATCGTCTAACAACTTTCTAGCATCTTGTAGTTCATGCTCGTACATCCCCTTGATGTTTGAAACTTCACGTGTGACCACCTCCTGTGTGGTTTGGATCTCTCGCCGTAAACCCGAATTTTCGCTTTCAAGCTGGCGGACCTTATCAATATAGGCCGCCAGACGATCGTTCAAGTTTTGTAGCGCATCTTTTTCTTGTAAGCGGGTGTGTCTTGTAGGACTTAGCGGGCTGCTGGGCCGGCCGGCAGAGCTAGAAGGGCGGCTTCCAACAGGAGTGCTCGATTGTTGTGGGCTCTGAACGGATGACACAACACTTATATTTGAGGAAGATGTCACAGTCTTTTTTGTTTTGGACGACATTGTCGAATAGTTTTTAAGTCACGACACTCAGTATTAGCACAAAAATACAATCCACGCGAGCTCGACTCGGAAAGGCAAGCGTAACTCCGAGAAACTCACAGCGAACCGACCAACCAAACCCAAGCTTTGCTGGTCACGTGACCGTTGAGTCATGACAATAGTTACCAGTGCAAAATTTATAAAGTCAATGTTCCGTTTGCGGGAAATTTATACTATTTCGATCAAAATTTCGATGGTAATTCAAGAACTTGCTTAATAATGCAGTGATCAAAAATACAAACTTTCATGAAACATATGTTCGTTTAATTTTTTGTACACGACTTTCCTAGAACAGTTTGTTTTCTTCCTAGTGGCAGTATTGTAATTAGCATCATTTACTTGGTTGTCATATGGAAATAGTACCACCTATCTGTCAAGTAAAGTAAAAAGTAAAGTAAAAAATCGTTTATTGTTGCACATAAACACAAAGTCATTTGTTACAAAAGATAGGTAAAATTTACATCCATTTGTGCATATCCTAATTATTGTTAACACAAGTTTCCAGGGGTCCCCGCACTAGGCTAGGCCTGTACCGCGGGAGACCTGTATTGCATTTAAAATATGTCAAATATTTTTATTATCTGTATTTCTCTTCGGGTACTGTTTGGTGTTTGCGTTTTGTAATTAACTCGTATTAAATGGTTTTAAACGCTAAATATGGCTGATATAAACAGTTTGTTTGATTGCTTTGACGAGCCAGCTCAAAATGCAGCCTCAATTCAATTGCCGAACGTTAAAAATGAAGAAGATATTTCGTAAGTACTGTGTAACCTCAAATCCTGTTTTCCTCACATGTTACAGTACAAAAACATACTGTTCTTGTGTTTATTAATCTATAACATTACTCGTAATATTTCCTTTTTCACATTTTAGGGAGACAACCGAAGAAAAGAGTGTAATCAATAATAAACGAGCTCATGAACAAGTTGAATATGCCGATACGTCAAAGAGGCTCAAAACAGACGAAGACGAGGCTGATTTAATATCAGATTTAAAGTAAGTAAAACTCCGTATAACATACTAAATCAAGTATACTAACTGTGCAACAATTATGTTGGTAAATATAACTACTTTACTTTTTTCAGCTTAGAGGCTCTCCACTCTCGTATAGTCATTCATACGCTAGAAACTCACGAAGGTTGCACACATGAAGTGGCAGTGCCACCAAATCAGGAGTTTGTGCCACTTGCACAACCCACTTCTGAGCCAGCTAAGCAGTACTCTTTCATACTGGACCCCTTCCAGAAAGAAGCTATTTTGTGTATAGATAATTTAGAATCAGTGCTTGTGTCTGCTCACACTTCTGCAGGAAAAACTGTTGTGGCTGAGTAAGTGAAATTCTTATTAGGATTAAATTACTTTAAATTGGTAAATTCAGCTTTCATATAAATCCCAAGTCATACTTGTTTCACAAGATTATTAATCATACAAATTAACTAATTTCAATTTATTGTAATCAAAAATTGCTTTCATGACACAGATCCAACTGTGTAGTCAATCTAGTCTTGCAGATTATGGTACATTTGCAGATATATTTTGAAGAATGCTACATATTATTTCAATTCTATAATATCCTCTTGGCGCCCAATGTACTTTTGAAGTACATTTGGTTTCAATGGAATTTTAACTTTCATGTAAACAAATAAAATTTAATTTATTTTGTTTGTAAATTTTTCGAACAAATGAGATTGCATTCAATATCAAGTATAATAAGAATCAAAATTCCCTAGCAACAATTTTGTATGGTGGGTGCTACGAGGTTATGTTAAGTTCCAGCCTTCCAGCTAACAAAATTTCTATTTGAAATTCAATGGATGTTAAGTTAAAATTCTTGCTCTGGGAGTGTTTGGTTAACACATTCACTGCCAAACTAAAAAAACCGGCCAAGAGCGTGTCGGACCACGCTCAGTGTAGGGTTCCGTAGTTTTCCGTATTTTTCTCAAAAACTACTGAACCTATGAAGTTCAAAAAAATTTTCCTAGAAAGTCTTTATAAAGTTTTACTTTTGTGATTTTTTTCATATTTTTTAACCATATGGTTCAAAAGTTAGAGGGGGGGGGACGCACTTTTTTTTCCTTTAGGAGCGATTATTTTCGAAAATATTAATATTATCAAAAAACGATCTTAGTAAACCCTTATTCATTTTTAAATACCTATCCAACAATATATCACACGTTGGGGTTGGAATGAAAAAAAATATCAGCCCCCACTTTACATGTAGGGGGGGTACCCTAATAAAACATTTTTTTCCATTTTTTATTTTTGCACTTTATCGGCGTGATTAATATACATATTGGTACCAAATTTCAGCTTTCTAGTGCTAACGGTTACTGAGATTATCCGCGGACGGACGGACGGACGGACGGACGGACGGACGGACGGACGGACAGACAGACAGACATGGCGAAACTATAAGGGTTCCTAGTGACTACGGAACCCTAAAAAGGCACACTACTCCAGAAACTAATAGTTATCTGTAACTGTTATCTTGTATAGCAACCACTTGTCTAGAGGGTTGTTTGGCATCTGAGCAAAGTCCATGAGCACCCACCAGGGGGGTTTCTGGCAGTTGAGACTAAGTCAATTCTATGTTTTATATTGAGTCAGTCAACTGATGACTATATTTTTTGTTCAGGTATGCCATAGCTCTATCACTAAAGAATAAGCAGAGGGTAATCTACACAACTCCCATTAAGGCCCTCTCCAATCAGAAATACCGGGAGTTCTCTGAAGAATTCCATGATGTGGGCTTAATTACTGGTGATGTTACTATCAACCCTTCAGCTTCTTGCTTGATTATGACTACTGAGGTAAGATAACATTACACACTATATCATCACTACTTTGAAAAAATCTAGTATCTCACGCTGCTCCTCAAAGTTAAAACGCAGTAAGTCTATATGCATTCCATACATACTTACTACAATTTTCTTTTCATTGACAGACGAAGATACAAGTTTTTTTCAAAGTAGTGGCGATATGTATAAAGGTCAGGTCTTTTACCAATCTTTACTGTATGCTCCATATCAATTAGTGCATAGAAAGTTTCTATTAGAAACACAATTTATATTATTGGTTTTCCTGACAAAAGTCAGGTAGGGAACAGTGGCTCAAGCCATATTTGTGTCTATAAGTCATCAACAGCATAGAACAAGATTACTCAATTCTCAAGAAGGAAATGAGAAAGCTAATATTAGACAACATGTAGCACTAGTGGCACTTATAAATTAATTATGTAAAAATCGCCGTCAATAGAAATTGTCAACAATGTAAACAAACTATTCTATAAAATATCAATATTCTAGCACAATTTTATTATTTTAAAGGTTGAGGATCATAATGTGATATGAATTGATTAAATAACACATGGATTTAGCCAGCCTGATGAGTTAGAATGGAAATTAAAGACATTTTGACTACAAGGTTTGTTTACATTGTTCACAAATTCTATTGATAGCGACTTTATATCCAGAATTATTTATAGTCTGTATTGAGAAATATTTATTTTGTTTTAGATTCTCAGAAACATGTTATACAGAGGATCAGAGATCATGCGTGAAGTTGGTTGGGTTGTATTTGATGAAATCCATTACATGAGAGACAAGGAAAGAGGTGTTGTGTGGGAAGGTAAGATATTATTTTGTTTAATTTTTATCAGATTTTAATAATGTTACAAACACTACTATTAAAGAGCAGGTGCATTGTGGCCAAGCCAGAAAAACAACTTTGATATAATTTAGGTGCTTTTAGTGGTGCCACTAAGCATGCTAATATGTCAATTTGCTTCCTCATTATGTTGAATTTGAATTAATTGTGCATGGTTTTTCTTAAAAACATAAAAGTATATGTTTGTTTTAGAAACACTAATATTGCTGCCGGACAATGTCCACTACGTATTCCTATCGGCCACAATTCCGAATGCGCGACAGTTCGCGGAGTGGGTCTGCCGCCTGCACTCGCAGCCGTGCCACGTGGTGTACACGGAGTACCGGCCCACGCCGCTTCAGCACTATATCTTCCCTGCGGGCGGGGACGGGATACACCTGGTGGTGGACGAGAAGGTTCTATTCTAGTTTATTCTATTTGTGACCTACCGCCTAATAAGGGTCGGCTCACACCGGAATGGCAGCAGCTGGCGCCGGCCGGCAGCGGCGAGCAGTGGGTGTTTAAGCTAGTTATGAAGTGATACTGGTCTTTTTCAATGTAGATAAAATTTAAAAATATTCACACTAAAAGTGCTCGGCGCGTCGCTGCCGGCCGCTGCCATTCCGGTGTGAGCCGACGCGATAGGATTGATTTCTACAAAGTTGCATTACTCGGCAACCTTCAAATCAAGAGTGAACAGGCATTTTCTGGGCGAGCTCACTCCGTCGTAGGCCACGTCTTTGCCTTTGGCTAGTCTGTGCAAGAGCAAGCCCATTTATAAAAAAAATATTTAGAATAAAATAGAAAGAAATATATCTAAGATGCAATTATGCGGAGTTCATAAGTTGTATTAACTCTGTGATTACGGTAAACTAGATGAAGATGATTTGATGATGAGCTGCTTTGTTTGAAAACTGTGTATTTCTGGAATGTTTATTGTTTGTTGAAACGTAATACTTTCTTAAAGACTGCTAACAAGTTCAAAAACCACTAGTTTCATTTAGCTTACTAATATTTCTAAATATAACAGGGTCAATTCAAAGAAGACAACTTCAACACAGCGATGACGGTCCTCGGAAACGCGGGCGACGCAGGCAAGGGCGACCAGAAGGGGCGGCGCGGCGGCCCGCGAGGCGGCCCCAACACTAACATATTCAATATAGTCAAGATGATCATGGAACGCAACTTCGCGCCGGTTATTGTGTTCAGTTTCAGCAAGAAAGATTGCGAGGCGTATGCCATGCAGATGGCCAAGTTGGATTTTAATACACGTAAGTTTTAATAGCTTAGAAACAAAAAAAAAATCAGTACTTTTTATTTTTACTCCACAATCTCCACATCTGTCAATAGCTGAACTTGCATGCTTGAATATTCTTCTTCTTCTTTATTAGGGGCTAAGTAAGGCTTCTTAGCGCCTTATGTGTCAGTGCGACCATTTCTGATCTATTGTGATCGCCACCTACTACAACTCTCGATCAAGCCGATCTCGATTCTTGAATATTAAATTTATTAACAAATTTTGAAGTTAACATTTTTTTTTTAATGTTATATCTAATCTATGACATATTTATCCATGAAAATGAATCTTCAGCAGTTAAATACTGTTGGCTGACACTATTAGTTCTCTTTAAATAATTACATTAATTATATTTCTTCTTATAGCAATTTCATTAGTTTATGTTTTTTTTCCTATTTTAAACAGTTGAAGAAAAGAAACTAGTAGACGAAGTGTTCAACAACGCGATGGACGTGTTATCCGAAGAGGACCGCAAACTGCCGCAAGTGGAAAACGTGATCCCACTTCTGAGACGCGGCATTGGCATCCATCATGGTGGACTTCTGCCCATACTTAAGGAGACTATTGAGATATTGTTCGGCTTGGGACTTATTAAGGTAAGCAAAAAGGAACAATCGAATCGGACTTTTATACTTTGTCAGATGATACATGCTATTATGAATAAAAAGAAACGTCAGTCGATTATACCGCGGTAGCAAAATCGTCAACTGGGGGCCGGTTTTTGAGTGTCGACCATTCGATTTCGTGAAATTCGTTCAATAATATTTCCACTACTAACGATTTAAATTCTACTAACAGAATCGAAAACGAGTGGTCATTACCACTAGTTTTAAAATTACTAGCCGTCCTTTTTCAAAAATAGCATTACGTCGTTTTCCACAGACTTTCGAACGGTGAATTAGTGCGTTCGATCCCCTGGTTGAATTAATATGTAAAAAAATACTTTGAAAAACCTTGTTTAGTAATTTTCTCGAAATTTCCAGTTTCCTGAGACTGATCTTGAACCAGTCCCGGAAAATTTAAAACCTTTCCCGGAACTGATTTTGTGTGCCCTTATTTGCAAAAGGCCATTGAGATATTTCAGCATGGAATCAACTTGTTTCAAGCTGAATTGTAAGATAATTATTCTGTATTAGGCAAGTATTAGATCCCACTTCTGATGCCGTACGTATGTTCAACAGGCGCTCTTTGCTACTGAAACCTTCGCCATGGGACTCAACATGCCCGCGAGAACTGTTGTCTTCACCTCATGCCAGAAATTTGACGGCAAAGAAATGAGATTCGTAAGTTTTATTATACAACCTCAATAGTTTAACAACCACATAACAAGATAATATGTAATTCATTATGCAAGTATGTATTTTAGTTAAAAGTACTACACAAAAATAATTGGTACTTTTATGCGTTGTATTCTGTGCGTTGCGTTGCTTCAATAAGATTACTTTGATATAATGAAGTATTCTTTGAGCAAGGACTAAGGACACACAGTCACACACTTTAAAAATGTTTTATGTCTATAAAAACCAGACATGGCTTTCCATCAGAGAAGAACCTAATGCACATGAAGCATAAATGTGTCGCTCAACTTCAAACTTGGGTAAATCCATTCTGCTTTAAGGTTGAATATATAAAAAATGTAATATGATCTTAAAGATAATCAACCTTATAGCAGAATGGATTAACCCAAGTTTGAAGTTGAGCTACAAACATATCTTTTAAGCATAGAACTCGATAAGATACAGCGGGGAAAATCTCGACTGGGGGGCAATTGTAACTAATCCATTATTACATTATGATGTTGAGTTCTACATGTATCCACTGAACACGCCTACCATATATAACCGGTGGACACTTTATTTAATAATGCAAACATTGTAAAACATGGAAAAAATAGACCAGTTACATTTGCCCCCCAGTCGAGATTTGCCCCGCTGTACCTTATTTAAAACATTTTAATTTTTTAGCTGACATCAGGCGAATACATTCAAATGTCCGGAAGAGCCGGTCGCCGAGGCTTGGACGACAAGGGTATCGTGATCCTCATGATCGACCAGAAGGTCACGCCTAGTGTGGTTAAGGACATGGTGCAGGGTAAAGCTGATCCTATCAACTCGGCTTTCCACCTCACCTATAATATGGTAAGCGAAGTTCATCCTCACTTTCTGGACACGTGGCAAACCAAGAACAAACGGGCCTCGCTCGTTTTTGCCCAGAACATGCAAGTTGTGGAATGGGCTACCTTCTGAGGTGTTCCCCTTGCGCTATAACATGGGGTTCTTCAACAAGCAGGTATTTAGGGTTCTCAAAGGTCGGCAACGCATAAGTGACCCCTGATGTTGCTTATGTCCATGGGCGTAGATGACTGCTTCCCATCAGGCGGCTCGTCTGCTCGTTTTCTGCCTATTTCATAGAAAAAAAGCAAATAATTCATCTTTTTGTATTTAGTAATATTTAATTTCGAGGTAAACTGTATCCAACCAACTGCGCCAGTTATGCCAGTCAAACAAGTTTGTCACTAGAAAAATTGCGTAATTCTAATTGTCTATGGGACGGTATAACATTTATACAGATGTAGTTCGAAAAGATTTTCCTTCGTATTTTTCCGGAAACGTTCGTATTTGTCATGCTAGTTCAGACAGTGTCAGTACGTCTTGTAATGAGACTGACTGAAATAGCATGACACGTTTTTATTTTCAGGTACTGAACTTGTTGAGAGTTGAGGAAATCAATCCGGAATACATGTTGGAGAGAAGTTTCTTCCAATTCCAAAACCAAGCTGCTATACCAGATTTAATTGACAGTAAGCAATATTTTATCATTTGCAATTAGATTATTGAATAGAATAGAATAGAAAAACGTTTATTGCAGAAACCATCATACAGCATCACATACATTTAAAAAAAAATTGTTCAATACATTTACTTTCATTTATGATGCTTACGATCATTTTATATGTTCTACAAATGCCTCAGAAAATCTCGTAATAAATTGCTAGATTAATAAGCCACCTAAAAACATCTTGAATTTTCAAACTTGGAAATGAATAAGCCAGTTAGTTACTCCCATCTCTTTCGTCAACAGAGGTAAAAATGAAACAGAAAGAGTACAACTCTGTCACTGTGGAGCAAGAACACTCCATAGCATCATATTGCAACATCAGATCGCAGTTGGACATGCTCGGCTCGCAGTTCCGGTCCGTCATCACGCGGCCAGAATATTTGAAGCCTTTTCTACAGCCTGGGAGACTTGTTAAGGTATGTACTATTACCCCATCTCTTTCTGCTAACAGAGTTTAAGTGAAACAGAAAGAGTACAACTCTGTCACTGTAGAGCAGGAACACTCGATAGCACCGTGCGATCGCAATTGAACATGCTTGAGTCTCAGTTCCGATCGGTCGTCACGCGGCTAGAATATTTATTTGAAGCCTTTTCTACAGCCTGGGAGACTAAGGTATGTATAGCACCATCTCTTTCTGCGAGCAAAGGTCAAAATGAAACAGAAAGAGTACAACACTTTTGGTGGAGCAGAATCACTGGATAGCAACTTACTGCAACATAGCGTCAGCGTGACGCGACCAGAAGCGCTTTGTCTGAAATATATTTGTTTTGCTTCTTAAGCAAAAATTGTTAGTACATGTAGAACTCAACATCACCACAGTATAATAAAGAGTACTATCGTACAGTATGGCCACTCCTGCTCCCCGCTGAAAGTGCCGCCCACCTCCTCTCGGTTACCTCACAGTTACCGCCTGTCAAAAACGCGAACAGTCGACCTGTCATATCTCACTCATACAAGCATGGTACGCGTTCACCTACACTGTTTACAATGTGTGCTGGGAACGCGCCTCTTTCATATATTTGATCGCCAGTGTCCGAGATGTAACATCACAGTGTAATAATGGAAAAAATAGATCAGTTACAATTGTCCCCCAGTCGAGATTTGCCCCGCTGACCCCGCTGTACCTTATACATGTTATCCTTCTCAGGTGAAAACCGAGAAATACGAGTACGACTGGGGCATCATAGTGAACTTCAGGCATAAAACGCAAGGCAAAGGCAAGAAGGGCAAGGGAGACGATAACCCGCTATCCTCAGAGGCAGTTATAGTTGTCGACATATTGCTTCACGTGAAAAAGTCGAGTGGCGATGACGCAGAGACTAATGTACCCTGTCCTCCCGGCGAGGTAAGCGTAACTTTCCAAAGAATTATCATTCTAGATAAGTTAATGGAGATTTTTTCTTTTTTTTCTGTTTTGAGATATTGTTCAGCTTAGAAACAAAATTGTTTCATGTTTGGAGCATAATACATATATGTGACATTATCTGAGTAAAGGGACCTTATTCTCGATGGCGCGTGGCGCTTATGTCCCGCGGCGTCGTATTTGTACACCAACATCGCTCATAACGCCATAAGCGCCATCGACAATAAGGTCCCTTTACCCAGATAATGTCACATATGAATAGAAACAAGACAGTTTCAATTTTTTTTTATCATGCAGAAACGTCTGCGAGCGATATTACAAATTTTTCCTTTAATTTAAAAATATGTAAGGCAGTTCCAAGACAATCATATATTATAAGTATTGTATATCGGATCCCACTTCTGAGGCCATATTTTGACACCTTTTTTCATCATGTAACTTTAACCATTTCTGATGATTGATTTATTGCAACTACTTTGCTACTTCTACGACCCAGATTTAAACAAAAACTATTATTTTTATTTGCATATTCCCAATACAGACAGGAGACATCGAAGTGGTCCCAGTACTTCACACACTCATTCACCAAATTAGTTCCCTCCGCGTATACTACCCAAAGGACCTACGGCCCGCTGACAGCCGGAAATCCGTACTGAAGACTATTGGAGAAGTGAAGAAACGGTTCCCCGAGGGCCCACCGCTGCTTAACCCTATTAAAGATATGAAGATTGATGATCCTGTGTTCAAAGAATGCGTGGAGAGAATCAAGCAGTTGGAAGAAAGGTAAGTTTTGTTGAAGGGTATACCGAAACCCCTAAGCGTATTTTCTTGTATTCGTATCCATTTGGTTTCATGCAAAGAGGATCGAGTATTATATTACTGTCGAAGTTAAATGTGTAATCAATCACAGTGCATAGACTGCCATCTCAATTTGGTCCATATTCTTAGCTTGATATGTGTTAAAATGTCAAATATTAATATTAGCGCCATGTAGCTGAGCGTAACCCAAAGGTGTAAAGCCATCTAGGCCTCTGTACATTTTTCTGTATGGTACTGAGGTACGTTTTATTCTTAAACTTTATCTGTCTATACGGAGTTATATATGTCTTTGGTATCATGTTACGGGTATAAGCTCCATACGGGTAAGTGTGTCATAATCATAAGGTGAAGTGTGTTTGGCCTTTGCGAGTTCTTTTTTTTTTTGTTTGTTTTTTTTTTTTTTTGCTACTTGCTACTCACGATTATTGGTAAACGCTCAATAAACAATGATCATTGTTTAAACATGCGAAATGTGATGGCCAGACATACTTCTCCTTATGAGTTTGACGACCGGTCTGGCGCAGTCGGTAGTGACTCTCTGCCTGCTACGCCGCGGTCCCGGGTTCGAATCCCGGTAAGGGCATTTATTAGTGTGATGAGCACAGATATTTGTTCCTGGGTCATGGATGTTTTCTATGTATATAAGTATAACTATATATATTATATATGGGTTAAATTGTGGCGTAGGCGAGAGGCTGGCAACCTGTCACTGCAAAGTCACAGTTTCGTTTTCTTTCAACCCCTTATTTGCCAAGAGTGGCACTGAAACTTTAGTAGTTTCATGTGGTTTGCCTACCCCTATATGGGATACGGGCGTGATTGTATGTATGTATGTATATTATATATACCGTTGTCTGAGTCACAGCCACAACACAAGCCTTCTTGAGCTTACCGTGGGCCTCAGTCAATCTGTGTAAGAATGTCCTATAATATTATTATTTATTTATTTATTATGAGTCTTACGATACACTTACCCGTATTGACTTTACATCAAGCTACAGCCTATGTTTAGTTCATGTTTGCTATAGGGAACTTAACTGTAGTAAAAATGAAATATTTTATACCATGTTACCATGCACGAAATAAAGCATCAGATAATTATATAAGAAAAACATGGACAGAAGTTATTTTTAAATTCAATTTCTATTTAATAAGTCAGGTAGAAATATATAATAGTTATTTGTTATACAAGGGGGCAAAGTTGTATTTTAACGCCGAGTGTGGAATTGAAAAACGAGCAAGTGAAAGGATTCTATAGTTGAACCACGAGCGAAGCGAGTGGTTCGAGAATAGAATCCTGAACTTACGAGTTTTTAAACACACGAGAAGTAAAATACATTTGCACCCGAGTGTAACACAAAACTTTTCCCCTCACTATAGCGAGGAAACTACAACGCAAAAAATGCGTTTATCACTGCTTCCAGTAGTTCCACAGGTGGTAAATCATCTTTATTACTAGATTCACCTACTTTTATCAATTTTAAAGCAGTTCATTTGACTTTATTCAAGGTCAAGTTACTTTACCCACTAGTGGATAAAATGCGTTTTTACCCGCTGGTATTAAAGGACAAAACACGTGTTTCCGAGCTAGTGAGGGGAAAAATAACTGAGTTGACCGTGACGTTACTCAATTCGATTTCATATAAATTCTATATTAGCAAGTCGTTTAAATTCGTTTTGACAGTTCTTAAAAAGAAACTGATTTGACTAGGAGGCAAGTAGCCTAATTGATATGCTTATGCCTCTGTCATATGTCTATTGTTTTCACCAAACAATCTCGGTGCCTAACTTGTTTTCTTGGGTGTAGCTTCCGGTATTACCACTTGAAATGTGGTCTGGTAAAAACAACAGAAGACGTCTACAAAAATCTAGTCCAATCCTTCATAAATTAAATCCTATAGGTACAGATGAATAATATTTTCTGATTCCTTCATATTTATCACACAGACTATACGCTCACCCCCTCCACGCGGACAAGAATCGCGCTGCGATGCAAGCGGCCCACGAACGCAAGCTAGAAATATACGACGAACTCACCCAGGCCAAGGCCGAGCTGCGGAAAGCCAAGAGCATTTTGCAAATGGACGAGCTGAAGAAGAGAAAACGAGTGCTGAGACGACTTGGGTATTGTACGGCGGCTGATGTTATCGAACTGAAAGGGAGGATCGCCTGTGAATTGAGCAGGTAAGTGAACATTTAGACGCTACAATGCAATGATGTGAGTGTGCACGGGAAAACGTCCCACTATGTCGATTGCTATAAAGCCGCTTCATCAGTTTATTCATGTAAAAATGAATCTCGCCTTAATGGTAATCGACAAAGTGGGTCGTTTTATTAAACATACTCACATATATTGGTTGGTCATGTGCGACTTGCATAGTAGACAAGCGACCACAACTCATGTGTTGAGAAGAAAATGAACTTTAACGACATTTTCATTAGACAGAAGTGACTTCCTTCATGTCATAAATATTTCTTTTACCACAGTCGCAGTTTATTAGCTCATGATCCCGAACGAGTTAAGTAGATTCACTTACTAAGCAGAATAAAATTCTAGATGTAATTTGTTTCTCGTGAAATGTGACTCACAACATTATTTTCCTTTCAGCGCGGACGAACTCCTGCTAACCGAACTGATCTTCAACGGCGTGTTCAACGCGCTGACCTCCTCACAGAGCGCCGCGCTCGTCAGCTGTTTCGTGTGCGACGAGAACAGCACGCAGTCCTCCGCCACCGGCGAGGAGATGCGCGGCGTGCTGCGACAGCTGCAGGTGACCTATACTTTCCTAGTCTATTCGACTGCGCGACGGACACCGCCTAACGGCTCAGCCACGACATTGGTCTAAGCGCGACAGCGGTGAGCGGCAGCCATACGTGCGAATGAAAAGTCCCATCGCTGTGTCTCACTCCAATGTATGGCCGCCGCTCACCGCTGTCGCGCTTAGACCAATGTCGTGGCCGAGCCGTAAGGGTTTCCTCAAACCTATCGACGCAGACATTTACCTATCCAATTCACCCAGATGTAGATAGATACACCAAATTTGAACGCCAGTCTATAGGCACAGGCACAATGTGGAGATCTGTAGAAGTTACATATTGTAAATAGTTTGACCATTTTTGTAAACCCACTATTGACAAATAAATCTATACATTAATTCACCCTTTTTCACTTTTTCCATAATTACGATAATAAACTCCTTCCTTACATTTTTTACCCCAACCTATGTAATTCCCAGGAATACGCCCGGAGGATAGCCAAGGTGTCGATCGAGGCTAAGATGGACCTGGACGAGGACAACTACGTGGGCAAATTCAAGTGCACGCTCATGGACGTCGTGCACTCCTGGTCTAAGGGCGCCAGCTTTCTGGAGATATGCAAGATGACTGATGTTTTTGAAGGTAACATACTTGTCAGCTCCCACACTGGCTGTTATAATTGTCAATGCCATCGAGCTGTCCCTGTCACACAATCTAAATATATAAAAGAAGAAACTGACTGACTGACTGACATATCAACGCACAGCTAAAACCGCTGGTCCTAGAGATTCAAAAGTTGGGATATAAGGTGTATAGGAACACTAAGAAATGATTTTTCAAAATTCTCTTCCCGGGGTGAAATGGGGGTCCAAAGTTTGTATGGGAAAACAAGATTAGAATAGTACGCGGGCGAAGCCGCAGGAAAATGCTAGTTTAATATAAAATGTATAACAGCCAGTGTGGGAGCACCATTAGAATCTTGGGAAAACCACCGCCTATATCGTATACCTTGTCGGAATGCTCGAATATGCCCCGCGATAAAGTAATGAGAGGATTGTTATTATTATTTATTTAAGGAGTACCAACAGCTATTTATACAGATAATACAACAAATATAAAAAATAAAGAGCCTATTACATTACAGGAACTCACAGGTAGTGTTGAAGATGGTTTAGAATAGTTTAAATGTAGAATTTTATGGAGCCCTTGCAAAGTCACGTTGGGTCGCTGGTTGTGGTTACATAACAAAATAGACAATAAACACGGTTTAGGCAACAAATAAGAGTAACATTGCGTTTTCCAGGTTCCATAATCAGGTGCATGAGGCGACTGGAAGAAGTACTCCGTCAACTCTGCCAAGCGGCCAAGAACATTGGCAATACAGATTTGGAGAACAAATTCAGTGAAGCCATAAAACTGCTCAAGAGAGACATTGTATTCGCCGCCAGCTTGTACATGTAACTGGCAACTCCACTAAATATAGACTTTCGTGACACATATTTAAATATACGGATGGACTCACGTTTAATACAATGTTTTGAGTCATTTTGAGACCCTTCATCAGGCGTGACGTGAGTGCTTGGGGCGGCTAGACTCCGTGAAACTTGTCGCCGGACTCGATGTTTTAACGTATATTTAAATACCTGCTAAATAATTATATCTGAATTCAATATGTATTTGTCTCATTTTTTAAACTTTCATAACCAGCCAAGCACATTGGCAATATGGACTTAGAGAACAAATACATCAAGTTACAGTGTTTGTTTATCAATAGTTTGTGGAAAGTTACTGCAAAATCCACTAAATATATCATTATTTAACACATGCTTGTTTAATTTTATACACCATTTTAAAAACCTTATTCTATGTAACCAAGACTACAAAACTAATGGAAAACTAAGTGAAGCCAAACTACTCAAGAGATACATTTATTTTATTTCCTGCCAGCTTGTAAACTTGTTTGCTAGTTGTGTAAAGCCTGACTAGAAATATATGACTATTTTCAGGAGGGCGCTATTATTCTGATGTATGGGGTGACAGTTTAGATTAGTATGAACAAAATAGTTCTAATGAAATTCCGCAACATGGCGCGTAGTCATATATATTTCTGGTCTGGCTTTATCTGGCAAGATTCTTTGCACCACACTATGATCATAGAAGTTGGAAACAAGTAGGTTTCTGCAAATAGGTCTTACCTATCAAAAACCGCTTTCAAAACAAAAAAAATACAAATTTCAGCAACTGTCAAACGTGTCAAGTTACATGATTGAGTTGTGATGTTGTTGTTTAGGTATGGAAACTTATTCCGTGGCGCGATTGCTGAAAACTGTGCAGATGTGTTTAAACGCCTTTAATGGTCATAATTCTGTCCATCTGTACGATAGAACTTGCCTTGGTTCAAAATCGAAATACTTGTTCAATAAGTGCCTAGAATTAGTGTCTTGGGTATGTCTATACGTTAGAACTTTTAAGTTTTTCTTTATACATACAGAGCCGCGTGTGAATTCTAAACTACACGGTGTGTGCAGAACTGCAAAAAGTATCATCATAAATACCTAATTTGAGGTAAGTGTATTTTTATGTACTTATAATTTAAAGATCTGCAGTACCCACTGGAGTTTTAATAGCGAAACTAAATATGATAATATGCTTTATTTTGTAATTTATTGATTAAGAATTTGAATTATGGCGCTTGAGACCATTTGAAGAATCACAGTGCTATTTTTCTGACAAAGAATTAAGTATCAGATATTTTTGGTCCAAACGAACCTAAATATCCCAATGGTTTTTCAATGCCTAATTGACCTGAATCTTAATACTATTTCTATTAAATCCAAATTGTAAAAAAGTAATACATTATAAAATGTTGTACATTTATAATTAAAATCTAAACACATATTTTTTTTTAAGTTTCGGTATTACAATAGAATAAACATGAGAATGAATATTATGAGTAATAAATTCATTTCATGTGTTCGTCTTTTTGCTAGCTAGTTCGTCATTTTACTTATTCGGTTTTTAATCACATTATTTTACGGTTATTTTGGTCACATTGTTATTATTAATTATTACTCATAGCACCCACTAATTCATTCACCCATTCAGTACCACACTTTGGACAGACGACGACAAAATAAATATTTTGAATAGAAAAATACACTTCGCTAATGACAGTCGGTCGGCTCAGTGAATAAAAACACAACTAACCTCTAAAATTGTCTAAAATTTTAATATTTGTATTTTGTAATGGATTTCACTGTGTTTTTCTTCATGATGTTTTAATCCTAATACTTTAAAAAAATACAGTAAGTTTCTTATATTAACTATGTTTAGTTATTTTCTTATATAAAGTAACACGAAATACATCGTTTCAGTTTTATGTTATTTTGTTTCACTATAGTTAAATTGTGTTTGGTTTATGAACTTTTTGACTTAGTATTATACTATTAAACTCAGGTAGGTAGTAGGTAATTATATCTCGTAGGAATCTGTAGCTTCCTACTTACAATGACCCAAAGAGAGTAATTATTGGTTAAGTATAATTACATTATATTTTCTTCGTTTACCGCGATAGTTACTCATGAAATAAAACTATGGAAACGATCAAACATAGTTTTATTTCATATAATTACATTATTTCCTTATCAATACTTAGGCAAAATAATAGTTGAAAGTAAATGAACTGACAATGACAGCAGCATTAATACTTTTCTTAAAAATATTATACACAAAAAAAATTTACTTACAACTCTTAACTTCTTATACAAATAATGTATAGTTCTTTACAACACTTATCAACGGCAAAGTGCCATGAACTCTTAACTAAGTACGAAAACCTAAGTAGTTGGGAGTTCATGGTAGGTACTTCACCGTCGTTATAACTCTAAATTTCTAATCCAAAAAATGTAGACTCTACAATTAGCATTCAAAAGTAGGTATCTGTAGCAGAGTAATTGCTTTTCATACAAAATATTTTTTTTTTCATTTTAGGTATTTCTTTTTGACGCGTAGTGTGATCCGCTACTTACCATGCTGACCATATTTGTTTGAAGATCTGCAATAATTATAGTAATTATTACTTGTCTGAGTAAAATATTCGGAAAAATCAAATACCTTAGTTTCTTATATTCAGTAACTAGGGCTTCACTTACTCACGCAATTGTAAACATGTTAGTACCGTGTCAAAGTTTAAATTGATTTTAAGATCCCTTGCGGATTTCATATAAGTTGCTGCCGTTAGGTATGAAGTAGCCCAAAAATGATAGTACTTGATAGTGTAGGTACTAGATATAGCTATGAATTTAAATTAGGTACTTTAGTTCCGAAATCAGCGCAATCTAAAAACGTAAGAGTTATTTTTGTTATTTCTTGAACCAGAAATGTCATTATTGTATAAAAATTGATTAAAAAGTCGAAATTTTGCGTGACGTAATATGTGGACCGCCTAGTGTTGTTAAAAGCCTAGTCTTGAAGACTTTTGAAGGTTCAAGCTTTGAAGAGTCAAGCGTTAAAGGTTTGAGCTCAAAAACGGTTCAGAACCTTAAAGACTCAACCTTTTTATGAGCTCTTAACTGTGTCTTTAATTAATAGACAGCTTAAGCGCCCGAACCTCGAAGGCCTGGCTCAAGCGTTAAGAGTTCAAACAACGAGCGTTATAGGTAGAAAGTATTATTGTTGACGGTGTCCGATGTGGTAGTTGTAGAGTTCCGTACACATGGTCTAAAAATACGACTCTACTACTAAAATTCCACTGTCCGTCCATCCGGTTGTATCTCAGGCTACTAAAAAGGACGAAATCCTCAGTGGGCGAGTCCGACTCGCACTTGTCCAGTTTTTTATTTCTTTCGACCTCAGGTTTGAATTTGTTAAAAGCTTTTAAGACTTAAATGCTACAAACCTTATAGCCTAGAAGCAAGCCTTCAAAGCTTAGGCGGCTTAAAGTTTGAATATTCGAGTTTTATAGTTTACGCCTTGAAGCTTAAATTCACAACACTATTAGGACCGCCCCTTAAACGACGCAATCGTTAACAATACTGGCGTAATTTTAGCTGGTTGTCACTAAAAAAAGCGCGAAATCCAAATTTACCATTACATTCGGAAACAGCTTGTTAGACTATAAATAAATAAGAAGTTGTTAATATCCCGTCGAATATTACACCACCTTTTAAGAGATCGTATACTCCACTACTAAAATTAAGTCGAAAGATACTGAAAGTTTCTTTCCTCACGAACAGATTTTTTATAAGTTTTTCGTATACTTAATTTGGCAAGAAGATTTAAAGTCTATTGCAGATAACAACTCGTAATATGTACATCTTAACAATCAAGTATCGGATTACTAATACAACCCCATTAAATGGCGACATATACACTTAGTATAGAAGTCCCCGCTTCAAGGGCCACCGGAACATTCAGTCGTGTCCATCGCGGCTTCAACACCTTGACCCAGGTGGGCAACAACGGCGCAATGGGTCACGGGGGAGGGGCGCGGGGTTATGTTTGGGCGGCGTAGTAGCGTAGTGACGTCACGACGCGCAGTATCGACCCCGGGCGCCGTCACAACACCCCCCCGGCCCTCAGAGGGGTACTACGCCTCAGGAACATTCACGGATGTTTCCAAGTAATGCTGCCGATCGACGTAGAAATGCTTGTAGGGCTGCATTTACGATTTAGTCATCAAGAATGTCTATCTTCAAAAGATGGTCACCAACAGTACTTTCATAGTTACACAGAGCAAACTTGGATGTAGAGACTGAACATATGACAAGTCATACAAGTAAGCTTGGTTCTTGACTTAAAATTGCGCGCGAAGATTCCGCTAATAGTACCTATCCACCATACCACCAATAATTGTTCAGACCATGTTCAGAGACGTCTTTTCTTTTCTAACGAGGGTAGAATAGGTACCTACTCGTACTGCTAGACGGATTCAATAGGGGACTAGGGGTATATTGATCATGCTATTCAAGCTAGACTTGTTTCCTAGGTCTTTATGATTTTTACGTTAATCATAAATCATAATCAACTACACTTATTTATTCTTTCTATTGTTTTGATTACCATAAGTTAAGCATATACACCATGTTTTATTTGTTTTCCGTTAAATTCGACACGTAGCTTGGTTCATTATCAGGAACCACCCTGTATATTACTTTTAGTTAAATTTGCCAAAAAAAAATGAATTTATTAGTGTGAGAGACCTTTCTTCTTCTTCTTCAGGTGCCATATCCTCTTCGGATGTCGGCTACCACAGTCCGGAACTCCTCTCTATTTGCAGTTTTTCTGCCTAGCACGGCAGCGTACATTAGGAATTGGTAAAGACTGTCACACACCTGTTCAGCAATTATCTTTATTTTTTTAATAACTCGAGAACCTTAAGAGTTAAAACGCTAGTTTCTTAGAGAAATTAATTGTATTTGATCTAAAGAACCTTCCCTTAAAGTTAACGGAAATCAATAAAAACACGGTGTATAGGTATGTAAATGAATATAAGGTCATAAAATACGTCACAATCTCAAAATCACATTAAGACACAGACAACAAGTTTTGAAACATATTTTTTACCACAATTTCGGAAACTGCTTTTAATTTGACTGATTTGTTCAATTTTACAATCATTTACCTCCTGACTTGACGTAATTGGGCCATTTTTTTCAAAGTTGGCCACCCCACTTTTTGGTGACATGGGTATTTTTTCTTCTGCCTTTCGATCCTGATAGGAGAAAAAAAATGTCCCGAGAATTCCATACATTTTTTAAACCTTCCATTCCGTTACCACTAGGGTATGCAAAAACCGGTTAACTTAAAAAACCGGTTAATAACCGAGACTTTTCCTTCAAAACCGGTTAACCGGTTAACCGGTTTTGAGGATTTTTAGTAAATGGCCGTACCTACTACGCAATAATTACCATTACCTTTAAGAATTCTGATGTTGCACGATGAAGATCATTTTTATCCAGTTTTTGGAAATTTGGTAAATGCGGAAATTGCTAAAAAAGGCTTGTGTGGTTTGAATGTGATTCGTCTGCTTTGCGTTTTCTAGGCATGTCGCGAAGGTCTACAGCTCCCAGAGCCCCTAGTAATACAAGCAATTGATGTAAGAAAACCAAGATCTCCATTTTACCTTTCTTTTAAAAAATATAGTTTGAAATATACGGTAGACTCCGGTTCGACGCTCAAGGGACCGCTGATATTATGTCGTACTAACCGGATGTCGTACAAAACGAATTTCATTTCTTTTAATTAAAAGTAATATCTACATCTCTATTACTAAAACATTTCAATCAATAGGTTTATTTACAGGGTATTATTATCCTAGTATTAATACCTTATTTTATTGTGACTTGTTTAGTTAGAAAAGTCCTTTTTAGCATGCGTGCTTGCTCATCATTTGTAAGTAAAGCTAGTTTATACGCAATCGAAAAATACAAATTGGGTTCTATTTAGCTTATAAGATTAGACCCGAGGCGAACAAATTGTTAAAATTTTAAAAGCAATACTCCAAAAAGTTACATGGCCACAATGTAATCTTGCTACTTGTTGTAGGCAAGACAGGGGGCCGTGCTCGGGTGGAAGTAGCTTTGTTTCCTCAATTTATTAGTAAAACTAAAAACTTTGTCGCTCGTCGTTGCAACTTGCAACCGGACTTGACGGACGGATTCTGTGTAAAATGTGTCGTAAAAAGCGGCTGGTCGTTAAAATCGGAGTCGTAATAAACGGATGTACTTTCATAATTCATACTATCACATACGAAAACCAAATAAATACCTGTGCTTATGTCGTTGTAAGAGGTTGGACGTTAGGTCTATGCGGAGTCGTAATATACCAACCGGACTCTACTGTATTGTATAAAATGTATAATTGAGTAGACTCGGGACTAATTTTTAAAATAAAATCATTACAGATAATAATGTGGTCAATGAAAAGTAATGAATAAATCTTTATTATTACAAAACATTAAATAATTACGTATTTTTGTCCAAATCTCCAAATTTTGAGAAATAAATACAGTTTCGGTTATTAACCGGTTAGAGACTATAAAAACCGGTTTTTAACAGGGGCCACAAAGTCTCGGTTAACCGGTTTTTCGGTTAACCGGTTAACCGGTTTGCACACCCTAGTTACCACCATACAAATGTATGAAAAAATGGTAACGGAATGGGAAAAAAATTTTGGGACACTTTTTCTCCTATTAGGATTGAAAGAGCTCGCGATTCTGAGTGGAAACCACGTAAAAAATTCCAAAACAAAAAAAAAAGTGGGGTGGACATTTCGACAACTTTGAAAAAATGGCCCAATTATAGTGAAGCTGATGGTTTACGCTAGATTAGATTCATACATATGCAAGGGGGTCTACTTTTCTCTGCAGCTGACTGTATTTGCATAAACTATGCGAATCATAAGGGGTCATATTGAGAGCTAAGTTTTATGAGGCACTGACTGACACTGTCTTATACTTTATATTTATTGGCCAGGCACTTAAAGTGGTTGACGGAGATGGAAAATTCCCAACGGCACAAGTCTTTAATGCGCTCAATAATATAAATGCAATTGGCTTGTTGCAATGATAAAATATGTTTGGACTTCTGTAGATTTAATATAAGCGCTACTTTACAATTAGCTTAACTCGATTAAAATGTTTCTAGAAGAACTAAAAGCTTATTACTGCACCGTCTTAGGTATATAACCTAAGAGATTTTATCTATCTTGGTACTTAGAGCATAATAATTCAAGCAGCCTGATGGTTAACCCAAACTACCTTTGGTCTAATAGCTGTTTTCCATATTTGCTCCATAGCAACGCAAAAATCTAACACGTATAGGCTGTTTGTTTTGTTTTCGAAGTCTCTTTGTATTTGTTAGCAAAGTGGTTCTCCCTTGTATATTTTGCGGGGCGGCGCCTTGACCCAAATTTCGACCCGCAGATCAGACAGTGTAGGCGAGCAAAAACGAGCTTTGTTGACTTAGTCAAGGACCAACTGTTGAGACAGATCATATTATAGATTATTTTGCCGGAAAACTCAGTGACATTAAATATATGCAGGAATTAGAATATTTACCTATACTACGATTCCTAGATAGCTTCGGTATGTCTTGAGGTTGAGATATGATGAAGTTGGAGGGTTGAATGGAGGTTAAGTAAAACTGGTCATTATGGTGTGTTGTATTGTCAATAATCAATACAGAAGAGAGACAAGTAAAACTAAACATACCTTATATAGTAAATTATTGCTTACATGCTATTTTATTCACATACGTGCGTCACATGTATGTTGCAGACAGCGCCGGCCCTTGCACTCGATTAGGGTAGAGCGAGTTTGAGTTTCGGCGCCCTTGGGACGAAGTTTCACTATGTAGGAAAATGAATCGCGAGCGTAGCGAGCGCGAAATTTTTTTTTTCATAGTAATGCCATGCCGAAAACGCTGGTGGCCTAGCGGTAAGAGCGTGCGACTTTCGATCCGGAGGTCGCGGGTTCGAACCCGGCTCGTACCAATGAGTTTTTCTGAACTTATTTGATATTTGCCAGTCACTTTTCGGTGAAGGAAAACATCGTGAGGAAACCGGACTAATTCCAATAAGGCCTAGTTACCCTTCGGGTTGGAAGGTCAGATGGCAGTCGCTTTCGTATAAAACTAGTGCCTACGCCAAATCTTGGGATTAGTTGCCAATGCGGACCCCAGGCTTCCATGAGTCGTGGCAAATGCCGGGATAACGTAAGGAGGATGATGATGCCGTAATTTGAAGATTAACGCAATACAGAATTTATGGATTTTATCATACAGAGTACGAAAGGGACAAATGGTTGAACAGGTTGAACTTTCGTAGTCGCTCCCTAGTATAGTTACGTGTGGCTGAACGTGGATATCATAATTATTCATAAAATAACAAACAAAATGGAGCACTATAGTGGCCAAGTCAGGAAAGCAGATTCGGAATTTGTCCAAACTAAAAAAGAAGAAAATTATGAATTATAAGCGCGAGCGAAGCGAGCGCGAATTTTTTTCCTATTGACCTGATTTATTAAGACAACCCGCCAGCGGGGAATCCGCGACCTTTCAAGCTTTCATCGTCTGCAGAGCTGCGGTCTTTGACATATTTTGGGGCATTTTGACTTCACAGGGCGCCTAATATGTTCGGGAACATACTTTTAGGCCTTATATTTCGCCATCACTATTATTTTTATAATACTAAGAGTTAATTAAGAGATTAACTGCGGTCTCAATCGTCACCGTCGGGATGCCCATTTCGGTATTTTGCCACTAAGTGATCTGAGTGCTTTGAAGTTCGCTCACCATCTGCTGTGACTCACAAAATTGCGCCTCTCTGAGACGTTTTGCGCCTTTGGCTTTATGCTATCTAACTCTGCTTTAGACTATCGGGTAGACTCATATTTTTAACCGTCGCCTCATATCTCAAGAAGGACGGTTATCAAGTCGTCTGTATGTTTTTTTTTTATTTTTTTATTTTTTATGTTTGTTCCTCGATATCTCCGTCGTTACTGGACCGATTTTGAAAAATTTTTTTTGATTGAATGTATATGCATACAGATTGGTCCCATTTTTCTCAGAACCCAGTTCTGATGATGGGATCCTGGAGAAATTGAGGGAACTCCTCGAATCTGAAAGGCATACATATGGTGATTTTTATGTTTTTAAAGGAACAGCATGCATTTAGGTACGGAACAGTGACATTTGGTGCAGTGGAACTGCTGATGATGGCCAGAACGGAACTCTTCAAATCTGAACGGCACGCTTATAGTGACTTTGGTATTTTTATACGAACAGCATGCACTTTCGTCCAGAACAGTGACATTTGGTGCAGTGGAATTTCTGATGATGGTCAGAACCGAACTCCTCAAATCTGAACGGCACGCTTATAGTGACTTTGATATTTTTATAAGAACAGCATGCACTTTCGTCCAGAACAGTGACATTTGGTGCAGTGGAACTGCTGATGATGGCCAGAACCAAACTCCTCAAATCTGAACGGCACGCTTATAGTGACTTTGCCATTTTTATAAGAACAGCATGCACTTTCGTCCAGAACAGTGACATTTGGTGCAGTGGAATTTCTGATGATGGTCAGAACCGAACTCCTCAAATCTGAACGGCACGCTTATAGTGACTTTGGTATTTTTATAAGAACAGCATGCACTTTCGTCCAGAACAGTGACATTTGGTGCAGTGGAACTGCTGATGATGGCCAGAACCAAACTCCTCAAACCTGAATGGCACACTCATAGTGACTTTGGTATTTTTGTAAGAAAAGCATGCATTTAAGTTCAGAACAGTGACATTTATTTAGTTATGCTTGTTAAGCATAAGTTTTGAAGTCAAAGTTTGTCAAGCTTCGAAATTATTTTAGTTATACGTATAATCATTTATGTTGCCATCTAAAAATTAAAGCATTAAAAGCAGTTTTAAAAAATACTTACACATTTCTACATAATCCAACATTCGCAAGTAGCTTTCACCAGAACCCGAAAGGCGACGGTTTTTTTTTTCTTAAAAATTATTGCATTTGGATAGCGACGTAACTTTGCCGTTCCCCGCACTACAATGTGGTTCGTCAAGGGCTAGAATCCTCCTTTTACGGCGCCCTAGCAACAGCGCCCTTATGAATGGCAATGTGGTGCAACTTTCCACTTAATCTGAATTACAAATCTAGATTTTCAATAGGTGGATTCATTTTCGACTCCTCTAGCCATTTTGTGATATGTGCGCCCCCACGCAACGTATATTTTTTTGTATGAATTTTCTACATTCTCGATTTTGGCGCCCCTTTACCATGTGGCGCCTAGAGCGGCCGCTCCACTCGCTCTACCCTTAATCCGGCCCTGGTTGCAGACAGTAACGTTAAGTTACTGTTAAAGTGTTAATTAGGGATATACTACAGTCTAAAGTTACCTGATGTCTAGAACGTTTTGTAAGATTTCTTCTAATATTTTATTTATGTCACACTTCTCATTACCTTTCTTTCCTCAAGTTAGATCGTAATATACATTTTGTATTAGGTACCCTTTTATCTCTAATGGTAGGCGTCATATAAATTCAAAGATAAGCTGAAGCTAAATCGTTTTACTTTTTCTTCAAGATCACGTAAAGCAAAGTGCCCTTGTAATAATGTAATGTAAGGAATCATAATAATGTTTCAGATATTTTGATAAGGGTTCTTTTTGCTAAATCGAAACTGGGAAGATTCTGGGAACTGGAGCGTAATGGCGGGAAATGGCGAGAAACGAAGCGAGCCGCCCTTGAAGCGCTTCAAAAAAATGCCGGTTTATGTAGTGGAGGAACACAACGATGCATTAAAGTTTGTTTATTCTGCCATCGGAGGGAAAAAATTACCATTGGAAGGAACGACGCTACTTCACTTTGACGCTCATCCTGACATGCTTATAGATCGTAAATTGAAGGGTGCCGAGGCTCGCGCTGGCCGAGAACTTTTGCCTTTGTTACAAATAGAGAACTGGATAGTTCCTGCAGCAGCGGCCGGACATATAGACCGTGTATTGTGGCTGCGGCCGCCTTGGGCTAAACAATTCAAAGATGGCTCTCGCGTCATAGAAGTCGGCGACCACCCGGTTAACGGCTCCCTGCGCGTTAATAGCAAAGAACCATATTACATGTCTGATGCCCTCTACTCTAATAAACTCGACAACAAACGAACCTTCACCTTAACCGTAGCAGAAGTCCCCGACCCGAACAATACTGAAGATGACACCCATATGCAAAAACTGGCTAAAGAACTAGCAATATCGCACCCTTATGTTCTCGATATCGATTTAGACTTCTTTAGTACGGGAAATCCCTTTTTATCCCTTTATGAAAATATACAGCTGTACGATCGCTTGGAGCCAATCTTCGGATTTAAACTTCCCGATAGCGACGATAACGAAACTGTAGAGAAATTTGTGGGTTTACGTGAAAGGCAATTGAACGAACTCGAAAAGTTATTCCAGCACCTTGAAGATCATAATAATTTGGAAAATTACGAAGGTGAAAAGACGGAGACTTTTCAGAAAGTAAGTGAATTATATTTGTTTTTGGGACTTACGTATTTTACGATTTGCCAATAGATCATACCTTCGGAATTATGAGTTGAGTAACAGAGTAACATTGTCGCAGCTTGAAATAATTATTGAAGTTCGAAGTAACAAAATAACAGAATTAGATACCTATTTTAAAAATAGAAATACAACGAGATAGTTACCTGTCTACAAAGCTCTGATCTGAATCCCACAGGAAACATGAAAATCAGCGAAAAATCACAAATAAGTATGTTACGTAGGTAATTGACCTATAATTTCGATGTACCTATTTATAAACTTGCCTATTTATATTTTTTACTCGCAGTCATGTAGGACGAGAGTTTAGCCATATTTACTTTACATTAGAAATCACGTGTAACACCCACAGCCTTGTTCATATATCTGCGTAGGTTTCAGATATCGCCTCGGCAGTGTTATCGGAATCTGAGCGGTTGGGCGAGTCACCGAACTGGTGGGCGGTGTACGCGGGCGGATGCACGCGCGACCAGGGCGGGTTACCGCATCATATTAGCACGGAGGAGGAGGTGCGACACAAAATGGATAAGATTATCAAGCCGTTGCTGAAATCTTTGCCGCCGCCTGTGTTGGTGACTGTCGCACGGTCCACTGATGACGGCTATTGCCCTCCGGACCAGGTAATTTAATATGACGATTCTCTTTTGTTTTACGAACAGCAGATCTGAGGAGCTGTGTGTGCTATGAGACTGGTATCTAATGCCTTACATTGGCACTGGAGGTGCTATTTAAAATGTATTACAGTTATGTATATTTTTTCTTTGTTGCAGGTTGATTACATCCAATCACTGGTACTCCATATGCTTAAAGAAATTTATGATACTGATGAACCGGAATATTATTATTTAAAAGTGAACACCGAAGATTAATAACCTGTTTACATGATATATGTACAATAAGTACTATTAATTATTCGTTAGTTTTGCTATCTAAATATTTATTTTTATGGTTACCAAATACAGCATAAACATTATCTACCCTTTGTATTATTTGACCTGATTTTGAATAGGCCCTTATTAGGAAAGGAACCTGTAAATTATTTTATGTCTTTTTGTACAGTACAGCGACCTAATCGCTACTACTGCTATATATTATGTTACATTTAGAATTTCATTAATATAAAATCTCATATTCACTAAAAGTAACTTAAGGGCCTATTTACTATCTTAATTCCTTATTCATAAACGTTCTCTAAAGTTATCGAGCCGATAAAGTTCGTTTGGCCCTTTCCGACGTATTGGTGTGATCGAAATACTGGGGACGCTATTGCTATGTCTTGTATGGGAACCCTGCATTTTATGATTAAGCACTGAGACTTTGCACAGTTGTTCATTGGGTGGCCCTGAGTAGATAAAGATCGGGAGGCATCGAGAGCCCCCCTTAATTTAGGAGGGAGGAGGGGGGGAAGGCTGGCGCCTCCGCGCTTCCTTTGAAACCATATTTCTCTAAAACTATACAAAATAGGGCATGCGATATATCATTTTCGGATAAATGAAGGACGAGGAATTCATTTTTGGAACAAAAAAATGTATTTTAGAACAAAAATACAAAATAAAATGGGAAAATCTGAAAACGAGAATTTTTTTTACACATATTATTGCACATTTTATGAAAACTGTAATGGTTTTTTTCTAAATAAAAAATATTATTTAATAGCTACATTTATCTAGTTTTAGAAAATGTATAATTTGTTATAGAAATATATTATAGGACGAGTGATAAAAAATAATTTACATCGCTCGATAGGGTGATTTGAATGCTCATTTCAATAAGTTTTGTCAACGATTTCATGTATAATCACTATTTTTAACACACGAAAGCCGTAATCATTGTAGTTTATGGCTATTTTAGTGATTAATAAAAAAAAATACAAAATTTTAAAAAAATATTAAAAATGTGATAATTTTTTTTAACATTATCAAATTTTGTTCTTTCTACACAATATATATCTAAAAGCAATAAATATGATTTTTCATTTCGAAGCACCTACTCTTTCTGATTATGTTTTTTATTTCCGCTACCCAAAGGTTGTCTGGTAGAGATCGCTCTTTAGCGATAAGACCGCCTGTTGTCTGCCTCTATTTATAATCATTTGTTTTGTCTCCGCTGTATCTTTTTTCTGTATCTCTTGCTGAGGTGTGCCAATAAAGAGTATTCTATCTATCTATCTATCTATGAATAAAAAGCCACATTTATGTAGTTTATAAGAATATATAGTTTGTTATATAAATATATTACGAAACGCGAGATAAAAAATAATGAAAGTGACGTGGCAGGACTGGCAGGGCGATCTTGATGTACGCTACGGGTCAGCTTGTATGATTCGATGAGGTGAGGTAAAGGTACTCAAAGCTCTCAAAAAGTGTAGTTATTTAGAGTAATTCAAATTAAACAACATAAGTACTCCTATATAGTCTGAATTTAACTATTTATATTACATGAAATGATCGATTGATATGATAGGTCAGATATATACATCTGATCCTAATACATCTTGTGAAATAGTAGTTATGTATATGATTTGCATAATTTATGGATAATTCTTACTTGACATATTTATTATTCCAGATCTGCGTCCTGTTCTTTGGTTAAAGAGTGCCGAAAATACCAAAAAAGACCGCCAAATTAACAGCATTTCACCAACAAAAGCTGCCTTGCACCATTTTTGTAAGGGTTATAGGCTTATAGGTATATCAAGGTGTCCATTTATGGGGTCAACTAAACCCAATTCAAAATTTGCCATTATATGCTACTTGTGGCTGGACGAAAGTCTGTAACAATTGGGATTTGGGAGCATACTTGCCCGCAACGTTGCCTGTTGCTGCAGAAACATGCCTCGAAATTGTCGGATGCAGGTGTAATAAAAAACAGTGCCGCGTAAGGTGCAACCGTAAAAAAAGACATTTTAAATTAAATGTTCGGAGCTGATGTGATTATGCAGTGGATGTTGTGATATATACATAATTAAATTCAGACTATTCATGTTGTTTTATTTGAATAACTCAAAATAGCTACACTTTTTGAGAGCCTTGAGTACTAGCCCCGATACATATGTTTTCGTCTAGTCAGACCATTTTTTGAGGTTCTCCTTTGTACAAAAGCAATGTCTTAGTTCAAAAATCATTAATTTTTAATGCTAATACGAATCTAGTTTATTTTTTATGGCACTATTTAAGGGTGCCCAAAGGAAGTAACTAAATTCTGCTAGTAAACTAAAAAATCTTCAAGCCTATGCATGCAGAACTGCTTTAGGAGAGGAGAACGTGATTAAGACATTTTTTTGCAATATAAGTCACATGCAATTTTATTTTACAATCAAAATAAACTATATTATATGACTTTTACAATTTTCTGTACTGGGTCGTGATATACCTACATGTGTAAACGTTATTAGAATAAGTATATTTCTGTATTACTAGACGAACTCCACTGCATAGCGGGTAGTACCTTTACCTCACCTCATCGAATAATGCAAGCTGACCCGTACATTAAAATTTTCATTTTCATTATTTTTTATCTCGCGTTTCGTAATATATTTATATAACAAACTATATATTTTTATAAACTGTATAAATGTGGCTTTTTATTCATTTTTATTGCTTTTAGATATATATTGTGTAGAAAGAACAAAATTTGATAATGTTAAAAAAAATTATCACATTTTTAATATTTTTTTAAAAATTTGTATTTTTTTTTTATTAATCACTAAAATAGCCATAAACTACAATGATTACGGCTTTCGTGTGTTAAAAATAGTGATTATACCTGAAATCGTTGACAAAACTTATTGAAATGAGCATTCAAATCACCCTATCGGGCGATGTAAATTATTTTTTATCACTCGTCCTATAATATATTTCTATAACAAATTATACATTTTCTAAAACTAGATAAATGTAGCTATTAAATAATATTTTTTATTTAGAAAAAACCATTACAGTTTTCATAAAATGTGCAATAATATGTGTAAAAAAAATTCTCGTTTTCAGATTTTCCCATTTAATTTGTATTTTTGTTCTAAAATACATTTTTTTTGTTCCAAAAATGAATTCTTCGTCCTTCATTTATCCGAAAATGATATATCGCATGCCCTATTTTGTATAGTTTTAGAGAAATATGGTTTCAAAGGAAGCGCGGAGGCGCCAGCCTTCCCCCCCTCCTCCCTCCTAAATTAAGGGGGGCTCTCGATGCCTCCCGATCTTTATCTACTCAGGGCCACCCAAGGAACAACCTGTGCCAAGTCTCAGTGCTTAATCATAAAATGCAGGGTGTTGTGCAATAGCGTCCCCAGTAAAAGGGGCAAATGAACTTTATCGGCTTGATAACTTTAGTGAATTATCTACGTTAGGTTATATTATGTGTATACAATACCATCTACCCTAAATACGAGAAGTGGTAAGGGGCCGTCCATAAATTACGTCATTCTAAATTAGGGGGGGGGGGGTTTGGTCTGCGGATGACGGTAAATGATAGATGGGGGGGGGGGGTTTCGAAATTGACGTCATTCTTATTTATTTATTTATAGTTTATTTTTCACGTACAAAAAGATTATTTCTAAAAAGAAATTTCTTCCAGCACACCTAGTAAGTGAGACTGCAAATGTGAGAGGCGGCTAAGGCGCATACAATACTAAAATAACTCATAATAAACATACATAAGTAATGCAACATAGATGTACACAAATACAGTAATAACTACAGATAAAATACTCTAACAATAATATTACATATAATACTAGCTGCCCGCCCCGGCTTCGCCCGTGGTACTTAAATGTATTATACATATAAACCTTCTTTAGGAATCAGTCTATCTATTTAAAAAAACCGCATCAAAATCCGTTGCGTAGTTTTAAAGATCTAAGCATACATAGGGACAGACAGCGAAAGCGACTTTGTTTTATACTATGTATTTATATTATATTATAAGTAGTTATATTATATCAATGATTATTGCCAAAGTAAAAATAATAAAAGATGATTCTATAACCAAGTGTTTTAATCATATAATACCCTATTTTTGTCAAATCTGCAATGTTTTATTTTGTCAAACTGGTAATGACGTCAATTTTGGGAGAAGGGGGGGGTCATTAAGATATGACGATAGGATGATTATAGGGGGGGGGGTCTAAAATCTGAAAAAATCGATGACGTAATTTATGGACAGCCCCTAAGTGGTAACGCCCTTACCCAATCCCGTCTGGCCCAACACTGAACAGTGAACACATATAGTAGAAGTTGACCCCTTATTTTAGAGTTAACAAGTATTTATTTCGGAGTTGGTGAACGCATTCGTCTGCTAGCTGGGCGGGCGCCGAGACAATCAGTTACCGCCCGCCCTCGGCCGGCGCCAAAAGTAACTCGATATATTGCAATGTAAAGCATATTCATAACGACTTTATACCCTCATTTACATGGCAAAAATGCTATAAAGCTGAGATTTCGGCACGATAAATGGGCCTTTGCAATAATGGGTGTAAAATATTTGGTTGGACATATTTTCGTTATTTGAGTCGTCAACTCATTTTAAAAGCTTGTTAGTTTTGTTACATAATTTAGTAATATGAAGAAAGTAAGGTACCTTCTTATAGAAAACTTATTAGGCTAGGATCTGTATTTTTATTGTTAGTAAAAATTACTTACACTGGTTTAAAAAGCTGCTATTGACGATATTATACATCTGTTGTACCAATAAGTAGGTACAGAACAGAACCCTACTTAACCTTACCTACTTCTGTTTTGTTTGAAAGATTTTCATTACCAATTAAGTAGGTACCATAAATTACGTCACTCCAGGGGTAAATTTTATTGTAATTAAAGTCTGTTGAAATAAGTAGGTATGTTCAAATTATATGTGTATTTACAAATTATAGAATCGTGCCTCATTTATCAATTATTACAATGTAAGTATGTGAAATTGCAACATAAAACTCGTTTGTAAAATCGCGCTAAGGCTGAGCCTGTACCTACCAAGGGTTTTTTTACGTTACTCGATCGAGTAATATTTGGTCCTAGCAAAAAAACATTTGGGCGCTTTGTTATCTTTCTCCATACAATGAATCTCATTTTTCGTGACGTTTACAATATTGATGAACGTATTATAAATCGTTAGAAACCCGTGCTACTGGCTCTCTTAATAACCACCGGACTGCTAAACGCGAGCAGTTAGTGGCGCGACACTTTCGACAGGTCACGTCAATTAGCGGGGCCACGGCTCACTGTCCGGGCCAAAAATATCTAAGCATGTTGCAATGAAGTCGGGTTAAGACGGTTGACGGTGATTTGTATTCTGTTTTAGGAAAGATACCAACATACTCGTACAACGTGCGTGACAGAGTGGCGCCGCGCTGTTTGTCACAAAACACGTCAACGTCATCTTATGGCCATGTCCATGTCCAACATTAATATAATACTAGCGGCGGCCGTTAGAACTAACATGACACCATAAAATTTATAATGGAAACGCTTGCAAATTGAGGGTAGCACACTAGTCATGCACGTGCCAATACCCATAATAGTCTTTCACGTAGAATGATCAAACAATTTAATAAAGCCTGTTCGGAAAGAGAAGAGTCACGGAAATCGTGGAATGTATAAGACCCCATACGTTTCACCACCTATCTTTCCAAACAGACTCTATAAGCGTGAAAGTTCGTCTATTTATTCGTACGTGTACCAAGTTTTGACTGTAAGTATGTAGGTATTATATAACCTGGCCCCGTAGCCGAATGGCATTTCTACAACGCGAAACGAAAACGAAACTCTGTCGCGCCAATACGCAAGATTTCGTTTCGTTTCGTGAGCGTTTGTGCCATTCGGCTACGTACCCTGGTAAGAAAGAAATAGAAACTAAGAGATTGTAATGCCCTTTCAAATAATTTGATCTAAGAGAACAGGACAACACTACAATTTGCCAGGCTGTATAATACTTGTAAATAGAGGTGGACAAACTCATAAACAAACATTGTAATAGGCGAATGACACTAATAACATGGTAATACGCTATAATAGGCTATCATATCACCATACAAGAGTGGAAAAACAGTATGATTAACAGTACAGCATTGGTGTGACCGGGCAAATAATTTAGCCCTTCGATTGGGGTCAATGAGGGTCAACTGTGTCCCGATCTGGGGACATTACATCATGCAAGGCCGGCTCGGCGTAGGTATCAATTAAATGCAATAACATTTTATTAACATTAGCCGCTTAAATATCAGTAGTTGGCAATCTCATGATATGCAAAATAGGCAGCCGACGAGGGTTAGATTTCAGACTATTACCACTTTGTTTTGCTCACGAAAATATACCATAGAGTCCATACATATATCCCACTCTCAATTGTAAAAGCTGCTATAGCCTCCTCAGTTCTCGTGTACAATTTTTGTGCATATTCCAAAATTTATTTTGAACGTATTTGAGTCACAAGTCACAAAAGGTTCCAAATTCAAAAACAAGATAAATGTGGTCCAGCCCCGCCAGGACTCAGGTCTGGGAATAGATATATGGCTTTATAAGGTACTATCATAGACCGAGAAAAACTTAGTAGGTACTTAATCCTGTACTACCTATTAGCTATTAGCTACCTATGGTACCTACCCATTTTTATAAAAAATCGTTTTGCCACCATATGTATTTCTTTTTCTAGTATACCGGGTGGCTATGTGCCTACCGGATGATGTGCCGACAACCTAAGTCTTGTGGTTTACTTTAATTGTAGTTTGTACGCAACTGACATAGGAACCAACCTTCCGGGGCAGTCCCATCTTGGTAATAATAATAACCAACAAAAATGTTACCTTATACCAAAAACACATTTTTATCACTGTTTCCTGGCCCGCGTTTACGGCGCTTCATGATTTATGTATTTGCCAAAATTGTAATTCAAAACATAGAGCACCAAGATTATAAAGCGTTTTATGAGCCCATTATAGACCTATTTATATTTAGGTACCTATATACATTTTATAAGTTTCACCACTTAGCAGTAAATTAAATGGTAATGAGAATAGTGAGTGATGCTACCGGTTGCTTAAAATATTACGTTCCTGGGTAATTAAATCTATTTTTATATAATCATAATCGCAACAATTTTCGTTTTCTGACTGGTGTGACCTCACTTCCGGTGTCCCACAGGGCGGCATACTGTCTCCGCTTCTATTTTCCGCTTTTATTAATATGATTGCGCCGCATATTGCATGCTCTCACCATCTTTACGCTGATGATTTGCAATTGTACACTCACAGTAGCATTGACGATTTGGATTGTGCCATAACGAAAATTAACGAGGACTTGCATCGCATCTGTGTTTGGTCTCGGAGTTTTGGTATTTCGATTAATCCGTCCAAATGCCAGGCCATTATATTAGGAAGCCCCCGTTTACTCTCTACGGCTGACCTTATTCACTTGTCTCCTATTGTGTATGAAAACATACCTGTACCACTGGCATCGCAAGTGAGGAACCTTGGGTTGATTTTTGACAGCGGCCTGACGTGGGAGCCGCAGGTTTCTGACATATGTCATCGGGTCACCAATACACTTAGAGCTTTATACTGGTTTAAAAATTTCCTTCCTATCTGCACTAAGGTTTTACTTGTTCAAGCTCTCGTATTACCTATTGTAGATTATGCTGATGTGTGTTACACGAATATCACAGAAGTGTCTCTAAACAGACTAGATCGGCTTCTTAATAACGGGATACGTTTTATTTTCGGACTTCGTAAATATGACCACATATCTGCATATCGCCGTCGACTGAACTGGCTTCCTGTCCGGGAACGGAGGTCCTTGCGAATTCTCTCCACATTATACTCTGTGTTATTTGACCCGTGTGCGCCAGACTATCTCAGATCTAGATTTAATTTCATAACCGCCCGAACAGGTTGCACTCTTCGCGAATCCCGTAGTCTCAAGCTTGCAGTTCCTTCTCACCGTACTGGATTTGTCTCTAACTCCTTTACCGTTCAGGCGATCCGGCTTTGGAATGATCTTCCGCTTGAGATCAGAAAGGCGCAAACTAAGCTCTCATTTAAGCGCATGTTGCGCAAGCATTTTTTTGACAAGCTCACTGGTTAATTTGTTTATCGTAGGCATAGTATTCTTTGCACTGGGTACATAAAATATGTAGTATATATATGTATATATATATATATATATATATATATATATATATATATATATATATATATATATATATATATATATGTAAGTTTATGTAATTTTATAGATATATATGTGTGTATAGTTTATTATTGACAATATGTATTATTTGCTACATTTATGTTTCATTTTCAGTTACCTTTTTTTTAAAGCCTGCACCCACTACTCTTTCTGTTTAGCCTGTTGGTTGACTGGTAGAGAATGTCATTAGGCATTAAGTCCGCCATTTGTACTTATTGTGCAATAAAGTTTAAATAAATAAAATAAATAAAACAATCGAACAAAGGGGTACTGCGGGTATTTATTAAATTACATCTTAGAGCGGTTTCGTACCTACTGCGTAAAGTCCGTCCGATCCGAATCCGATCCGAGACTTAAAGAATGACGGAAAGAAATCGGATTCGGATCGGCCGTAGTGCGCTCTTTGTGTAAAAATATGGTATTTCTAAGTACTGTAATTTATCTGAAGCTTTCATTTACTTTAAAAATTTGACATATTTTCTATAGATTTCCTATTTATACAGAGTGGGGCCTGTAACAAAGGCGAAGAATTGAACTCTAGGCTATTCTCCTTATACTGATCAACATTTGTTCGGCGACTTTTAAAAATAACTTGTATTTTGATTTTTATCACACTCGAAAGTTTTTTCTAAGAGGTAATGTATTGCGAATTCTGTTAAGTCTAAAGTGTGACAGACAACGTCAATGACAACAATAATGGCGTACATTGAAGCTAATATTTATTTTGTATGAAAAATTAAAAATTTAAAGACTTCATAATTTTTAAAAGTCACTGAACAAATGTTGATCAGTATAAGGAGAATAGTCTACAGTTCAATTCTTCGCCTTTGTTACAGGCCCCACTCTGTATAGGTACGTGTGCCTTAACACTTCATGCATTTTCACTCCCGCGCATTGAAAATAATAACTAACTAAACAACGTCGGTTTCTTGTTTATAATTTGTTATTGTTTATAGAACACGGACACGATTAATTACAATTTACAATCAACATGTCAAATTAAGTTAAGATTGGACGTGATTTGACTAACAGCAAATTATGCTTGGGTATCATGATTATATTCTAATCTAAAGAATATGTAACCTGGTCTGTCAATTCTGTGTCTAAAGGAATAGCAATAGGAGTAAGCACTGGACTTTAGCTCAATACAAAAAAAATTTTAAATAATTACCAAATCAAACTGGCATTCTATTTCACGAACCTGTCTTGTCTCTCTTGATTTTTTTGGACAGTAGATGATGGATAACTCGGGATCATAATATCTTCCGGCCTAGCGCCAGGGTCAGCTTTCCTGCTGTCTTCTACACTTTGCCCGGTCTTCGACATCCTTAGGCGTGAGAATGTTCTCTTGCATGTCCGCTCCCACGACGGCCAGCCAGCGCCTACCGGGGCCGCGTGACTTAGGGCCTTGGACAGTGAGATTAAGGCATCTGTTTCCGATGTAGTCCACAGGTCTGCGGCGTACAGGCTTGCAGCTTATCCGCTACGGAACTGGGGATCATAATATATTGAACTAAGTATAATTTATACTTGTACATGACGAGTTTCAAAGGTTTCAAGAAACTCATTGCTTTGAGCCTATGCCAACAAGACCAAGTTCAAAGTTAATTTGAATACTCACAAGTCTTGGAACCAACGAACGATATAGTAAAGGGAAATCAAGAATTAGTAGAAAATAAAAGAAGGCGCCACGTTAGTACATATATCACGTGCGTAACTATCACATTTCTGACTTAAAATGTTTAATCATGGCAATTTCATTTCTACTTTTTCATTGCACATTGTAGAAAGCCGCACGCTTTACCGCTCAGCTACCGGCGCTTATGTAATTATTCGGTATAATTATTATAAATAAAGTACAATAGTTATTTGTTATACAAGGGGGCGAAGTTGTATTTTAACGCCGAGTGTGGAATTGAAAAACGAGCAAGTGAAAGGACTTGCGAGTTTTTTAACACACGAGAAGTAAAATACATTTGCACCCGAGTGTAACACAAAACTTTTGACAAAACGTCCTACAGAAAGGACACTTCATACAAAACCGAAGTTGACTGTTTTTATTTTATAATGCATTATCCCTTGCTACTCATGGCAAGCAAGGGGTTGGAAAAAAAACCGGCCAAGTGCGAGTCGGGCTCGCGCACAAAGGGTTCCGTAGCAGCAAATATAATAAACCAATAACTTAACCAAAATTACAGTTAAATCAACCTATCTCAAAAACTATAAGAGATACTTTGATCAAACCAAAAATCGTTGAAAGAGTTAATTAGCATGCATCACCTCTATTTTTTTTAGAATTTTATACCCCGTAGTTATAAAAATAGAGGGGGGGGGGGGACATACTTTTTACGACTTTGAGAGCTGATATCTCAAAAACCGTTCACTTTAAGAAAAATGTTTTTTAGAAAACTTTATATCATTTTAAAAGACCTTTCCATTGATACCCCACACGGGTATGTACATCGAAAAAAAATTTTCATCCCTCAGTTACATGTATGGGGGGCCCCACCCCCAATTCTTTTTTTTTACTATTTAGTGTCATAATTTTGTAGCGGTTCATACAACACATATTCCCATCAAATTTCATCACTGTAGTACTTATAGTTTCCGAGTAAATCGGCTGTGACAGACGGACAGACGGACAGACGGACAGACGGACAGACGGACATGACGAAACTATAAGGGTTCCGTTTTTGCCATTTTGGCTACGGAACCCTAAAAAGTGAAATAGTTGTTAAAAACGGCAGTGACAGGTTGCCAGCCTCTCGCCTACGTCACAATTTAACGCATACTTAATCCCACAGTTGACTTCTACTCTACGACACCCACGGGAAGAAAAAGGGGTGGTGAAATTTTTAACCCGTTACGTGTGAAGGCACAAGCATTTGATGCCATGGGAAATAGTAATAGTGAATTCAGTATCATCACGTATATTCAAATAAAAACTATAAATAAATAGAAATACCATAATGTTCTCTGCTTGCCGTTGACGTCTGTCTTTCTACTATTTTCTCAACATTACTAGAGTTCGGGGAATATAGGTTGTACCTACTTAACTACTTACATACATGTTTAAAATCGATACTGAATGGGAAAACAATAAGTAATTATCAGTACTTAGAAAAAAAATGTATTAATAAATATAAACATCTAAAAAATATAGTTATGAGGACCGTAGTAGGTTAAATAAAAACACCCTAACACATCGCAGAACGTTTTATGTGCCACTTTATCTTAATGCTTGCTCTTTTATTATTATTTTTTAATAACTTGAGAAATAATGACCTCATTATTGTAGGTAATATTGCAAATATGTTGTGGAACGTCCAGGGAGGTTCCACCCACGGCTCGCCCACACTAGGCCACGGGGGGCAAGACAACGCCTTTGCAGTTCTTGATAACACTCATCCAAAAATATTAAACTTTGTAAATAACCGAGCTAATGCCAGATGGGCTTTCCTTTGAGAGTAAATGTTAAAGTCAAGCTTATAATAAAAGTATCGCCAACACCCATGGTATTTCAAGACTTTAAAGCTAGGATGCCGTTAAGATTATTAAAACGTCAAAAGGTACAAAGCATAAGACTTTTCCGACGTCTAAAGTCTAAAGTAAGTATAGTATCTAAAACGTAAAAGAATCGTGGTAGGGGATGTGGTTTAAGACTGTACAGTCTGGCAAAAAAATCGTTTCGTCTCGTTTTCTCACACAAGAAAGGGGTGACAAGACGATATTGCCACTGTTAATTCTTTTTTTCTAAGCTGACTAAAGTCTAAAGCTAATATTTTGACAAAAAAAAATCATTATCCTCCTTGCGTTATCCCGGCATTGGGCTCATGGGAGCCTGGCTTTCGTTTTGACAACTAAGTAATCACATAATTTGGCGTAGACACTAAGCAGTTTTTACGGAAGCGACTGCCGTCTGACCTTCCAACCCGAAGGGTAACTAGGCCTCCTGGAATTAGTCCGGTTTCCACACGATGTTTTCCTTCACCGAAAAGCGAAATACTTATATACTTTTGTTTATCGTAACTTGCATTCCTAAGTTAAGTCCCACCTCATAAAATTCTAATAAAAACTTGCTTTCATTGATAAAATATGCTTGCGTAAATGTTGTTTTTGAATGGCGCAGTTGATAAGGCGCTGTGGCGCGCATTTGGTGATATAAGTAGTAATAAGTACTCATGTTAGTTGTTACACAATGCACAACCGTAACTAATGTTAAATAGGTAGATTAGCGTTTACCTTATGTCACATTCAACAGTCATATCAAAACACCCTTGTAAAGAAAAAAAAAACAGTTAGGTACCTATTTATTGAAAAACACAAAAACAATGACTGTAGCGTTACACACGTTTGTGTAGTAAAATTAGTGTAGACTGTGACCATGACCAGATATTATTGAAACTAAGAGTTGTCAGTCGATCCTAATAATGCTGACACTTTCTAAGGCCAAAAAGAGGTGTATTTTTACTATTTTTAGAGTCCCGTACCTCAAAAAGGAAAAACGGAACCTTTATAGAATCACTCGTGCGACTGCCTGTCCGTCTGCCACAGTCAATTTTCTCCTAAACTACTGAACCGAATAACTTGAAATTTGGCACACATATAACCTGAGACCCAAAGACGGACATGTAATTTAAATATAAGAAAATAGGCAAAACGACCATCCCCCCTCCCTTATCTCCGAAACTACTAAGTGTAAAATTAAAAAAAAAATACACGAGGTGGTAGCCTTCAATCTATAGATTCGATTACAGGAAAACCTATTAGAAATCTACAGTCTAACTTTAGTCGGAATTAAAAGAAAAAAACTCAAATTACGAATTTCACTCACTGCCGCTGCAAGGAGTTACCAAACCTGTGTGAGCGCGTTTGAATATTAGTATTAAATTACATATAAAAATTCATTTTTGATCATTGAGGTATAATGTACTAGAGAGGACACGGCGAACAAAAAGTTTGCGCCACGAACATAAGTCCAGTGGACTTATGTTGCCTCAGTCAGTCTCTGCGCGTGGTGGGAGGAGGTTGTCTCTGACTGCACACAAATAAAATGAAAAAATGCCTTCCTGTGCTATAAGATACTGTTGAAGCCATACGAGAAAATCTAATAAAAGTGACGGTGTCACATTTCATCGGTTAGTAGACAAGCTATTTTGATCTAACTTAATTTAAGTAATTATTATAATGAAGGGACGGGCTCCTTAAACGCGATGCTATGGCCGCCATTTTGACAACTGGAATCATAGATGAATCGCGCAGACATGACATGTAGGTAATAAGGTATAATAATTGTGATCATATTCTGTTTTCAATATATAATATAAAAATATTTATTTCAATTTATAGTTTTGAATATTACACGGTTCTAATACGAATTTTAGTCGATAATATTATACAATAAGCATGATTTTGAATTATTTCTGAATTATAATTCTCATTATTGACGAAAAATAGTGACACCAAAACTGAAATAGTATTTAATGCAACCGGTGTTTAAGGGAGGTAAAACAAGGTGAATAGCGCGATTATTATTCTGAGTGACAGAAACTTACAAAACTAATTTTATTCAAAGGAAATTAAAATTTATGAAAAAAAAACAATTACTTATTTTTATTTCACTGAGTAGAAATTAAATATAACACTATGTATAATAGTGCTAAAAGTAAACTACTTAGTATTTCACACACAAAGTATAAAACAAAGGTCTACACTAAAAGTGTCGCGTCTAGGTGGTCAAGTCTTACTCTATGACACGGTTCGCTTCACGCGCATGCGCCTCGCGCTGCCGCCGCTGCCGGTTGGCGCACAGAATATGTTCGAGTTGTCATTTCTAGTACGTAGTACATAGTAGTTCAATGTTTTTGATGCATTATTTTTAGAAATTATTCAAAATATCGATTATTCGCAAAAATTACTTACGTGCCTTCAAAAAAGGAGGCGCTTAAGCCCTTCTTGTGGTGTATGGAACCCTTGCAACAGTTGCAACGCGAGTACAACTCGCACTTCGCCGGTTTTTTAATACATAGTATGTAAAGTATAATTTAGAGATTTTTTCACGACTTACTTTTTTGATAATATTAATATTTTCGGAAATAATCGCTCCTAAAGGAAAAAAAAGTGCGTCCCCCCCTCTAACTTTTGAACCATATGTTTAAAAATTATGAAAAAAATCACAAAAGTAGAACTTTATAAAGACTTTCCAGGAAAATTATTTTGAACTTGATAGGTTCAGTAGTTTTTGAGAAAAATACGCAAATCTACGGAACCCTACACTGAGCGTGGCCCGACACGCTCTTGGCCGGTTTTTATTTCCTCTGCATTTTTCTCTCAAATGTGATGAAAAAATTTGTGTGTAACTCAGGAGGTAAGGATATTAAATACTCGACACTCGTATTTAAAAACCCCCTTTTTTTAATACTACGTCAGTGGCAAACAAGCATACGGTCCGCCTGATGGAAAGCGGTCACCGTAACCTATGGACGCCCGAAACTCAAGGAGTGTCACATGCGCATTGCCAACCCATTAGAAACTTGTACACCCAAACACTACCTAGACAAAATTTAGATGCCTCATTTATAACTTTGCCAATATACTTATGTAGATCTGATGTATTCATTAAGATGACAATTAATTATATGTAGGTACTTTTAGACTCACCCAGATCCCACAGTCAAACTGTGTACCTAAACAGTTTTGGGGGACATATAGTATTTACATTTAAGTTTTTATGTAAGATGTTTTATTAAATAAAAAAATAAAAAAATTGCTGTGTTAAGGACCCAGCCCTTACCTCCCTTTGCACAATGTACCTACGTACTATTCTTTCAAGGTATATCTTTAAAAAAAAACGGCCATGTGCGTGTCGCATTCGTTCATCGCGTAGTACATAATAGGCTAGTTTTCTACTAGTCAAATCAGCTTCTTTTTAAGAACTGTCAAAACGATTTGCTAATATGGAATTATTATGAAATACTGAGGAGTGACGACACGGTCAATTCATTTACTTTATATCTTTCTCTTTGACTTATTAAATAGAAATTACGTTTAAACATAACTACTGTCCATATTTTTCTTCTAATTATGTGGTGCTTTATTTCGTGCATTACATAATATGTAGTACATTATGATACAAGTGCGTAAAAAAGGAAGCCCGAAACGGGTGGCGATAAATTAAAACACGACCGAAGGGAGTGTTTTAAATCGACACGAGTTACGAATTTCCTTTTCGCGTGTCTCGTTAGTCTCGTACGACGTTTTTCGGTAGGTACAGATGGCCATCTGAAGTTTCGACCTGACATATAATGAACCACTTCTCGCACTAGTGCGTAAAAAAACACCATCTGTACTGAAAAATATTTCGACCCTTCGGTCGTGTTTTAATTTATCGCCACTCGTTTCGAACTTCCTTTTTACGCACTTGTATTGTAACGTACTATTATTTTAAGTATCAGGAAACTAGCCTATTATGGTGCTACTGCTACTTATTTGTATCAGTACCAGAAGTGGTACTTCATGTTTATATGCCTACTTATGTCGAAACTTCAGAGGGCCATATGTACTGAAAAACGTTGAACAATACATGTGCGAATGCGAAGAGAAAGTTGGTATCTCGTTGTGTCGATTTAAAATACCCTTCTGTCGTGTTTTCATTTATCGTCACTCGTCGTTCCTAACTTCCTCTTTCTGGAGCTTAATGTACTTACTATGTATCTTACTTCGTTGACTCAGTGCCCCAAAATGAGACTTGGCCTCCGATACAAGACAGCGCCACTTTTCTCGGTCCTGCGCCACCTCTCGCGAATTCTTGACTTGGAGTTCGCACAGATCCGCCTCCACCATATCGCTCCAGCGATACCTAGGGCGTCCAGCAGGTCGCGTCCTCCTGCTTGGCGACCCAGGTATGCTCTTTTCACATTTCGATCCTCATCCATCCTATCGAGATTGAAATTACTATTAATTAATTTATTATTACATACATACATACATACAATCACGCCTGTATCCCATAAAGGGGTAGGCAGAGCACATGAAACTACTAAAGCTTCAGGGCCACTCTTGGCAAATAAGGGGTTAAAAGAAAACGAAACTGTGGCATTGCAGTGACAGGTTGCCAGCCTCTCGCCTACACCACAATTTAACCCATATCCCATAGTCGCCTTCTACGACACCCACGGGAAGAAAGGGGATGGTGAAATTCTTAACCCGTCACCACACAGGCAATTATTAATTTATTATTATTTAGAATGTATTATTTTATCATTTTGATTTTAAAAAGATTTTAGAATGTACTAGTACGCTACGTATAAGAAAGAACATGAACAAGTTATTCGTATAAAATTACGAAGCAAATTTCGTCCATGTAGTAAGCGACAATGTGGCACCATTTTAAAGAACTTCACCTTTAAGAAACTCAGCAGTTGGTTGTATGTTAATTTATAAAAATAACGGTTTTGTGTGCGTACGTGCGTTAGCGCACGTGGCTAGACAGGAACATTTCGGCCCTTCGATTTGCAGTACCCCGATCAAGAGTTTTTAACATTATAATATTTATAACCAACTAGCTTTTGCCCGCGGCTTCGCTCGCGTTAGAAAGAGACAAAAAGTAGCCTATCACTCGGCTACTTTTTGTCTCTTTCTAACCCATCTCTTTCTCTTTCCATCCCTTCAACTATCTCCACCTAAAAAATCACGCCAATTCGTCGCTCCGTTTTGCCATGAAAGACGGACAAACAAACAAACACACACACTTTCCCATTTATAATATTAAGTATGGATGTACAATTTAAATGGATCTAATGAGTAATGACAGTAAGTATTTTTCCTATTAGTTCTAATAGGTATCTAACAGTTAACATATAAAATACGAACATACGAACCTACGAAGAAAAATATGTCGCATTAGATCCATTTTGGATTTATAGCTTTTGCCCGCGGCTTCGTTCGCGTTAGAAAGAGACAAAAAGTAGCCTATGCCACTCGCCATCCCTTCAACTATCTCCACTTAAAAAATCACGTCAATTCGTCGCTCCGTTCAGCCGTGAAAGACGGACAAAGAAACAGACACACACACTTTCCCATTTATAATAGGATGGATCTATCGATTTATTGATATTACTAGTTATATGTAGCCCAAGCTTTCGTTCGCGTGGATACAGAATAGCCTAATTTGAAACCTCGAAGAAATGTTCCTCGTTCAATCTTTCATCCTTTTTAGGGTTCCGTATCAAAAAGGTACAACAGGAACCCTTATGGTGCGACTCTGTCCGTCTGTCTGTCCGTCTGTCACATTGTTAAATATCTCGAGAATTACTTATGCTATCGATATGAAATTTAGAATAATTATAAACATTGTGAACCTCTACAAGTTGAAAGATTTTTTTTTAATTAATTAATATAAATGATAGAAAATGGCCAAAATGAAAGGGAGGCAAACTGAAAATTTCAAGTAACTAGGTCAAGTGGGGTATCGTTAGAAAGAGCTCAAACTGTACATATCAAAACTATTTTTTATAATTTTTTGGTTTTGGAAAAAAAATGTTTTTTGAAGGAAAATGTAAGAAAAAATACCGTTCCCCCCCCCCCCTTATCTCCGAAGTTTACTAACATAAATTTATGAAATTTTCACCAAATATGGCTATTATAATGAACATTACAGGAAAAATAAAATCGTACACGTATCTTGAAAACTTTTTTTTTAATTTATAAAAAACCTTTCAGATTTACATTTTCAATTTCAACACCCTTGCGGGTGTTTATTGTACCTGTATTTTTTAACAAAATAACAATGAAATTATCTGCTTTCAAATAGAGGAAAAATGGTTAAAATCGATTCACGCAATAAACAATTATTCCATAAAAATCATCCTCCATACTAGCTCGCGCGCATTAGTTTACTCAATTTGCCGATAGATGTCGCTGTACGTTGAACGCTCATTTCCTACATCGCGTTCAGGAGCGTCCTTGCGACATGTCGTAAGTCGTAAACTATTGAAGTCGAATAGTCTTGATTTTATTTGGACGTTGTCTAACAATAAAATTGTATATTAAAATATTACTTGTTATGTGGGAAATTGAGTCTTGAGGGATTTAGTCAAATCTGTAGAGTTCTATGAATAACATTTTGATGATTCAACTATTGAAAGTTTGTACGGAACCCTCGGTGAGCGAGTCCGACTCGCACTTGACCGGTTTTTTTTCCTTAGAACTAAGCAATTGCAACTTTGTGTTTATTGAGTTGACTACTGATATCGTAGCCTGAAAATTAAATAGTCTATTCCAGACCCCAAGTTGTGAGTAGAAATTACTGTATACACCCCTAGCTACAAAACGCTTCGACGCATTTAGAATTTGGAATGGGAGAAAAGTTGTCAAACGTGTTGCCACTCATAAAGCGAACTGAATATGACATATTTATCTAACTCACAAATTATGTTGATGTGCACCGTGTTTTTTTATATTCGTTAAATTCGACACATTTTCGTCGCTAAGTACGATTTTTTTTATCGTTTTCATGACTGTGAGAAAACCTTATGAGCAAGGAGCTTATGAGTATCATAAAAGTTATTGCCAAATATCTGGCGGCTAATGTCAAAATAAATGTCGTGTCATACTCATGATACACTTGTTGAGTTATTTTGTCAAATGATTGGCTTTTAATAATTTAGTAACAAAAAGAGTTAAGAGTCTGGCTAATGAAAGAGAACCCAGTAGTTTTAAAAATGGCAACATATTTCTTGTCATCTGTCAGTGTGCCTGTCACTTGGACGAATTTCGGATGAATTTCGGTAAAAGTTAACAGCGTAATCTATAAAGAATAATGAATAAAACCATTAAAGTAGTAAAATAAGTGCCGAAAATAAATTAAAAATAATAAAAATATAAATTAAAAATTTATATTCATGTTATCAATGTGTAGCCTGCTCCAAATTTTTTGAAATTGCCACGTTTTTGCGGGTTCCACTTTCATAAGCCAGACTATGATACTATTGATACTGAAGAAAGAAGGAAGTGCTTAAAGACACGGAAATTTATAAAGAAACACGTTTGTACCTATACTCATAGCTGGGCATTAACTCGTTAATCCGTTAATCGTTAATTAACGAAGTTAACATTTCGGTTAACGGATTAACTTTTAAGTTAACTTTAAAAAATGTTAACGGATTCGTTAACTTCCGTTAAATTTCATCGAGTCCGTTAATCGTTAATCCAGCACCCCAAGCGGCTCGCTGCGTCGCGAATACCACGTCCTGACTGCTACTGTAAAAGCCCGTAGTACTCGTACGGCAAAACCTAGTATTTATCGGTAAAAGCAGATCCGTCGGTTATAAACAGTCTAAAGACCAATTGGCGACTTTGGATCACTTATTCGAGATCTTCTAAATCTTATTAGACGTGCTAGATCGATCACTAACCTGGGAATAGAGTGCAATCATTAGGCATGACAGACAAATCGCGCAACCGACGCATCGAGTCCGGCGGGCCTAAGATTACTCTACCAAGTTATCGTGACCCACAGCATCGAATTGTCGTCTCAAATCTCAATCTGAAGAACCGACGCACCACGATCGCGACCGCATGAATGACCCAATAATTACCAATCCGAAGTAAAACCTAGGATTTAGCCAACCAATGGCGGTAAAAGCCCGAAGAGACCGTAATTATTACATTTCGGTTTTTTACCGATTGGCGTCACAGGTTTTAATGGTTTTTGGTGGATACTAAGTAAATACAAATACATAATACCTACAGTGAAGTCCTATTTTTATGACGTGTTAACGAATTATCGATTAACTTTAACTTCCGTTAAATCTACCGACATGTATCGCTTTAACGATTAACGAAGTTAACTTTTTAAGTAACGGATTAACGATTAACGAAGTTAACTATTTGATTAACGGTGCCCAACTATGCCTATACTTTGCACTTTAGTTTAAATTTATGATATGTATTTCTAACAAAAACTATATGGGCGCCACTGTCTACGAAAGCAGTTTTGCAAGTGGCAACTATTAGGTAAAATTTTGAAACTTTTCAATGAGAACAGTGTTACTATAATAAAACAAATTAGTTCCATTTTTACTTTTCTTTGCCAAATTGCATTTGCAATGGTTGCTAAAAAAATTGACATCCAAATAATTTATTATATTTGTATTAAAAAAAAAGCAAACAAATGACATTTTGATAACTAAAAGTAAAATCCATAATCCTACAGACCAAATTGACAAGTAAGTGTGAACGAATGTTGCCACAGTTTGGCCAGTGTCGTTCTTATCGATATTAAAATTATTATTACATGGTAGATTTAAGGTGCACCCAGACGGGACAATGAAATTGGCAATTTGATCAGCT